>NC_090845.1:105066749-105691749 GCF_028021215.1 Eschrichtius robustus
CTATCGTTTCCTTCATTTCTTTTTCATTTATTTCTGATCTGATCTTTATGATTTCTTTCCTTCTGCTAACTTTGGGGATTTTTGGTTCTTCTTTCTCTAATTGCTTTAGGTGTAAGGTTAGGTTGTTTATTTGAGATGTTTCTTGTTTCTTAAGGTAGGATTGTATTGCTATAAACTTCCCTCTTAAAGCAGCTTTTGCTGCATCCCATAGGTTTTGGGTCATCATGTTTTCATTGTCATTTGTTTCTAGGTATTTTTTGATTTCCTCTTTGATTTCTTCAGTGATCTCTTCGTTATTAAGTAGTGTATTGTTTAGCCTCCATGTGTTTGTAGTTTTTTACAGATTTTTTCATGTAATTGATATCTAGTCTCATAGCGTTGTGGTCGGAAAAGATACTTGATACAATTTCGATTTTCTTAAATTTACCAAGGCTTGACTTGTGACCCAAGATATGATCTATCCTGGAGAATGTTCCATGAGCACTTGAGAAGAAAGTGTATTCTGTTGTTTTTGGATGGAATGTCCTATAAATATCAATTAAGTCCATCTTGTTTAATGTATCATTTAAAGCTTGTGTTTCCTTATTTATTTTCATTTTAGATGATCATTTAGATGATCTGTTCTTCTGCCTCATTTATTCTGCTATTGATCCCTTCTAGAGAATTTTTAATTTCATTTATTGTGTTGTTCATGACTGTTTGTTTTCTCTTTAGTTCTTCTAGGTCCTTGTTAAACATTTCTTGTATTTTCTCCATTCTATTTCCAAGATTTTGCATCATCTTTACTATCAGTATTCTGAATTCTTTTTCAGGTAGACTGCCTATTTCCTCTTCATTTGTTAGGTCTGGTGGGTTTTTACCTTGCTCCTTCATCCGCTGTGTGTTTCTTTGTCTTCTCATTTTGCTTAACTTACCATGTTTGGGGTCTCCTGATGCTTTTAACATGAAGTTATGGGTTTTGAGGGAGGAAGACCACAGAGGTCAAGTGCCTTTCTCATCACATCATATCAAGGGTACATGCTATCAATATAACTTATCATTATTGATGTTGACTTTAGTCACCTGGCTGGAGGCACTGTCTGTCAGCTTTCTCCACTGCAACATTACTCTTCCCAGCCCCCTCCCCCCACCTTTACATATTGTACCCTCCAGAAGGAGGTCACTATGCCCAGCCCACACTTAAAGAGTGTGGGGTTACACTCCACCTCCTTGAAGGCAGAGTATCTACATAAATTATTTGGAATTCTTCAGCACAGGAGCTTTGTCTCTTCTCCCCCATTTATTTATTTATTTATTATTTATTTAATATCAGTATGGACACATGGATATTTATTTTATACTTCGGGTTATAATCCAATACTCTCATTATGTATTTTTTGGCTCAGCTTATCTCAGCTGTGTTCACTGGAAACTCTTTCATATCAGTTCCTGTGTCTCTTTGATATACCCTCATCATTTGGGGATTTTTTGTTTAGCATGTTCTTATTCTCTGTCACTACAAGATGCTCCAGACTCATCTTATGTATTCCCTGCCCCAGTCCCGGAATCAGCCTTTTCTCCAAGGAGACCTGGTTCTCTTTATTGGAGAATAGCATTAGAAACCAATATCAGGGGACTGGGTGTGCTCATTGCTACTGGAGTGTTGTTGCTTCTAGGCCCCTTCAGTGACAGAGCTAGGAGATATATGCATACATACTAACCCATGTATACTTGCATATCAAGAATTATTTCTCTATCTCTTCATCTGTATCTATGTTAAGCTGGACATGAGTTCAAGCTGATATCTCTGGTTATCACATGTGTCATTCTGGTTTCCTCCCCTTGCTTATCTGTAGCCTCCCACTACAACCTCCCACTACAGGTTGGAATCTGGTTCCCACCATCTGCCATCCATTTACTTAATTGGCCAATGTATACATGTACAGCAATTTTAGAATTGGACCTGTACTTCCATGAGAAACACCTTTACCAAGCAGAGTAGAGTGTTTATGTACTCTCTTATCTTCAGCTTTACATTAGCCAGTCAAAATACCATTTGCAAAGTTACTTAGGTCAGCATCATTTTCCACACTCCCTTCAGGGAGGTTATGTCATATATTTGTAAAACAGCTAGATTCATTAGTCTGCATCTCATACTGGGGTCCTCCAACCTCCTGGTTGGTTAGAAAAAAATTTTTTCGTATATTAAGGTTTACTTTTTGTGCTGTAAAGTTCTAAGAGTTTTGACGAATGCATAGTGTCACGTGTCTACCACTAGAGTAGCATACTGATTACTTCTATCACACTAAAAAAATCTCCTGTGCTTCCACTAGTCAAACTCTCCTCCTCTCCAAACTGATAGCAACCATTAATCCATTTTCCATCTCTCTAGTTTGCCTTTTCCAGAATGTAATACGAATGGAATTATACATTATGTAGCATTTTTGGTCTGACTTCTTTCACTTAGCAAAATGCATCTAAAATCCATCCATCCATATTGTTGCCTGAATTAGTAGTTTTTTACTTGTATCATTGAATTCCATTGTATGGAAATACCACAATTTGTTTATCCATTTATCTATTGAAAGACACCTTGGTTGCTTCCGGTTTTAGCTTCAATACAACGCTGTATATGTTACCATTTCGAACTTAGCCAGCCAAATTCAGAAACACTTGCTGAGTGTTTCAGTGTTAGTAATCTTAACAGGCTTTCAAGTACTTCTAGGGCAATCAGATCTCTATTGCTCCACGCTTCAGTTTGGAAAGAAAGTTTGGATTTAATGCAATAGGAATAGATGCACATCACCAGGTGACACCTTTCCTACCTATATTGTGTCACCCAGAGAAACTCATCAAGAGACAAGTGTATGGGGGAAAAATATGGGAAATGATGTGAAGCAACTGAAAAGGTTGAATAACGAGAGACTGGGGTCCTTCAGAACTGGATTTCTGTTAACAACTCAACAATGAGATAAAGATAATAGGACTGAACATTTTAGTAAAGATACTTCACATATGTCAAAAGTTTCCAAAATCACAGCACACAGACCTTCTCCACGTTGTTGCAGTGAGTGGGTTGCTCCTGTGCAAGTAGGGATCTAAATTTAAAGTTTCAGAGATAATTGGTACAGAAGTGTGAATTTTAATTTTAATTTGTTATTGTGGGTCTGTGATTTATGCATAACTAAGGAAATACTATACTCAGTTTTAGAAAACTGTTGTCAGCATATTATTAATTGAAAAGATGATGCATCAAAATGTTAAGAGAATATTTTTTAAAAGAAGATATGTTCAGTAGCTGTAATCAGAGTTAACTTGCTTTGAACTGTAGTTCAAATACTTATCTTTTAAAAAAATTAATTAATTTATTTATTTATTTTTGGCTGTGATGGGTCTTTGTTGCTGCGCACGGGCTTTCTCTAGTTGCAGCGAGCAGGGGCTATTCTTTGTTGCGGAGTGCGGGCTTCTCATTGCAGCGGCTTCTTTTGTTGCAGAGCACGGGCTCTAGGCATGTGGGCTTCAGTAGTTGTGGCACGTGGGCTCAGTAGCTGTGGCTTGTGGGCTCTAGAGAGCAGGCTCAGTAGTTGTGGTGCACGGGTTTAGTTGGTCCACAGCATATGGGATCTTCCCGGGCCAGGCATCAAACCCATGTCCCCTGCATTGGCAGGCAGATTCTTAACCACTGCACCACCAGGGAAGTCCCTACTTATCTTTTTTTTTATTGAGGTATAATTGATTTACAATATTATGTTAGTTTTACGTGTACAACATGGAGGTCAATATTTTTATAGATTGTACTCCATTTAAAGTTATTATAAAATAGTGGCTGTATTTCACTGTGCTGTACAATATATCCTTATCTCTTATTTATTTTATACATAGTAGTTAATCCCCTACCCTTATCTTGCCCCTCCTCCCTTCCTTCTCCCCGCTGGTAACCACTAGTTTGTTCTCTATATCTCTGAGTCTGTTTCTGTTTTGTTATGAGGAAATAAAATTATTTTTAGGACAGGATTAGAAAATTTTTAAGCATAAAATTCTCTCTCTGCCCATTTGGGCCACTACCCCCTCCTCTTTAGTATGCGTTGTGTATCTGCATTATACATGAACTAGATCCTCTTTGAAGACACAGGAAGTCCTGCTCACACACACACACACACAAAAAGCAATTTTCTCCTGTCTCCAGCAAAGTAACTCCTTGGGAAATAACATTCCCTTCTCAATCTTATAATAGGTCACAATGACCCACTACTCGCCTGCTGGACTATGTAAACTGTCAATATGCTACTTTGATGTATAACCTTTTGATGCATAACCGCTTGTCCCCAAAATTTATATAACTGGGCTTTGACCTCAGAGCTTTCTGAAAGACTGTCTCCTGGGTTATAATCCTCAGGTTGGCTCGGATGAAATTTTCCATTTCTTTCTTAGATTGACTATTGATTTTTTTCAACGACAGTTTTATTCATTTGTTTTTTATTTTTTAGATTCCACATATAAGTGACAACGTACAGTATTGTCTTTCTCTGTCTAACTTATTTCACTTAACATAATGAGATTATTATCTTTGAAAAGATTAAGTAAAAGTTTAGCTATTTCTTCTACAAGAGATGTTTTAATAGTTAGATTTAAGAAAACGATTTGACAATGTATTATGTAAGCATGTTTCTTCAATGTAGAGTAGGCACATGAAATAAAACTAAAATATTTTTATGCAGGAACACCTTGTCACTAAACAATTATTTTGTACCCACTTTTGATTTTCTGGTCTATATGTTATTTTGATACTGGTGACACTGATGAAAAGTGACTATGCTAAACAAAAGGGAAAAACAAATGGGACAATATTAAAAAACTGAAAATCAAACCAAAACTTTACTAGTATTATGCTGGAAATAAATCACAGTAAAATTAATTTAAATTACTTAAAATTAAAATTAAGAAGCCAAATATAGAATCACCATCCATAAAAGATAAACTAACACTTATTTCATAGCAAATGAAATTAAAATCTATAAAATATGCAAAATATTTTATATTTTAGATTTTATAAACATGTATTTATACTTACTATGTGATGTTCCTTTCCCCATACATTATATCGGGTTTACCTTAATATTTTTATGATTTTAAAGGTAATATATACGCATCATAGAAAATTAAATTTAGAAAATTATAAGGAAGAAAATTAAAGTTTCCCATAATCCCACTACCCAGAAACCACCATCGTCTTTTCTAGTTTTTTTCTTTACATATAAATTTATAGCCATTTAAAAAATAAAATGGGACTCATGCTGCATATATAAAGTACTTTAAGTGTCCTATGTTTACAGGAAAAAAAAGATAATGACAGGATTTAATGCACGTGTCTACAATAAAGTTAAAAAGTCAATAAAGCTTATTAACTGTATAGCCAAATAGGAACTTGTTTTCGTGGTTGGTGGATATATTAAGCAGTTCAAATCTTCTGAAAAAAAAAACTGGACATATATAATAGAAGTGACAAACACAGATATCCTCCCTTTCTCTCTCATGAGGACTGTAACTCAAGAAACCAAATCTAAAAACATCAATCAAGAACAGGATAGAAAGCACAGAGATAAACCCACGCACATATGGTCACCTTATCTTTGATAAAGGAGGCAAGAATATACAATGAAGAAAAGACAGGCTCTTCAGTAAGTGGTGCTGGGAAAACTGGACAGTTACATGTAAAAGAATGAAATTAGAGCACTCCCTAACACCATACACAAAAATAAACTCAAAATGGATTAAAGACCAAAATGTAAGGCCAGACACTATCAAACTCTTAGAGGAAAACATAGGCAGAACACTCTATGACATAAATCACAGCAAGACCCTTTTTCACCCACCTCCTAGAGAAATGGAAATAAAAACAAAAATAAACAAATGGGACCTAATGAAACTTAAAATCTTTTGCACAGCAAAGGAAACCATAAACAAGGCGAAAAGACAACCTTCAGAATGGGAGAAAATATTTGCAAACCAAGCAACTGACAAAGGATTAATCTCCAAAATGTACAAGCAGCAGATGCAGCTCAATATTGAAAAAACAAACACCCCAATCCAAAAATGGGCAGAAGACCTAAATAGACATTTCTCCAAAGAAGATATACAGATTGCCAACAAACACATGAAAGGATGCTCAACATCATTAATCATTAGAGAAATAAAATCAAAACTACAGTGAGGTATCACCTCACACCAATCAGAATGGCCATAGTTTAGTTAAAAAACTAAAAATAGAACTACCATACGACCCAGCAATCCCACTACTGGGCATATACCCTGAGGAAACCATAATTCAAAAAGTGTCATGTACCACAATGTTCATTGCAGCTCTATTTACAATAGCCAGGACATGGAAGCAACCTAAGTGTCCATCGACAGACGAATGGATAAAGAAGATGTGGCACATATATACAATGGAATAGTACTCAGCCATAAAAAGAAATGAAATTGAGTTATTTGTAGTGAGGTGGATGGACCTAGAGTCTGTCATACAGAGTGAAGTAAGTCAGAAAGAGAAAAACAAATACCATATGCTAACACATATATATGGAATCTAAAAAAAAAAAGAAAGAAAAAGAAAAAAAGAAAATGGTCAGAAGAACCTAGGGGCAAGACGGGAATAAAGATGCAGACCTACTAGAGAATGGACTTGAGGATACGGGGAGGGGGAAGGGTAAGCTGGGACAAAGTGAGAGAGTGGCATGGACATATATTCACTACCAAATGTAAAATAGATAGCTAGTGGGAAGCAGCCGCATAGCACAGGGAGATCAGCTCGGTGCTTTGTGACCACCTAGAAGGGTGGGATAGGGAGGGTGGGAGGGAGAGAGATGCAAGAGGGAAGAGATATGGGGATATATGTATATGTATAACTGATTCACTTTGTTATAAAGCAGAAACTGACACACCATTGTAAAGCAATTATACTCTAATAAAGTTGTTAAAAAATAAAAAAACAAAAACAAAAACAAAAAAGCAAAAAACATCAATCAAAAATGATGTTACTAGTAAACAAACAAAAAACAGATGAATAGATAAAGAAAATGTAGCATATACATACAATGCAGCATTATTCAGCCTTAAAAAAAGAAGGAACTTTTTAAGTCAGAGAAAGATATCATATGATATCACTTATATGTGGAATCTTTAAAAATGCTATAAATGAACTTATTTACAAAACAGAAATAGACTCACAGACATAGAAACAAACTTATGGTTACCAAAGGGGAAAGGGAGTGGGGGAGGGATAAATTAAGAGTTTGGGATTAGCAGATACACATAGCATATATAAAATAGATAACCAACAAGGACCTACTGTATAGGACAGGGAACTATATTCAATATCTTGTAATAACCTATAATGGAAACGAATCTGAAAAGGAATATATGTGTGTGTGTGTGTGTGTGTGTGTGTGTGTGTGTGTGTATATACATATATAGAAAGAGAGAGAGAGAGAGAGAGAGGTATAACTGAATCACTTTGCTGTACACCTGAAACTAACACAACATTGTAAAGTATACTTCAATTTTTAAAAAATGATTCAAAAAAAGAGTATTTATGGGGAAGGTGAAGGAGATTAAAGCATGACAGCAGTTTCCTATTTATTTTATGGAACTTAAATATTAAGATGTTCAGTGATCTGTCAAGACCATTCAACTATTTGGATAAAATAGAGACCAGAAAGCATTACTTCAGACAGAGAAAAAAAAATTCTTTCTCAGATCTATCACTGAAATAAATTGGAGAAATTAATAAATGATAAATTAAATTAACAATAAAAGATAATACTGAGTTTATTAATTCTATTTTATAAAATAATTGGGCTTTACATGTGGTTTCCTTAATTTTATACCCCCCAGATTCCTTTGTACTATTCAAAGAATGAAGTTAGTAGTTACACACTGAGACATTAAAAAGAATAAACACCAGAGATAAACCCACGCACCTAGGTCACCTAATCTATGACAAAGGAGGCAAGAATATACAATGGAGAAAAGAAAGTCTCTTCAATAAGTGGTGCTGGGAAAACTGGACAGCTACATGTAAAAGAATGAAATTAGAACACTCCCTAACACCATGCACAAAAATAAACTCAAAATGGATTAAAGACCTAAATGTAAGGCCAGACACTATAAAACTCTTAGAGGAAAACATAGGTAGAACACTGTGTGACATAAATCACAGCAAGATCTTTTTTGACCCACCTCCTAGAGTAATGAAAATAAAAAAAAATTTTTTTAATGGGACCTAATTAAACTTAAAAGCTTTTGCACAGCAAAGGAAACCATAAACAAGACGAAAAGACAACCCTCAGAATGGGAGAAAATATTTGCCAACAAATCAACGGACAAAGGATTAACCTCCAAAACAGCTCATGCAGCTCAATATCAAAAAAACAAACAACACAATCAAAAAGTGGGTGGAGACCTAAATAGACATTTCTCCAAAGAAGACATACAGATGGCCAACAAACACATGAAAAAATATTCAACATCACTAGTTATTAGAGAAATGCAAATCAAAACTACAATGAGGTATCATCTCACACAGGTCAGAATGGCCATCATCAAAACATCTACAAACAATAAATGCTCTAGAGGGTGTGGAGAAAAAGGAACCCTCTTGCACTGTTGGTGGGAATGTAAATTGATACAGCCACTGTGGAGAACAGTATGGAGGTTCCTTGAAAAACTAAAAATAGAACTACCATACGACCCAGCAATCGCACTCCTGGGCATATACCCAGAGAAAATCATAATTCAAAAAGATACATGCACCCCAATATTCATTGCAGCACTATTTCCAATAGCCAGGACATGGAACCAACCTAAATGTCCATCAACAGAGGAATGGATAAAGAAGATGTGGTACATATATACAATGGAATATTACTCAGCCATAAAAAAGAATGGAATTGTGTCATTTGCAGAGACATGGATGGACCTAGAGACTGTCATACAGAGTGAAGTCAGAAAGAGAAAAACAAATATCGTATATTAACGCATATATGTGGAATCTAGAAAAATGGTGTAGATGATCTTATTTGCAAAGCAGAAGTAGAGACACAGACGTAAAGAACAAACATATGGATCCCAAGGGGGAAAGGGGGGGGTGTGGGATGAATTGGGAGATTGGGATTGACATATATACACTACTATGTATAAAACTGATAACTAATGGGAACCTACTGTATAGCATAGGGAACTCTACTCAGTGCTCTGTGGTGACCTAAATGGGAAGGAAATCCAAAAAAGAGGGTATATATGTATACATATGGCTGATTCACTTTGCTGTACAGCAGAAACTGATACAGCATTGTAAAGCAACTATACTCCAATAAAAAAATTAATAATTAAAAAATAAAAAGTAAAAAAAACCCCAAAAAACAAACGAAATAAAATAAATAAAAAGAGTAAACAAGAAGGGTTATAAAAACAAAAAAGAAGGAACTTCTGCAATATACGATAACACTGATGCACCTTGAGGACATTATGCTAAATAAAATAAGCTAGTCACAGAAAGACAAATACTGCATGATTCCACTTATATGAGGTATCTCAAACAGTCAAGTTCATAGAATCAAAGTGTGGAATGATGGCTGCCAGGGGTTGCAGGGAGGGGGACATGGGAAGTTATTAACCAATCGGCATAAAGTTTCGGTTAAACAAGATGAATAAGTTCTAGAGATCTGCTGTATAACATTGCACCTATAGTCAACGATAATGTATTGCACACTTAAAAATTTGTTAAGAAGGTAAATCTCATGTTAAGTGTTCTTACCCCAATAAAATAAAATTTTAAAAAATCTTAAAAAAAAAGAATGATGTTAACAACCACGCTGGAAAGAAGTTTTTACTTTTATTTCTCTAAAGATATCTCATTAGTATAACTAAAGAAAATTATACTGCAATCAGAAACACGACATATAAAAAATTCACACTATATGGAATCCTGTGTATGATATATTGAAAAAAAAACGAAACGACAGAGACATGCATGGGAACAAAGTATATGAAATGTTCTCTATAAAAATAAATTTATGACCGAGGTATACGATACCTATCAGAATGGCTAAAATAAAAAAATGACAACGAAGAATGCAGGTGAGGATGAATATCCATCACATGCGACAGGTGGGGGTTTGCAGATGCCAGTGATACAGGAATTCTCCCTGGCAACCCTTCAAATCAGAAGTTGCAGGCCTTTACACACTTGTGATTTTGTGGTTTTTCCAAATGTGAGAAAATTTATATTTGATGAAATGTGCAGATAGCTAGCTGCTTGGCAACATTTCTCAGGAGAGTTAGGATTACAGTAAAAAGTGAACATTTCTAGCACTGTTTCTGTGAGATCCTGGGTTGGCTCCAATGGTCTTAAAGGAGCATTGCACAATGCCTTCAAAATTAATTAATTATCCCAATTCATTTTATACTAAAGATAAATCAAAGCATGAAATGCTCCCCCTCCCAAAAAAAACCCTTTGCTCTAAAGTGTATTTTACCCTCCCTTCTTCCTCCACAAAGCCTTCCTAGGCACACTTGACCCTCAGTGAGCTCTTCCTGTGAGAATTCCTCCTGCATTTATGGGCCAAGCTCAGGTGGCATTCAAAGAACCGTGTAATTAGCATATTCCTCTGTGTTCATGTTCTTGTTCTGTTTGCTGTCTCTCCAGTCAGGTGGTACACTCCTTGAGAATAAGGTTAGCATCAGATACCTTAGTTATACCACCTTTTCCACCCCCTCAGTAGGTCAGAACAGTTTGGAACCAAACGAATGTTCAAAAACAACACTTGAGAACGAACTGGGGGATGTCATCAACATAAAGTCGCTGTTCCTCTAAAGCATTTTAAAAATAGCTACAAGAGGGCTCCTGCATGAGAATTAGTTAACAAATTATGTTGGGCTCTGTATTTAACCACCCTGAAGTTTGGACCTGGCTCCCCTAGGCTCTTAGCTAGAGATTACAGGGAAAAACCAGCCATGGCTGCAAGTCTTGTTGGGAAGTGAAAAGACACTGTCCAGGTGTTGGTGTAGGAACAACAGCAGAGAGGAGCTGAGTCATCTCCCTAACTGGAGCGTGATCAGGACAAAAGGAAGTATGATGCACACTGGATTGTGGGATTGCGATTTGTTACTAAAAGAAGTCTTCCTCTGTCTCCACAGTGCCTGAGATTGCCTCTGTCATTTCATTTATCGTGCTGTGTTGTATTGTGAACGTTTCAGACATT
The DNA here is from genome assembly GCF_028021215.1 of Eschrichtius robustus. NCBI lineage: Eukaryota > Metazoa > Chordata > Mammalia > Artiodactyla > Eschrichtiidae > Eschrichtius > Eschrichtius robustus. Next base: position 105,077,990 of record NC_090845.1, read on the forward strand.
TCTTGGATTGTGTCTGGGGATTCTTGAAATGAAACTGAGAGGCAGGTCTGCAACCATAGCTCTCAGTCATCTTAGTGATAATATCAACGTCCTCTAGCCAAAGACTCCCAGGAACACACATGTAGTGATCAAGCTGGGTTTGTCACTTGCTGCAGTGAGAGAGTACGTACACCATGGAGAACTGTGAGGCATCTCAAGAAAACTGTGCTAAAGAAACTTATTATAGGATTTGAGCTTTGGTTGGGTGACCTGGGGGAGGGTCAAAGGAAGCTGTGGTTCACTCTAGGTTGGGTGCTGTCAGAAAGCAGAGCAGTTCTGTGATTGAGTATCTCAATAAATTTTATCTGGAGTTGGGGGCAGACTAGAGTGAGGCTGACACTGTAATTGGTAAAGAAGCAGTGGTCACTCATATTAGGCAGGAAGGAGAAATATTCGGTCATTTCTGTGGTTTGGACAATGTTCATATTTTGTCTGTGACTATCCATCATAGTCGCAGAGCTTCCTTGTCCGATATTGATGTCCTGTGAAACTGTTTGGGTTCAACAGAACACCAAGCTCTAGTTTGGTGTTGTTACTAGTGCCAGGCCAGCACCTAGCAACACCAAGGCTAGCCGACAGTACCAGGCTAGCTCCTGGATGTTAGGAAATGCTTTTCTCTTTTTAGTTTGGTGCTTTACCAGTAGGCCATGTGCAAGGGGGCTTCCTTAAATGCATTTCAAAGAGGCCTGACCTCCCCCTCCACCCCACAGGCATTTCTGTGTCTAAGCCCACATTCTTTTGCCCCCACTGCATTGCTCTAGCTCCATCTACTCATCCCTGGCATATTTCTGGGGCCTACCCCAAGTCCTACATCTTCCATGAAGCCATTTCTGATCATTCCACTCCAAAGGACTTTCTTGCTGCTCTGATCTTGGTGCTTTTATAGTTTTCTCTACTTTACTGGCACTTTTAGGGCCTAACACTACATGCAATCTATGTATGTAGTGATAAGAGGTAACATGCACTGTTAATTGCCTTTTACTGCATGAGTCTTATCTCTCCAAATGAACCCTAAGCTACTTGAGGGCAGGGATCATATGCTGAGAATTCATGTTTTTTATGTCCCAGGCTCTGTTCTAAGTTTTTACATGTGTTAACTCATTTAATACAACAAGTCTATAAAGCACTATTATTATCTCCATTTTTCAGGTGAAAACAAAACACCTCTTATTAGCTCTTCTGCTACCTCCCCTGCCCCTTCTCCATCCAGTTCACTAATAGGCTGGTTAATGATGGATAGCAAAAGGCAGGGTAGCGGTGTGTGGAGATTTTCTCCCCAAATACTTCTCAGGTATAACTCACTCTACATAATATCAATACACGTTCTTGAAAATCGACATTAATAAAACTGTTGGCTTAAACAGAAGAGCTACCACTACTATGTGGATTAGGATAGCATTGTGAGGGTTTATGAAGATAGATCAATGCAATTTGGCATGTGGTATCTCCTTAGACTTTCACAACAATGCTACCCTTATCCTCATTTTACAGGTAAGGAAACCACAGCACAGAGCAGTTCCCAAAAAGAAAAGAGGAAGACAAGATAAAAAGGTAAAAAAGAAAAGAAAGAAAAGTAGAGCTACAGATTCAATGCAATCCCTATTAAAATTCCAATGGCATTTTTCACAGAAATAGAACAAACAATCCAATCATATGGAACCACAGAAGACCTCAAATAACCAAAGCAACCCTGAGAAAGAAGAACCAAGTAGGAGGCATCACACATCCTGATCTCAAACTATATTACAAAGCTATAGTAATCAAAATAACATGGCAGGGCTTCCCTGGTGGCGCAGTGGTTGAGAATCTGCCTGCCAATGCTGGGGACACAGGTTCGAGCCCTGGTCTGGGAAGATCCCACATGCCGCGGAGCAACTAAGCCCGTTCACCACAACTACTGAGCCTGCGCGTCTGGAGCTTGTGCTCCGCAACAAGAGAGGCCGCGATAGTGAGAGGCCCGCGCACCGCGATGAAGAGTAGCCCCCACTTGCCGCAACTAGAGAAAGCCCTCGCACAAAAACGAGGACCCAACGCAGCCATAAATAAATAAATAAATAAATAAACCCAAAGTAAAAAAAAAAAAAAAAAAAAAATAACATGGCACTGGCATAAAACAGACACATAGGTCAATGGAATAGAAATAGAGCCTAGAAATAAACCAACCCATATACGGTCAACTAATATTTGACAAGGGAGCCAACAATACTCAATGGGGAAAGGTTGGTCTCTTCAATAAAAGGTGTTGGGAAAACTGGATATCCACATGGAAAAGAATAAAAGTAGATCCCTATCTTACACAACTCACAAAAATTAACTCAAAATGGATTAAAGGCTTAAATGTAAGACCTGAAACTGTAAAACTCCAAGAAGAAAACATAAGGCAAAATCTCCTTCATATTGGTCTTCGCAATGATTTTTTGGATAAAACACCAAAAGCACAAGCAACAAAAGCCAAAATCAACAAGTAGGATGATGTCAAACTTTTTAGTGCTTCTGTGCAGCAAAAGAAACAATAAAAAATGAAAAGGCATTTCAGACTGCAGAATGGGAGAAAATATTTGAAAACCATATATCTGATAAGGAGCTAATATCCAAAATATATAAGGAACTCATACAACTCAATAGCAAAAAACCAAATAATCCAATTGAAAAATGGGCAATGGACCTGAGTAGACATTTTTTTCTAGGGAACTCATCCAAATTGCTAACAGGTACATGAAAAGATGCTCAACATCACTCAGAATCAGGGAAATGCAAGTCAAAAACATAATGAGATATCACCTCACACATGTTAGAATGGGATCATCAAAAAGACAACAAATAACAAGTGTTATTTGAGGATGTGGAGTAAGGAACCCTCTTGCACTGTTGGTGGGATTGTAAATTGATATGGCTACTATGGAAGACAGTATGGAGATTTCTCAAAAAATTAAAAATAGAACTGCTATATGATTCAGCAATCCTACCTCTGGATATATATTTGAAGAAAGTGAAATCACTATCTGGAAGAGATTTCTGCACCCTCATGTTCACTGCAGCATTATTCAAAATAACCAAGACATGAAAACCACCTAAGTGTCCACTGACAGATGAATGGACAGAGAAAATGTGATACACACACACACACGCACACACGAATATTATTTAGCCATAAAAAGAAGGAAATCCTTCCATTTATGACAATATGAATGGACCTTGAGGGCATTATGCTAAGTGAAATAAGTCAGATAGTGAAAGACAAATACTGTATAATCTCACTTATATGTAGAATCTAAAAAAGCCAAACTCATAGAAACAGAGAGTAGAATGGTGGTTGCCAGGGACTGGGGACTGGGGGAAATGGGGAGATGTTGGTCAAAGCCTACAAACTTTCCATTATAAGATGGGTAAGTTCTGGCTATCTAAGGTAAGCCATGGTGACTATTGTTAACAATATTGTATTATGTACTTGAAGGTTGCTAAGAGAATAGATCTTAAATGTTCTGAGAGAAAGTGGTAGTTACGTGATGTGATGAAGGTGTTAACTAACTTTATTGTAGTAATCATTTCACAGCATATACATGTGTCAAATCATCATGTTGAACACCTTAAATTTATGCAATGTTATGTGTCAACTGTATCTCAATAAAGCTGGGGGCAAAAAAGGAAAGTGGAGGGCCAAAGTGAGAGAATAGTGGTGGAGCTTTGTGGGGGTGGGTTAGGAGAGCTGAGGGAAGGTTTAGGTAGGGTTTTTTTTTTTATTGTGAACCTGGAAGGACAAGGAAAAGAATCCAGGACTAGAACTTTCCTGGAGGCACTGCCTAGCCAAGCCTCCTGGAATAAGATCTGAGGTAAGAGTTGCCAACAAACAAACAAACACCCGAAACAAAAACCCACAAAAACTTGTAATTTGTCTTCTCTCTACCTATAGCAATGCCCAATCTCTACTCCAAAACACAGTCCCACCGCTCCATCCGGTGGCAGTCTTGAGGTAGTGCACTGAGAATGTCTGCCAGAGCCACCCAGACTGCATCAGTACCTCAACATGGCAGGGAGGACTGGCCATGTTATTATCTTTTAATCCTCAGGAGATTCTAATGTGCTGCTGTATTTGAGAATGGCTGGCCAAATGTGCATTTTCCCCTATGACACAGAGACTTTTTCTGGTGCCAATCAGGATGGCAGGTGGCACCTGGGCAAGGTGCTAACCTGGGCAAGGCGCTAACCTAGGTCATCGCTTTGTTTTTTACATTCTCTCCCCAGGAGTTTCACTCTTTCTCATCAATTGCCGTTTCTCAGTAAGGGATTGTGTATTAGGTGCTGGGAATACGGCACTGCACAAGACAAACAAGGACTCTGTCTCATGGAGCTTACAGTGAGGAAGATAAGCAAATCTGTACTTACAGATGGTGATAAGTTCTATGAAGGAAATGGACATGGTATTGAGATGGAAAATGACTGAGGTGAGAGAAGACTTCTTTGAGGAGGTGACATTGAACTGAGACTTGGAGAATAAGAAGTCAGTTATACCCTGAATAGCCAAAGCAATCTTGAGAAAAAAGAACAAAGCTAGAGGTATCATGCTCCCTGACTTCAGACTATACTAAAGAGTTACAGTAATCAAAACAGCATGGTACTGGCACAAAAACAGACACATAGATCAATGGAACAGGATAGAGAGCCCAGAAATAAACCCACACACTTATGGTCAATAATCTACAACAAAGGAGACAAGAATACACAGTGGAGAAAAAACAGTCTCTTCAACAAGTGATTCTGGGAAAACTGGACAGCTACATGTAAAAAAATGAAATTAGAACATTTCTTCACACCACATTTGGACACATTGGACCTAGGATGCAAGACCTGAAACCATAAAACTCCTAAAAGATAACATAGACAGAACTCTCTTTGACATAAATCATAGCAATATTTTTTTGAATCTGTCTCGTAAGGCAAAGGAAACAAAAGCAAAAATAAACCAATGGGACCTAATTAAACTTAAAAGCTTTTGCAAAGCAAAGGAAACCATTGACAAAATGAAGAGACAATTTACCGCATAGGAGAAAATATTTACAAATGATATGACTGATAAGGGGTTAACATCCAAAATATATAAACAGCTCATACAACTTAATATCAAAAAAGCAAACAATCTGATTTTAAAAATGGGCAGAACTTTTGCAGCAACATGGATGGACCTAGAGAATATACCAAGTGAAGTAAGTCATAGACAGATATTATATTGCTTATATGTGGAATATAAAACATAATACAAATGAATCTGTATACAAAACAGAAACAGACTCACAGACATAGAAAACAAACTTACGGTTACCAAAGGGGAAAGGAGGGAAGGGATAAATTAGGAATATGGGAATAACAGATACAAACTACTATACATAAAATACATAGGGAACAAGGATTTAATGTATAGCACAGGGAACTATATTCAATACCTTGTAATAACCCATAACGGAAAAAAATATATATATATAAATTATTCATCTTGCTGTACACCTGAAACTAACAAAATATTGTAAATCAACCATATTTCAATTAAAAAAACAACAAAAAATAGGCAGAAGACCTGAACGGACATTTTTCCAAAGAAGACATACAGATGGCTAGCAGGCACATGAAAAGATGCTCAACATCACTAATTATTAGAGAAATGACAATCAAAACCACAATGTGATATCACCTCACACCTGTCAGAATGGCCATCACCAAAAGAACACAGATAACAAATGTTGGCAAGCATGTGGAGAAAAGGGAACCCTCGTACACCGTTGGTGGGAATGTAAATTGGTGCAGCCACTGTGGAAAACAGTATGGGGGTTTCTCAAAAATCTGAAAATAGAGCTACTATATGATCCAGTAATCCCACTCCTGGGTGTGTACCCGGAAAAGAGGAAAACTCTAATTTGAAAAGATACATGCACCCCAATGTTCATAGCAGCCTTATTTACAATAGCCAAGATATGGAAGCAACCTAAGTACCCAATAACAGATGAAAGGATAAAGAAGATGTGGTATATATATACAATGGAATATTACTCAGCCATAAAAAGGAATGAAATCCTGCCATTTGCAACAACATAGGTGGACCTAGAGAGTATTATGCTTCGTGAAATAAATCAGACAGAGAAAGACAAATACTCTGTTATTGCTTATGTGTAGAATCTGAAAATAAACAAATGTATATAACAAAACAAAAACAGACTCAGATATAGAAAACAAAATAGTGAGGGAAGTGGGGACGGGCAAGATAGGGGTAGGGGATTAAGAGATACAAAATACTATGTATAAAATAAATAAGAGACAAGGCTATATTGTACAGCACAGGAGAATATAGCCATTATTGTGTAATAAATTTAAATGGAGTATAATCTATAAAAATATTGAATCACTTTGTTGTGCACCTGAAACTAATATAATATTGTAAATCAACTATACTTCAGTTAACAAAAAAGAAGTCAACTATAGGAAGAGTTGAAGCAGGGCTTCTGCCAGCCCATAGAGTGCCTTTGTTCCAAAAGAAAAATTAACTCTTCTCTGAACACACATAGCCCTGCTGACTTGTGCTAAGTGCTCACTGTCACTTTGAGGTCAAGAGATAAAGCACTTTCTCTAGGGAGTTACAGTCCCACACCATGGAGTATGGCTTGGACAGTAGACTGTGGGCTAGGTTTCAGCTCACTCTACACCTCAGCTGGATACCCTTGTGCAGAGAACAACACTCACAGTCTTAGATGGGAGTGGGGAGTAAGGACCCAGCTTCAACTCTTCCCATGGCTAACTTCAAGCAGATGGAACTGCATGTGCAGGAAAGAACTTCACGTGCTCTAGAAACTATGAGACCAGTGGCAGGCAGAGGCCAGATCACACAGGTTCTTATAAGGTAGAATAAGGAGTTTGTATGTTATTTAATCCATGAGAAGCAGTGAAGGTTTTTAAGTAGAAGGAGTGAAAGAATCTGAGATATATTTTAAGAAAATCTATCTGGTTGCTGTGCAGAGGATCTACTGGAGGGGCAAGACCCCTCCAGTATTAGCACCCCAAATCCCACCTGCCACCTTAATTCCCCTTTGCCATGCAACCTAACATACTCATAGAGTTCCAGGGATTAGGAGGTTATTGAGTAGTCAGATCAGAGACGGTGATGGTTTGGATTAGGACAGTAGCAGTTGAAGAGGTGAGAAACGGACAGCTTTAAGAGATATTTTGGAGGTAAGTTGTGTAAAGGAATTAATGAAGGATAGCAGGATTTTGACTAGAGCCACTGGGTGGGAAGAAGTGCTGTTTCCTAGGATGGAGAAGACAGGAAGAAGAACAAATTGGGAGAAGGAGCAAACCAAGAATTCCATTTTGTTACAGTAGCCAAGATACGGAAACAACCTAAATGTCCATTGATGGATGAATGGATAAAGAAGATGTGGTATTGGGACTTCCCTGGTGGCGCAGTGGATAAGACTCCATGCTCCCAATGCAGGGGGCCTGGGTTCAATCCCTGGTCAGAGAACTAGATCCTACATGCATGCTACAACTAAGAGTTCTCATGCCACAACTAAGGAGCCTGCCTGCCGCAACTAAGACCTGGTGCAGCCAAATTAAAAAAAAAAAAAAAAAAGAAGAGTGGTATATACATGTAATGGAATATTTCTCAACCATAAAAAATGAAATCTTGCCATTTGCAACAACATTAATGGACCCTGAGGGCACTATGCTAAGTGGGCAGATGAAGAGTAAAAATGTGGTGGAATCAATGAATTGGAGAAGTAATCTGAAGGGACTGAAGAACTGTAGCACTAGAGTAGAAATTTTCAAAATGGAGCAGTTTCTGGTGATGAAAAAGGCTAGTGTAGAATCATATCACAGAGGTGAGTATCTGATGTAAAGTTGTAGAAAAGACCAGCTAAAGCAGTCATGGCTACCATATGACCCAGCAATCCCACTACTGGGCATATACCCAGAGAAAACCATAATTCAAAAAGAGTCATGTACCACAATGTTCATTGCAGCTCTATTTACAATAGCCAGGACATGGAAGCAACCTAAGTGTCCATCGACAGAGGAATGGATAAAGAAGATGTGGCACATACATACAATGGAATATTACTCAGCCATAAAAAGGAATGAAATTGTGTCATTTGCAGAGACATGGATGGACCTAGAGACTGTCATACAGAGTAAAGTAAGTCAGAAAGAGAAAAGCAAGTATCGTATATTAATGCATATATGTGGAATCTAGAAAAATGGTACAGATGATCTTATTTGCAAAGCAGAAATAGAGACACATATGCAGAGAACAAACGTATGGACACCATACCGGGGTGGGATGAACTGGGAGACTGGGATTGACATATATACACTATTATGTATAAAATAGGTAACTAATGAGAACATACTGTATAGCACAGGCAGCTCTACTCAGTGCTCTGTGGTGACCTAAATGGGAAGGAAATCCAATAAAGAGGGGATATATGTATACGTATAGCTGATTCACTTCGCTGTACAGTAGAAACTAACACAACATTGTAAAGCAACTATACTCCAATAAAAAAAAAGCGCTGTCATGGGATCTTGGCGCTGATGAGCTAGAGGGCGGATTCCATGATGGTGCTTGCTGGCACTGGTGTCCACACAGTGGAGGGAGCTCCCGGGAATGGCTGTCACCAGTGTCTGTGTTCCCAGGGTGAACTGTGGTTGTTTCCTGCCTCTCCAGGACACTCTCAAAGATCAGCAGAATTGTAGAATTACAAATTAAAGAACGCACCTCAGAGACCAAGAAGCAGCTGATGCATTTCGGAGTTGTTTTGCAGAAACCAGACCCCACCCAGACAGAGGGTGCTGAGCAGTGAGCACAGAGTCCCCAGACGGGCTGGGGCCTGAAGATTGGTATGTTAACCCCTGTGGCCTCACCTTGTTACCTCACCACCCACCAATCAGAGAACTGTGCACGAGCTGATCACATTCCCAGTGACCCTCTCCCTCACCTTGCATTTAAAACCCCTTCCCTGAAAGCCATCAGGGAGTTCAGGTCTTTTGAGCATTAGCCAACCCTTGCTCTTCTTTTCTTGGTACCTTGCAATAAATGCTGTACTTGCCTTCACCACACACTCATAAAAAAGAAGTAATGGAAGTGAAAGTCTAGGGTGTGGGATGGGTGATCCAAGTGGATGTTAAAGTCACCAAGAATGATGAATGGGCTTCAGATTGGGGAGGACAGCTGAGCCTTGAGGAAAAAATGTAAACCCCACAAGCTAGGGGAGGCTGTGAGTGAAAAGGGGCCTTTGTCGGTGCCAACTCAACCAGGCCCAGGATCCGGCAGGCCTGCAGCTCCTGCTCAACAGGAGGGATGGAGCCCTGACACTCCACGCCACTCTCAGGGGCTGGGCTCCGGGTCACAGGCCTGTGCAGTGACCCCCTTGGGATGTGCAAGCAAGATCAAGTCCTGAGACCCCGGCACTCATGCTGGCCCCCTGCCCCTCCTGTGGCTTCCATGAACAGCAGGAGGTGCTGGGCCTGAGACCCTGTGCTCTTCACCCCAGGGCTTTTGGCTCCTGTAGGCAGATGGCACCCCTGTGTGGGTGCTTCTCTTCGGTGAGCACCCACAGCCCGGTCTGGCTGTGACACGGCAGTCTCGGAGGCCAGGGACAGGACAAGTCACTCCCTGTGTGTGGGGGGGGCGGGGCCTCACCTGGGGGCGCAGTCCCTCCTTGTATCCGCCATCACAGCACCACAAGCATCACACGCGGCCGTGGGAGCGGAAACCTCCCGGGAGGCCCTGCAGAGGAGCCAAAGAGACAGGAAGAGGATGGGAAGGCCCTCTGTAGACAGGCCCTGGGCAGGTAGAAGAGAAGCACCACTGATGGTGAGAAGAGTGATTCCGAAGCCCTCGTGATTCAGTCAACAAACATCTACCTGTGCAGACACCATGGGGGTCACAAACTTGAAGAAGATCTGGACCGTCCCCCTAAAGGGCCTGTGCTTTTCTAGGGGAGCCAAACAATGTCCACACATCTCAGTGCAACCAGGAGAGCCTGTGGGGGGGACAGGGGCAGCAGATGCAGAAGAGAAGGCTTCCCGGAGGCGGCGAGTTGGGGGCCGGGCTGTAAAGGAGAGCTCTGGACTGGTCTTCAGGGAGTGTGCCCTGCCACGCCCAGCAGGAAGTGAAAACCTCTTCCAGCTGTTGTGGCCTTGGGTCCTTCCCCCGTCCCCCCTGACCCTGACAATGGATCTGCAAAGGGAAAAGACGTGGCCACTTCTGTTGACTAACAAGGGGTAGGGTGGGGAAAGAGAGCACGTTTCCTTAAGGAAATCTGAAATCCTGGATTGTGCCAACTTCCTGACGTGGAGAAGATCAGGAGTTACGGGTGGATGGCTGGAGATGGAGGGCAGGCAGCAACTGAACACCAGTGATAGGGAGTGGGACGTCCTGGATGGGTCTGCACCCCTGGGCAGGCTCAGGCAGATGACTGAGGCCCTGGAGACTGACCCATGGACTTCTGGGCCACGTACTTGCCATGAAGAGAGTCCCAATATCAGAGCTGGGAGGAGACTCTCCCTGTTTTGCTTTAGGTACTTACTGAAGGCACACTCGCTCAGCATTTTCTTTTCTTCTTTGTTTGCTGGTGCCAATTAGTTCTCACTCCCAGGGACTTGGACCCAACTCCAACCTCCTAGGGAGATAGCTTGCTGCCGCTGCAAAAGCACCATCTCCTCCAGGGTCCTCTTCACTCCTGTCATTTCATAGCTATAGTTTTTCATTGGCAACAGCTTGCTCCATGACAATAGCTTTCTCCATGGCAAGCCCAGTGCCCAGTCCCACCTCCCTGCACAAAGAAGAGGCTCTAGGTGCACACTTTGTTACCAGAGACTTCATGATTGACAGCAGTCATCATGTTGTGTTTCAGCCCTGTTGAGAAGTAGAGGAGACAACTGGAGAGGATATGATTGAGTGTAAATATCAATAAATCGTGGCAAATATATCGAAACACCAGCACTGTGTGCAGCTGGGAGGGCCCAGCTTCCAGAGGTCTCAGCCAACCCCTCCAAGAAGGGCCCAGGAATGACGGTGGGGGAGACAGTCAGATGGGGACCGTGGACAGTTCTGCCATCTTTGAGTTTCACGTGTCAAACAAGAACAGACACAAATGACAGTTCCAATGGCGAGTGGCATTGGTACATTGGAAGTTACCCAATAAATTTGGTAGATGTGTAAATGCATGATTTAATGAATAAAACTGATAGGTTTGGGTAGGAGGTGAAAAGGATGGGAGGGCACTGAGCTAGGCAAGAGAGGAAAGGATTGGTGGCACAAACAGGAATATGTGCTTATATAGGAGGTAGAAGACTTTCTTAGTAATAATTTTAGTAGTAATAATTATTAGTAGTAATAATTACGGCCTCAATCTGCTTTCCAGGCCCATCTGCCACGCTGCCCATGCTGGAGCCATTTCATTCCCTGGACAGGTACACATGCACACACATCTCTTCTACTATGCAGGCTGTTTCCTTTCCATGCAGAGACCTCCTTCCCCTTTCCCTGCCATCCTTCATTGCTAGGTAAACTCCCAGTGATCCTTCTAGGTCCAGGTGAAATGCCTCCCCTTGAGTACCTTCCCAGGCACCAACCCACTTCCTTCCTTCCCCTGTCCCAGTTAATCATTCTCTCTCCCATACTCCCATAGCACTTTGTGTTCATCCCTGTTTTAGCACTTGACACTTGTGTCATCATTGTCCAACTGTCTGCCTCTAGACCATGAACTAGAGCAAGTCATGAGACTTAGGCATCTGTGAGTGAGGCCTCTCTAACACAACCCTGGGTATATAGGTGGGTACTCAATACTTGCCTGGTGAATGATTGAATAGCTAGGATCTGTAGTGTATGTCCTATAACTTCATGGGTCAACAGATGGTATTAATATTGCTAGGCTGTTGTTGTTTATTTAAGGAGTCAACGCTGAATTGTTGTTTTTACATTGTTTATCTGGGACTCTCTTCATATATGGGTTTTATGAAGGGCAGACTGCATTGGACTGGATTTTTCCTAACAAGTCCATAGAACTATTGCCAGCTTTCTTGTCTCTGATCATAAGAGGTAGAGAAACTTTCTGATGAACTGGAAGTGGTGAAGCAGTGTGCTCATTCATGAATAAAATACTTATCTTTGCCAGCTAGACTTATCAAGAGTAAAACATCACAAAGAGAAATTGCAGAAACCACTATACAAAGGCCCGCATACCCCTCATGCTTTTCTACCAGTGGACATTTATTACCAAGTATTTTGATAATGGTTTGTCTGAATTCCTTGAATGTCTTTGATTTAGCTGCTGTGTCTGCTTCATATTGAGTGTCATAGAGACTTGACTCTGATGGTCTTAAGCTATGTAGCTGCTTTTTGTTAAATTGGGGTGAGCAATAAGGGACTTGAAGGTACCTTGAACTCCAAATGAAAGATCACCTTTCATTGTATGGACAGAAGCACTGTTTTAGCATCATATCCTATACCGGCACTACTGTTCTTTATGTGTGAATTAGGACTCAGCTCTGAAATCATTAGTCACAGTAATCTTGGCCATTTCATAGCTGTTTTTCATTGGCAGCTTCCTAATGAGCTCGTCTTTGGGGTGCCAAGTGGCAGAGCTATGGGACTTCTTTAACAGATTTGAGAGATATAGTCAGATAGTCAATTAGCATTTTTATTTACTTTGGGAGAGATTTGAATTCCAAGACCTGCCTGAGATTTTCCTGGTAGTACTTGCACTAACAAAACATGTCAAAAATTTCATACTTGTCATCCTAGGAGTTTGGCAGTAACAGTATTGAGCAGACTAGGACTGAGGTGGGTGACTGCTGAGTTTAAAATGACTGACGAATTAGTAGCTATGAACAGTCTGCATGGAACTACTCTGGGTCAAATATTTTTGAAGAAGTTGAAAAAACACTTAGTATAACCTGAAGTGGAATCTGCTAAGATGTGTTACAACCGATGGTGTTAAAAAATACGTGTGGAGAAGAAAAAGAGTTAGTGAACAAATATACAAAACTTGTGAAAACATAAGGTCTTTATCTCAGAGTTATTCATTATATTATTTATCAGCAGTTACATTGCAGACAATATTTGAATCTCTCATGTGTCATTAAACTGATAGTGTCAAAGGGGACCATCATTCACTCTCATTAACTTAACCTTCACAGTTCTGTGAACTTTTGTCAGAAATAGAAGCTGAATATCCTGAATTTCCCTACCACTGTGTGTGTGTCTGTGTGTATGTGATTTTTTGAGCTCAAGGTGGAGACTGAATTATTTTTGATTGAGAACATCTCCCTCAATTGTTATTATTGAACACTGAATGGCTTTGGAAATTAGCTTTTGGTGTAGGTTTGATAATATTTCTTAACGAACTAAACCTAAAATTACAAGGCAAACAGTGCTCATATACAAAACTTCTATCATGGTAAAGTCATTTCAATGACAACTAACATTATTTGAATCAAAGTAATGTCAGGCTGCTTTATACTCTTCACATGCTTTCTAAAGTTAAACTAAGAAGCAAATCTCTATTCCCATACAAATTTACAGTAGATATATATTCAAGCTCAGACTATAGTTCCAGCAGCTTTTTTTCAGACCTCTATGCAAGTACAAAGGAAATTTCCATATTTCAGACCCACTTAACTCTGCAGTTGAGGAGCTTCCACATAAACTTCAATTGGAAGGGATTATTCTGCAATGTAATGACATGCTAAAAGGCAAATATCAAAAGAAGAACCTAATAGAATTCTACAATTCCCTTCCAAGAGATGAATATGCTAAATTAAAATCATATGCTTGTGGATTGATACTAGTATTTAGAAGTACCTATCTCATGGACTGATATCAATATTTGCCAATATCTGTGTGAAAAGACATTTGCAAAGGTGAACTACATAAAACTTCATTTCAGAACAACAGATGAACATATGCTATTTTGATAACAGAGAACACAAACTCTGGTTGTCAATTAAGCAAAATGTTATCCTCCCAAAAGAATTCCATTCTTCTCATTAATAGACCTATATTATTAAAAAATTGTATGCGATTATTAATATTTTTTAGTTTCAACAGTAAAATATTTGTGGACATTTGTTTCCTCTTCTGTTATGTAAGTACCTACATAATAATCTCGATTTTACCCCTGAGCACCTCCAAACCCAAAATGTTAACTCTCTTCCCTTTACAGAAGTTTCCTCAAACCCAGGTTGTCAATATATTGGACCACTATGGTTTTTTGGACAATCATAAAATTAAAAGGACAGGAGCCTTGTGAACCTGAACTTAGGGTAACACCTGAGGCGTCAAAGAACAGGGAGGCGACTGAGCAATCCTACAACCGAAGGTCCTTGGTCGTTCGCTGGGCGCAGGGCACGTCAATCCTCGCTTGTCAGCAAATAAGCTTGGAGCTCGTGACGAGGGGGCACTGTCTACTCTTCTGGCCCCGCCCCCCGTCTGCGGCCTAGAGGAATCTTTCCCACACGGCCTGGCCCACTGCTATCTGAGGCCCAGCCTCGGTGGGCCGCTCCCGGCGTCGGCCCCCTGCCCTCCCTGTCGTGGGACCTCCTCTGTTGTCCCGTCAGCGGCCTCCCCGTCCGGCAGCCACAGCCCTCAGCCTCCCCTCAGGGCAGCCACCTCAGCGGCCACCGCCTCCGCGGTCGTCGTCGCCGCCACAGCAATCGACGCCCGCCTGGTTGAGGTAACTGCCCGGTGCCATGTCGGCCACGGGGGATGAAGACCCGGCCCCGGGAGGCCCAGAGGGCCCCGCGGGCGCAGCTGGGGCCCAGGCCGAGGCGGCCAGAGCCGGCGACCGGGGGCACCGCGACTCGGAGCCTCGCGGGGGCGACGCGGCGCCGGGGGCCGGGGCAGCTGGAGTCGCGGGGGCCTGGGGAGGCTCTGGGGAGGCGGCCCTGGAAGGCGGGGGCGCCGAGGAGGACTCGGACATCGGGCCGGCAGAGGAGGAGGAGGAGGAGGAGGAGGAGGCGGAGGCAGGGGGCCTGGACCTCGTTGTAGAAGTGCACCGGTTCCCCATGACGGGCTTCTACTTCATGCTCCTGGGGCTGGTGTACTCACTGCTGCGCCGCGTCCAATACAACGACCACGTCCTCGTCCCGCCCCCGCCGAGACCGCGCCACGGCTTGGCCTGGCTCCGCCAACTCCGGGCGCCCGACGGGCGGGGGCAGGGGCCCGCGGCCCAGGAACCCGAGGAGGCGGAGGAGGCTGCGGCGCCGGAGCCTGAGGAGGCGGAGGAGGCCATCGCCCCTGAGGGTGAGCGGCTGGCCGGGGGGTCGGTCGGGAGACCCGGGATCCCGAGGGACCCAGGCTCAGAGGGGGGGCCTCGGGAGGTGAAGCCGGGAGTCGGGGCCTCCAGGAGCTGAAGGCCAGAGGGGCCCAGTAGAAGCCCAACTCCATAACGACCTCTCCAGTTTCGGGGTTGGGGGGGGGAATAAGCTGCCCTCTACCAACCCCTGGTAACAGGTCTGAGATGATCGGTGCCATTTATGAGGCCACAGGTGAAGGTCAGTGGAGGCAGGTGTTCGGAGGGAGCTTGGGAGGAGATGGAAGAGAAAAGAGCAAGCAAACGGCTTTTGGATCCTGGCTTTTAAAAATGTCAAGATTCTTAGAAAGTTGATCCCAGTACATTATGCACTGATACGGGAGCACTTGGTCACGGTGAAATATCCAGGGGGGTGAGGAACTAATGAGCTTCACCACAGATTTTTGTCATCGAGGCAAAACATGTTTTTTGCAACAAAGTTCTGACCAAAACATACAGAATGCATCAGACCCCGACGATTCTGATCCATTCCCTAAAGGGCCAGAAGTAATCAGCAGCACAGGGTGACAGATTTACTGGAAAAAGAGAAATAATGTCACTGTGAAAATGATCAAGCAGGAGCAAAGTGAGGGCCCTGGAAGTGTGACAGCAGCCAGAAGGAAGGTGCCCAGCTACTGTTTTCTTAGTTGCTCCTATCCTTCTGCGTCTCCTGAGGGTAGAGTACTGGATGTTGGTTGCTATTCCTTTTGAATTGGGATTTTTTTTCTGTGAATGTCTCGTCCCAAAGTCTGTATTATTATTCACTAAAGGAACAACTAAATATCCGGATGAGAACGCCAATGAAGAGGCCCAAGGTGCTGAAAGTGAGGGGGAAAGAGAGAAGTTTAACGAAAAACAAGAACCTGAAAAGGATCTGAACCCAGCAGGACAGACCCAGAAAGTCCAGGTAGCTGTGTATAGCTTTGAAAATAACCCAACGGTGCCCAGGCACTTACCAATTTGTTTTCGTTTTTTCATTCTACCAGTGAATTAAGAAAAACATGTGTTTAAAATTAGTTTAACAGTTCAAATTTACCTAATAGAATGTTAATAGAACATTCATGCACCTAGTAATATAAAATGCATTATATACTGAAATATACTTCATGGCTACTCATTTGTCCTTGCGAGCTCTTTTGTCCTCTACCTGTAAGCCTACTAACAAGTTGTAAATGTATCAATGCCTAAGACCAATCTTTGTTTAGAAAACAGTTACTAGAAGCAGCAGCAAAAGTAGCTGGGCTGTGTGCACTAGTGGGGCCTTCATTACTTGGCCACAGAAGTGCAGTCTCCTGTACTAAGAGATGACGGCTTTTAGAATGTGACTACTTACAAATAGCAAAACGTTCAGAATTTCAGGTAGGACCACATTTAGTGATTAATACCTAAACATTTGTTCGGTTGTAGATTTTTTTATTTTATGTGACAGTCAAAAGAAAAGCAATTTAGTCACAGGATGACTCTCGTTTATCACTGAATTGGTAATGAAGTCTTAAGGTGTATCTTGTCTTTGAGTATATTTAAATGATTAACATTTTTTTCTGCATTTTCACAGCTGTGTATTTCATGGTAATAGCCTCTTTCTCATACGGTAGATAATAGAAACTGAAGGTCTGGGAGGGTAAGGGAGTATCATTTGTGGAATGAGCATAGGCTTTTAAGGTGGAGAGAGTGATTTAAATCCCAGAATCGCCTCTCAAGGGGGAAAAAAGCATTTATGGTGTGGGGCAAGAGGGAGACAAGGTCGGTATGATCACATGATTGAAGCCATCGGTTGTACAAGCACCCTGTATCCAAGGTGCAGGTTACAAGAGGAAAACGTGTTGTTCTTCTCTACTTGTTTAGATAGAGCCCTCAAATGCAGCACATACACAAAGGGCTGACCATTTTCTTAGATTTAGAAAGTCTCTGGTGCTGGTTAGTGCTGCATAATTGTTAATTTTCTCTCATTTTATCCTGCAGTTGGGAGGAATGGAAAGAAAATGAAGAAAGAAGAAAGGATCTGTTGTTCACGATTTTTAGGTTTTTCATTTTTCAGAAGCCCATGGGAATGTTAATAACAATGATTCCATTCCAAAGTTCGTTACCCCAAAAGTGATATCCAATAACATTTGACTTTTGTCTTTTACAGATATATTTGACAGCATTTTTTCTAGTTAAAAATAAATTTGTTTTAAATTAATAAAAATGAAATGCAGGCAGATTTTATCTACATAAATAATCCTGCCTCAAATCTCTTTTACCTTTCTTTAACCCACTTTACCTTCGTTGAAAGGCATCACTTTCTACCATTTGGTAAGCCTGTTTTAAATTCTTTTACTGCAGCCCAAAATAAACTAAAATTTCAAGTTTAAAACAATTTTTGTGAAGACAGAAATGGAGGTCGAGCCTTTAGAGTTGTGCTGTTTACTACATTAGTCACTAGCCACGTGTGGCCGCTGAGCATTCAGAATGTGGCTAGTCTGAGTTGAGATGTGCTGTAAGTGTAAAAAATACTGTAAAGTCTCATTAATAAACTACACACTGAAATGATAATATAGTGTTAAACAAATATAACATTAAAATTACTTTCTCCGGTTTCTTTTTACTTTTTTAATGTGGCTACTAGAACATTTAAAATTACACATGACTTGTGTTATATGTGTATTTCACAGTACTGCTGTGAGCTTCTGAAGGAAACCTGATGGATGGCCCAGCTTGCCTGGAGGCCAGATGGTGCTGCAGAGCCTGAGCCCAGACACTGATTTGGAAAACTGGTTCTCAAAGTTTGGTCCTTAAAATAGCATTATCAGCATCACCCAGGAATTCTTAGGCTCCACCCAAGACCTGCGAATCAGAAACTCCGGGAGTGGGGCCCAGCAGCCTGTATTGTAACAAGCCCTCCAGGGGACTCTGATGCAGCTAAGGTTTGAGAAGCACTGGTTTAGAGCCACACGGGGAGAAGCTGAGACCCACCTGTGGTGGGACCAGCCTTCGTTCACTGCCTTGGGACTGTTGTAGGTAAACTAAACAGGATGGCAAGGGCTGGACTGGGGAGGAGATTAGAACTCACAGGGGCTGAGACACAGAGAGGTTAAGAATGGGTGATGGCAGCAGAAAAATGCATAAGGGGAAAAGCTGGTTCCACAGGATAGAAAGCCCAGAGATAAACCCACACACATATATATGGTCACCTTATCTTTGATAAAGGAGGCAAGAATATACAATGGAGAAAATACAGCCTCTTCAATAAATGGTGCTGGGCAAACTGGACAGCTACATGTAAAAGAGTGAAATTAGAATGTTCCCTAACACCATACACAAAAATAAACTCAAAATGGATTAAAGACCTAAATGTAAGGCCAGACACTATAAAACTCTTAGAGGAAAACATAGGCAGAACACTCTTAAGACATACATCACAGCAAGATTCTTTTTGACCCACCTCCTAGAGAAATGGAAATAAAAATAAACAAATGGGACCTAATGAATCTTAAAAGCTTTTGCACAGCAAAGGAAACCATAAACAAGACAAAAAGACAACTCTCAGAATGGGAGAAAATATTTGCAAACGAAGCAAATGACGAAGGATTAATCTCCAAAATATACAGGCAGCTCATGCAGCTCCATATCAAAAAAACAAACAACCCAATCCAAAATTGGACAGAAGACCTAAATAGACATTTCTCCAAAGAAGATATACAGATTGCCAACAAACACATGAAAAGCTGCTCAACATCACTAATCGTTGGAGAAATGCAAATCAAAACTACAATGAGGTATCATGTCACACCAGTCAGAATGGCCATCATCAAAAAATCTACAAACAATAAATGCTGGAGAAGGTGTGGAGAAAAGGGAACCTTCTTGCACTGCTGGTGGGAATGTAAATTGATGCAGCCACTATGGAGAACAGTATGGAGGTTCTCTCAAAAACGAAAAATAGAACTACCATATGACCCAGCAATCCCACTACTGGGCATATACCCTGAGAAAACCATAATTCAAAAAGAGTCATGTACCACAATGTTCATTGCAGCTCTGTTTACAATAGCCAGGACATGGAAGCAACCTAAGTGTCCATCAACAGATGAATGGATAAAGAAGATGTGGCACATATATACAATGGAATATTACTCAGCCATAAAAAGAAACGAAATTGAGTTATTTGTAATGAGGTGGATGGATCTAGAGACTGTCATGCAGAGTGAAGTAAGTCAGAAAGAGAAAAACAAATACCGTATGCTAACACATATATATGGAGTCTAAAAAAAAAGGTTCTGAAGAACCTAGGGGCAGGACAGGAATAAAGAGGCAGACATAGAGAATGGACTTGAGGACACGGGGAGTGGGAAGGGTTAGCTGGGACGAAGTGAGAGAGTGGCATGGACATAATATGCACTACCAAATGTAAAATAGATAGCTTGTGGGAAGCAGCTGCCTAGCACAGGGAGATCAGCTTGGTGCTTTGCGACCACCTAGAGGGGTGGGATAGGGAGGGTGGGAGGGAGATGCAAGAGGGAGGAGATATGGAGATATATGTTTATGTATAGCTGATTCACTTTGTGATACAGCAGAAACTAACACACCATTGTAAGGCAATTATACTCCAATAAAGATGTTATAAATAAATAAATAAATAGATAGATAGATAGATAGATAGATAGATAGATAGCTAGCTAGCTAGCTAGCTAGCTAGCAAGCTGGTTCCGAAAGGACGCAAACCTGATACTGTGTATAGGAAGTCTAAGAAAACATTCAATCACCATATATTGATTGTGGATACATATAGAGAGTAACAGGCAATGCATGTGAAAGATGTATGCAAATGTAGCATACAGAAAGGCATGCAGTGGAAAGGTAAACACATTTAGGATGGTGGTCACCCCTTGGGGAAAGAAAAGGAGGGGGATCCTATTGGGAAGGGCTCCACAGGGGGCTTCAACTGTATTTGTAATGTTACATTTCTTAAGCTGGGTGGTGGGTATGTAGATGTTGATAGTATTATTCTCTATACCTCTGTGCAGGTCTGAAATATTTCATAATTAAAAATGAGAAAAATAAAAAGAGGAAAGGGAGAGAATAAGCTTAATATCTAGACTCCGTTTAAGAGGGAAAAAAGGTTAAGTCATATTTGATCAGAGGATCAGAGATAGGGAAGGGACTGGGGGGTTGAGACTAGACAGCCTCATTTCTGCATTTAGTTAAGGCTTCCTCAGTGCTCTCTTGGTAGCATTGATACCTTCTCTCATATTCTGTGGTAGCACATCTCATATTCTAACTTATATTAGCATTATTTTTTTATTTGAGGTGATGAGTTCACTTAAAAGCAACCATTTAAAAGTGAACAATTAAATGACATTCACAATTCTGTGCAGCCACCACATCTTTAGTTCCAAACATCTCCATCACTCCCAAACCCTGTACCCATTAAGCAGTCACTCCCCATTTCCCCAGCCCCCAACTCTCTGGCAACCACCCATCTGCTTTCCATCTCAATGAATTCACCTATTCTGGACATTTCCTGTAAACGAAATCATACAGTATGTGAACTTTTGTGTCTGGCTTCTTTCACTCAGCATAACGTTTTCAAGGCTCATCACGTTGTAGCGTGTATCAGTACTTCATTTTTATGGCTGAATAATATTTCTGTTGTATGTATATACCGCAATTTGTTTAATCCATTCGTCTGTTGATGGACATTTGCGTTGTTTCCACCTTTTGGCTATTGTGAATAGCGCTGCTATGAACATTCATGTCCAAGTATTTGTGCATTATTTATATATATGTGTATCTACTGCCCCCACCCCACCACCCCCAGGACTGTGAACTTCTGAATGGCTGGGGCCTTAAAAGCTTTTATCTTTCTTTCCCAAAGTCCTAGGCACTGAGTTTTCCACTTAGTAGGTGCTCCACTAATGCCTGTTAAAGTAAACTTAACACTTCCACAATCCTTTTTTTTTTTTTGTCACCAGTGTTGATATTTTAAAATGTATTATCATGTATTCCTTATGGCTAGAACCACATGGTGAGACAGAGGCACAGGCCCCTTGTCATCATTACTCAAAATGAAAGGGCAAGCCAATAGACAGTTTTCCATATAGGGTGATTTGAGGGGCTTCAAACTAGTTCTGATTTGTTAGCGTTTATGCCGTGCTAGTTGTTAATATAGTATTGCTTCTAGGCCCAGGCAAGAGATATCTCTGTCTTGAGCTCTATGCTTTAGAGGTCCCACTTTGGCCTTCTTCCAACCACACCCGTCCCTATAGGGCCAGGAGCCCAGCCCATGGGAACAAGAGGTATGCCCCTGCTAGCCCATTCTCCAGGCACCTGGCACCCCTGAACAGTCCCAAGCCTGCTTCCAGGGCCTGTGTGCTCCTCTTAGAGCTGTCCTGGGGAGGGCTGACTGCACTGCCGGGGTATGTGCTCCCAGGCCTTAGGGGAGGGGGGATTGTATGCCCAGAACAGGGGATGGGGCCTGGCCTAGGAGCCAGGGCATAGGCAGGGGGAGGGGAGAGGGGGCAGCTCTTCCCACAGCATTGGGGCAGAACTTAGAGATGTTGGCGAATTCTAAATCCCAACCTGGCCTTTCAGGTCATTATGAAAGTACATTTGTCTTGGAAGGAGATCCAGCATGTTTTATTTAATGGTTTATTAGGTGACTTAAACATTTCAAATATTCAGATATATCTTACGTGGATTCCCAACTGAACTCTTCTTCTGAACGCTGCAAATATTACAAATGTTACAGGAGGGCCAGGTTAAATATTCACTCTATCACCCCTTCCCCTTGCTCATTCTGTGTTACACTGTTACCTGAGCATAGCGGGGCCCCTTCCTTTTGATAATGGCTTGTTCCAGTAGCCCATCTTGCAGTAGGACTCAGGCCTAGTCCCGGGGCCAGGCTGGAGTACAACCACCATCTTGTCCCCTCTACTCATCCCCATCTGCATGTTCTCTCCCACCCGTCTCTTTGCTCCCCAGGTATTTACACATGTGAACACCTCCTCTTCAATACCACCTCTCCCCCATACAAACACCCACCTGGAGGCCATCAGCTTGGTCAGGCACACCTGCGTAGGGGTCCTTTATGCTCCGCACAACCTCTTAAGATCAACTTGGTTTTCTGGCAACCCTTGGGTCTAAGTTGTCAATAACCTATTCAATTTCCCTCCCCCCGTGACAGACGGAGACAGACTACAGAACAGGCTTTATTGAATTTATTTGCTTTGCATATAGCAGAAATCAAGAATGCTAAAAGAAGCTGAAAACTTGTCAAAATGTGCCTCTAGGCATTAAAAAAAGACTTAACCTCTTTACTGAAAACAGATTTTTGTTGCTAACTGTGAAAAGGAAATTGTTAATGGAGAGTTCTTAGAGTAAGAATAACCTAATAGTGGTCCACCCTGAGAAAAGGGGGAAGGGAGGTATAACAGTTAATCTACCAGCATTGCCTGGGTAAAGGGCATCTACCTTAATGAACTGTTCACTATGGGAATACAAAGGAAATCAAACCCAATCAATCAATCAAAAACCTAGCATTATCAAAAAGGTAAAGATATAGTATGAGGAAAAATAGATGTTTTACAGAGAAAACGCAAAACCAGCACATGATTGTACAATATCACATTATACCATCATCAGGAAAACCAAGCACCAAGGGTTTAAATTAGCTCTGGCACCTCACAGCCTCTCTGAATTTGTTTTTTGCATGAGGCAGCACCCTGCTTGGGAGTTAAAGGCACAGTTATGTCTAGGTCTGCATTTCTGTTTAAGCAAAGTAGCCCCAAGGTGACAGAGGCAGACACAGTGAAAGGTATACTAAGACACTTCTGGGTTTCCTGAGAAAATGAGCTAGGTACTGTCCAGGCATCCAAAGGGAGCTCTCCATTAGTGTTTAG
This sequence comes from Eschrichtius robustus, assembly GCF_028021215.1. Lineage (NCBI taxonomy): Eukaryota > Metazoa > Chordata > Mammalia > Artiodactyla > Eschrichtiidae > Eschrichtius > Eschrichtius robustus. The sequence continues at coordinate 105,101,247 of NC_090845.1, forward strand.
TGTGTTTGGGGTTGGAATAGAGGGGAAGGACTTGGGGTGGCTGGTTCACTGGGGAGGTGGGGGCTGTCCAGCCTAGTGACTGTTGAGGTGTGTGTGCCTCTAGGAATGAGGGGAGGGAAAGGCTGCTTCAATCACTTCAGGCTTCCCGTTAGCAGAAAGTCAGTTGTTCTGTGGCTTTGAGGGTGCAGTCTTGTCTTAGGTTAAAATCTTCTGAAACAGAGACTGCTGAGGGAAACGGACAAGAAACTGGGCTACTCGGAGGTTTCCACCTTAAGGCTGGAGACAGGGCATAAGACAGCTCTCTAGTGGCCCCAGACTTCCTTGTGGAAGGCTTCCCATCTGCTCCATTGAAAGCACAGCTTTTGGAATTTGCAGAATTTTGAATTTCAACAGGGTCTTAAGTGCTTTAAAAATAGGATATGTATGAAGTGCAGTACACTTCTGAGCAACTAGAAAGGGTCACAGTGGCACTGGGGCAAAAGGTCAGACACTGATGGGCTAACCATCCAGAGGAATATGATAATCCCCAAGGAATGTTATGCCCCATAGGAAGGTGCTCACTGCCGCCAGACTTGTGACAGGTTGACATGGGACACGTGCAAAGAGAGGTCTGTATAAGTTGCAGGTGTTGGGAGCCCTCAGGGATACAAAGAAGGTGTTTCAAAGGGCAGTGGGCTGATTGGGGGACTGGCTGTGCAAAATTTTTCTTGGAGACCCAGAATTTTCACTTCTACCACCTCTTCTTAGGGGCTTTGCAAAGTTTGGAGCAGCAACCAAAGAACTGAAGCATTTAACTAGGCTCATAAAACCTAAAAGCCAATCCTTGGACCAAATCATCTGGACATTTCCATTAGCATGAATTTATTTGATCAAGGGAAATGACCACCTCTTAGTTGCTCCAACAAAATGCTTTCTCCCTTCTACAGCACATTGTTCAAAGTTAAAGTGTTCTCAGTTTGACAACAGTGCAAACATTTTACACAGTCTTTATAGAGGAAATGCTGGGTTTTCAGATGCTGGCAGTGACTGTACTGAAGGTTAGGCATTCATGGCATCTGTGTCATTCAAATAATTATTAGCTTTAATTCCCCTTTTAAGGCTCTTATGCTTAATAAAAATGGTTACAGTAAATAATTCACTACGTGGCATTAATACAGCTACTGGGAATTATCATTTAAAATGCTGACACTCCACCCAGGAGCTATTTATTGCATGAGTTTTGCTACATGGCTCCATGCTTTGGCTTTCTTCTTGGCCAGGGAGAACCAGACTGGCTCAGCTGGCTCAGCCGGCTGTTGTAGCATGGCTGGGAGAGTTGAAGACCTTCTGGTTTCTTTTTCCATAGAAGGTACTTGAAATATCTTCTCATCTTCGAATCCCACTGGAACCATAGCAAATAACACACAAGCAGTAAGAAGCCCCAGAGATACTGAGGTATGTTTATGGGATGCAGTAAAAATTTTCCTCCTTTCAGGTTTCCTCTGGCTTCGAAAAGTCAGTGCATGCGCAATGCCATAGGGTGGTATGTGAAAAGGGTAACATCAATATGGCTAGAGCCACAGGGGCCTGACATGGGAAGGCCTGAGAGAAAATACCTACAGCTATAACTGCCAATCTTTGGGTGGTTATTATTGGATTGTCTTACACTTTTGAATTGAGACCAGAGAGGAAACATGTTGTATGGTATCTGTTCAGTTTTTAAAATTTCATATTAGGTAATATTGTTTTTGTTTTGCCAATCCATTATGTTGTATGAAATGATTGTTGATGACTCAATAGATACACCCAGTAAAAGTCTACGCTAAATAACATTATATCAACTACTCCTACCTAGCAGCCTACTTCACTGTTCCCCAATCCTACTCCTTCCCTCATCCTGCTTTACGGTTGATTGACTTAGTGGCTTAGACTCAACCAGTGGTTCTCAACCCTGGCCACACAGTAGAACCACCTAGGGCTCTTTTTAAAAATACAAATGCACATGCTATTTCCTGAACTAATTGAATTAGAATCTCTAGCAATGGATCCAGGGCCATCTATAATTTTTAAAAAGCACATCAGGTGATCCTAATGCACAGTGAGAGTTGAGAACCGCTTGATAGGATTACTGTGCCCATGAGACTGTTCACAGCTATAAGCAGGTCAAGTGCTGCTATATCATGGCCAGATGGTGGGTTCCTAAATTCCTAGTTTAATTTCTTCATGAGGCGGACTAAGGCAGAGAACAAAGATGACTCAATATAAATCTATCCTCCCCTCCCCCTGCTCCTTCTGAAAAAAAAAAATTCCCTCTGGCACATGACTCTACTGATGAGACCCCATTCTGTTCTATCACAGCACAGTGTTTTTTTTCAGCTTTCAACATTTCCCCACCTCTCATACCTCTGCTCAGAATACAGAGGGGCTGAAACAAGCCTTTTAAATAGTTAAAAACCAATTCAATACCATTGGGCATTTATAGTGGATTATTTTCCGCAGTTTCACTGGGAATGTAGAAGGTGAGAAAATACCGTTTTGCTATGGACTAGAAAGTGGCTTGGTTCTTCCCTCTTGAATACCAGCCACAGGAAAGTTCTAGTGAGTGATCACCATTTTGTTCCGATACAGCTTCCTCGATGGGGTAAAAGACTGGAAGACCCACTGAAAATTACACATTGGACTGACTTATAGTAGTCATAATAATTGGATTTTCCTAAAACAAGCTAATATCTGTATCTAATGGAAGACCCATGAGAGAATCATAAGCTGATTTGGGGGAAGAGACATGTATTGTCTGAAACTGCATAAGTTTTACAACTTCTGCCAGGGCTATTTTGGGAGTGGGGGGTTGGGGTGTGTTTTTTACCTGCTTTGGTAGACTTCGGTGGCTTCGGTGCCACCTTCTCCCGTCTGTTGACATCAGAAGTGAAAACCCTCCTTGGTTGGTTTTCATCTGCAAGGCCAGTTCTCTTTAATACAAAAATGAAAACAGAAAGCTTGTAAGTCCTGACATGAAAACAGCAAATTACTTATTCAGATCACAAGGTGCAAGTCCTGTCCTGGGTATTATAAGTTCAACATTAATCAAAAGGAAAGAGAGAGATAAGGAAAGAAATAGCACAGAAAGCACCTTGGTTCAGAACTCATGTTCACAAAATCTAAGCTGGTTCAACTTTATCACCTTTCTGAGCTGGGAGAAAAGGCTGTCTAATCATACAAACAGTGTAAACAGGTTAACATGAGAATTATGTAACTTGACAACAACCTTTTCTCTAGGACTTTGCCAGCACTTAACAAAAAGCTAACAGAAATGCGGTGGTCACAAACAAATCTTATCAGTTAACTGACGTGAGTTCCATAGATTTCTACGTAACAAAACCTATTTACATCTGACGCGCGCTCCTTGCATTACAAAGTGATATAACGATAGGTCTTTTCAGAATTGTACAGTTTAAGCTTTTCAAATTAACCTCTCCACAACTGGTCTAAATTAATTAGTTTATATACCCTAGTGTATTTCCCTCTGACAAAGCTTTAACCAAGGTGGACTTTGCCCCCTGTATGAAAAGATCTTTAAAGCAAAGAGTTAAACAGATTTTCACATGATCCCACAACAAATTCAGTAAGCACCTAAAAATATAGGAACTTAGACATCTCGATATGTAAATTTCATTGAGTTTTCTTGAGTCAGTTTTATGTAGTTTTGACAAGAGGGGTTCTCATTCTAAAACTTCCAAAGACATTGAAAATGGGACATTGGAAGCAAGACATCATCCCAGCATGCCTGATCCACATGTGGTACCATTAGCCTAGTTCATCACATAACTTCTCTTTTAACCTACAGGGAGGTGCCAGACCAAACCAAATCAATATATGGAAACCCAAACACCAAACATTACCTTTATTTACGTAAAGTTAAATCATTATGTACTGACATGGAAAGGTGCCCAGAAATAAAATAAGTGAAAAATAATATGTATAGTTTAATTCCATTTATATTTTCTTAAATACATATTTATAGGCCTAAAATATCTGTAAGAATAGTTACTCAACTCTCACCCCAGTGGTGACCTTTGGGGATTTTTAATAACTACTTATTTCTCAACCAATTTCATGGAATCCTGCTCTAGAATGTTTAGGACAGGATTTGATTTACAGAATCTTCTCGTATTCATTACTTTTCACAAATCCTTTAAGAACATAAAGTGGAGCACATTTCTATGAGTATAAAGCAAGTCTTTTCCCCCAAAGAGTTCCCTTGCCTTGATTAATACATCCAAAGAGCTGGGGAGCTGCATGTCTGGGAAAGTTCCCAATGTAAGCTTAATCAGTTGGCTCCAGCACCCTTTTGGAGTGTTTTGTGGGCTGCTCCAGGTCTTACCCCATATCTAGGTTCCTTAGTCTCAGCCTTGGCTCCAGCTCTATTCTTGGTTTTTGGCTCTTTCACAGGAATGTTGGCCTGGAAACTCCCCTGCCTCTGCTTTATCATAGTTATCCAAGCTGGCTCTGAGGTGGCATGATCTGACTGTCGACCAGGAGCTTTTCCTGAGAAAGGAATGAAAGAAGTTAGAACTAAAGTGAGGCAGGGGCTTCCCTGGTGGCGCAGTGGTTGAGAATCCGCCTGCCAATGCAGGGGACACGGGTTTGAGCCCTGGTCCGGGAAGATCCCACATGCCGCGGAGCAACTAAGCCCGTGCGCCACAACTACCGAGCCTGTGCTCCAGAGCTCGCGAGCCACAACTACTGAGCCCGCGTGCCACAACTACTGAAGCCCACGCGCCTAGAGCCCGTGCTCCACAACAAGAGAAGCCACCACAGTGAGAAGCCCGCGCACCACAACGAAGACCCCCCAACACAGCCAAAAAAAAATAAATAAAATAAAGAAATTTATTTAAAAAAAAAATAAAGTGAGGCAGGCAGGGTCTTGAGACTGGCTGGGACCTACCCACAATAATGTCCCAAATGGGGATCCTTGTTAACTGCCAAATGAAAATAAAAAGATAACATACAGAGAAGGGCCCCCTTCTTTTGTGCCCTCCCCACAACTTGGCAAGGCAGGAGTTCCTTGAGTAGATAAGAAGCTGTACTTCAAAGTTTGCAAACCATCCTCTTACTGGTCCCTTTGCCTCCCTTGTCCATCCCTCTTCCTATCCCCATTTCAGGGTAGGACAATGGGTGCCAGGTGAGCTGGGAAAATTCCTAGGAGGCCAGACGCTTAGGTCACTGATGTCATTTCTCTAACTCCAAGGAAAATCTTATTGCATTTGTTACTTCGTGGTCTCTAATGCAAGTGTGTGGTTAAATGGATACGGTTACAGGCATGGACAAGACTGTGTGATGATGAGTCTGAAGGTACAAAGGCTTTGAGAGCGATAAATGCTCAAAAAATCACCTAGCCGTGGATTCTTAGACATTTCAGGTGAGTTAAGAAGCTGTGGAAGTACAAACATTTACAATAAATTAAGATTTCAAGCTGAGGGTCTGAACATAGTGCTCTGTTAATGAGCTGGCTTTTAAAATCTACATGGTGTTGAGGGGAGCATAATCCATGTAAAGGTATTTTGAGAAAAGCATAAACTCCCATCTACATGTAAGGTGTATGGGGAAAGGGGGATGGGGAGATGGTTATGTGTCCATTACAGAGTGTGGACAAATGTCCAGAGGGGACCCCTTTGGGAAACAGAAGGAAGCTTGGTAAAATCTTTTTTCTCACCCTTATACTTCTGTGAGGAAGAGGTTTTTCTCAGTCGGACCCCAAAAACGTTTTCAATGTCAGCCCAATTGGTGGATGAATTTGAATGGCTGTTATCTTGATCACCACTCTCAAGAACTTCCTCCTTAGAGTAAGTGCCCCCAGAAGTGGACGTTTGCCAGACAGGAGCATCGGTGAACTTCACAGCTTTGGTAGCAGGAATCAGGATGTTCTTAATGAGGTCTTCGGAGCCTTGGCTGTGTTTCTTGGTTTTGTCTGGAGAAGCTGGGTCTCTCCATAGGGACCAGCAGCTAGGATCGCTCTCCAAAATGGTTCCCTCAGCAGCAGCACTCATGGGACTTGAATAAGCCTGTTGCTGATGTGCAGGGACTGCAGGAGCCTGAAAAGGGTGTCTGGGATGCAGGTGCTCCTCCGAGCCGCTCCACTCCGCAGGTGCACTCACTGGGCCTGTTGAGAAAGCCTGTGGCTGAAATTCAGCCTCATCTTCGGCTTGGCCAGGGTGTCTGCCAGGCAGCTGCTCTTTAGAACCACTCCACTTTACAGGACTGCTCTCTGAACGTGAGAAGACTTCTTGCAGGCCTTCAGGCCTCCCCAAGCACGGTAAAGGGCTTTTCGTAGGCAGCTGCTTCAAAAAAATGCCTCCCTCAATATCGGTACCCTCGTAGCCTGAGAAAACTTGGTGCTCGACTTTAGGCCTCGACAAAGATTTGGAAGGTTGATTTGAAGACAGAGGATCCTCATAGGTTCCCTCCTCAGTAGAAGGGCTCTCTGAAAAGATTTCCTGGACCATAAACTTCATGAACAACTGGAAAAGATGATTGGAAAGCAGCGATTCCTTAGATATGCCTTCTTCAACTGCCATGCTCTCTAGACGTGAGGACATTTCCTCAACTTTAAACTTTTTAACCGACCGGGCAGGATATTTGGGAGGCAGTGACCTCCCAGAAATGCCCACCTCAACAGCAGCACCCTCAAAACTTGACATTTGCTGGAGTGTAGGTCTCACAGTGGACTGGGAATGTTTGGAAGGCAGGAGCTTGGTAGAAGCACCCCCTTCAATGTCGACACTCTCTGGACCTGCAGAGATTGGTTGTTTGACTACTGGTCTCATCGGGGCCTGAGAAGTCACTCTGGGAGGCCGCGGCTCCATGGAAATGCCCCACTCCGCAGCAGCGCTCTCTGGACCTGCAGAGGCTTGTTGCTCGGATGTAGGGCCCACCCAGGACTGGCAAGGGTGCCTGGTAGGCATCTGCTGCACAGAAGCACCCCACACGCCAGGTACGTTCTTTGAAGCCCAGGAGACTTCTTTTTGGTCTTTGGGCCTCCCCAAGGCCTGCGAAGGGGGTCCGAGAGGCCGATTTTCCTCACAGCTGCTCCAATCCTCAGCACTACTGTACTTTTCGACATAACTATTTGCTCCTGTGGAGACTTCATCTTCAGGCTCCCCCAGAGCCTGGGAAGCGCATCTGGGAGCCAGCTGCTCATGGGAACTGCTCATTTGCACGACAAAACCTGATTCTGCAAAGACTTCTTGGCCATCTTTGGACTTCCTCAAAGGCTGGAGAGAGTGCCTGGGAGCCCGCTGCTGCCCAGAGCCGCTCCCCTCTTTGGAAGCACTCTCGTAACACGAAAAGACGGCTTCCACTTCTGGCTTCCCCAAGGACTGGGAAGAGTATCTAGCAGCCCACTGCCTAGGAGACTGCCGCTGCTCGGGACCGCTCACTCCCACGGCTGAACTTTCTGATTCTGGGAAGACTTCTTGTTCATATTTGTGCTTCTTCGAGGGCTGGAAAAAATATCCAGGAGCCAGCTGCTGCTCAGAACGACTGCCCGCCTCTGAAGTGCTCTCTGAATCTGAGGCAACGGCTTCAGCTTTCAGCTTCCGCGAGGACGGGGAAAGGCTTCGGGGAGGCAGCCTCTCTGCAGAAATACCTCCCTCTACCAAAGCTCTCACGGTATCTGAAATGCTTGCCGTAAAGGCCTGGAGAACGTTTCCAGGAGACTTTTCTTTGTAGGTATCTTGATCTGACTTCATTTTAAATTGGACACTTTTCAAATCAAAGCTGGACACTTCTTCCTCTTCTGACTGGCTATGAGAAGGATCCAGAAACCCCTGATCCTCCAGTGTCACTGAGAAAATATCTTGGGTTGTAGAAGGGCTTCCTACCACGGGTAAAAGAGCAGCTCCGGCTTCCGTCTTCGTGGCTCCAGAAGCCCCATCTTCATGGGATGGTGATAGACCACTAACCATGGACTCTTCCATGTCTTCAGTTACGGGTTGTGATGCTGATGCTTTTCGGGCTTCAAAATCTATACCGGCACTTCTCCTTCCCATGTCATCTTTACCTGAAAGCAGCTCCTGAGGAGTAGCGCTTTCTGTTCGTGCCGTTGGGGGCTGCTCCATGACTTGCTTCTCCAAGGGCAGGTGCCAGGAGAGGAAATCCCTGGCAGTCTTACCGGCAGGTGGGGACCCAGCTCCATTACCTAGGCCAAGTGCTCGACTGGATGGTTTAAAGCTTCTCCCTTTGGATCCACGCTCACTTGCTTCTGAAGTACTTGAGCCTCTTCTGCCACATTGTCTTCTGTACGCTGCTGGAAATGCGTAGCCCTGACTCTCAGCAGCATCTCTGTTTGCAGCCTGACCTGTTGTCTTCTGTTCATAAATCCCAGTTTTGTTTCTCTGTTCCCAGCCTGAGGCACCTGTACCAAATAGAAGTAGGGAAAGGAAAGATGGGTACTTTTGATTTTGTAAAATAAGAATACTCCTCCCTGGCCCAATGGGTACCTATCTGCTATTGAATTCCCTAGCGTGGAGAAGTAGCTATTCAGAAGACAGAGAACAACTTGGTCACTATTAGCCTTCTGTGGTGGGAAATTTTTAAATCAAAGTGAAATCCTGTTTTATGAGCTGATTCCAAGTTTGGCACGTCACCATTATATCAATACTCTGTTCCACCATTAGATGTGAGACACAGCAAAAGGCAATTTCTGAACTTGTAACAACGATTACCTTTTAGGAAACTGACTGGGGCAGGGTGAAGGGAAATTTTACTTCCTATCTAGTATTTATATTTTCTACTTAATTCTACTGAATTTTTAGATAATATGCAGGTATTGCTTTATTTTTTAGAAAGGTGTCAACAGGGGTTATCTGGAAGGTAGGATTATGGCCCCCCATTTCTTCTGCTTTCAAGTCTCTTTATTAAAATAATCTGATGTAATATACATGCAAAGCCATTCTTGGAAAGCCTTAACAATTGCATCGGTCCACAGGCTTCAGGTCAAGCACAAGGCAGCAGTTCTACAGACTGCTCCTCTCCTCTCTACTACTTTTACTAAGGAACTTATTTTAATCCCCAGGTGGGAGGGTCCTCGGGGGCCTCCCCTCCCTCCCTCATCATCCACTGGTCCCTAGCTCCATCTAGTGGTTTCACATCCAGCATATAGTGCCAAGCATGGGGTGCTGTACTCCAAACCACTCCCATGACATGGAAAACCAAAGTATCTGCCCTCATGGACACTGAATAAGTATTATCCTCTGTGTGTAGAAGTGACAGCTATTAAAAATAAATATGAAAAGAGGATAAAAAGAAAGCAAAAGAAATTACTCATTTAATTTCTTTCTTGTTTTGTCGTTGTTATGCAGAAGAGTTTTGTGGTTTTGTTACTTTTCATGGGAAAACGTATTTAGGGATATCCTGCCTTTGAACCCACATGTGAAATCCTTTGTGGCAAAAATATGAAATAGCTGTTTGACTTAATTTGTGGAACAGGAATTTTGGTTTATCAAGTATTGCTTGAAATTAGATTGCCATCAGCTGGAGCTAACATCCACGTACACACACACACACACACACACACACACACACACACACACACACACGCGCACACACAGAGATGTTCACTCCAGTGGTATTTGTTGTTTGGGGATTTGATGGGTGTTGGCTGCCAAGGACATCTGTCTGCATCTGCCCAAGCCCTCTTTGCCCATGGATATGGGAACTGGTCTCACTGTTAACACAAGACCTTTTCTCTCTACTGGAAGAGAAAAGCAACTTTAAAAAACCAGGGTTTTTTTTCGCCAGTTCTGTTATTATTATCTGGTTCTGTTGCTGAGGGGGAATGCTGAAGGGGAAATCACTGGCTGCCCTCAGATATCTGGGCTCACCGAGGAACTCAGCATGTACATTAGACCTAGAATTAAACAAACTTACAAACAAACATAAAACACCTCTCTGGTTGGAAATTCATTTAGGTACAATAGGAACCCAGGTAGGACCCTTTACCTAAATCTCACACAAGTGGCAACTGTATTAATTGGGCAGTTTAGATGGATAAACTTGGACCACATTAGTATGCATCTTAAACTGAAAGCTCTCCGAGGACCAACAACAGCAGGCCTGGGTTCCTGTCGCGTAGCACCATGCCATTAAGCTTGAGGACATGTTTCTGGGTGAGGGTGAAGATGTGCCAACCTGTACTGTCTTTCTTCGGCTTCTTTTGGTCAGCTTCTTTCGGTTCGGTTGTGCTTTTCTCTTCTTCAGAAGCCAGTGGAAGGCTTGGCTTCTCCTGCTTTGGTTTTGCCTAAAAGAGGGAAAGAAAGAGCTTGAATCAGACTTAAGTGCTCTGAACCCACCCCTGCATGGTTGCCGAAGAAAAAAGCATCAGGAAAAAAGTCCTTACTATCCAAATGGCTCTGTTGGGAGCATAATAATACAATTCACAATGGAAATTATTTCCAATGGCGTCCATAACCTGGTGATCATTTTACCTATTGGAAGTGGTTCACCTAGATTTGAAGTTTCTGATCTCTGAGTGATATGCTGCAGGGAACTCTAGAAAACACCCCAGAAATCACTGACCCACACTGCAAGGCCATAAATCTGAAAACAGGGTTGCTGGGCCTGACAACAATCATACTCAACCAAAACAGGTAATTAAGAAAACACTTCCATTTACAATAGCATCAAAAAGAATGAACTAATTGGAAATAAATTTAACCAAGGGGTTCAAGACTTGCACACTGTGAACTACAAAATATTACTGAAAGAAATTAAAGAACTAAAAAAATGAAAAGACATCTCATGTTCATGGATTGGAAAACCTAATGTTAAGATGGTGATACTCCCCAAAGTGATCTACAAATTCAGTGCCATCCTTATCAAAATCCCAATGTGTCTTTTTGAAGATATGGAAAAACTGATTGTAAAATTCATACAGAATTTCAAGGGATCTCGAATAGCCTAAACGATCTTGAAAAGGAAGAATAGAATTGGAGGACTCACACGTCTTGACTTCAAACCTTACTACAAAGCTACAGTAATCAGGACAGTGTAGTACTGGTATAAGCATAGACATATAGAGCAATGGAATAGAATTGAGAGTCCAGAAATAAACCCATTCATCTACGGTTAAGTGATTTGCAGAAGGGTGACAAGACCATTCAATGGAGGAAAGAATAGTCTTTTCAACAAATGGTGCTGGGACAACTGGATAGCCACATGCGAAAGAATGAAGTTAGACCCTTATCTCACACAATATGTAAAAATAAACTCAAACTGGATCAAAGGTCTAAATATAAGAGCTAAAACTCTTAGAAGAAAACATAGGGTAAATCTTCATAATCTTAGATTTGGCAATGGTTTCTTAAATATGACACCAAGAGCACAAGTACCAAAAGAAAAAAATCAATAAATTGGAATTCAACAAAAATTTTAAAATTTTGTCCAATTTCGTTCTCTTGATAAAGTTAAAAAACAACTCACGGAATGGGAGAAATTTTTTGCAAATCGTATATCTGATAAGGGTGTAGTGTCCAGAATATAAAAAAAAAACTTTTACAACTCAACAACAACAACAAAACAACCCAATTTAAAAATGGGCAAAAGACTTGAGTAGACATTTCTCCTAAGAAGATAATACAAATGGCCAATGAGCATATGAAATGATGCTTCACGGCATTAGTCACTAGGGAAATGCAAATCAAAACCGCAGTAAGATACTTCACACCCACTAGAAACACTGTATATAAAAAAAGGAAAATAACAAGTGTTAGCCAGGATGTAGAGATATTGGAACCCTCATATATAGTTGGTGGGAATGTAAAGTGGTGTAGCTGCTGGGGAAAACAATTTGGTGGGTCCTCAAAAAGTTAAGTATAGAATTACCATATGACCCAGCAGTTCCACTTCTAGGTATATACCTAAATGAATTAAAAACAGGTGTTCAAACGAAGACTTGTGTATGAATGTTCACAGCAGCAATAGCCAATGGTGGATAGGACCCAAGTGTTCATCAATGGATGAACAGCTAAACTAAACATGGGACATCCATACAATGGAGTATTATTCAGCCATAAAAATGACTGAAGTACTGATCTGTGCTACGACATGGATGAACCTCAAAAACATTATGCTAAGTGAAAAGAAGCCAGATACAAAAGGCCACATATTGTATGATTACATTTACATGAAGTATCCAGAATAGGCAAATCCAGAGACAGAAAGCAGATTAGTAGTTACCAGGGGCTGAGAGGGAGGAGGAATGATGAGTGACTGCTTAGTGGGCCTGGGGCTTCCCTATGCAGGAACCAAAGCTACTCTGGAAGTGGAGAACGGTGATGGTTGCACAACACTGTGAATGTACTTAATGCCACTGAATTGTACACTTAAACATGATGAATTTTATGTTATGTGTATTTTACCATGATAAAAAATGTTATCTAATTCAATCCTTCCACCAATTCAGACTGTTCCAATTTGTCTGACTTAGTGCTATTGTTGTAGCCTAAATTCATAAATCAGTGAGCATACTAATTTGGCTTTGAGAGTTTGACGGCCATCTGTCCTGAGCAGGAGCAGAGCCTATGACAGAAGCAAGCATGTCAGCTCCATGACAACAAGGAATGTTAAAGCCTGTGCTTTAACTTTGGTCCTAACCAAATTGTTTTTTTGTTGCCATATCTAACTGAAGGCTGCTTCCCTCCATAGAATCTTTTAACATCAAAACAGAGTTTTGCGCTGACTGGCCAATTATCTTCATAATAAATTACCTTTCTGTATACTTTTTAGTCCCCAAGGTTAATTGTTCTAAACTCTACTTCACTCTAAAAGCCCTCTCAAGTTCAAAAACAACCAATCAAATTAACCGCACAATAGTATGAGAATGGAAGTGTTGATATGAGCACAATCTGCTGATTTTCCAATTGTTGATCGGTATTTTTTGGTTGGCAAAGCTAGACATATGAAATACACATACCTGCCCTCTTGTGTCAAATGACTTTTCATACGAATGTGTGTCTATCAAACAATACTACATGACCTAACCTTTGAGATTTTGGCATTTGAATCTGTAGAGGCTTTACTTCCATAAAAATCTCTATTGTTTTCTTTGTGAAATAACTGAAAACATCCACAAACTTTTTTTTCAGAAATACGGTCTTCCATTGCTTATAAATTACAGTGCTAATTATTTGGTTTGTAGAATTGGACAGAAAATGTAAACCACCAGGCAAATCAAAAGCAAGAATGGCAGCTCCTTCCCCAGACATCCCCCTAGTATTGAGCTACAGCAGGAATAAAAGCGTCCCCCACAACCTGCGACTTAGGATGGAGCTAACACTTGCCTTCTTCAATGTCAAGGTCATGTGTGATGAACGCTTCTTTCGTGGGCTCTTCGGTGACTCATCATCAACAGAGATTTCTTCAAAATCCTTAGAGACTGTGTCAGATCGAATAAGAGGTGGGCTGATGCTGGGTTGGCGTGGGCGCCATGGTGGGATCTGTCAAGGAGGAGGATAGAAGGAAAAAGTTAAAACTTGTGTGCCTTCCTCCAAATTACTTGTTGCTTAATGATTGAAGGGCTAAGAACCCAAAGTGAAAACAATGAGCCAAGGAAAGAATCTCCTACCTCCTTGGATTCCCTTCCAGTACGTACTCAAACCAAAGACGAATAGCCTCGGTCCACTCTCTGGGTTGCTGCACACTTTTGCCAATCCCCAAAGACAGAAACTTCAAATTGCTTGTTTGATCAAAACCAGAATCCTGGTGTTACCTCCTACTGATGCCAACTATAAATCTTGTTTGAGTCTGATCTTTGTTTTGATCTTGGCCCTGTCTTTGGAAGTCCAGATCTTGTGAAGGTGAGTCTTTGAGTTATGATCTGGGCTTGGCATCCAAACTCCAATCCTGATTTCTATCACTCTATCAGTCCAGGAATTGTCTGGATCAAATCTTGACCGTGGTGGTTGCTTATCTTAAGCCTGTCAAGATTGATTTTCTGGGATTTTTAGAAAATCTACAGAACTAGTCCTGGTTAGAACTGGTTTACTAGTTTTCTGAAGTAGATAACATTGATCATTTGGGTTTACCTTGAGCTTCAGCAGACTGATTTAGCTGATTCCAGTTTGAAGTTCATGGTACACTTGAATTTGAGGCACTGGTCCCTGACATGGTCCTCTTGATGTGGATCAGAATACCTGATTTTATCTTTAACAAATGCTGGCTAAGCATGTACAGTGTACCATACCCATTTTAGGCAGTGGGCCTACAGCAATAAACAGAACAAAATCCTTGTTGTCATGGAGCTGACATACTTGCTTCTGTCACAGGCTCTGCTCCTGCTCAGGACAGACGACAGTCAAACTCTCAAAGCCAAAGAAAAGGGGCCACAGTGAGTTTCTGCCTGTGGGGTACTCCCAGCCAATGTCTAAGGTGCCCTCTTATTACTACCAGGCCCCACTGGGGGCTCTTGAGGAGAGACCTTGGGGATTAACCATCTCCAAGCCCAACTGTGATAATAATCACTATACTAATGGCAGCTAACTTTTACTGAAGGCTTTACTCTGCTTTAATCTTTATTATTTCCTTCCCCTTGCTAGCTTTGGGTTTAGCTTGCTTTACCCTTTCTAGTTCCTTAATCTGGAGAGTTAAGTTATTGATTTGAGATTTTTCTCCCTGCCAGGCAGGGAGTGCTCTCCATAGATGTATTTCATTCAAACCTTACAATTCTTTGAAAGCATTTGCTCTTGTGGTCTCCATATTACCGATGGGGAAAACCAGGTCTGAGAAATTACATGACTGGCCCTAACTCTCACAGTGGCAGAGCAAGCATCTGAAAAGGTCTGCTTGTCTTTAAGCCTATGTTCTTAACCCATCTGCACTCCTGTCTCCTAACTACAGGGGCCAGGAAGGGGATGTCCCATACTCAAGTTCAGGAAGTTTAAAGGCAACAGCCAGAAGAGGTGGTGCGCCTGCTTCCTTAAGAAGGGCTGCAGAGGGAGAGTTGGGTCTGTGAGCAATAAGAAAAGCTGCTTTGTAGTCTCAGTTTCTTAAATTACTGAATTCAGTTTGATTCAACAATAAGAAGATGCTAATAATCTGCTATTACCTCTTCTTGTCAATTTGTCCGCAAATAAAAAGAACATGAAACATCTTGAAGAGTAATCTAGGCACCCACATTCCTAACACTTCAGATAGGACGTCAGGTGAAAATTTGCCAGTAGCATGTGCTTGTCAGAGATGAATCCATGCGTGTCTAAGTATGCACAGCTGGGGCGGTGAAACTCCGAATGGCTCATGAAATCACTTATGGGTCCTTTGGCCGTTCACTCCTCTCCTACTTAGATAACTGTGGTAATTCTAGAGCTAATACATGTCGATGGGCGCTGACACCCCCTCTCGGGGGGTGGGGGATGCGTGCATTTATCAGATCAAAACAAAAAATTGGCTCGGTCTTGGTATTTCTAACAAAACTGTATGCCTGGATTTCCTCTCCCGCAATCTCCCAGTTGCTCTGAATGTCACTTAATCCATTAAGAATCCTGCTCCTTCAAGGGACCCAACCATTGGCCAAGTCCGTATTTACCCCAGCTTCTATGCAACACTGCATGTCAGGACCATTGACTTAATGCTATCAAGCACCCTGTCATTTAGGAATGTCACCCTGGCACTTAAGGGAAGTTTCCCGCGCAAACATCAATCTGGTTGTTGATGACTCAGCTTCTGTTAACACCCTACTCCATCTTCAGCCCTGTTTCCCAGGGGAGGGACTAAGGGAGCAAACCAAAAGTATGAGGTGTGGGCCCAAACCAGACATTTAAGAAAACCTGTCTTTGGGCTACTGTAGTTTTCCCTGCCCCCTTCATTGTGGGAAGAAATGCCCCTAGAGTCTTTTTCTTATCTTTTTTTATTTTAATGGGCTATCTCTTCTATAAGAGTCTCTTTGTTTCTGGGACTGAGAGGAGGAAGAGAAGGAGGAGTCCAGGAAACAGTTTTCCCCTTTCTGAATGTGAGAAATAACCCCGTGGCATTTCGTCATGTGTACCTGGATTTTTGCCACTGGATGCCAAGGGAGTATAGCTGTGGAGACAAGGGAAAGCTGGTGTTGATGTTTAAAACTGAAGAAGACTGGAAAGTTCATGGAAGTGACTTTTCCTGCTGTAGTGCAAGAGGCCAACAGTCTGCTGACCTAGGGGCTGCTCTACAACCATAAGATCAGCGCTACTGGTGACCATCTCAGTGTTTGCTTCTCCACCCTTCATGGCTAACGTACCCAGCAGAACTTCCACACACAGTATGAAAACCAGAGCGAGAGATAGGGGGCCTTAAGCAGACATGTCAGAAATAAGCCCCAGTTACCTCTTGCCAAATGCAAAATAATCAGCTCTCTAGTGGAGAAGAGTCTGACTGAGCAATGGGTAGGGGTAACTGGAGGTAAGAGACTTTTCTACGTATGTGTTGCATTTTACAGAGACTAAAGATGTACCCTCCTTCCTGTGAAGGCAGGGCCAGAGAAGCTCAACATCTTAGAGATTGGGGTAAGGGAAAGACTATGGGTTTGGAGGTCAACACATCTGGGTCAGAGTTCCAGGTCTACCACTAACTATATGGGTCAGCTTGAGCAATTTCTTTAATCTCTCTGAATCTTTATTCAATCCTCACGAGCAACCCTTTGAGGTAGATATTAATATTATACCCAATGTAGATGAGGAAAGGAAGGCTTAGAGAGGTTAAGCAATCAGCCCAAAGTCTCAGAGTCAATAAGTAGCAGAGCAAGGATTCAAGTGTAGGTCTATCTGTCCAACTTTGAACAATTCTCCTCGATTACCTCAGTGATCTTGGAGCCTGCTACCTCAGTGATCTTGGTGCCTGCAACCCAGACTCCACTTCTGGGCACATATTGCGGTGTAGCTCCAAACACAGCCCCGTGCGTACTACCAGTCCAAGCTCTAGGCAGAGTTCTAAAATCATGAGATCTCTGTGGAAGAAAGAAAAAACATGGGGGTTGGAATGCCTGCACATTAACAGTGGAATGTCACTGTCATAATACTTAAAGCATTCTTGGGGTGTGTAAAGAGAAGTGAATATGGTGATACCAGCCAACACTGTGTGCCGGGCACTAGGTAAGCACATCATGTATTTATTTGTTCTCTCATTCAATGTTTCCAACAGTGGGGTAGAATCAGCTGAGAAGCAGGTCCAAATTCCTCCCTCCTTGTTTTTTGACAGGAGAGGAGTCGGGAATGGAAGATGAGTAGCCCAATTAGGCACTGATGCTCGAGTTCACTATTACCTGAAGCAGTCTGCCTCTCTGGACCTCTGGAGAGGGGCATATTCTGCTTCCTGATCTTTCAGACTCACACTCCAACATGAAGATGCTGTCATGGGACAGGGCTTTGTTCCCCATGCTGCTCTTGGCCCTGGACAGGAAGGAAAAAGTCTTATGAAAGCAGCCAAGGGAACCAAAGGAACCAAAGACACATGTATCAATATGTCTATAATATGGCCCACCATAGACACCTCAGAAGCATATGTGCTGACACAGAAAGTTGTCCGTGAGATATAGAGTGAAAAAAATAAAGAATAGTATGGTCCCATTTAATACATATACATATATTACATACATACGTAGTTTGTGTTCATAGAGAAAAGCCTGGAAGGATATCCACCAAATTGTTAGTGGTGGTTCCCTCTGAGGAATGGCACTAGGAACAGGAGGGGCATTTTCATTTTATACTCTATGTACTTCTGCATAATTTTGATTTTTTTAAATGATCAACACGTATCTTTTTTATATAATAGCTTTACTTTTACTGAGATATAGTTTACATACCATACAATTCACCATTGAAAGTTCAGTAGTGGCAACACTGTGGAAGGGGAGGGAAGACCCTGAATCTTGCTATTATTAAGATGAGAGTTATAAAATATCTTTCACACCCAATTTGTGTCTAATGTTTTTGTTTTGATTAAAAATATCAAATATGTGCCCAGATGCTGGATACTTTCATTCACCAGGTCTTTTCCTCTTTCACACAAGGGTTCTGCAATATATTTGTCCTGTTTTCAAAGTCATCTTATGCACCCACCCTACCCACCTCCAGCTTGCTAAACCCAGATGGAAACACCTTCTGATTGGGAATGGAACCAGGTTGATAAGAATTACATTAGGACAAATCAGGGGAAAGTTAGAAGCAAATGAAAGGCTAAAGGCACAAAACACTCCTTTGGGGATGTGGGAATATATTTCACCTTTTAAAGTTTTCAACCAAAGACATCACAAGAAAAGAAAACTACAAACCAATATATCTTATGAATATAGATGCAAAAATCTTCAATGAAATACTAGCCATCTGAATCCAGCAACATATAAAAAGAATTATACACTATGACCAAGTAGGACTTGCAAGGAATGCAAGGTTACTTTAATATATGAAAATCAATTAATGTAATATACAATATCAATAGAATAAAAAGAAGAAACCACATACATGGTCACTTCAATAGATGCAGAAAAAGCATTTGTAGAATCCAACACTTTTTCATGAAAAATACACTCAACCTTGACGGAGAACATCTGTGAGAAGCACACAGCTAATATCATAATGATGAAAGACTGGATGCTTCCTCCCTCGGATCAAGAACAAGACAAGGATGTCTGCCCTCACCACTTCTAGTCTGCATTGTACTGGGTTCTAGCCAGGGAAATTAGGTAAGAAAATGAAATAAAAGGTATCCATACTGGACAGGGAGAAGTGAAATTACCTCTAATCACGGATGACATAATCTTGTGTATAAAACTCCTAAGGAACCCATTAAAAACTACTAGAACTAATCAATGAGTTCAGCAAGGTTGCAGGATGCAAGACCAATGTACAAAAATTGATTGTATTTCTATATACTTGCAATGAACAATCCAAAAGTGAAATTTAGAAAACACTTCCATTTACAATGCCACCAAAAAGAATAAAATATGGATGGACCTAGAGATTATTATGCTAAGTGAAATAAATCAGACAGAGAAAGACAAATACCATATGATCTCACTTACATGTGGAATCTAAAAAACAAAACAAAAAACAAGACAAAACAGAAACAGACTTATAGATACAGACAGCAAACTGGTGGTTGCCAGAGAGGAGGGGAGGTGGGGGGCTGGGCTAAATAGGTGAAGGGGATTAAGAGATACAAACTCCCAGGTATAAAATAAATGTCACGGGGATGTACTATACAACATAAGGAATATAGTCAATAATACTGTAATAATTTTGTGTGGTGACAGATGGCTACTAAACTTATCATGGTGATCATTTCATAATGTATTTGATCAACTCAGTATGTTGCACACCTGAAACTAACATAATATTGTATGTCAACTATACTTCAATTTAAAATTTTTTATAAAAAAGAATAAAATAGGAATAAATTTAACAAAAGCTGTGTAAAACTTATACTCTGAAAACTATAAAACACTGATGAAAGAAATTAAAGAAGACCTAAATAAATGGAAAGACAACCTATGTTCACAAATTGGAAGACAATCTTGTCAAGAGGGCAATACTCCACAAATTGATCTACAGATTTAATGCAACCTCTTTAGAAATTTCAGCTGCCTTAAAAAAATTTTTTTTTGCAGTAATGGACAAGCTTATCTTAAAATTCAAAGCGAAGTGCTAGGGACCACAAATAGCCAAAACAATCTTGAAAACGATGCATAAAGTTGGAGGACTCACACTTGCCAATTTTAAACTTACTACAAAGCTACAGTAATCAAGACAGTGTAGTACTGGCATGATAGACATATAGATCAATGAAACAGAATGGAGAGTCCAGAAATGAACCCATTAATCTATGGTTAACTGATCTGCAAGAAGGGTGCCAAGACCATTCAATTGGGAAAGAATAGTTTTTTTAATAAATGGTGCTGGGACAACTGGATAGCCGCATGCAAGAGAATGAAGTTAGACCCTTATTTCATGCCATATATAAAAATTAACTCCAAATAGGTCAAAGACCGAAATATAAGAGCCAGAACTCTTAGAAGAAACCATAGGGGTATATCTTCATGACCTGGATTTGGCAATGGATTCTTAGACATGACACTAAAAACTTAAGCAACAAAAGGAAAAAAAACAGATAAATAGATTTCATCAAAATTACAACCTTTTGTACTTCAAAAGACAACCCACATAATGGGAGAAAAACTGTATACCTGATAAGGGACTTGTATCT
This sequence comes from Eschrichtius robustus, assembly GCF_028021215.1. Taxonomy (NCBI): domain Eukaryota; kingdom Metazoa; phylum Chordata; class Mammalia; order Artiodactyla; family Eschrichtiidae; genus Eschrichtius; species Eschrichtius robustus. The sequence goes on from NC_090845.1 coordinate 105,121,449, forward strand.
AGAATATATAAGAAACTCTTACAATTCAATAATAAAAATAAAAAAGAATGAAATTTTGCCATTTGCAGCAACATAATGGACTTGGAGGAGATTATGCTAAGTGAAATAAGTCAGACAGAAAAAGACAAGTACTGTATGATAGCACTTATATGTGGAATCTAAAAACTACAACAAACTAAGAATAAAACAAAAAAGAAGGAGACTCACAGATACAGAGAACAAGCTAGTGGTTACCAGTGGGAAGAGGGAAGGTGGAAGGGCAATATAGGGGTAAGGGGGGAAAAGGGTTACTATGGGATTATATGAAATCATGTGTGTGAAACTTTTGAAAATTGTAAAGCACAACAGAATTTAAAGAATCTTTCATTCAAAAAATAAAAAATAAAAATATAGATAACCTAATTAAAAATGGACAAAGGATCTCAATAAACATTCCTCCAAAGAAGGCATACAAATAGCTAACAAACCCATGAAAAGATGCTCAACATCATTAGTCAGCAGGGAAATACAAATTCAAACTATAATGAAATGCCACTTCATACTCACTAGAATGGCTAGAAACAAAACTAAGATAACAAGTATTGGCAAGGTTGTAGAGAAATTGGAAACCCCATACACTGCTGGTGGGAATGTAAAAGAATTCAGACACTTTGGAAAACAGTCTGGTGGTTCCTTGAAAAATTAAACATTAAATTACCATGTGACCCAGCAACCTCACTCCTAGGTATATACCCAAGAGAAATAAAAATATATCTATCCAAAAACTTATACACAAATCTCCACAGCAGCATGCTTCATAATAGCCAAAAGGTAGAAATAACCCAATATCTGTCAATTGATGAGTGCATAAAGTGTAATATATCCATGCAGTGGAATACAATTCAATTTTTAAAGGAATAAAGTACTGATACATGTTACAACATGGATGACTCTTGAAGACATGCTAAGGGAATCAAGCCAGTCACAAAAGACCATACATTGTATGATTCCATATATATGAAATATCCAGAATAAGCAAATTTATAGAGGCAGAAAGTAGATAAGTGGCCACCTATGATTGGACTGGGGTTAGGCAGGAATGGAGATTGACTGCTAATGGGTACAGGGGTTCTTTTAGGAAGGGATGAAAATGTTTTTAAATTAAAGTAATTTTTAATACTTCAAATACTTTTTTTCCATTTATTATCTTTATTACCAAATTATACATGTAGGTTGGCATTTTTAAAAAGAATCTGTAAATGGTAACTAGAGTAGCAGCTCAGGCAGTGTAGGGCTAGCACCCACCTTGTCATTGTGCCTGGCTGAGGGATGAGCACGTGGGATATTTGACTGTGACACACTCCGAGGACAATGTGGTGCTCTGGGGATTAAAATGGCACCCACGCTGAGGTGGCTTGTGGGCCAGCAGGGGAGGAGAGGAGGCAGATGTCTGCCACTTTGAAGTAACGTCCTACCCACACTTTCCCTAAAAGGTGGCCCTGGTGGCGAAGGTAAGATTCTCTGCTTTATGAAAATAGCAGAAAATTAACGTGACTCTAGAGAAACACAATGGAGTTGTTTCTGATGCAGCACTGGGAGAGCATCTCTACACGTTCGCTCATTATGCACACATACACACTTCCATTCACTGCTTCTCTATGACCTGCTGGCTCAAATCAGGCTCGAGACCAGTGTAGGATCTGTGACTACCCCACCTCCCCTGCTTTGTGCAGAAAAACTGCAAGGAAATGTTAGGCCATAAGTGGGCTTAGAAACTCTGGCCTTTCCATGCCGTGCATCAGCCAGAGTATAACCATTGAACTGGCTCTCTAGTGTCAAGCCCTCCCTGATCAAAGGATTACGTTAGCACCAGCTGTGGTCAGGGTTGTCGGAAACCAAACCTCCTGTCCACTCCCTGGAGGCAAAGAAAAGAAAACACATCCAAAATCCAAATAAAATCTTGGCCTTAATTAAAGGCAATAAAGTGTAGTACACCAGCACCCACGAAAAAATCAAATAGAGGAATGGGATTTGTCCGTTCTATCAGATACAGCTTAAAACACTCTTGGAAATAGATACTGGACCTATTGTACAGCACAGGAGAGGGCTGGCCATAAGTTTTGTTATGACTGATCGCTTCAATGGATGAAAAAAGCTGATCTCCCTAACTCCCGAGTGATATTCTCCAGGGTTTCTCCCCTAGCAATTAAGCAAGAGGTTCGGGTCAGGGGTGAACTTCAGGCCTCCTAAGGTATATTCTTAATTAATTTACGCTCCTTGCAAAAAAAAAAAAAAAAAAAAGACCAATCTCAGGTCCTTAGAAAAACACACTTCCTCATGTATGAACTAGTTCATGCACTTATACTCACTCCCTCTCACTCTCCCTTCCCCTCACTCTCCCTTCCTCCCTTCCGCCCCGCCCCAGAGGTGCGCATGCACACACCTTCTTAGTCTGGAGAATACATCAGACTAAGTGGACCATTTTGCAGGGAGAGGCGCAAGTAAAAAGGGGCAAGGTAGAACTTCAGTAGAGAAAGCCCTTGCCAATTTGTAGAGACAAGGCAGAATAAACCCAAACTTCCCTCTCCCACCTCACTCTCTGGTTTTTTTGTAGGGCTAGTCTTAGTTTTCCTTAGACCTCTAATGCAATGGTCTATAATGGTATGATTTGTGAGGTACGAGGCAAGCCCCTTTGCAAAACCATCTCCCTTGCTAGTAAAGCTATCTGAAATACCTCACATTCAATGCACTCATTAAGGTCCTTTTTAAGGAGACCTACGTGCTGTTAGTGGGCAGTATGACATGTTTGCTAACTGTCCCATTACCTCCAAGTAAAGCCTTGAGGGAACGGATAGCAGTACACGTGAGCTCTGTAGGGAGTCCAGATAAGTCTGGAGTTTAAGGCCAGGGGAACAGACCCAAGTGGAACTCCATAGACAGGAATCCAACTGATCCAGGAACAGCTGCAGGTACTGGGTGTCCAGATTTTCCACAATAAGATGTGGAAGTTGAGGCTTCAAAGATGAAAATTTGAATAGGAGTGGCAATGGTGGCTGAGAAACAGCCTTCCTCACCTCCTGTGACCGCTTAAGGCGTTTCCCCCAGTCTCCCGGGACGGAGGGAGAAATGAATTTGGATTCTTCGCTTGCTTGCTTTTTTGTTCTTACATTAACACAGTGATTTCACCCTTATGCCCCAACCCAGCTAGATGGCTTCACTATCTAAGACTTTAATCACGCATTACGAGATCTGGAGTCTGAGGGCTGGGCAAGCAAACCAGATCAAGCTTCCTAAACGACGGAGGCCATCCTGACCCTATGAAAGAGAGTCCTCCAGCTCCTAACTAATGGTAGGCCCCTACATCTCACTGTAGCTGTGACAGCGCAGGTTGCCCTGATCTACCCGCACCCTCTCACGCAGCACTCTTGGGGGAGTGGGTAGGCATTTGTCACGCTCCATCCAACCCACTGAGCTGTGCAGCCCAGACAGCAAACATATATATATATATATATATATATATATATATATACGCGCACAGGGAAAGGCCTCCAGACCCAGCTCCCACAGGCAGGGAGGCCGAGAGTCCCTGGGACCAAAGGCCCACTGGAGATTTGGCTGCCAAAGGGGGACCTGGATCTAGCTACCTGCCCCTTGCCCCGCCCCCACTCCCCGCCCCACCTGAGCTTACCCAGGCTTGGTTTGTTGACGTTCCCAAACTGGCTTCACAGAAGAGATGTTAATACTGTCACTGGACAAGCTTGGTTTGAGCCTCCTCTTTCCCTGGGTATCTTCAGGCTCTTTTTTCTTCTTCTTGCCAAAAAATCTCTTGAAGCCTTTAAATTTGGATTTCTCCTTTCCTGGAAGTTAGAATTGAAAGTGAGGCAGAGTGTGATGGTGGAAGGGAAGACAGGAGAGGAAACGGCCCTTGTTGCAGGAATGAGCACTATGATCCCAGAAGCCCTCCAGGTCTCGGCCCTCGGCCCCAGTGCCCACAGCACCTTTCATCTGGTTTGTTCTCTTCTTAGTAACTCACTAACAAAGTATCTGAGTCTCTGGTGAAAGCAGAAGCTCAGATCCCAGCTTGTGGCCTCTGGGCAGCCTCTATTCTGGCTCAACTCACCGTGCGTTCACTTGCCACTCAATTTCAACTATTAACACACACCTCTTTAGAAGTTCATTCATATGCACTAAGGAGTTCATTCATATGCAGCAATTCTTGAGCCAACATAAGCACTTGGTACCCCGGTCGCTGGAGTCATGGTGATCCAGTTGGGGAGCGAAGCTTCCACATGTGACAAACTCTTCAGGACCCTTGGAAATCCCTGTGGGAGTTGGTACTGCCCAACCTGTGCGCTGAAAGGATGCAGACCCAAGGAGTGAGTGCAGTGGGGTTGGTGCAGTCAGGGAAGACGTCCTCAAGGAAGGGATTTATGAGCAAGGGAGAGGGCTGGGAATGGGGAAGAAAGGGCTGCTGGGCAAAGAAGCTCCCCGTGCAAAAGACATGACAAAATCACCTACCAAAGAGTTTTGCAAGGGAGGATGTGTGTGAGTGTGTGTGTGTGTGTGTGTGTGTGTGTGTGTGTGTGTGTGTGTATTATGTGCATTGTGTATGTTCTTCAATTATTACTGATTGGTTCAGATTATCTACAGTGCTGATGCCCTCTGCACATGCAGATAATTGAAAGTTTGCTCTATCATAATAAAAAACCAGGGCAGCAGTGAGGAACGTGAGCTTTAAATGCTCCTCAGGCTCTGTTTGGGCTGATTAAACAGAGTTTAAGGGTGTGCTTTGCAACAAGACTCTTCTGAAACTTCAGCATGCCTATGTGTATGGTGAAGCGCCAAGAAACGGGGTAACGGTGTTGTCTCTCCAATGCATGTATGCAGAACGTCTGGCAAAACACACTTTGGGAAATGCTGAAGTAGGGCTCCTTCTAGAGCTGAATGCTATGGCCAGTTTGTGTACTGATTAATTCTAGGCCTGCCTATTCAAAAGGTTTCTAAACTTCAAGGCCTCTCTTAAGTCCAGTTTCCCACCATCACTACAATTCACGCTCCTCTCTGTACACCTAAAACTTGACTGTCGGCACCACAAGTTTTACACCTGAATGTTCTCTAGTCTGCGCATTCATTTATTCATTCACCTATTCAATGAACGTTTATTAAGGTCAAGCACTTACTATGTTTTGGGTATCAGTGAGAAAGGAATAAGATACAGTTCTATGTCTTAGCTACTGTCCCCCACATCTAGGCTGTAGGCGGGCCCTCTTTAGCAGCCTCTTTAGCAACTAGCACAGTGCAAAGCACGCAGTGACACTCAAGAGACAACTGAGTCCATTGAGGGGTGCAGAATACCAACACAGCTTGTCACTTCCCTTAAACTGAGATCACTGAGCAGAGCCATCCTTAAGCATCCTATAATTTATACACTGGCCCTTATTGGGGTTGACATAAATTATAAATAATGTGGTAAAGAGCTTGGCATAGGATCTGGCATGTAGTAAATGCTAATAAATGTGAGCTAAAATTAGGGAATCAATAATTGTCTATTAAGACCAGATTCAATTCTATCTGTAGAAATGATCTATCAATTCTATCCATCTACTCTATCTATCTAGCGATAAGGGGAAGAACCCCATATCTATAACTCAATAGTTAACTCTAAAATATACATGATTAGAAGCAGAAGCCAGGACGGGTTGGGGCAATACAAGAAGATGGTAGGGCTGTGTGCTTGGTAATCGTTGCTTAAGTAACTTCAGTTTTGAATGATCTGAGGAATTTCTCATCTACTAGGATGTACCTATATAGATAGGGTCATGGTTAGGATAAACTTGGCAATTCTACCTTGAGATAGACAGAATAAAGAGCAAAGGTACAATAGGAAACATGTTTTCCCAAGCTTCCTTCTTCAATTTTTTAAGGAAAAAAATTAAACTAATTTCTATGATAATAAATTATTTTAAATGATATTTGACCTCATAGAACCACTGTGAGGATTCAACGTGAAAGTGCTGAAAAGTATACAGGATGGAGTAGGCTGGCTCTAAAGTAATCTCTATTTTGCTCTCCGGCCTTCTTTCTTAATCTTCCCACCCCCAAAGGATTTCTAAAATCCATGAAATAGTGAGATTTTTATGTAAAATCCTGATTACTATACTATACTAATTACTATAATCAGTTTTTTGCTGGGATGTATTTACCAACTGGACCTCTGGGGAAAATGCCCTTATTTGTAATATTTGCCTACTTCTGTGGTGTAAATCCTCCCATCATGGTCAATTTCAAGCTACTAACATGACATTTAGGGAGAGATGTGCACAGCCTCCCAAGCCAGTGTAAGGTAGCTCCAACACACCACTAAATAACTCCTGCCCAGTGAGGATGAACTGGGCAGTGTCCCCTCACAAACGGGAAGGAGCCTTTGCAGGCACTGCCATTGTTCAAACAGAAGGAATGAGACTTATTGATTCTTGACAGGTGGATCCTCTTCTGGCCTTCTGAAATGAGAACAACTTTCTGCTCAGAGTGTTTGGAAACATAATGATTATTGCCCTCCTTGCTTTGAAATCCCAGAATGGAAGGGAGGAGGGCAAAGCTAGACGATTTGGAGTTGCAAACCTGCTTCTCACAAACCAGCAAAGACAGAGGGGACAGAATCAGTAGGTGGTAGCTCAGTCTGTGACACAATCTACAAACACTTAATAACTGAATAAAAACACTTCTAATAAACTTTTCAGGCTGTAAAACTGAATGTACCAAACATAGTCATTGTATGAGCAAACCAAATTATGCATTAACACATTTTTATGTTCCTAAATTAACCAAACGACTAGTGACTATAGAACTGGAAAAGGTGTTAAAAATTAAGTATGCATATATTCCAATGTTTCCCTAGTCTTCCATTTTTGCTCAGCAGAAACAACTTATTTTCCCACGAGGATTTAAAATACCTTAAGCAATGCATGTTTCTTTCAACCCTGGCCACTAGGAGGCAAAGAATGTTTCCTTTCCTCCCTCGGGGGTAGCTCTGGGTATAGTGGTGGTATAGCTTTGTTGGTAGGGAGTTGGGGAGACACCAAGAGGTGGGTGGGCTGCCCATGGATCTGGGGCAGTGACTTGAAAACTGGACATAGCCTTACTAAGCAACCCATTGCCAGACATCCAGTTCAGCTGCAAGAGTCCAAGTCTTCAGCCTGCTCTGGCTTAGGAGAGCTCTCCACCCCCAACAGCATCAGACCCCGTGTACGGAGACCCTGGGAGTGAGATACAAAGCTGGGAACTGTCCATGTGCTATGTTACTTTCGAAACCCTAATGGAATCCGAGACACTTGCCATATATTCACTGGTGTAAATTGGCCTTTCAAACTTTCTTTTGCAAAGGGGTGCCTTTAAATTGCCAGCAGCTGGGGCTTCCCTGGTGGCGCAGTGGTTGAGAGTCCGCCTGCCAATGCAGGGGACACGGGTTCGAGCCCTAGTCCGGGAAGATCCCACACGCCATGGAGCAACTAAGCCCGTGCACCACAACTCCTGAGCCTGTGCTCTGGAGCCCACGAGCCACAACTACAGAAGCCCTCGTGCCACAACTACTGAAGCCCGCACGCCTAGAGCCCGTGCTCCGCAACAAGAGAAGCCACCGCAATGAGAAGCCCTCGCACCGCAACAAAGAGTAGCCCCCCCGCTCACCGCAACTAGAGAAAGACCGTGTGCAGCAACGAAGACCCAACGCAGCCAAAAATAAATAGATAGATAAATAAATAAATAAATAAATTTATTTTTAAAATAAAATTGCCAGCACCTGAGCCCTGTGTGGGCTGGTTTCCAAAGTTGCTGAAAGTGTAAAGGTAGATAGACCTAGACAGCAGGTTTGGGTCAAAACCCACATTTGTATCCAGCAATGTCTATGGAGGTCATCTATACACTGGGTAGCTTATGCCACCACAAGGCACAGCAGTGGTGGTCAGTGAGCTGACAGCTGTTTGGACTTCTCCTGTAACAAAGCCATTGACTTCCCTGTCCAAGCCCAAGGACTACATATTCCCAAACAGGCAGTAGCTTTCAACATCCTCATCCACCGAGGCCCTGCAGTGCATCACATACCAGAAAACAACCCATGGAAGCAGTCCTCTCCCCTTCCCCCAGACAAGAACACACTTAAATCCAATGAAGAGATCATTGCTTTGGGTTGTATATTTGCTTATTTACCATGCACACAGGCAGCCCTTCTGGGTTGAACTTGAGCTTTCAAAATGCATCGCGCATAATGGTGACCTTGTTCTCTTGTGTTGCTGCTTGGAAAGAAGACTCCTCTAACCAGCCTTTCTTCCCTTCAACCTCCCAACAGCACCTTATTCTCTGGCTGGCAATGACTAATACTCAACATGTACCCAGATGCTTGGTCTCTGTAAGAAAAACATCTTGGGAACAGAGAAAGGGCACTTCCTTACCTCCACTCTTTATCAAGATGCAGCGCATTGACATCTTTTTTTCTAGGCACCTGTGTAGCTCATATCCAAAAAGATAGATCAGTTCATTTGGCAGTTGGGGTTGCCTTGGTGAGGAGGCCTATCATTCATTTATTTATTCGTTCATTCATTACAAACTTTTGAGTGTCTAATCACTCTCTCTGAGACCCAATACTGAACAATGGTGACACAGAGATGAAGCGCCAAGCCCTGCCCTCAAGGATCCATGCACCATGTTGAGATTCCCCAACTCACATCATTAGTGACGTCAGGCCTCCGGGAAGCCACAAGAAGGTTCCCCTCTCTCTGTCCTTCCAGACCAAGTCTTCTGCACCACACTAAGAAAACTCAGCAAACATTGAAGAACAACCCAGTGAACTGTTAAATTCAGTTCTGCCTTTAAGTTCAATGGCTCATCTTATGTCTTATGCTTCCTCCCCTTCCCCCCACCTTTTTTCAGTGTCAATAAAGCTTATCATTGTTTAGTGACCTTTGCCTCTCTATTACCCCACTCATGGTCTCCTATCATTCACAGGTGGCACCATAATTTATGCAATGGATAGGTTTTGTGAAAGAAATTTTTGTAAATTGATTCCCATTTAACAGAAGCCTATGGTGGCTTCTTCGTTACTATCCCCCCTTTACTCCTCAAATTACAAATTTATCTGTTGGTTAAGTCTGGATTATTATCTACAGCAAAACCTCGGTTGAATCTCTCAGGTCCTGGCCTGCTCTGATTCTTTTTTTTTCTGATTAAGCAGAAATACTTCGCCGGCCTCAGTAAATGGAACCTGCTAACCATCCCCAAAGAAGATTGCAGGGCCTAGACAAAACTCTTTTGACTATCAGAGTTTGAGATGAAAGAGAAGAGATTAGAAGATGGAAAGCTAAATATGGGCTGAGTCTAGTGTCATTAGAAATTTGATATGAACTTGTTTTCTTGTGACTTGATTCTTTTTTCTAGGGGTTAAACACATTAAGCAAATCTAGTTCTAGTTATCAGGATTTTATTGGGTTACTTACCTTCATCACTGGCCTCCAGAACTTCCATACTGCCAGAAATTTCACTTAGTGATTCAGCTATAGTTCAATCACTAAAATAAAATATAGAGCAAAAAACAAAAAATCATTTACTATCTAGGATATAATACAATCATTTTACCCTACTCCTTATCCTCCAGTTAGATTCTTAAACTATGCAAGAAAAGATATATAAAGGGAATTGCCATTAGAGAGAATTATTCTTCCTTAAAAAAGACAATGATTCCACATATATGAAATGTCCAGGATAGGCAGACACATAGACACAGAAAGTGCCTTGCTTAGGGCTAGAGGGACGAGGGTGATTTTTTGAGTGATAGAGGACAGGGTCTCCTTGCTGATGACAGTGTTCTAAAATTAATTGTGGTGATGGTTGCACAACTCTGTGACTATATTAAAAAGCATTGAATTGTACTCTTTAAATGGGTGAATTGTATAATATGTGAATTGTAGCTCAATAAAGCTGTTACCAAAATATAAAAGACAAATGTACAAAACCTGATCTATTGCTTTGTGTTGGGGCCCATTACATTTGGAGGCCTGTTACTATTCATGGGTGTGCCCAGGCAGACAAAATTGTATTGATAAGCCGTAAAGAAAAAAATTGAGATATTTGACTACATAAAAATTTTAAACTTTTGGCCAAAAAGAGTAAAGAGTCTACAAAAGAATAACAAACGAGGAAGCAATACTTACAACAAATATAGATAAAGGTGCCAATTTTCTTAATTTGTCAAGAGTGCATGGAAATCAATAAATGACCAGCAACTGGATATAAAATGGGGCAAAGGATACAACAGGAAGTTTATAGAAAAAGAAATACATAAAGAAAAGCTCAGTCCTACTCATAATTAAAGAAATGTAAATCAAAGTATCAAGTTAACATGTTTACCTATCAGATTGTCCAAAAGTTTTAATTTTGATGATATTCCATGCTGACAAGGATGAGAAAAATGGACACGCTCATACATTATGGAGCGTAAATTGCTCTCTGAAGAACAATTTCACAGTATCAAAAGTTAAAAATACACATACCGGGCTTCCCTGGTGGCGCAGTGGTTGAGAGTCTGCCTGCCAATGCAGGGGACACGGGTTCGAGCCCTGGTCCGGGAAGATCCCACATGCCGCGGAGCAACTAGGCCCGTGAGCCACAACTACTGAGCCTGCGCGTCTGGAGCCTGTGCTCCGCAACGAGAGAGGCCACGATAGAGAGAGGCCCGCGCACCGCGATGAAGAGTGGCCCCCGCTTGCCGCAACTAGAGAAAGCCCTCGCACAGAAACAAAGACCCAACACAGCCATAAATAAATAAAAATTAAAAAAAAAATACACATACCTTTTGGCCCAGTAGCATCACCACTAGAACTTCACCCTGTAGCTGTACTCACACTTGTACACAAAAATATATATGCAAGAATGTCTATCACAGCATTGTTCTAAGCAGCCCAAAGTGGGAAACAACCAAAGTGACCATCAAAAGGATAATCCTCCCATGACTCTGATTCTATATCACGGGAGAATTGTCTGTCCCTGGGCTCCTTTCCATTAGTGCAGATAATCAATTGAGATCCCACTGTGCACTTTCAGTCTAGCCTTCTAGCCAGGGAAGCATGTCAGTTGATAATCAAACCTTTATACATCAATGCTGACATTTCTGATGGGAGTCTGTGGGTGGACGGGAGGGGGGATCTGATGAGCAGGCCCAGAGAAAGGAGCAAGAGCACTGCGGAGAGGCCAGCAGAGACTGCCCTCATCATAGCTCGCCTTGGGGTCTGGATGTGACTGACTCAAGTACCATCAAGTTGGATTAAGTAGATTCTGGAGCCCCCCTCCCTATACTAGATCTGTCCTGCTCCCAGAAACAGTCAAGCTGCCATTGCTGTTTCATGGATGGGCTCCAGGCCCATCCCGTGCTGCCCTCTAGCCGTTAAGCCCCTGATACTTCTCTGGAGCTAGACAGGGGTGACCACAGGCTCTGAGGTTAAGGTGAATTTGAGAGGTCACTCACTGAGAGTGACTGAGGCCTTGGAAAGCAAAAGCTTCCAAACCACAGGGAGAGCCGACAGGGTCCTGGTGTCAAGATGGCTTGAGACCCTCTCACTGAGAAGTCCTATGGTTCCCCACAGTGTATGTTCTCTCTCGCTGCAATGAGTAATAAACCTAGCTTGTTCAACAGCAGGTGTGTTGCAGGTGGGCTTTGGCTGAAAGGTATTGACACTTTATTCAAGTCACTCAAACTCTATGAGCCAATATCATAATTCTACCTGAAGATGACAACCCCAGGCCCACACAATGCTCACTAATTACCACACACACATATACACACACATACACAAGTTCCATCTGGAGATCTGGACAGAGCAAAGGGGTAGGGGAATTCAGAAGGCCCTCAGAAATTCAGCAGGAGGACAGGAGAATTCCTTGGACCAGGAACAATTCACATCACTGGTGAGTCCCTAGGCCATCTTAATAAACATGGCAGCACCCCAGCCCCTGCCACTAAGAAAGGCTTCTTAGACACTGGGGAAATAAACTACCTCTGAACTTTAGAGAAGCCCGTGGAAAAGGAGCCCATTTTCCAAAATGCCAGGCCACAGCAGGCTAACATTGCCCCTGACCCACCACTGTCAGGGGCAGAAGAAGAAAGGGGAATGATAACCAAAGAGAAAAATATGAAAGACAAAGGCAGAACAAAGAAAGAGGGCATCATGGCGGCATCTGCATCCCTGGAGCGCTAATAGAATCATTGGATCTAACTAACTTTTGAATTTAAACTGTCTCAAATTCTTTCTGGCATACGTACCTTGTATCCCTGACTGCAGGCCCTGAGGACAGTAGAACCATCGGCTGAGCTATCTCCTCTTCCAAACCAACCAACCAACGACCACAACAAAACATATAAACCTCCCCGTGATTCGAAATCCTCTTCCTGTTACCACCCATTTCTCTGCCTCTCTTTAAAGCCAAACTCTGAAAGGTTATCTATACTTACTACCTTTATGTCTTCACTTCTTATTCTTCTGCACTCTCTCCAGCTGGCCTTCCAAATCCAACTGCTTCCAAACTGCTCCACTAAATCTGCTCTCGTTCCATCCACCCGTCTGTTACTTGACCTCCCGGCAGCGTGTGACACTCCCTCTTTTTTGAATAATTTTATCACTTGCCTTTCTGAACATCACATTCCCTTCATTTTCCTCCTACCTCACTGGCTGTTCCTTCTCAACCTCCCTTGCTGTACCTTTCTCCTCTCCCTGTTTTTGAAATGTTGTAGCATCTGAGGGCTCTACCCTTGGCCCTTTTCTTTATCTACAGTCATTTCATAGACCAGCGTCATTAAATAGAAATGTTAATGTGAACCACAATTGCAAGCCACATAGGTAATTTTAAATTTTCTAGTAGCCACGTTCAAAAAAGCAAAAAGAAGCAGGTGAAGTTACTTTTAATAATATATTTTACTTAACTCAGTAGAACCAAAATATTATCATTTCAACATGTAATCATTATAAAAATAATATCAATGAGATATTCTATGTTCTTTTTTTCATACTAAGTCTTTGAAATCTGGTTTGTATTTTTCACATATAGCACATTTCAATTCGGACTTAGCCACGTTTCAACTGCTCAGTAGTCACATGGGGCTAGGGACTACCATATTCTAGATGATCTCATTCACACCTTATGAATACTATCTAGACACTGAACTCCAAAATTTCTATGTCTAGACTGGATCTCATCCCTGAACTCCATATTCCTATAACCAACTGTCTATCCAACATCTCCACCTAACGGTGCATATCGGCCGATTGGGTCCCCTCACACTCACTCCCCCTGGGTTTTATGTGCTCTGGCCCCATGCCCATGCCCCCCGACTGACCACCCATCCTGCTACCCTCCTACTTTCTCCCTGTGCTCCAGCCTCACTGGCCTTCTGGCTAATCCCCAACACAGCCAGCCCCTTTCAATCTCAGGGTCTTTGCATTTGCTGCTCCCCCTGCCCGGAGGGCTCTTTCCCCAGCTAGCTGCATGGCTGCCTCTTTGATGGCATTCAAGTCAGCTTAAAGGGTCCCTCCCAGAGAGGACCTCCATGATCAGCCTAGTTAAGGCGTCTAGTCTCTCTCCATCACATTATCCTTTACTAACATCTTCGTAGCACTCATCGATGTCTGAAATTATATTCTATATTAATTTAGTTACAGCCTCTTATCTGTCTCCTCTACTAGAATGTAAATTCCATTAGCGCAGGGGCCTTGTCCATTTTGTTCAGCACTGGATCCCCCAGCACCTGGAATGGTACCTGGTACATCTGTCAGGCACTTGCTAAATGCTTGTTCAATGAATGCGTAGATTCAGTGAAAGAAGGAGAAGTAACGTAAGAACCATCTTTGTGGTCAGAAATTTCTTAGAAGTCGAGGCATGCTACAGGACGCAAAGGAAGACCTGTTGTGGGGGGAAGCTCCTTATTTGCCAGCTGAGCAGGACCTGCCTTCCCTCCCGGCAAGGTGGGCCCCTCTTGTCCTTGTCACAGACGGCCTACTCCCGGGTGCCCCGGCCACGAGACTGCTGCGTGTGGAGCCCCACTCAGCTGGGCGAGGCCCAGATCCTCCTAGAGGAGGCTTCAGGAACAGACACCACCACTGGCAAAGCTTCTTTCCATCTACCCCAGGCTGACTTATTAACCAGAGCTCTGCTTCCCCAGTATCTCCTCACAGAGGACGAAAGACTGTATTTCTTTCATGTGTCTCATTGTGGTTAATGTAAGTTTAAAGTGAACTGGTTCCTTAATTATACCAGGGCTCTTTAATAGCGGCCTTGGCGCTGCCTCCAGGCTGGTCTCTATTTTTATTTATGATATTTAGCAAAATGTCACCTCAGTGGTATCTCAAAAAAAAAGTCACAACGCTCTCTCTAAAATACCAATCTGACCATGAGCTTAGACTAGTTCACAGACTTCCCGCTGCCTGCAGGACAAAAGCCAAGTTCTTCACAAAGTTCTCAGCGATCGGGTGCTCCCTGCCCCCCTCCCTTCTCCAGCAGTCCAACCCCACGCGCACCCTCATGGTTTGGTCTCCCAGAATCACCAGTCATTCCCTAAATACACCATGTTCTTTTGCATTCTCTGTGCTCTGCACAGGCTGTTCCCTTAGCCCGGAACCTCGCCTCCCTCAGCTCCACATCCTTGAAATCCTACACATTCTTCAAAATCCAGCTCAAAGGTTACCACCCTTGCCTCACGCTCTCGCCCCTTGTACGTGCCCCTGTCATAGCTGATATCCCCTTGAAGACAGGGACCCCATTTCACGTATCTGGAGATCCCCAGCACCTAGCACGACACCAGGCCCGTGGAAGGTGCTCGCTGTGTGTTTTTATGGATGGATGAATGCAGGAGTTGGGGGAGGGATGCAGTGACAAATAGGCATCAGTGGGGAAATGACCCCCTTTTTTAAACATACAGGGACAACCTAAGACACACTTGCAGCAAAAGACCCCTCTGCATGAAGTCCCATGAAAAAGCTGGCAAGCCGTGTAAGGAAAGAGGAAATAATGTACGTTTGTATCCAGTAAAGGATGAGGGGCCTCCAGAACCACTTCCAAAGAGCATCAAGTCCTGTAATAATGGTCATCAGGAAGTCTGGCCCAGCTGAGACATAAAGTTGCATTATCAGTCATTATTTAAATGCTTGCTTGCTCTCTCTAGGCCAACCTCAGGGGCTTAAGCCTCAGAACTGCCTTTTCCTTCTCAAACTGACTGAAGAGCTGAACAAGGGCTCTAGGGGGAAAAAAAGAGAGAGAAAAACAAGGAAAAAGGCCTGTGTTCCAAGGTTGTTGAAATTTTTTAACCACAGCCTGGTTCAGATTCAAGGATTCAGAAGACTTCGCTTGACAGATTTTCTGCCTTCCCAGAGTGGGGAATGCTAATGAGAAGCAGCTGGCCTAATTTTTTAAAAAATCCGATAGGATGAAATGTTTTTCATAGAGTCTGTGGTAGGCAGGTGGCCCCCAAGGTTGTTGCCTCCCTGGTTTGTATGCCCTGTAAATCCCCTCCCCTTGAGAACACTGTGGAGGTTCCTTAAAAACTAAAAATAGAGCTACCATACGACCCAGCAATCCCACTACTGGGCATATACCCTGAGAACACCATAATTCAGAAAGTGTCATGTACCACAATGTTCATTGCAGCTCTATTTAGAGAAAAATACTGTATGCTAACACATATATATGGAATCTAAAAAAAAAAAAAAGAAATGGTTCTGAAGAACCTAGGGGCAGGACAGGAATAAAGACGCAGACATAGAGAATGGACTTGAGGACACAGGGAGGGGGAAGGGTAAGCTGGGACAAAGTGAGAGAGTGACATCGACTTATATATACTACCAAATATAAAATAGATAGCTGGTGGGAAGCAGCCGCATAGCACAGGGAGATCGGCTCGGCGCTTTGTGACCACCAAGAGGGGTGGGATAGGGAGGGTGGGAGGGAGACGCAAGAGGGAGGAGATATGGGGATATATGTATACGTATAGCTGATTCACTTTGTTATAAAGCAGAAACTAACACACCATTGTAAAGCAATTATACTCCAATAAAGATGTTAAGAACAAATAAAAATAAAAGGGCTCTGGTTTTGCCTCCAGTTCTGCCTTCCCTTCCTCCTCATTGTACCTCACCCCTAGAGTAAACCAGGAGAAGCGCAGAAAGACCCAACTCATGCCACCCCTAACCCCTTAGATCTTCTGCTGGGGGCGGGGGTTAGTAATGCAGAGAACTTGACCTCAAAGGTTCTTTCTGCCATCTCCTTAGCGGCCTCAGAGCCTTGTTGATGGGGAGTTTTATTCTGTCTTGTCAATCCACATAGCCTCTAATTGAAAGCTCTGCTCTTTCACAGTCAGGGGCAATTCATATTACACAATTAATACAATGAATGAAATTGCTGAGTCCTAACTCTGTGCCAGCCTGGCACTGTGAAAATGGTTTTCCATGCATTATCTCATTGAATCTCACAAGAGCCCTATGAGGTAGGCTTTGTTATTTCGTTTTTATTATTTTCAGCCCCATTTCCCAGATGAGGAAACCGAGTCTCACTGAAATTAGGTAATCTGGACAAGGCCATACAAGTAATAGAGCTAGGACTCAAATCCAGTTCTGGAGGATTTCAGAGCCCATGATTTGACCACTACACTCTGCTCCCTCCTTACTTGGCAAAATCTGATAAGTATTAAATGACCACTCACTCCTACCCCAAAGAATCTCATGTATTAGCCCATTCCAGGACTTGAAAGCAGGATAACTGGCCAGGTCATTATCAGCCCCTAATATCTCTGCCAAAGATTTGTTGGTCATTTTAACAATAGAGAGTCCTGCTAAAAATGGCTCACTGGACACATACATTGTGATGAGAGATCACACAATATTAAGAGGGGATAGGTCTGTAGCATGGGCCCCTTGGGTGGCCAGGCTGAAGTGGGGTACCAGCAAGGGGCGCGAGAAGCATGGGGACCCTGAGAGACTCAAGGAAGAGCCAGAATTGAGTTGAGGGGCCCTGAGGATAGATGTCACAGCTTTAAGTGCATGTTGGATGCCAAGAGCTCTAGACCCAAACTCTCCGCCAGCTCTCAAGTCCATCCCAAGCAGAGTATGTCTGAGGCTTTTTATTTTATCCTGTATTTGTTGTGGCTGCTGTTATCACTGCTCCCAGCAGTCAACAAGCCATCAGTTGGGGGTGGGGGAAAAATCTCCAAGGAGGGAAAAAGGGCAAAAGAAGAAGAAAAGAGGTTGGCGGTGCTGAGGCAGGCTGTGACTTCTACGTGGCTGGTTAGATTCTGGCGGGAGATGCAGGGGAGATAAAGGAGGAAGAGAACTCAGTCACAAGAATGTGCCCCCCTTTCTGTTTGAGTTAAAAAAAAAAATCCCGCAAGGACTCAGAGGCAAAAAATATACAAATCAATTTTCACTGCAAAGTAAAGGAGCTGTTACAGTGGAGGATTACTGGACTGAATGTCAATATTACGACATAGTATGAGTGTGTTTCGTGTTTGGTAATTGCAATCATTGTTGCTTTTGTTGTGGTCATCCATTTACAATGCTTGGTGTCAGTCTATTTACCTCTTGTAAAAATAAAATACAGTGTGTGTGTAAAAAAAAATAATAATAATAATTCCTTATGATGCAAAAAAAAAAGAACGTGCCCCCAGCCCAAGCTGAACTATCTACTATCTGTGACTTTCGTGAAGCCAACTTGTACCTTTGGGGTTTTATCTAAGGTCCTTTAGCCCACAGGGAGGGGGCTGGAGAGGCAGTCACCTCATGGCTATGATGAATAGCCTTTGGTCTCCCGGTTCCGGGCTGAAATAGAGAGAGGTCTCAGAGTGAACTGTGTCACCCCAGGGAGGGAACGGGCAGGAGGAAAGGTGTGCCGCTGTCGCCTAGGGGCCCAGGCCCGTGGAAATAAACATGCCTCCAAGAATCTGAGAGCCCTGGCCAATCTCAGTCAAGGTCATATTTAGGGGTCTTTAAATCCTCAGATTTCCTTAGCCCTTAACCCCACAGACAGCCCTGCCACAGGGCGAAGAAGCAGCTGTTTATCTGGGGCTGCAGGGAGAGTTTTCCAAAGGTTCTCTGGTCCCCAGATCTCCCCCTTTCTCCATGGCCTAAAATACCCACCATTAGAATTAGGACCATTAGAGTTAGAACCCACCGTTAGAACCAGACAGCAAAGTCAGAATATTATTTCCCAGGGCCTCTCTCTTTGCACCCCAAAATCTTCATGCAGACCTACTATATACTCAGTCTTGTTTTGGGGGCCATGGAGACAATGACAAAATAAAACAGTTAACATTTACTGGGCATTTAATATGTGCAGACACTGAAGTGTTTTGCATACACCGTCTCATTTAATCCTCAGAGCAATCCTGTGCGGTAGGTACTATTTATTCTCACTCCTCCCCCATTTGGTAGATGAGGAAACTGAAAGGCTAAGTAACTGCCCGGGGTCACATGCAAGTACATGGTGAGGGCAGGATTTAAACTGAGGTAGTTTGACTCCAGAGCCCATTAAGTGCTATGCTAAAACAACCCACTCCCTGATGACGAAGAAAAAAATACACATGAAAAATTG
Organism: Eschrichtius robustus; assembly: GCF_028021215.1. Taxonomy (NCBI): domain Eukaryota; kingdom Metazoa; phylum Chordata; class Mammalia; order Artiodactyla; family Eschrichtiidae; genus Eschrichtius; species Eschrichtius robustus. The sequence continues at coordinate 105,140,043 of NC_090845.1, forward strand.
AGAGCAGTGCTTGATTGGGAATCAGAAGGCCTGGGTCCTGATTGTGCCCTTCCTACAGATTATCCTTGTGGCCTTGCCCCAGACATAGCTCCTCGCTGGGCCTCAGTTCCTGCATTTGTGTTCTTTTGTTGTTGTTGTTGCTGTTGTTTTTTGGCCACACTGTGTGGCTCGTGGGATCTTAGTTCCCCGAACAGGGATCGAACCCACGCCCCCTGTACTGCTAGCGTGAAGTCTTAACCACTGGACCACTGGGGAAGTCCAGTTCCTGCATTTGTAAAATGAGGAGGTGAGAGAAACTTGCCATGTGTTCTCTTAGGATATTTTAGGACAAGTATTCATTTTAAGACGAGGACTCAAAGGCTAAACTCTTGGGTACTGACTCCATATAGGAGGGGTCTGCAGGGCCCAAGAGTCGTGGCACAGGAAGCCAGAGTGTGTGTTGCACGCATGCGTGTGGTACAGGGGACCGGGAGGCAGAAATGAGGCAGAGGGCCAAGGTTAAGCTGGAGAAGTGTGTCCAAAACATATCACCAAGCCGAGCTGGGCAGGGTGTAGCAAAGCAGGGCTAGAACGCTGAGATCTGGCTGTAAGTGAGGTCAAGGAAGAGGGGAGGGAGGGTGAGAGTGAAGGGGAGCCTCAGATGGGAGGACTGGGGGATGGAGGCAGCACGGCCACAGGAGGTTCTGGAGGGCGCTTGTGTTGGCGGCTCCATTCAAAGCGAAAGGGACTGGAAGGGACCTCTCGGTGTAGGCTGCAGTCATAATGAAAGGCCTGGGAGGAGAAGCCCACCTTCAGAAGGGCCATTTGCTAGGCAGAAGAGTTTGACAGCTTGCGGCCGGAAGCACTGAGTGCCAGCATAGGTGAGCTGGGGATGAGGGCAGAAAGGGCAGGTGACAGCCACAAACGCTGAGTGACCAGGAAGAGCCTGAGGACCCTGGCCCGGAATGACGTGCTTGGGGCACTGAGGCTTGGGTGGTATATCTGGCTCACCTACACCCCTTTTGCCCGAGGTCCAGTCTGCTCTCACACCTGACTCTCATGCCTCTTTGGTCCAGTGCCTGCAAGAGAAGCCAGAAGCTTCTGGAGAAATACTGACAAGCCACAGGAAGGAGATTCCAGGACAAGGGACACCAGATAGCAGTGGACTGGAAAATGGAGTGTCCCAGGGCCTGGGGCTAGACAGGACACCAAGAGGGTGGAGAAAGAGGGACCCCCTAAAAGAGGGCCCACAGCTGGGCCAGGCTAGATGGCAGCTGGTAGGGGAGGAGAGAAAGGCCCAGATTGCCCAGGGCAGAAAGGAGATTCCTGGTTCCCTCCGGTGTTCACTGCGGGCCGCAGAAGCAGAGGGGATCCCCACGCACAGCACTCAGGGCAACCTCACACTCATTCCCTCATTCGGCTGCCGTCACTCCCGGCAGGGAAGAAGTCAGTGACGTGTGCAAGGCTCTCTCCCACCCGGGTGACCACCTCATAGGAAAAGAAAAGTGGCAGTGAGACCCAGGAAGGAAGAGAGCTACCAGGCTTCCTTCAACTTTAAGGTGTAAGAATTCCTAGTCAGAATGGCCTGGGGACAAAAAAAGCCACCCTGGGAGCAGTGCCCGGGGGGTGGTGCTTACGTGGCGGTGCGAGGTGGCCGGCCCCTTCCCAGGCTGGACACTGCTCTGTGGTCCACTTGAGAGTGAGAGGGAAGCACGGAGCCAGCATCTGAGGAATACATGAGATAATGCATGAAAAATAGCACAGCACCTGGTACAAAGTAAGTGCTCAAGAAATAGTGGGGGTGGGGGGGAGGGATAAATTAGGAGATAGGGATTAACAGAAACACACTATTATGTATAAAATAGATAAACAACAAGGACCTGTTGTATAGCACAGGGAACTATATCCAGTATCTTGTAAAAACCTACAATCGAAAAGAATCTAAGGGACCTCCCTGGCGGTCCAGTGGTTAAGACTCCGTGCTTCCAATGCAGGGGGCACGGGTTCGATCCCTGGTCAGGGAGCTAAGATCCCACAAGCTGCGAGGCGTGGCCAAAAATAAATAAATAAAAATTTTTAAAAAAGAATCTGAAAAAGAATATATCTCTATATATCTATATATATCTGAATCACTCTGCTGTACGCCTGAACTAACACAACTTTGTAAATCAACTATATTTCAATTTAAAAAAAGAAAAGAAATAGCAGGGTTTTTAAAACTACTAGTACAGATATGGACAATGGTGCGAGAAATGGGTTCGAGGAGAAAGGCTGTAAGTCACCAGCCTGCGTGACAATCACTGATTCCAGGGACCTCACCCCCAGGGATTCTGATTCTTCCATTGGGACGGGGCCCAGAGATCTGCATGTTCCGTAAGTTCCCGGGTGATGCTGAGGTACAGAGTTCAAACACCCCGCTTTAAGGAGACCCTGCTATAAATCATGTTGGCTACTGGGCCTGGCTGGAACAGAAAAGCTGAAATGGGAGCCATAAGAAATGGATGTGGTGGTGAAGAAAAAGCAACTCGAATGACATCTAGAGAGAACTGTGGCCGCAAAGGAAGGCATTTTGTTTTTCTAATGAACGTCTCTAAGACTTGAACCTCCAATGAGTCCTAGAGCAGCTGATGGAGAGTTGACACCCCAGCCCTGCTATGAATTAGCTGTGAGGCCTCGGGCACACTGAGTCCTCTCTCTGGGCTGCAGTTTCCTCACCTAAGAAGTAAGGGATTGGGCTGGACTTGGATCTAGGGGTCCTGTTAGCCCAGGCGTTCCAGGATCCTATGATTCACCGAGACAATCAATCAAAGTTCCCAGTTGATCCCTAAAGAAGCCAGATTTTGAAGAGGCCCCCTATAAGCCTTGCTTGAGTTGGCCATCAGGGGACCAGCCTTCAGAAGCCTGTTGATATTTTCAGAAAATGCTCCTACTTTTAGCTTGTTTAGAAACCTAAGCTATTTTTCCCATTTAAAAAAAGTGCACAGGGTCACAGGAGATTTGATTTAAAATTCACCATTCATTTTTTCTTCACCTTTGAAAGAAATTTTTAAAAGTTTTTTTTTCAAATCAGGAGTTCATCCCTATCAGAGAATTAATATCTCATCTCAGAGTTTCCTTCAATTCTGAATAAGCAAACATAGGCCATTTCTACATGAAATAAGGTCTTCAGGTCATTGACATTTGGCTTCGGAAACCACAGGCACAGAAGGAACAAACACTCTTCACAAGTAAAAGTAAAATTATGTCCTTCAAAGACTGAAGATGAAGGTTTAGTGGGGATTTTTTTTCCATCTCATTCCCTTAAAGGGCTTCTAAAGACCCCCTCCAAGTATCACAAATGAATAGTGAACTAGTCCAGAAACCTCTGTTCATACGTTTTACGCAAACCCAGGAGAGTAGACTTTTCCTGCCTTACCTACTGGGCTCTGCTCAAAATGTGAACAGGCAGATATGCCTGGGTTCCCAGGGCCCTTTCTGTTCCCTAACCTCCATGGGGCTCAGAAGAGTCTCCCTCTGACTTACTTTCCTCTCCATTCTTCCAGAACAGTTGGGCTTATGGAAAGGGGAGATCTGGATGCAATAAGGAAGGGGAAGTAACCATGACCCACAGCTTACAGGATGGGCTGGTCCCTGGGTCATGAGGCCCCCGGGATAGGCATAATGACCTTGTCGATGTGAAAATGTAACATGACTTTATCAGTCTTTAGTAGAATATTTTCTGAAACACAGTGCCTACCATTTGTTGCTTTTTTCCTATCCATATCTAGACTTTCCCATGTCTGTATCTCTTCTTTTTCTTATCTAGACTTTCCCATGTCTGTATCTCTTCTTTTTCTTTTTTCTTGTTTCCATTCCTCATTTTGAACATCTACTGTATATGCTATAGTAGATAACTGAATTGTATTGTTATAATGTGTTGTATTCATAACAAGGAATATAGTTCCAAATGTTCAAATAAGATGAGTACACTGTTTTATGTTTCAACTTTTTAAAAAATTCAAGCAAGTTGCTTTAACAATATGGGGCCCTTTGTTTATTTTTTCCCATTTAGCCTTGGCCCCAGTAGATAACACCCTTCCCCTCCCTATCAGGCTCTGAGTTCTTTGAGGGTTAGAACATCAAACTAATAAGGATCCCGACAAGCTGTGTGACCTTGGACAAGTCATATAATTTGTTCATACCTCAGTTTCTTTATCCACAAAATGAACCTGTCTGGGGACAGAACTGGGGGGATGGAGGGAGTAGGTGGGATGAAGGAGGTATGGATGTCACAGTATCATGTCTTTTTGTGCAGTGTTCTTGAGTCTCTGATCCAGTAGTTTCTGATCCAGTAGTTCCTTTGTCACAGAAAGAGAAATATGGCACCTTGACCTTCTGAGGAGGAAGCATGATGTAGTTGCAAAAGGTTTAGGCTACAGAGTGGGGCAAATCTAGGTGTGAATCCTGGCTCTTGTCAATGACTAGCCTGTGATCTTGGGCAAATCACTGAACTGTTCAGAAATGAAATTTCCTCATCTGTCTAGTGGGGCTAAGAGTACCTTCAGCATAAGCTAACTGTGAGGACTCATTCACTTAATAACTGTTTGTTGAGCACCTACTGTGTGCTGAGAAGAAATCAGAATAGTGCTCAAAAAAGAGAAGGGCCCACTCTCACAGACAGTTTGGTGAACTAACTCACATAAAGCTCTTGGCATGAGGCGTAGCACATAGTAAGCTCTCAATACGTGGTAGCTACCATCATTGTTACCCTCCCTTCTCCACGGGAAGGCTGTCCTTCCCCTGGTGTTAATGACCTATGTCCCCCTTTGTCTTCATTGGTTTCCCAAAAGCAGGGGATAAGACTCCCTGTGTTATCCACACTCTCTCCAGCAGCCAGCCCTCTGGAGACCAGCAGTGTTGTCAAATGGCTCTGCGCACTGGGGTCTGGGGCCTGGGGCTGTGTGAAGACAAAGCCAACTGCATCCGGCTTGTGTCCTTTGCTCGTTAGCTGTCACTGGGTCAAGCGGCCACAGATATGGCTTGAGTTTAAATTCCAAATGCCTGGAAAACCCACTGTCCCCAGAAAGCCTCTCTCTGGGCACACAGAGTATGGTGACTTCTCTCAGGGGAACTCCTGAGCCCAGGCGAGGCTGTTCAGGCTCCTCATTTACACTGTATCGTGACTAACTCAGAGCCCTGTGCTTTAGCCTTCATCCTAGTCCGTCCCTAAACAGTTCAGACTGCTCTTCCGGACAAGGTAGTAGCACAGCAAGAAGAATCCTTTCCCCCTTTCCTCTTCTCAAGAAAGATCTGAACAGTTCTCCCAGGCCACCAGCAGAAAACTCTCATTTTCCTTTTCCCTCTCAGAAGAACAAAGACGGGATTATGACTCATTAGTTGGTTCAAAGTTGTTCTTTTTTTATCAACATTAGGCGGCAAGGGAACTCACATTCACTAAGGGCAACCTATGTGCCTGTCAGTTACCTGATTGAATCCTTGTGACAACCCTGTGAGGTAGGAGTCATTCTCTCCATTTTACAGATGAGACAACTGAGGCCCAGGAAGGCTCTGGCAGTCACCCATGGCCACACAGCTAGTAAGTAGCACTGTGAGGATTCAAGCCCATGTCTGACTCCAAAGCCCCATGCTCATTTCTCTATATGGTGCCAAACGCGTTCAGCAATTGTACGTGTGTATCTCTCAGGCCAGACACTATGCCGGGTGGCCGTGCCCTGGGGCAGCGTGGCCTTCGATAGCACACCGTAAGCTGCTGTGAGGTGCCGTCTTCTCTCCTTTTGGGCCAGATGCCTTGCTCCTTCATTAGCAGCCTGGGGGCCAGGCTGGTCCATACACTGCTCTGGTTTCCCAACCCCAAACGCCAAACTTCCACGTATCCTTAAAGTGGTACCTGGGCTCTCCCGCCACATTACTGGCTGGGTGTCAGACTGAGGAAGGCCTGACATTGTGAAGAGCTCCGAACTTCTGCTGCTCTCCAATACAACCTCCCCGATTCAGGCGCTCCCATTCCGAGCTTAAGATGGTTCTACCAAGGCAGAACTTTTGCACCGAATGTAAACAAAAGCACACTTGTGAGCAAACTTATAACATAAACCTTATACATATAGACGGCCCTGTGCTCTTCAAAGAACTTCCACATCCATTTGACCATCCAGACAATTCTGTGACATAAACAGGGAAGCGACATTGTTATTTTTATTATTCCCATTTTACAGATAAGAAAACCAAGGCCCCCAAAAGGCATGGGGACACATCTATGGTAATGCTGTGAGAGCTGAGTGTTAGGGCTCTGCTTCTGAAGTGACCTTTAAATAATACCCCAGGGGAGGACCCACTTGTAAGCCCTGCAGAAGCCCTATTTACATGATGACAATTACTATATTAATCATAAATCTCTGGCAATAATTACTAACATCTCTCAAACTCTTACTGTGCTGGGCACTGCACTACATGCTTCAGTTCTCATGCATTATTTCTCAGTGGATACCATAATCCTTCGAGGACTAGGTCCCATTATTACCCCCATTTTACAGCTGAGGAAACGGGCTCAGAAGGATTAGAGGAACATACACAAGGCCACAAAGCTAGGAAGTGGTAGACAGGGGACCCAAGCCCAGGACTGTCTGATCCCTGAACCACACTCCACTAGACTACAGGGCCTCTAAAGTTGAGTCCAATATGGAAGCCACTAGCCACATGGGGTTATTTAACTTTAAACTCATTAAAGTGAAATAAAATTAAAATCTCAGTTCCTCGGTCACATTGGCTGCACCGCATTTGCTCAATAGCCATACGTGGCTAGTGGCTATTGCATTGGACAGCACAGATAGAGGACATTTCCATCACCACAGAAACTTCTACTGGAGAGTGCTGCTCTAAACACTTAAGGGCGGGCCTCCCCAGACTTCTACTTTGGTAAAATGCTACCCACTGAAGGCAGGGTTTCTCAATCCTGACACTGTTGGCATTTGGGGCTGGAGAATTCTTTGTTGTGAGGGCGGTCCTGTGCATTGCGGGACGCTGAGCTGCATCCCTGGCTTCTACCCACTAGATGCGAGTAGCACACCTTCCCCCTAGTCTTGATGACTGGACAAGTCTTCAGATATTGCCAACCACCCCCTGGGGGAGCCAAATTGCTCCCCACACCTCTGCTAAGAACCTCTGGGTTAAGGTTAGCGTATGTATTTGAAGAATCAAATGGCAAATCTTATCATTACCTTACCTTAGCCTCCTGAAGACAAGCCATTTCACTGACACTCATTTTTTTCTAGTGAATCACAGTCTATACAGTAATTTGCAGTGAATGAGTGGGTTTAAAAGCTATTGAAGATTTCATGAAAGAGTAAGACCATTTAACGCAGCAGGATGAGCGTGAAGATGCCAAGAAGGGATCACTACAATGTACTGTACGATTAGTTCTTCCAATTTGCTCTCCATTAACCTTATCTATGAAATTGCCAAGGAAGGATAAGAAATGAATCGGTTTAAAAAGCTAAAGGAATGTCAGCGTAGAAAATCAATGAGGAAACCACAGGAGCAATCACATCACATACTGCATTTTGGCTACCAATTTCCAGAAATAACAAAATATTGTGCTATTTGAGAAACTGGTGAAAGAATCCCCAAAATGCTAAAGTTGGCCCAACAGAATATGGGCTTTCAAGGGATTCAAAAGAAACTAGTGTAAACATTCCCATACAAAATGCTGAAATTTTGGTTACTGATGAAATAATATACTTTTCCACATTTTTCGTACATTCCCAAGGAAGCTAAAGCTCCTTTCAACAAATGGAACACTCCTTAGAAAGCTGCTAAAGACCAAATGGAATTTGTCAACCGCATCTGCAGAGAAATCTCTGAACGCTTTTATAATCATTCCCTCCTAAATGAAGTTTCACAAAGAATTAAATATTTTAATGATGTTATAGTCAAAGGAGACAAAGTTTTGGTAAACCGGTAAATATGGCAAGTAGTTTATTCAAGAACTTTCCAGAGAGCCGGCTTTCTCCCCACCTCCCCAGCAGAGGGTGAGGCTGGGGGCCTAGGGCGGCGCCCCCTGGGTAGGCACCTGCCACCCCATGGCTCCCTTATCACGCTCATGAATGGACAGGGCCTCAGACAGACGCCACAGGGTGAATGCAGGTTAGCAAAATGCAATAGCCAGTCTGGGCCCCTTGCCAGGGGAGCTGGAGTTAATAGCTTTTTTTCTTCTAAAACTAGAAGAAGCAAAAAAAAAAAAAAAACAGAAGAAGGGAAGGAGAGAAGGATGCAAAGTGCCACAGGGATCTCTAATGACCACATTAAACACTCTTAATAACAGTAAGGAGTGGAGGTTGGGTCTGAGCTGGCAGGCTGAGGGGCTGCAGCTACGTGCACATTTCTGGTGCTTTCTGCTAGTTCATATTTGCCTGCCCCAGCTGGAAGGTCAAATGGAGCCAGGCTTCAGGTTCATCATAACTCCCCGGATGCAGGTCGGCCTCGGGTTCAGGAGAACAGATTGCAGGTGGGAGGGGAGATAGCCCTGAAACCGTCAGCCACTGGAAGGACGTGGGGGTAGGTCTCCTCCAGCATCTGGGTGCCAGGGGGCTACCCAGGGCCAAGAAAGAATGCATGGGCTCCCTGACTACCAACAACTGGAATTCAGAAAAAGTCAACATGTGTGTCCTCTAATCTCAAATAGCAGCCTGCACTGCTTTGGGGGGCATCAGGGAAGTTTTGCAGCCAAGGGGAGAAGACTGGCACATCAATTACAATAGTTCTTCCCTGGTTGGGGGTCAGGGGCTTGTGGCAGAAGCGCTCAGCCTCAGCTTCCTGCATCCTGCTCTTAGAGTAGAAGAAGCTGGCCAGCATGATGTGAGGGACCCACCAACCTGCAAACTCCCCCTGATGACCCCCGAGCATCAGAGTGACACAAATGCATCCAGGTCATATCGAAATGCACATCGTCTGGAGTAATCCATCCAGGCCCACTAACCTAGCATCCATCGGCCAGTCTGGCCAAGAGCTAGCCCCTGGGCCACAGGATGGCAATGTGTTAGCCAAGGGGAGTCCACAACCTGGGACACCAGAGGCTGGGAGAGGAGGGCAAGATTCAGGCCCAGAGCACCCGGAGAGGGAAGGGGCTGAAATGGGAAAGGGTTGTGACAGGACAGACTGAGGTTGCCAAAACCAAAGCTGCCCTAGCTCACTATTTTGCCTCGGGCTGAATCGACATCTGCAGCAGCCCACTGAGGGGCCACTGTATCCCATGATGCATGCTTTTCGTCCTTTGCTCAGGGGATGATTTTTCCTCTTTCCCAGGCTGTACAGCTCTACACCGGAAGACGGGGTACCAAGGACTCTAATCTTACATTTGTCATTGACTGTGTGACCCAAGGAGAATCACTTAACATCTTTGGGGTCCGGTTTCCTCACCCTTACAAATGAAGACATTTTCACCCATCCCACCATTACAGGATCTTGTCTGGTTAAGACAGTTCTTGGGCTTTTCCTCCATCTCCTCATGTACTTGTACAAAACGGTCTCGCATAACTCAAGAAGCCTACTATTTTCTCCCTTCTACCAATACACATATTAATTGATCCCTTGATAATTTGCCTGTCACCTGCTGTCATTCTATGTCTATGAAAAGAACAGAACTTAACAGCTAGTTATCTTAAGCAAGAGCTATATCTAACAAGAGCTAGTTCCGAATTTAAACACCAAAACCGGTACCCTAGCAACTCACTTGGTTACAGTGAGGGGCCAGTGGGGCTAGTGGCATGGAGTCAAGCCTATAAGGATATGGATGCCTCTGAACATATTTCCGCCGCTGGCCAAACAGCTCCAACTCATATCATAAATGTAGCTACCTGTATATAAAATCTAGAATGCAACTGTGATGTGCAGAGGAAACTGTGAACCAATACTGTGTTTCCACCCAAATTCAACTTTCAAAGCCTACTGGGCTTCCTTGAAAGGGTGCAACTCTCCTGAGGTGGCCAAGCTGTGATTCTAGGAAACCCCCCTCGGGGGGGGCGGGTGTTGAGGGGATAGAGGGTGGCAGGAAACCCAAGGCTCACAGGGGGAGCAGTGAATGTTCCAGCAGCCCAATTTCCCTCCTGGTCTTCCTCTCCCACTACCCCCTCGAAAAATCTCAGAGAAGGGACCCTAACGCCACATCAAATAACTGGAAGACTGCATATTGTACAGGTTGGAACAAATTTCAAAAATGAAGACAACTCAGAAAACGTAAGGTGATTTTCTCCACTAACCCAAATTCTGCCTTATGTTTCCATTCCTGTCGCCTCCTTCTTCTGGTCTCTCTCCCACTTGTCGCCCCAGGCTTGTCTATCTCCTGTCCTCCTCTACATTCTGTCCTACTGAGCCTACACCTCCCACCCCACCTCCTGCAAACTGCTGCTGACGGGCCGACAACTCCCTAAAAAGGCAAGCTCCTCAAGGACATCTTGGTTCAGTCAACAACATTCCTTCAGCAAATATTGGTGCCAGGCACTGTGCTCGCTTGGTTCCGGGAGAGGAAAGCGTAAGTTTCTTCCACGATGCTCAGCACAAAGCTTGCTACAGAGCAGGTGCACAATATTTTTGACTGCTTACTGAGTCTCCATACCGTCTAGGTCCCGCGAGGGACTCCAAGCCTCTTATTTATAGAAGCCTTGACTCTATAATAATCTCCTCAAATGCTCTCTTATCATTTCTCTTATTCCTTCAGCCCAGATTCCATAAATCATCAGATGAGCTCGGGCCTATAACGGTGGCCACAGGAAGTGGCCATTTGGGCCACTGAGTCCCCTTTTTCCACCCCCAAAGACCTCAGGCTGGCCCAGATCCCCTGCATGGAAAGCGGACATTCGGACGAAGGGCCCCTGCTGCATTTGCAAGCAGGAGGATCTAATAGAAGCCAGCACTGAACCCCAGGGAGGAAGGGCTTGCACACCACCTGGGAGCAGCAACAATGCCCTTAGCATCTCCCACTGTAAGGACTGTCACCTCCCTCCTCCTCCCAAAGGCTTCACCGTCTACCTCTCTGTCATCTGGTGCTATGGCGAGTTCCACAGAGAAAGCCTATAATTTCCACAGCATCCATCCGAGGCCAGAGGTTGAGGGCACAACAGTGAGCCCGGGAGCTGGGGTGATAAAACAGTTGCAAGGACGCTTTTCAAGTTTCAAGAGTCCAGGCCCATTCCCCACCGGAAGCGCGGGAGCGCGCTCTGGTGCCAACCATGAGGAAGCCGCAGAAGGGGCAGCCAGCCTACCCACACCTCCATGCGTGAACCTCCCGTCTTTGGCGCCTCAAATGGAGTGCCACGAAAAATCACATGGAATACCACGGTGGGCCTGCAGGCCAGGCCCTGTCCGGTCCCTGCCACACGGTGCCTTTCCATGAAGGCAGAGGACTGCAGGGACCCGCCGAACCCGTGCAACTCTCGACTGCTGGAGACCTGCAATGAGTGAGGTGAGTTTCTGGCATGATTCCAGATTGTGATAGCTGAGGGAGAAGAGTGTTAGCTTCATGAACGGAAATTGCAAATAACTGCACACCCACTCATCAACCATATGACTAGCTCTATGGTGCTTCTTTCTGCTGTCACTGCTTGAAATACGTACACACGACATCCAAAATCACCTCCATGGACACGTAGTGAGCATAAACTGGAGCTAACGCCACATCAAATAAGTGGGAGACTGCGTATTGTACAGCTTGGAACACATTTAGAAAATTAAGACAACTCAGAAAATTTGAGGTGATTTTCTCCACTCCCCCGAATTTCCCTCTCTCTTTCCATCCCTCTCTCCTCCTTTCCCTCCTCTTTCTCCCATTTCTTGCCCAAGCTCCCGGGGACTCAGGTGAGCCAGGTGGAGACGGCGGCGGAAAGCAGAAAGCCTGCAAGTCGGGAGCCTCTGGGTCCAGCCACCCCGCCCCGCCCCGCTCCGCCCCGCTCCGCCCCGCTCCGCCCCGCCCCGCCCCCTCCGGGCCGGCCGAGTCCTGGAAGCGCGCGCCCCGCGCCCGCGCCCGCGCCCCCGCCGCCGCTTTCCCACGCACGCGCACACGCACGCACACCTGCGCGAGCCCTCCTAGGAGCGGGCCGCCCGCACGCGGCAGGCGCGTCGCCGCGAGTTCGAGCCCCGGGGACAGCGCGTTCCCCGCCGCGCGCCCTCGGCTGGCTCACAGTTGCTCCTCTTCGAGGCGGGCGCCCCGATGGGGCGGGAAGCGGTGCCCGCACCGGCGGCCGGCGTTCTGCCACTCTGCACTCCGTGCAGTCCGGTTGCAGTGCTTACTGCGCCCACCACTTACTCTGGAGTCTTCAGGCAACCATAAAACCCAGCCATGGTGCCTCCCAGGGAGCCGGAGGCCGGTTACGCGCCCTGTCCGCTGGGGTGCCTGGGAGCCCGCGCTGTGGGCCTGCCCTTGGGGGCTGCCACGTGGGGGCAGCTCTGTACGCCGAGCACCCACGCGCACGCAGCCCCAAAGCCACCGGCCAGTGCAATCACCAGCCAGATAAAGTTTCTTCTCGGAGGCCTCTCGCTGTCTTCTGAACTAGTTCCAAAAAGGGCTGAGCTTGTTCCTTACATGGTTAGGAACTAACTCTCCCTTTTTCCTCTGCCTCCAACTTCCCGCCACCACAGCATCCTTAGTGCAAAATACCAGATGCTCTTTCTTAGCCTCCCTGTGTCCCTGCAGGGCTGACGAGTGTGAGGAGTAACTTGGAGCGGAAGCCCTGAGGAGTTAGAGACTTTGATCCAGGCGGGAAGGACACTCAACAGCTCTGGGAAGGAGATGTAAAGGAGTCGCTTTCTGGCATTTTAGATCTGCAGGCTGAGGGCAGGGAGGAACAGAGGGAGGGAGAGAGAGGTGAAGCCTCAAAGGGAATTTAAATAGCAAGGCTGCAAGTATTCCCACCTCAACCTGAACACTATTTTTTGACCCGTTTGTTCCTGTTAAATCTCAAGGGAAACGATTTACTCCCTAAGCAAGTCTGGGGTCACAAACAGAAAGAGCAAGAATGTCTTTAAAGTTGTGCGATCTCAAGGGATGCCCATGAGATAGAAGTCCCCACCAAAGGTTGCGTATACACAGTGGATCCCAGTCATAACATGGCTCACCTTGCATGGATTCATAGATACTGCTGATCAGATTGTGTCTGCCCCAAACCAAAAGGTCTGGAGAGAGCGCAAAAGTGTGACCTAACGCTGGCTACCCAGAAGGTCCAGTAGGGCATCTCTCCCAGTCCCAGTTCGATGAAGGGGTGTCCCTGCCTTGGCATCTGAGACGCAGAGATTTGCAAGATTTTCACTTTTGCAGTGTCTGGTGAAAGCATGAAAAGCAAAGCAAATGCAGATGCGGGCTTTAGCTTCTTAAAATTACTGAGCGAAATCAAGGATTTTAAAAGGTCAAGATTTCTCCTGTGACTGCATTCAGGGAGGTCATTAAGCACCGCAGGACTGGTCTAATCTGACAGTCTTTCTAAATCTGGCTTCCCTGAATAAAAAGAAAGAAGAAAGCCAGGTCAGAGCCCCTCAGGGGGTTTTGGCTGATCTGCAGCACAGGGCCTGCTTTCTCCTTCAGGCTGCAGTGGGCAACACCCTGCTTCTGGAATTTTATTGGGTGAGTAGACTTGGGCCTCTGGAACAGGGCAGTGCATGGAACTCTCTCTTAACATAACTGACCAAGGACTAGATTTATATTGTGGATACTGAACCCTGACCTGTGGCTAAAATTTCTAGCTAGAATTCCTTTTTAGCTGGAATTTGTGGTCAGTTCTCTATTATTCGTATATGGCTTACCTACTTAGTGGACTTTCTGCTATTGTGCTTTTTTTTTTTAACATCTTTATTGGAGTATAATTGCTTTACAACGGTGTGTTAGTTTCTGCTGTATAACAAAGTGAATCAGCTATACATAGGCATATATCCCCTCCCTCTTGCGTCTCCCTCCCACCCTCCCTATCCCACCCCTCTAGGTAGACACAAAGCACCGAGCTGATCTCCCTGTGCTAGGCGGCTGCTTCCCACTTATGCTATTGTGTTTTAACCAAAGAACTTCTGGGGTAGCTACCCCAGTTGTAATGTCAGTGGGTGGTTGGGAAAGACCAATTTTAATATTGGCCAGAGAAGAAACTAAGTAGGAAGGCAAATCTGTGTCATTCCCCTCCCACCCAAATAGAACACACTCCGAAAACCATGGAATTTGGTTTTTTGATTATGCACGCTTTGTGATTATTTGGCCAACTCCTTTCTTCCATTGCTATGAATAATTAGGAGTAAGGGTCCACAGAAAATCCATCCTGTAATTCCCAGACTGCACTGATGGCTCCTTCTGCTGAACTCTCACGGAACTTGCCATTTGTACTCTGGAGTGAGAGCTGGGTTCAAATGCTGCCTCTGGCTAAGTTTGTGAGATGTGATAACTGCATTGGCATTTTGTGGGAAAATGTCTTTGTTCTTAGGAGATACACGTTGAAGTATTTAGAGGTGAAGTGAATGATGTCTGCAATTTATGCTCCAATAGTTCAGAAAAAAATGTGTAGGGGTGTGTGTGTGTGTGTGTGTGTGTGTGTGTGTGTGTGTGTAGAGACAGGGAATGATAAAGCAGAATGTGGTAAAACGTTAACAGTTGGTGAATCTAGGTGAAGCATACGAATATTATACTATTCTTTCAACTTTCCTGTAGCTTTGAAGTGTCTTTAAAATTAAAAGTCGGGAACAAAATCTTAGCTCTGCCTGCCTGCCTTTATCAAATATATAGCAGCAAATTATTTACTCTTTGCAAATCTGAGTTCCCTCAGCTCTAAAATGGAGATATTAATAGAACCTACCCCATAGGGTTGTTAGGAGGATTAAAATGAGATCACAAATGTAATGCCCTAAGCATGGTGCCTGTTCCTTAGGAAGGTCTCAATAACTGAGCGGAATTGCTATTATCATGCCGCTGTCATTTACCATTCGGTTATATGCTGTTTTTTATTGTTCTTAAGGTGTTTCAAATGCATATATCCTATCTCCTTAACTTTGGTTTTAAGCCTTCAGAGGCTAAAACGCATTTCTTACATTTTTTTTCTTGTATCTACCATAGTGTCTGGCACAGCACTTTGTGAATCATAGATAGTGAACAGAATGCCTTGTTGAGTTGACTTTGAGGTTACTGTTCTGTGGGATCTGACGTCGGTCATAACATGACTTGAAAATGATCACATGCCCAAAGGCATGTTGTTTATGACAGACCAGTAGAAGAGAATGTTAACATTGCATGGTGGGAGCTGGGTAAGAAGATAGGACTACAAAAACAACTATTTTGGGGAATAGATTTTTTTTTAATTCTTAAAGTTGAAGGTAGATACCTTCATGCACATCCAGAGTTTTGGGAAAAGCATCGCCTTTTGTAAATGCCAGAAAGGCATACATTCCATTACTTGGCTTTCAGGATGGAGATGGCCTCTACTAAGCAAGGTGGGCACATCCTTAGGATGCCAGGCCAATAAGGCAGATTTCCAGAGGTAGCAGGGTACAACTGCTCCCTCCCAACAAAAGGGGGCGTGCAAACACTGCGAGTGACTGCCCCCGTTCTTGGATAAATGCCTCCATTGCTTTTGGAGGGAGTCTGAGCTTCCTGGCTCTAATCAATCATTCCAGTGAGTCTAAAACATGCAGGGTAAATTCAGCTGAAACCTTCAGGACTGACTTTAAAACCATGCCAAGACTTTTAAACATCTGGCTCTTGAAAAAAAAATCTGTAATCACTAGAGCCTGAAATAGAGAATGGTGAGACTCACTTCTGAGCAGATGCAAACCATTCCAGAAGGTTCCTCTCAGTCCCGTGGCTTGTGGCTTCTGTCTCCCTCCTTCTCCTTTCCCTCTCCCCTCAGCTTACCTCCTGAGGCTCACTGTATGAGTTCCCATTAAACGCTGGCAAAGAAATGGTGGGTTTAGGGGTTAGGAATGAGAAACACAAAGCAGTTTAGTGTCTGAATCCATGTGACCCTGCTGGTCACAGCATCCCTGATGGAGTGACATCTCAGAAAGCCTGGGAAGATAAGCTAGAGAGCTGACTTACGGCTTCTATGGAGCCATTGATCCAGACATTTCAGAGTGCCTTCAGAAAATCTGACCTCACAACACCCTAGGGAGTCTGGGGGCAAGTGAGATTCAGGAATTAAAAACCAACAGAGCCAGAGCTATCTCTAAGGGAGCTGGACTGGGGGAAACTTCACTTGGTGGGGCAAGGACCTCCCCCAGTCCCCAACATTTTTAAACAGGTCAAGTCTGATGCAAATTCACATTCAGGGCAGAGGAGGTAGGAATGGGGAGGGGAAAGCCAATAAGATACTGTGGTGGGAGAGTGGCGAGGAAAAGATGCCTCCCTGGGATTGGACGGCTGAAAGGGAGGAATGCCTACATAACGAGGCTTATAAAGCCATCGGCTAACGGTAGACCGCAGTCCTGACTACTTCTTCCTTCAAACCCTCCTCCCCCTTTCCCTCCTCCTCCTCTTCCCCCTTCCTCTTCTCCTCCTCCTCCTCTATCAGGCAGTCTTCAGAGCCATTGATCATCTCCTTCTGCCTCGACACCTTGGATTGGGGAGGGGACAACCAGGAAAGTCACCGTCACTTGCCACACTCCAGGCTTGTTCTTGTGGTGGAGGAGAGCAGCCAGATTTGGAGGAAGTCTGTATTCTATAGAATGTTTAGGATGCAGTTTTATTACTTTCAGGCTCTGTATCCAATAACACAAACTTGGCTCCAGGTGTGGTCCTAGGGGACCCTCCTGACTGAGCAGAGATGAGAAGAGTCTGTAAATAGACATTGTGAAATGTTTCTAAATGCACACCCGTCCATCTGCCTGCCTGCTTGGTTTGCCTGTGTTTCAGATTTTCCCTTTCCTGAGTGGAAACTGGAGCTCAGATGGGGCCAATGATGTTGGGAGTGAAGGTGCAAGGAAGTGGGAGATCCTTGCCAGTTTCTTGCTGGATGCCTTCATTTCCTTTCTCCTGGCTGTGTGAAAACTCTAGAATGATTCCCCCCACTGCCACCCCAGCTCCCCGGCCCTCAAGAGCCTGAGGATGCAACAGTGCTCAGGGAGGAAGAGGAATCCAATTTTCTTTTTCCTTGCTTCCCTCGTGGCCAAAATAATGATCTCCAACCTGAAAATCACCAGGAAAGAGAAAGCACACACGTTTATCACTCACAGTTTACTTAGCCCAGAGCTAAGAATGAAGGCTTCCTTGCCCGGGCAGCTGAGAAGGAAGCGACCCCCCAGGTCTGGAGTCAGTGATTCACACTGGCCGACCTCAACAGCCTCCTGCTGTCGTTTTATTTCCTTCATTACTTAACATCCTGGAGAAAGGGTTCCTAATCCTCCCTCCTAGGCCACTGGCATCCTGAGTCGAATGACTGGTCAGTTGGACAAGTAAAGGCATGTAGCCAGGGCAGCTGGCCTTCAAGAACTCCCAAGAAAGAAAGAAAAAAATGGTTGAAAATTCTAATGGCACACAAAGATAGAACATGATGAAACTTGAAAGCCCTTCTCTACCCTTCATACCCAACAAGTCCATATCCTCATTCTTGGATTCTTTCCAGGAAACAAAAGAGTTGTATGCATATATAGTTTTGGTTCTTTTTATTTACAAAAACAACCACCAAACAAACAAACAAAAATGAATCACGCACTACACTGCTTTTTCATTTGCTTTTTTTCCACCTAATAAGCAATCTTGGCAATCTCTCCCTCCCAGGCCAAGGAGGTGTCCCTCCTTCTTTGATAACTGCACACCAACAGAGTCTCAATTGATCTTTGGGAATGAAAATTTGAGAACTGCTCACTCCCAAAGTCTGTCCTGTTTCCTCAATAACTTGCTGTGTGGCAGGTGACAATAGCTGATAACAGTAATCATGTCAACAAATATGTTGCTTCTCTCAAGCCACAAAGAGCGTAGGCCTGCTAAGAGACGGTCCCAAAGAGTGGTGTCAATGGTGGGAGGTTTAGGTATCATGGCAGGTCCAGTGCAGAAGCTATTTGAGTTGGGGTGGACTAAGGAAAGGATATTGATTTTCAGGCCACCTCCTATATGCCACCTGCTTGACTGCCGTGCTCTGGTGAATTACCACCAGCCTCAAGATGACTTAGCTTTTATACATCAGTGCTGACCCAAACAAGGGCCCAGGAGAAGGGGATAAACAGAGGAACAGAAAGGTCTTTTCTTTCTTGATTAAACTTTTTATTTAGGGCTTCCCTAGTGGCACAGTGGTTAAGAATCCGCCTGCCAGTGCCGGGGACACGGGTTCAAGCCCTGGTCCGGGAAGATCCCACATGCCGTGGAGCAACTAAGCCCGTGCGCCACAACTACTGAGCCTGCGCTCTAGAGCCCGAGAGCCACAACTACTGAAGCCCGCGCGCCTAGAGCCCGTGCTCCGCAACAAGAGAAGCCACCGCGATGAGAAGCCTGTGCACCGCAACAAAGAGTAGCCCCCACTCGCCGCAACTAGAGAAAGCCCGTGAGCAGCAACAAAGACCCAACGCAGCCAAAAATAAATAAATAAAATAAATAAATTTTTTAAAAAACTTTTTACTTTAAGCTAGGTTTACATGCAGTTGTAAGAAGTAATACAGAGAGATCCCATGTACCATTTGCCTAGTTTCTCCCAACGGTAACATCTTGCAAAACTATAGTGTAATGTCACAACCAGGGAAATAACATTAATACAATCAAGATATAGAACAGTTTCATCACTAGAAGGATCCCTCATGTTGCCCTTTTACAGTTACATCTACTTCCCTCCCACCCCAACCCTCACCTCAATCCCTGGCAACCACTAATCTGTTCTCCATTTCTATATTTTGTCATTACAAGAATGTTATATAAATAAAATCATATAGAATTATTTTATAAATAAAATCAACCACTATGGAAAACAGTATGGAGGTTCCTCAAAAAATTAAAATAGAACTACCATATGATCCAGCAATCCCACTGAGTATATATCCAAAGGAAATGAAATCACTATCTCAAAGAAATACCTGCACCCTCATGCACATTATTCACAATAGCCAAGACATGGAAACAACCTAAGTGTCCACCAACAGATAAATAGAGAAAGAAAATGTCTCTCTCTCTCTCTCTCTCTCTCTCTCTCTCTCTCTCTCTCTCTCACACACACACACACACACACACACACACACACAGGAATATTATTCAGCCATGAAAAAAGAAGGAAATCCTGCCATTTGCGACAACACGGGTGGACCTTGAGGGCATTATGCTAAGCGAAATAAGTCAGACAGAGAAAGACAAGTACTGTATGATCTCACTTACATATGGAATCTAAAAAAGTTGAACTCATAGAAATAGTAAAATGCTGGTTGCCAGGGGCTGGGAAGTAGGAGAAATGGGGAGATGTTGGTCAAAAGGTACAAATTTCCAATTGTAAGATGAATAAGTTCTGGGGATCCAATGTACAGCATAGTGATTATAGTTAACAATACTGTATTATATACTTGAAAGTTGATGAGCGAGTAAGTCTTAAATGTTCTCACCAAAAAAAAAAAAAGTAATTATGTAAGGTGATGGAGATGTTAACTATCTTTATTGTGGTAAGCATTTCACAATATATATGCTTATCAAATCATCACACCCTACGTCTTAAACTTATACATGTTATATGTCAATTACATCTCAATATAACTGGAAAAAATCATGCAGTAGGACTTTTCTGGTTTTTGGTTCTGCACACAGGGAGCTGGGATGGCACCACTCTGTTCTAACAACAAGTAAAAAGCTGAACAAACTATAAAATCAACAACTCTTCCTGGATCCATAAGAGAGGGGAGGGCTCAGGGCAAACTGCTGCCCCCGAGACTGGGAGTCAAATATAGAGAGTCATGGCTCCCCAAAGCCAAGATTCACAGGCAGAAACTGCTGCAGGAGCCAGTGGCCGGGTAGGAAAACCTGAACAAATTACTGAAGGCTTCATGTGGACAACTCTGACAGTTAAAACCAGCCAGGCTAACTAAGAAAAAAAAGAGAAAGGGTACAAATTACTAATATCAGAAATGAAAGAAGGGACATCACTACTGATCCTATGGACATTAAAAATATAATAAAGGAATACTGTGAACAACTTTAAGCCCGCAAATTTGATAACCTACATGAAATGAACCAATTCCTTGAAAGACACAATTTGCCAAGTTCATACAAGAAGAAATAGATAATCTAAATGGCCTATATCTATTAAAGAAATTAATTATTGAAATTACTTATTGAAGTAATAGCCTTCCAAAACAGAAAGCTCCAGGCTAGGTGGGTTCACTGGTGAATTCCACCAAACACTCAGGAAGAAATTATGAGAATTTGTAGAAAGAGATTTCTACAATCTCTTTCAGAGGATGGAAGCAGAGGGACTACTTCCTAACTCATTCTATGAGGCCAGCAGTACCCTAATACCAAAACCAGACAAAGAAATTACAAGAAAACTACAAAGCAATATCTCTCATGAACATAGATGCAAAAATTCTCAACAAAATATTAGCAAAGAGAATCCAACAGCGTATAAAAAGAACTGTACACCACAACCAAGTGACATTTATCCCAGGTGTGCAGGGCTAGTTCAACATTCAAAAATCAGTTATGTAATCCATCACGTCAACAGGCTAAAAAAGAAAAATCACATGATTGTATCAATAGATGCAGAAAAATCATTTGACAAAATCCAACACCATTCATGATAAAAACTCTCAGTAAACTAGGAATAGAAGAGAACTTCCTCAACTTGATAAAGTATACCAACAAAAAACGTACAGCCAAGATCATACTTGATGAGGAACTCAAAGTTTTCCCGCTAAGATCAGGCAAGGATGATCATACAAAGCAAGGATGTCCTCTCTCACCTCCACTTTTCAACATCATATTGGAAGTATAGCTAATGCAATAAGACAAAAAAGGAAGTAAAAGGTATACAAATTGGAAAAGAAGACACAAAACTGCCTTTGTTTACAGATGACATGATTGTCTAGGTAGAAAGTCTGAAAGAATTGACAAAAAGACTACTGGAACTAATAAGCAATTATAGTTAAGGAGGTAGGATACAAGGTTAATATACAAATGTCAATCACTTTCCTATATATGAGCAATGACCAAGTGGAAATTGAAATTAAAAACATAAGACCATTTACATCTATACCCCCCCCAAAATGAAATACTTAGCTGTAAATATAACAAGATATATACAAGGTCTTCAAGTTTCCTATATGAGGAAAACTGAAAAACTATGATGAATGAAATTTTTAAAAGACCTAAATAAATGAAGAGATATTCCATGTTCATGGAGAGGAAGGCTCAATATTGGCAAGATGTCAGTTCTTCCCAACTTGATCTATAGATTCAATGTAATCCCAATCAAAATCTCGGCAAGCTATTTTGTGGCTATCGACAAACTGATTCTAAAGTTTATATGGAGAGGCAAAAGACCCAGAACAGCCAACACAATATTGAAGGAAAAGAACAAAGTTGAAGGACTGACACTACCCTACTTCCTGACTTAGTATGAAGCTACAGTAATCAAGACAGTGGGGTATTGGATAAAGAATAGACGTAGATCAACAGAACAGAATGGACAGCCCAGAAATAGACCCACATAAATACAGTAAGCTGATCGTTGACAAAGGAGCAAAGGCAATACAACAGAGCAAAGATAGTCTTTTCAACAAATGGTGCTGGAACAACTGGACATCCACATGCAAAAAAGGGAATCTAGAAAGGAATCTAGACTTTATATCCTTCACAAAAAGTAACTCAAAATGGATCATAGACCTAAATGTAAAACCAAAACTATAAAACTCCTGGAAGGTAACATAGGAGAGAACTCGGATGACCATGGGTATGGCAGTGACTTTTTAGATACAACGCCAAAGGTATAATCCATGAAAGAAATAATTGATAAGCGGCACCTCATTAAAATTAAAAATTTCTGCTCCGTGAAAGACAACATCAAGAGAATGATAAGACAGGCGACAGATTGACAAAATATATTTGCAAAAGACACATCTGGTGAAGGACTGTTAACCAAAATATACAAAGTACACTTAAAACTCAACAATAAGCAAACAAACAACTTGACTAAAAGATGGGCCAAAGATGTTCATGGACATCTCACTAAAGAAGATACAGTTGGCAAATAAGCATATGAAAAGATGCTACACATCATATGTCTTCAGGGAAATGCAAATTAAAACAGCAGTGAAATACCACCACACACCAATTAGAATGACCAAAATCTGGAACACTGAGAACCCTCAATGCTGGCAAGAATGTAGAGCAACAGGAACTCTCATTCATTGCTATTGGGAATGCAGAACGGTACAGTCACTTTGGAAGACAGTTTGGCAGTTTCTTACAAAACTAGACATACTCTTATCATATGATCCAGCAACCCTGCTCCTTGGTATTTACCCAAAAGAGTTGAAAACTTATGTCCACACAAAAACCTGCACAGAGATGCTTATAGCAGCATTATCCAAAATTGCCAAAACTTGGAAGCAAGCAAGATGTCCTTCAGTAAGTGAATGGATAAATAAACTGTGGTGCATCCAGACAATGGAATATTATTCAGCGCTAAAAAGAAATGAGCTATCAATCCACAAAAAGAATGGAAGAAATTTAAATTCATATTACTAAGTGAAGTAAGCTGCTATGGTCTGAATGTTTGTGTCCCCTCCAAATTCATATGTTGGAAACCTAAAGCCCACGGTGATGGTATTAGGAGGTGGGGCATTTTGGAGGTGATTAGGTCATGAGGCTAGAGCCCTCATGAATGGGATTAATGCCCTTATAAAAGAGGCCCCAAGGCTAGGTCGTCCCTTCTGCCAAGTGATGACAGACCAAGAAGTTGGCAGTCTGCAACCTGGAAGAGGGTCTTCACCAGAACCCAACCATACTGGCACCGTGGTCTTGGAATTCCAGCTTCCAGAACTGTGAGAAATGTTTTTTTTTTTTAATTATTCATTTATTTTTATTTATTTATTTATGGCTGTGCTGGGCCTTCGTTTCTGTGCGAGGGCTTTCTCTAGTTGCGGCAAGCGGGGGCCACTCTTCATCGCGGTGCGCGGGCCTCTCACTATCGCAGCCTCTCTTGTTGCGGAGCACAGGCTCCAGACGCGCAGGCTCAGTAATTGTGCCTCACGGGCCCAGTTGCTCTGCGGCATGTGGGATCTTCCCGGACCAGGGCTCAAACCCGTGTTCCCTGCATTGGCAGGCAGATTCTCAACCACTGCGCCACCAGGGAAGCCCCCAGAACTGTGAGAAATGTTTGATGTTTATCAGCCAGCCAGTTTATGGAATTTTGTTATAGCAGCCCGAATGGGCTAAGGCAGAAGTCAATCTGAAAAGGCTACATCCTGTATGACTCCAACTCTATGACATTCTGGAAAAGGCAAACTTTAGAGACAGTAAAAGATCAGTGGTTGCCAGGATTCGAGTGGGGGAGCAATGAACAGGCAGAGCAGAGAGAATATTTAGGACAGTGAACACACCCTACATGATAGTAATAATGATGGTTACATGTCATTATACGTTTGTCCAAACCCATAGAATGTACAACACCAAGAGTGAACCCTAATGTAAACTGTGGACTTTGGGTGATAATGATGTGTCAGTGTAGGTTCATCACTTGTAACAAATGTACCCCTCTGATGGGGGATGTTGGTAATGGGGGAGGCTATACATGTGTAGCAGTGGGAGAATATGGGAAATCTCTGTATTTTCTTTAAATTTTGCTGTGAACCTAAGACTGCTCTTAAAAAAGGAAGTCTTTACCAAAAATAAATAAACTAATTAATTATTTAAATTAATGGGAAAAAGTCACAGTGGGGGGCGGCACGGGGGAACTAAAACTACTGATTTGCTGCAGAGGGTAGGCTGCAATTGAAAAAATGTCTTGGAGGCTCTTTCACACCCATCCCATTTAATTTTGGGGGCGCTCACTCTTGAGTGCCCTCCTCCAATCCCAGCCTGGTATTATTAGACTGAGCATAGCCCCAGAAGCCTAGACATTGCCCCCCCTCCCCTCCACCAAACTTTTTATCTGAACTGTCTTCTCCCATACACAGCAAACTACTTTCTGATGCATGACGGTGACAGGCACATATGGGTCAATCAAAATCAATCGAATATTGAAAACCCTGTTAGGGTTGGTGTTAAAAAGCTCCAGAATCACAGTGCCTTAAACCCATGGGAAAAGACGTATTTTTAAGGACCTAAGGAAATCATTTCTTTCTTTTTAATTCTGGTAATGGACATTTTAGCCACTGCAATAGATTTTTCAGTTAGGGTGATTTTTTTCACTCCCTTATACTGAAGGCTGAATATACAAACAGACAATAGCCAGACCGTATGTGACAATAGAACTCTGACCCACACCTTTACAACAACCAGCAGGGAAGTCAAACCACAAGCTCTCAGTAATCAGCTCAGATTCCCTATTTTTGCTGCTATCCCACCCGCCACCCCCTCACCCCTTCCAGCTCAGGAGTAGCCAGAGGGAGCCAAATAGGCTCCACAAACCGATCATATAGGATGCCCTGCTTCTAGTTAGCCCGCCTCCAGCTTCCCCATGACAACAGCCTCCAATCAGGTCGTACCTGAAACCTTCCCTTTTTTTGCATTGTGAAGTTTTCCCACTCCCCTGCCTGCCACTGAGTCTCTGCCAGATGAGGGTGGTTGACCCCCTGGTGTAGTAAGCTCTGAAGCAGTAGCATCTTTGGTTCTCATTTGGGTAGTCTTTGTTTATTTCCACAATGTCACACCACATGGCTGGCTCCCTGCTTTAGCCTGCTACGTGCTCTTGGCCAGGGCAGCCCAGAACGTCTATACTGGCGCGCTTGAACCGTCACAACCGCATCATGATACAGCACTTTTATGGTTAAGTCCCCTCCCCCACCCCGGGGGCGTTCTGGCATCTTGCTGTAGTGATAAAAAATATTGATATTGAAGCCAGATACTCCAGCATTTATTAGCTGCATGACCTCAGGCATGTTACTTACCCTCCCTAGGCCTCGGTTTTCACATCTATTGGGTGGAAGCATCTCTGGAGGGAGACATTGTTGACCTAGAGAGGTGTAGAAATGCTTGGGTCCCTGACCCTCAGAGCCACGGTCCTAGTCAAACGCCCACTGCTGACCAGTGGGCTGAAAAGGAAACACAATCACTGGCAGAGCTTTCATGTGGGAACTGTGGGTCAGGCTCTGGCTCAGGTCCCAGAGAGTTCAGCACACCCAGCTTTTCCTGCCCATGTGGCCCACAAGCTGGGGAAGGAATAGGCTTCTTTGAGGAGTGTGCAAAAAGATTTAGTGACGAATGAATGAAAAGATTCAAGGATCCTTGTTTTATTTCTCATTTTGCCACCAATCGGGCTTTTGATAAGGCATTGAAGCCTTCTGAGTCTCAGTTTTCCCCACCGTTCCTAGCTGACTGGTCATTATAAAGACGTGATGGAATAATGTGTGTGAAGCTCTGTTTAACTTTTAAGTGTTATGTAGATACAAGGAACTATTCTTAGGGGACACACATTTACAACGGGAGTCCTGGTGGAGAGAGCCCAGTGAGAAGGGAACATCTTCTCATATTCTTCGCGTCCTGTGGCTGGGCTCCAAAGCCCATGGTCTGTGTGCACCAAAGGCCCTGTGCCAGCAAAGGCCTCTCCCTGTCTCCTCATGATCCTCGTGTGCCCCAGAAGTGGCCTGTCCATGTCAGTGAACCCTCACTATTCTCTGAATATGCCCAGAAATGAAAACCTCTCTTGTCTCTTTAGAGCACTTAACAGTTTGCAGGCCTTCCTCACACCTTGGCTCCTCACAAGAGCAGAGTAAGGGAGGTGGCCTGGCTAAATGGGTGAATGTATGGGTTTTAAGGCCAGGCTGTTTGGTAACATCTCAGCTCTGGCACCTACTGACCTTAGGCAAGTCACATACTCTCCGTAACCAAGTTCTCTCATTCATAAAATAAGGATGAAAATAAAATAGTACCTACTTGACAGTGTTGTTCGAAGATTAAATGAGTTAATATGTGTAAACAGAACAGTGCCTGGCACTTGGTAAGTGTTGATAAATGTTTGTTATTATTATTATTGGGTAGGGCGGTGTGTGTTATCCCCATTTTAGTCAATTGTAGAACTAGGAACAGGACTGGGACCCTTGTTCTAAGAAAAGTCATTCTATAAAAATGAGTGTACCCATGGAATGGGAGAAAGTATTTATAAACCATATATCTGACAAGGAATTAATATCCAGAATATATAAAGAACTCTTACAACTCAGCAACAAAAAATAAACCACCCAATTTAAAAATGGGCAAAAGACTTGAATAGACGTTTCTCCAAAGAAAATATACAAATGGCCAATAAGCACATGAAAAGATGCTCAACATCACTAACCTTTGGGAAATGCAAATCAAAACCACAGTGAGATACCACCTCATCCATTAGGATGGCTACTATCAGAAAAGCAGAAAGTAACAGGTGTTGGTGAGGATGTGGAGAAATTGGAATCCTTATGCACTGTTGGTAACAATGTGAAATGGTGCAGCCGCTATGGAAAACAATATGGTGGTTCCTCAAAAAATTAAAAATAGAGCTATCACGTGATTCAGCATGAGCTTTGTACACCCTTGTTCATAGCAGCATTATTTGCAACAGTCAAAATGTGGAAACAACCCAAATGTCCATCAAAAGATGAATGGATAAACAAAACGTAGTATATACATGTGATGGAATATTATTCAATCTTAAAAAGGAAGGAAATTCTGATGCATGCTACAACATGGATGAACCTTTAGGACATTACGCTGAATGAAATAAGCCAGTCACAAAAAGATAAACACTGTATGATTCCACTCATATGAAGTACCTAGAGCAGTCAAACTCATAGAGACAGAAATTACAGTGGTGGTTACCAGGGGCTAGGGGAGGGGAGAATAGGGAGTTAGGGTTTAATGGGTACTGAGTTTCAGGTTTGCAAGATGAAAGTTCTGTCGATGGATGGCGGTGATAGTAGCCCCAAAATGTGAATGTACTCAATGCCATTGAACTGTACACTTAAAAATGGTTAAGATGGTAAAGCAGTTATACTCCAATAAAGATGTTAAAAATAAATCAATTAATTAATTAATTAATTAAATAATTATGAAATCCATTAAAAAATGGTTAAGATGGTAAACTTTATGTTATGTGTATTTTATCCCAATTTTTTTAAAGATTTTTTTGATGTGGACCATTTTTAAAGCCTTTGTTGAATTTGTTACAATATTGCTTCTGTTTTATGTTTTGGTTTTTTGGCCAGGAGGCATGTGGGATCTTAGCTCCCTGACCCGGGATTGAACCCGCACCCCCTGCATTGGAAGGTGAAGTCTTAACCACTGGACCACCATGGAAGTCCCCCAGCTTTTAAAAAATTAAATGAATGTAGAGTGGCTGGAGGGGAGACTGACAGAGTATAAAAGCAGGATCACAATTGGGAAAGTGCTGTCTAAGGAACAGAGCCAGACCCACAATCCCAGTAGGCCATAGGTCTCATCATCTTGTCAGGCT
The DNA here is from genome assembly GCF_028021215.1 of Eschrichtius robustus. Taxonomy (NCBI): domain Eukaryota; kingdom Metazoa; phylum Chordata; class Mammalia; order Artiodactyla; family Eschrichtiidae; genus Eschrichtius; species Eschrichtius robustus. Next base: position 105,167,585 of record NC_090845.1, read on the forward strand.
TTTCCCAGGCTAAAGATTTCTGCTCCATTTCGGGAATATTTTTCCTCTTGGAACCCCAAAAAGTAGGAAATGAGCTTTATTTATGTGTCAGTGCACTCATGTATGTTCAAAGAAATAAAACAACCCTTTCTTTTCTTTCCTCAGTAGTAAATTGCCCCTCCAACAGGCCGACATTTTCAAAAAGAACTTGACCAAGAACTTCCTATGGCCTTATGACAAAGATCAAACTCCTTAGCAAGGCTTTCAAGGTCCCGCATGGCTTGGCCTTGAAGGCCTGCTGCCTTTGCAGTCTCAACTCCCACCATGCATCCCTGTAATCCTCTTTCTGCTCCACCACACTGACCTTCTTCTAGGCCCACCACAGGGCCTTTGCATATACTGTTCCCTCTGCCTGGAATACCTTTCCCTCCATTCTCTGCCTAGTTAAAGTCTACTCATCCCTCAGGTCTCAGCAAAATCCTCACTGCCTCAAGGAAGCCCTCTCTGATCTCCTAACAAATCAGAACTCCCCCATTATGTGCTCTCACAGCATGCACTTCTGCTTTCTAGAACTTTTCACAATTGTATTTTAGCATTCATTTCTGTGATTATGTGATTAATGTCTAGCTTGCCAACTAGACTCTAAGTTTCATGAGGGCTGGGACCATGTGTAGTTTTGCTCATCACTGTAGTCAGCATAGTGCTGGCCATAGTAGAGAGTTTAACAAATATTTGTTGAATGAATGAAAGAACAAAATAAGATATTTACAAAAAATCAAAAGCGTATACAGTTAAGTTTCCAAAGTACAGATTTCTGATCTTAAGGATTCCAAATAAAAACAGTGGGATGTTTCCCTAGGTCTTGAAGCGCCTCAAAACCCTTTCTCTTAAGACAATTACATTCTGATTAGGTGGGACAGGTTCATAGAAACTCAATCTGCGTCCCTCCCACCATACCCCTACTTGTCCCCCAGTCCCATGGCCCTTGGGTGTCACCTCCCCATACATCAGGGGTGCGTTCTGCTGATGCCCATTGAGAGTGAGGCAAGCCCTTAGCCCAATAAGCATAATGCAGGATCCAGAAGGCCAGGGATGGATAGCAAATTCTTGTGGACCTGGAATGTGAAAAGGTCAGGGTGAGGGGCTGGGGAGGAGGGAGGGAAGCACCCGGAATCCTCCCTCTGGAGTCAAGGAATAACATATCCTGGGCTACCCACACAGCTCTCCACACGGCCTCTAAGCCCTGCCTAACTGGAGGCAGGTGGGAACTGCCGGCAGGTTCCAGAAGAGAGTCAAGAAGAGATTTTTCCTCCATAACTTGGCACCTCTGTTCATCTGCAAAGATAAATACAGACCCAGCAGAAAGGGCTGCCTTCTGATCTATGAGGACTCCATGACAAGGTAGTCTGGGAGCCAAGCGAGCTGGGATTCCATCCCCCACGTCTTTACATCTGCAGGGCAACATTTTTGTGGGAGGAGATGGGAAGTTGATTAACTTTTGACACCATGTCAAAAAGTGGTATTTCCTGACCGAACACCAGGGCAGCCAGAAGTTTATAAATGAAGACTCTATGGTTCCTTTGTCTGAAAATATGTAAGTTGTCGTTGGAGTAAAGAAGCTTTAGTTTCTTATCGGAAATATTCTGTGCTGGGTAAATAGAAGCCATAAGCCTGTTCCACTGACAGTGTGGCTTCGGCCTGGGCAGGCTAATGAAATGTCCACTGTCAGCCTGCACTGCACAGGCACATGGCAAGGGCAAGGCACACACTGTCACCAGAGTTGAGGGTAGCCCATGGAGTAGGTGGAAATCAAAACAAGACTTCCTGGACTTTGCTGAAGTGTGTTCTGAACAAGGTGGCTTTGTGGTTGCTCCTCATCTGTTTCTTCCTGTACATGACCCCTTAGCACCTCTAGGATTTGCTCATGCTGGTCTTCCATCTCCTCTGCCCCAGAGAGAGAACACTGGCTGGGGTGTCAGGAGCCCTAACCCAAGCAGGTCCCCACTCCTCTCTTGCTATGTTTCTTCATCCAGGAAATGAGAAGTCTGGGCTGGAATCTAGTAACTGGATGGTTTCTCTGGTCCCACCAAGCACTGATGACTTCTGAATTCTCCTAATTGGAACCTAGAATGCCTCGCTCCATCTGTCTGTCTCTTCCTTCTAGGTGGAGAAATAGCTGGCACTCATCTCTTCCAGAAAGCCTTGCCTTATTCTGAATTCCACCAGATCCTAGCTTCAGACTGCATCATCTCATTCAAGTCATCTCATGGGTGTCTTTTGCTAGGTATGTCCTTGAGTACAGGAACTGTGCTTTCTGGTTCTTTTGTCTCACACCCCACCCTCAACATGTAGTATAGCTCTCCTTTTAAAACTGGTATGCGATCCAGGCTGTTGATTGACTGCCTAACTAATCAGACAGTTACATACTGAAGATGAAAGAAAACCAGAAGGCTTTCTGAAAGAAAAGCAACAGCAATTACAGTTAAACAGCCTTCCTAAACAGGCCAGGTATGGTTAAGAATAAGGATTCTGGAGTCAGATGCAGGTAGATGCGGGTTTGAAACGCAGCTCTATTGAGTACTAACTGTGGGTTTGTGAGAAAGTCATTCATATTCACTGTGCCTTTTTCATCTATTAAAATGGGCATAGTATTAGTACTATCTTGGGACTGTTACCAAGTTTCAGTGAGATCATGCATGAAAAGTCTTCAGCACACTGTCTAGCATATCGGAAATGTTCCAAGCTGTTGGCTCTTCAATGATAATGGTAGTGATGATGATGGTGATGAGATGTCAACCAATCCCAGGAGGCTTGGCCTCAAGGCAGAATGTCTATGGACATTTGACCCACTGTTACTTCCTTCCCGTTCCTTAAAAAGTACAAGTGACTTCTAGAATCTTGAACAAATGCCTGATTGCCTTCTGGAATATCCACACTTGACGGCAAGGAGTCAAGAATTGATGATCTGAGATCTTCTTTTAATTGCCCTCATGATATAGGGAAATGTTTATGTAAATAATGGGAATTCAAGGGTGGATATGTAATGTGTTATGAATGGTGGATATGGGGATATTGGGAAGGAGAAAGTATAGAACCTTAGATATCACCAAAATCTGTTCTTAAAACTACATTAAGAGTAAAAAGATTCCTTTTTAATATACAAGGAGAAAATTCACACAGGATCCAGAAATCCCTCCTAAGAAACACTTCTCAGCTGAGCCTCTCTCATTTTCTAGCTACCTACTGGACACCTCCACCTGGGATATCACATAGACACTTCAAACTCAGCTGGTCCAAAACTGAACTTGTTTTCTCTCCTAAATCCACAATCCCCTAAACCTTTCCCTCCCACCCAATAAGCCAGGTCACAAACTGGGAAGTCCTCCTCAGCTCTACCTTCTCCCTCGACACCCACTGTCAACTAATCAATAAACTGTACAGATTTGAACTCCCAGATAGCTCTCCAATCCACCTGTAGCTCACGCTCTCCGCTGTACTGCCCCAATTCATCAACTCTCAGTGGACCAGAGAAGTTTCTTCTTGATAGCTCTTTGGCTATTACTCAACTCATTCCATCCCCACCATCTACAAAACCACCAGAGGGAACATTCTAAAACTCAAATTTGTCCAAGTCAATTCTTGTTTTCAAATCACCTCCCTGTCTCCCTAGGGCCTTCAGGTGAAGTGGAAAAACTTGGTGAGACAAAAGCAATGGCCCCAGCTACGCTGTGCTCAACACTCCCTCTTCCCCTGGGGACCTCAGACCATTTACATCAACTAGAGGAGGGACAGACTATAGACCTACAAGCTGCCTAGCTGTGCTAATTCATCACTGGTGTGCCATACTGTTTTTCACTTCTCCACCACCTCTACCCAAAAGTGCTCCCCCCTTCGTCCCCCAACATGGTGAATCTTACCTACCTCCTTTGTGAGGTCTTCCCTGTCCCCTCTCCCCAACTATAGCCTCTCTGCTCACTAATGTCCATATAAGGTCTTGGACACACCCATCACACTGTAATTGCTCAAACTAAGGCCTCTCCTGGACAGAGATAATACTTTATTCATCTATGTATCTTTAGCACTCAACACAGGACCTAGTCAGGGAGATCAAAAAGTACAGACTTCCAGTTATAAAATAAATAAGTCCTGGGGATGTAATGTATAGCATGGTAGCTATAGTTAATGATACTGTACTGCATATTTGAAAGTTGCTAAGAGAGTAGATCTTAAAAGTTCTCATCACAAGAAAAAAATTTTGTAACTATGTGTGGTGACAGATGTTAACTAGACATTATGGTGATCATTTAGCAATGTATACAAATATCGTGAATCAGTATGTTGTACACCTGAAACTAATATCATGTTATATGTCAATTATACCTCAAAAAAAGGCCTAGCCCAAAGTAAGCATTCAGTAAAGGTTTATGGAATGAATTAATGGCCTCACTAAATCTCTATCCCCAATAACAACAGGTCAGTACCTAATGAGGGTTCCCTGACTTTGGGCAAGAACAGAATCTGAAAAATTTCAAGGGACTTGAAGTCTGGCCTTGACTGGTACTCAGTGTGACTTCTTATCCCCAACTCAGCTCCTCCATCTCCAGTCCCAGATAAGAGGCACAAAGAAAAACAGAGAAGCAGTACTGCATAGCCTTGAGCCTTTGGTCACATAGTTTCTCCACACTCTCCAAATCTCCCTTCCATCCTTTGAGGCCTAGTCTGGAGCTTCTTTCTCCGTGAAGAAAGGTCATTCTCACCCCAATCTGACAAGGAATTCCCCCTCCTCTGAACTCCTAGAAAGGCTATTTTCCTAGGTAAGTCTGGCACCCATTATAGACCACCTTGTTGGGTCAGTTAATTGGCTTACCAGGGAATCTCAGAATGTCAGAGCAGGAGAAACCCTGGGAGATCATCTGGTCTGACTGTCTCATTGTGCCCAGGGCCCTGAGGCTTGGCGAGAGCAGTAGCTTGCCAGAGATTGCAAGTCTCCTGGAAAGTGTGATCAAATAGGTTCCTAGACTCCACCCTAGACCCATAAAATCAGAATAAGGCTCTGAATAAGCCCCAAACTGCCCTATGCTACATGTTTGTTGCGTTTCCTCAAGAGGCTATTTGATGGCAGAGGCTCTTTCTTCCTAGCTCTCTGTGTCTCCCACAGCACTCAGCACAGTAGTGCCCTATAAAGTTTTCTTCAGTGATAAGCCCCTGGGCTATTCTCCATGAGAAAACTCAAATAAACATAGAAACCCAACTTGAAGTTAGTCTAGCCGAGGGTACCAAGGAAGAGGTGGCTTTGGTAGCCCTCCCCAAATGCTGCTTTCTGTCTGATTTTCCAAGTCATCCCTGACCAAAATGATTTCAGGTTAGAAGATTCTACTTCCTAGGAGGACAAAGGGTCAATTACTTGGACCCCCTCAAACGTTTTCCTTAACTCTCCTTTAGGGAAAAAATCAACATTCCAAAACACACACACACACACACACACACACACACACACAAATGCATGATTACCCGGACATCTACTGGGGTCACAATATTACACTCTATTGGTGTCTATCCTCAGCCCAGGCCATGATCCCAGAGAGCCGTGAAGCTTAATCACAAAGGCTCATTACAGTCACAAGGCTGAGCTCAGGAAGGCAGGAAGAAGGCCTCAGGCACTTTGGTAACTCTTTCAACAGGGAGGATGACAAAATAGGCTTTCTGCTTGAGCCTCAGTTTCCCAGAAATTCCCACAAAGCCCCTTCCCCAAGATTCTGACCAGTCAAGGTTTCCCTCTGCCGAGAAGGCCAGAGATAGCTCAGGCTCTCTCCCCACTGGCTCCACTGACCCTGGGAAGAAAAGTGGCCTACCTGCTTGTCAGCCGTCAGAGAACAGCCATGGAATCGGCCCCAACCTGGCCCCAAAGTTCCTTCCATTAACGAAAGGCCACTGGCCTGTCCCTGGATCTGTGAGAGCAGTTGCACAGGCAGGAGAAGTGGCTCGAGGAAGGAAGGGTTGCTCCCTCCCTCACCAGCCATCCACTTGCAGCAACCTGGCTAGCGAGTGCTCTCTGGAGCCCGTTACTACTCATTCACATCCACAGCTTATCTGGCCACTCCCCTGGGGACGGAGGTGACCAGGCAAGCTCCCCCGAGCAGGAAGCCCAGAGGCAGGACAATTACCTGAAGTCCCCCAAAAAGTATGAGCTGTGTCCTGGGAGAGCAGAGGGTCTGCGGGGGCGGGGAGGGGGTGGGGGGGGAGCGGCGGGAGAAAGGCCATGTTTGGTTGATAATTTCCAAGGGCTCACGCAGAGCCAGCAACAAAAGATGTGACCTGAAAAGTCAGACACCAGGTAGACACTGGAATGGAGGTAGGCTTGGAAAACAAGGGTGGCAGCAAGTGAGAAAGTCCAATTACCTTGAAAAGGGTTGGGGGTGGGCGAGTTGAGGCCTCAGGGTTCATGGGCAGATCATCCTGCTTTAAAGCCCAGGGAAGCTGGGTAGATGCTACAAGTTTCTGGTGAGGCCTAGACAGGGCCTTGTCCTCATAGAGTTTAGCCTAGCAGGGCCTTTCCCTCACTTAAAGAAATCCAGACCCAGCACTGATGCCCCCCAGCCCTGTGTCCCCAGAGACCACCACGGTTTGGAAGCTAGAAAAGGCCATTGGCATCACAGTGAGGCCTCGTGCGTGTGAGAGGATGTCAGGCACTCATCCCCAGTCCCCCATCAGCTGGATGTGAGCTTTGAATTCTTTTCCTACAAGTGAGGGGGACTAGCCCTGAGTCATCCACATTCTCTCCTGGAGTCTCCTGTGTGGCCAAGGAAACCAGTTCACCAAATCGGGCTGGCTTTGCTATGGAGGGTTTCCCAACTGATGTACCACTTACCAAACGACTGAGATAACAAGACCACCAACGCCAGGAAGGCGCCTAGGGCAAGAAACACTCCAGTTCCACCCAGGCCCATGCAGCTTGACGACACCACCTCAGCCCATCAGTTTACTGAGCTTCATTCTTGTCAGCTGAAGTCAGTAGAGCCCAGAGGACCCATGGATTATATAAACTTTTGGATACATTTTAGATCTAGACAATTCTATGAGAAGGACAGTAAACCCTTATAATCCTGGGGGGAGTAAGGGGAGCCCTTCCAAGGTCTGTCACTCTGGGACATTTTAACGAGAAAAAGAAGAAAAAGATCTATCATCCAATTGAGCGCCATCCTTCATGCAAGGCACCACTCACATACTTTACGTGTGTTATCTAACCTAACTCTTATAACAGTAGGGCAGAGGTGCTATAAGTAGGCCCACTTCAGAGAGGTTTCATGACTTGCCCGGGACCACACAGCTGATATGCGGCAGAGCCAAGGTTCAGGCCCAGGGCTGTGGGACTCCAAAGCCCGTGCTCTTAGCCACCGCACCTGTGCTTCTCAAAGCCAGAGTTTGGTAAACACGAGCAGATTCCCAGGCCCCACCTCGGATCTACTGACAGAATCCTGGAGCGTGGGCCTGGGAATATGCATGCTTAATACCACGCCAAGGGGTTCTGAGGCACCGGGAAGATTCAGGGCCCCGCTCGACACTCTGCCACCTCCTGAGGTGGCATACAATGTAGGCTGGAATGCTAAAGCCTCCACGCCAGGCCCAACGTTGCTCGGCAATCCTCCCAGCAAATCTGCCACCTGGTACTGGCCACTAAAAACCAGGAGTCTTTTAGCCGGGCCAGGTCTGCTTAGCCCCTTCCTCTAGACCAGGGACTCCAAGCTTTTATGGGGTCACACACCTCTTTGAGGCTCGTTGAAGGGTCTGGGTCTTCCCCCTCCTCCCCCTAGACACATCCACGCAGAGTCCCGCACTCCTTTGGTGGCCCCCTCACTATACACACATAATCCTTTGTATAGTTTCAGGGAGGATAGAGATCCTCTGAAGCCCCTGCATGACCACCCACCCAGCCCAAGGACCCCACGTTACAGAAGCTTACAGTCTAGAAATCTGAACCCAGATTACCTCCTGTGGTTTTATTTTATTTTCATCCTTTCTGTGTTAGAGATACACAATGGAGTATTATAGGTGAAATGACGTGTTTTCTGGGATTTGTTTTAAAATACTCCCAGGAGATGAACTATAAAGGAAGTGCTTTATTCCTTCATAGAATCAAACCTCAAAATCCTACGATTCATAACAAGTGAATGCAACTTCTGACTCTGAATGCTGTACTGAAGGAGAAAAAGGGTGCAAGGGACATCACTGAAACATGGATGGTGGAGTAGATGAAAGTATGGTATCAATATTAACCTTACTAAAATTGAAGTGTACATGCTTATGAAAAGAGAAAATCTCGATTCTTAGGAAGCCCATACATGTACATGAAGCATTCAAAAGTACAGAGCTTTGATGTCTGTAACTTAGCCTCAAATGGTTAAAAATATTATATATAATAAATAGGAAACATAAAATATAAATACATAGAGAATGAGCACAGATAATAAAGCAAATGGTGTAAAATGTTAAAAAAATAATAAAATAAAATACTCCCAGGTATGTGAGGGTGAGGGGGGGAGGAGTGTCAGGATGGATGCCACAAGATTGGCCACTGTTGAAGCTGGGAGATGGGTACATGGGAATTCATTCTACTGTTCTCTCTGCTTTTGTCGAAGTTTAGAAATGGCCATAATAAAAAGCTATAAAAAGTTAAGTTGAACTGCATGGTATGTGAATTATATCTCAATAAAGCTGGTTTTTTGTTTTTTTTGTTTTAAACCAACCTACTGTTCTAGACCTGCCTAAATCTGCCAATGGACACACTAAAGGCCAAGAGAGAAACATTTACTTTCCCACCTGCTCTTCCTTCAGGCAACAGAACGGTTAGTCAAGATCTCTTGGTCTTGCTAAGATGGCAGGAACGGCCCCCAGCAGGCCGCAGTGAGGTGGGGAGCGTGAGGGGGGAGGGTGTCTAGCTAGTTGCTGTATATGAAGGGCCACAAGCTGGAGGCCTAATTGCCTCTAGTAATAGGCGTTACTCCACTAATAATGAGCACAATAAGGATAATTATCACTTACATTCCATGTTCAGAGCACTTTACAAAGAGAAACTTAAATGTAGCGGACATCCCCTGAACAGGCCTGCTTCCCTGCTGTCTAAAGCTTGCAATAAGAAAGAGGTTTCCTGAATGATTTTTTATAAAGGAAGATAGTTCTTAAAGCTAACAATTGGCCATGAGATTTGTTAACAAGACAGACCGCAGAGTAATCACCAACAGGCTTTCTATACAGAAGCCTGGGGGGCGAGGGGCTGAGGAGTGACCCCACTGCCTACATGCACACATCTGCAAAGAGTCCGCTCACTCCGCTTCGTACCTATGAAGCCTGAAGCGGCCTCCTCCCGTGGGTCCCCCAAATACTGCAGCCTTTGCTTGGGGAAGTGACTAAACGTACAGCAATCTGCAGAGCTGGCCTAGCCACGCCTTCATGTTTTACAGCATGGGTCCCACTGTCACTGTAATTTCTTTGTAAAATGGGGATGACAGTGGTTGACGTGGGGTTTCCATGAGATTACGGGCATGTCTCATTTTATTGTGCCTCACTTTATTGCACTCTGCAGATACTGTGATTTTTACAAATTGAAGATTTGTGGCAACCCTGCGTCGAGCGAGTGTCTCTGGGCTCCATTTTTCCGACAGCAATTGCTCAGCGCTTTTTAGCAATAAAGTATTTTTTAGTTAAGGTATTACATTGTTTTTTAGACATAATGCTATTACACACTTAATAGACTACAGTACAGCATAAACATAACTTTTATACGTACTGGGGAACCAAAAACATTGGTGTGCGTCGCTTTACTGAGATATTTACTTTATTGCGGTGGTCTGGAACCAAACTGGAGATACCTCTGAGACGTGCCTGTATCTAAGTAAAGCCCTCGGAACCGGGCCTGGGCACAGAGGGAGTCCTCAGTGAATGTTATTCTCATTCATGCTGTTTTCTTTGGATGGCTGCACTACAGGCCAGTCCCCCAGAGCTCACGTGGATGTGCTCTAGGCCCGAGAGGAAGTGACCAGAGTGTGACACTCCAGTCTTCACTCAGGGTGGGCCATCCAGTGGCCAACACTTCAAGTGCAATGACAAACTCTGATGGATTACAGTGAATCCGCACCTCGTGGTCAAATGGCAATTAATTCCTTCCTCGAATTCTCCAAATGGAAGTCTTACATTAGCCACAAAAGGAGAAGAGATGGCTTCGTCCTGTAACCTACTTCTTTGCTATTCTCTTGCTTTAATTAGTTTTGTTTTTAATAACTTTATTTCTTTAAACAATTTTTCTATCCAGAATGGTATTAAGGCATTTTTAACCAGTCCAACCCTCTAAGGATGCCCTCTGAAGTCCAACCAGTCTGCAATTCTGTAAGTGGAGCCCTGTAATCTGCTCTTACACATACACCCTGCTCCTTATTTTGATTTCCTGAGTGGTACTTAATAAGAATGCCAGCTTAACAAACAAGACTGAAAGAAACCTCTGCAACTCCTAGGAAATAAGCAACATGGGGCATCTGATTTTCCCTACATAGAATCCTGAGGGTCTCTTGGATGAATTTTTAAAAATAAAAACAAACCCTGCTTTAGGAAATGTAGCGAAGACCATAAGGAAAGAGTAACTAGCAAGCTCAGGGCAGGTCCAGCTACACAACAAAACAGACCCCACTGCCACAGTCACTGCCATTAGTCACAGCCATGTTCCTCTGGGACCCTGGAGACCACATCGGCAAAGAGCCACAGGCTTTCGGGGCCTGGTGAGCAGGGGTCAACAGATGACAAACTGTGTGGGACTCAGAGCCCAAAGAGCCTATTACTATCTCTGCAACAATAGCCCTTCTGGGTGACACTGGCCCCGTTGTTCTCCCACTTCCATTGTTCTGCCCAGGACCCAGGGTTTCAGGGGCAGGCTCTAGCCATCTTTGATGAAAAGGCTCGGTTGTGAGAAACCACAAATGGGAGATGGTGGCATATGCACTCTGGGCTGCACTTACAGAGGGTGCTACAGCAGGGGCTCAGCACCCCAGCCATCTGACCCCTGTGGCAACAGAGCAGGGCTCTCTGCCTTTTGAGGAGCCACTCGGCCACCAGCTTACTGCCCGCCATACAGTCCGTTGTCTCTGGATCCCCTTTTCTATCCCTGCCTCTCTACCCTGAGCCTGATGCCAGATGCCAAAGCAGTAGCCACACTGTGGAGCGGAACAAGAAACCCACATGTTAGCGAAGCAGCAGATTCCTCTGGGCAATCTGGATCCAGCTATAAATGTGGGGAGCATAAGGGAAGGCACACAGCTGGGCAAGAAATGCAGCCAAGTCCATTTTTCCTTAGGCAGATGGGATTCGTCTGCTTTGCAGATCACTATGATAAATTTTAAAAACAATAATTCTGGACTTCCCTGGTGGCACAGTGGTTAAGAATCCGCCTGCCAACGCAGGGGACACGGGTTCAAGGCCTGGTCCGGGAAGATCCCACATGCCGCGGGGCAACTAAGCCCGTGCACCACAACTACTGAGCCTGCGCTCTAGAGCCCGTGCTCCGCAACAGAGAAGCCACTGCAATGAGAAGCCCGTGCACCGCAACGAAGAGCAGCCCCGCTCGCTGCAACTAGAGAAAGCCCACGCGCAGCAACGCAGACCCAACACAGCCAAAAACAAATTAATTAATTAATTAATTTTTTTTTAAAAAGACGAATTTGTAAAAAAAAAAAAAAAAACCCAATAATTCTACCACAGGTATGAAATGTACAGTGTGGGGAATCTAGTCAATAATTATGTAATATCTTTGTAGGGTGACAGAAGTCAACTAGACTTCTCATGATGATCATTTTGAAATATACAGAAATATCAAATCACTATGTTGTGTACCAGGAACTAACATAGTGCTGTAGGTCAATTATACTTTGAAAACAAACAAGTAAACTCATAGAAAAAGAGATCAGATTCGTGGCTACCAGAGGCAGGGGTTGGGGAGGGGAACTGAATGAAGGGGGTCAAAAGGTCCAAACTTCCAGTCATAAGATAAATACTTACTAGGGATGTAATGTACAACATAATAAATATAACTAACACTGCTGTATGTTACATATGAAAGTTAAGAGAGTAAATCCTGAGTTCTCATTACAAGGAAAACATTTTTCTTCTATTTCTGTAATTTTGTATCTGTAGAAGATGGTGGTTGTTCACTAAACTTACTGTGATAATCATTTCATGATGTATGCAAGTCACATCATTATGTGCTGGGCACCTTAAGCTTCTACAGTGCTGTATATCAACTATATCTCAATAAAACTGCAGGGGGGAATAAAAATAAAGCAATTTCTTAAAAAAAAACAATTCTAGATTAGCTTCTCTCTGATGCCCAAATCTCTACTGCCGACTGTAGTGCACACAGGGAGATCACACTGGTTTTGTTATGAGTGTAAGTCAGGAATGGACTGGAAAGGCATAGATGTGCTATAACAAACTCTCAGACTGAAGTATAAAATATTTCAATTCCCTTGGAGCTAGACCTGAGCCTCAATGAATTAAAACTGTCTTGACCAGAGACTTCAAATAATCAGCAATTTTGTCCTGGCTTGCCCTAGCCCCTTATAGGGAAATGGGCCAAATCAGAAGACAGTGGGGAAATTTTTGAAGTGGGGAACATTTAGAGCACATCCACATGCAGCCCAGTCTCCCAGGTCTCTCTCTCTCTCTCTCTCTCTCTCTCTCTCTGTTCTTGGCCATTGGTTGTCAAATTTTAGTGGCACCGAAATCACCTGGGACACTTGTTCAACAGGCAGCGTCCCAAGCTTGCCCCCAGTCACTCAGTTGGATAGTCAGCTAATATTCACGGAATACTACTACATGCCAGGCACTGTTATAGGCACTAGGGATCCAATAGTGAACAACACAGAATCCCCGTTCACAAAGAATTTACAATTTAGTGGATGAAATAGGCAAGAAAGAAAAAAGGTAATTGCAAACATCCATGAGTGCTATAAGGTGGATACAATATGGATGTGATATGGAGAGACTAGCATGGGGTGTGATTTTAGAGATGGTGATCGGGGCAGGCCTCTCTGAGAGGGTGACATTTGACTGAGGTCTGAGTGAACAGAAGGAGTCGGCCATGGGGAGGGTGTTATGTCAGAAGGAAGAGCACATACAGAGACCATGCTGAGATAGGAAAGTGCTTGGTTCACTCCAGGGTAGAAGGACAGACAGACGGAAGGCCCAGAGAGTCATTTTCAGTAGATCTTAGAAAAGGGCCAGGAAGCTGCATTTTTAACAAGAGCCCCCTGCCAGGTGGTTCAGAGGTGCAGGCCCAGTTGAGAACCCCCAGACTCCACTGTCATTCAGAACGCTGACCTCCAGGTCTGCAGCATCACCCCACTCGGCAGACACGTGCTAAGTGTTATTCACTGAGAAGGGAAAGATTTCAAAAAATAATTCCACTGGAAAGTTCCTCGGGAGAAGTGATTTTGTCTGTTTTCTGTCCATGGTGCCTAGAATTGTGCCTGGTACACAATGATAGCTGATGAATGAATGAAGGGCGGCCACACCAAAAAGCTCCTGGTGCTTGATGAGTTAATCTTCCATGAACCAGAGTTTTTCTTAAACAAACCTTCATAAAAACCTAAATAAAAAGCTCTTGCGGGCTTCCCTGGTGGCGCAGTGGTTGAGAGTCTGCCTGCCGATGCAGGGGACACGGGTTCGAGCCCTGGTCTGGGAAGATCCCACATGCCGTGGAGCGACTGGGCCCGTGAGCCACAACTGCTGAGCCTGCGCGTCTGGAGCCTGTGCTCCACAACGGGAGAGGCCGCGATAGTGAGAGGCCCGCGCACCGCGATGAGGAGTGGCCCCCGCTCGCCGCAGCTGGAGAAAACCCTCGCACAGAAACGAAGACCCAACACAGCCATAAATAAATAAATAAATAAAAATAAAAAAATAAACAGGAGCTGTTGTTTAAAAAAAAAAAAAAAAAAAAAAGCTCTTGCTTCCTGCCCACTAGTTACCCAAGAATGCTTCATGAGAAGCTCCCACTTTCTGAGCAGCCATGTCCTGGGTAGTCTCTGCATTTTGAGGTAGGAGTTCAGTCTCACTGCAGGGCCCTGTGGGCTTAGAGGAAGGAGAACTGGTTGAATCAGCTGAGCTCACACTTGGGACCAACCAGTCATGGCCACAGTCACTGGACTCCCTGGAAGGCCCACATCTGAATTCCTTGATGCCAGGTGCCACCTACAGCCTGCTGGGAGTCTGGCCGATTCACTCAGGCATCCTGGTCAAGGCTGCTGTGGGGCCTGCCCAGAACTTCTGAAGCCTCGGCACGATCCATTTGGATAACTTGGGTCTGGGCCATGTTTGGGGGCCTCCCACCTGCCCTTTTATGCATCCTTCTCAATACCTCTTACCTCAGGCAACCAGGACCATTGGGATGACTTTAACCTGGACCCATGATGGTACCTGGCCTAGAGGCAGGCCCACAATACCTAGGCGGGGCTATAAAATCTGAATTCCAGATATCTTTCTCTCTCTCCGGCCTCCTTTACCAAACCAAACCTTCCTGTGGAGACTTCTGCTTCCAGGAAGATGGAGTGGATGTACTTTTCCCCATTCCTCCCGCTAAATACAAATAAGAACACTGGACATTATGTAGAAGAAGACGGACTAGAGGCCTTAGGACACGAAGAACAACAATGGTGGGGAGTTCCCTGGGCTTTCTTTTTGCCTCACATATCTCAGACTTGGGCTGAAGAAGCCAACAACTGAGAAAGGACAAGAGACGCAGTCCAAAAACAGCCCCAGGAAAAGCCTGCTCTCCCTAGCCAAAGAACCAGGAAAAGGAGAGGCCATAAGATAGAAAACAAATTTTAAATAAATACTCTACTCCAGCCAGGCACCACAGAAAAACTGTGGCCCCATCCCCATTAAAGGCAGCAAAGGCCTAGTGGGGATCCCACACTTCCACCCTCCCACCAGGATGGCCTCAGAGGAGGCCTAGTGGAAAATGAGGAATTTCACTGCTGCCCAACAGTAACGAGGCGCCGCCACGTGGGAAGGCACACAGATACAAAAGGAAGAAATAAAATTGTCCCTATTTGCAGATGACATGGTTGTATAAATAGAAAATCCCAAGCAAGCTACAAAAAATCTAGAACTAATAAGTGAGTTTAGCAAGGTCACAAGATACAACATAGAAAAATCGATTATATTCCTATATGTTAGCAATGAATGCATGGACACAAAATTTTAAAAATACAATACCATTTACAATCCCTCAAAAATTTTAAATATTTAAGTATAAATCTAACAAAATATATACAACACCTGTTTGCCGAAAATTTCAAAACACTGACGAAAGAAATCGAAGGTCTAAATAAATGGAGAGACATAGGGATGTTCATGAATTAAAAGATTCAACATAGTAAAAATGTCATTTCTCCTCCAAGTTATGTATACGTTTAATGCAAAACCCAGCAAGTTTATTCAAAACTGCATATGGAAAGGCAGAGAAACTAGAATAGATAAAACAATGTTGAAAAATAACAAGTGGGTGGAATCAGAGTGATAGACACATAGATTAATGAACAAAACAGAGAACCCAGAACTAGATACACAAACACACCCAACTGATTGTTGATAAAGGTGCAAATGATGCTGGAGCAAGTAGGCATCCATAGACCAAAAAAAATTAACTCAAAATAGATGATGGATTTAAGAATAAAATGTAAAAAAACTTTAAGGCAAAAAATGTAGAAGAAAATCTTTAGGATCTAGGGTGAGGCAAAAGTTCTTAGACTTGACACCAAAAGCATGATCCATTAAAAAAAAAAAATGGATAAGGGGCTTCCCTGGTGGCGCAGTGGGTGAGAATCTGCCTGTTAATGCAGGGGACACGGGTTCGAGCCCTGGTCTGGGAAGATCCCACATGCCGCGGAGCAACTAGGCCCGTGAGCCACAACTACTGAGCCTGCGCGTCTGGAGCCTGTGCTCCGCAACAAGAGAGGTCGCGATAGTGAGAGGCCCGCGCATCGCGATGAAGAGTGGGCCCCGCTTGCCACAACTAGAGAAAGCCCTCGCACAGAAACGAAGACCCAACACAGCCAAAAATAAATAAATAAATTAATTAATTTTTAAAAAAATGGGTAAGATGGACTTCATCAAAGTAAAAACTTTTACTCTGTGAAAGACCCTGTTAAAAGGATGAAAAAACAACTAGAGAGAGAAAATATTTGCAAAGCACATGTCCAACAAAGGACTAGTATCTAGAATATAGAAAGAACTCTCAAACTCAACCTCAGAGAAACAAACAATCCAATTAGAAAATGCCAAAATGACATGAACAGTTATTTCACCAGAAAGGATATACAGATGGCCAATAAGTACATGAAAACGTGCTCAATATCACTAGCCATTAGGGAAATGAAAACTAAAATCACAATGACATACCTAACAGAAAGGTTAAAATGAAAGAAAATAGTGGCAACGCCAAGAGTTGGTGAGGATCTAGAGAAACTGCGTCATTCATATGTTGCTGGTAAGGCTGTAAACTGGTTTGGCTACTCTGGGGAGCAGTTTGGCAGTCTCTTAAAAAAATAAACATGCAACTACTGTATGATCCAGAGATTACACTCTTGTGCCATCTATCCCGGAAAGATGAAAACATGGTCACACAAACACTTGTATATGAATGTTGATAGTAGCTTTGTTCATAATAGCCAAAAACTGGAATCAGCCCAGATGTCCTCCAGCAGGTGAATGGTTAAGCAAACTGACAATCCATAGCCACAAAAAGAATCAGGTCCTGATACATGCCAACAACTTGGATGAATCTCCAGAGAGTCATGCTGAGTGAAAAAAGTCAATCCCTAAGGGTTACACATCTGTATAATTTTATTCAGATAACATTCTTGAAATGACAGAATTATAGAAAGGGAGAACAGATAAGTGGTTGCCAGGGATTGAGGAAGGGGTTGGCGTGGGGGGGGGGGGACAGAAGTTGGTGTGGCTGTAAAAGGGCAACATGAGGGATCCTTGTGGTGATGGAAATAGCCTGCATCTTGACTGTATTAATGTTAATACCCTGGTTGTGACATTATGCTATCGTTTTTCAAGATGTTCCCATCGGGAGAAACTGGCTAAAGGGTACATGGGATCTCTCTGTATTATTTCCTACAAGTGCATGTCAACCTAGCTCAAAATAAAAAGTTTAATTTAAAAAGAAAAGACCCTTCTGTTCCTCTGTTTGTCCCCTTCTCTTGGACCCTGCTACAGTAATCCACCCTGAGGTGTTAGTGGGTAGTCAGGGCACTGAAATTATCCCCATCTCCCATTACATCTCAACAAGGGCTTCTGGAGATCATAGAAGGGCAACTTTTTATAGAACTGCCTTGAATTTTAAATCAGGACACCTTGAGGCCTGGTCTTAATATGCTTTGTGACCTTGGACAAATTGCTTAGCCTCTCTGAGATTCCATTTCATCCTTGTAAATAATTTTTGAAGATTAAATGGAAGTGTGAAAGCACTGGGTAAGTTGTAAAGCAGTACACAAAACGGAAGGTCTTCCTCTCTCTCTCCCTCCTTTCCAGTCCTCATTGCTACTGATTGGAGGAGGGGACTGTGTCCTAGGTCTTCTTGTATGACCATGGCTTAGCCTGAGTCACTGCCCCAGGAGGTGTTTAGTCAGTGCTTATTAACGCTGTTAATGGCAGAAGATGTAAAGCCAGGGGTTAGCGCCAGTGGGGGAGAAGGGAGGTTCAGAGCCCAGCAGGACAGTGGTGAGACTTTGAAGGCCCTTCGTAGCATCCCACGTAGAGAGCTCCCTGCCCTGGGCAAAACTCCACTCCGAGATGCCATGGGATGGAGAGCCCGGGCCCATGGAACAGGCCAGCTGCCAGTTTGGGGAACCAGAGATGATGGGAGAGAAGAAAAGCTTCTCACTTTGACTAAGAACTTTCCTCTTCGTTATCACCTCCACTCCCCATCACCATCCTGAAGCAGGCCTGGCAGGGGGCATCCTCACTCCACATTTACAAATCCTAAAGCGAGACAGGGCTGAGACCTGCCCAAGGTTCACACAGCGAATGAGTCACTGGCACAGCTGGGGCCAGACTCCCGGGCCAAGCATTTCCCACAGCATGGATGGCATCCAAATGGAAAAGCTAAGGCAAGGGAAACGCAGCCCCGCGCCCCCCCCCCCACCTGGAGCCTCTCCTGAGGGAATTGTGGCCAGCCTCCCCAGGCCCTTCCCCACAACTTCTGATCTGCAGGAGCTGCTGTCACAGTGGGCCTGGCAGTCTCTGCAGGGTGCTGCCCAGGGAGGCGGCTTCCCTTTCTCCCAGCTCTGAGCTTTCAGTGACCTATTTAAAGGCAGAGAAACCAGTCTGGGGTTTGGGTCTCTCCCAAGAGGGTGTCTCCCACAGGTGGCTCTCCAGGCCCTTCCCAGGCGCCTCTTCCGGTGGCGACAGCTGGGGTGAGGTGGGGAGGGTGTTTTCCTCTTATCTGTCCCCAAAGGCCCAGTGTCCTTGGGGGGAGGTGGCAGTGCCCCACCCCCACCCCCCCCCCGCCGGGCTCTCCCCACAGTGCCTCACCAGGTCTCCGATGATAAAACTGAAATATGAAAGTGCACGTGCTGCTTGGGAGGCGGAGAACCGGAAGCTATGTTCTGGGATTAGTTCATCCATTTGCAGATTGCCAACTTGGAAAGCCGAGCAGCTCTGAGGCCAGGAAGGTTTGAATGGGGGATTAGGGGCAGGGGGAGCTGCAGCAAGGACTCTTGAACTGTTAGCAAGTCACTGGGCCAGCCCTTCCTGAGGACGGCCTTGGGTCTGGCCCCAGGCTGTGCCCGCAGGCCACTGCTCCTGCCCTCTGGTTGCTCTCGGTCTGGGATGAGGGGACAGGGCAGAGCTCCCAGGGGAGACATGAGGACAAGAGCATATAATTAGGCCAGTCAGTTTTGGCTTCCAGGCAACTCGTTGGACCTTCAGAAATTCACCTAACCATTCATTCGTTCCTTTATTCATTCACTCTTTACCCATTCCTTCACTTAATAAATATTTATGCTGCGCCTATTACATGCTGGGCCCTGGAAGCACAGTGGTGAACAGGGCAGGCTCTCTGCCCTTCTGGAGCTTACAGCCTAGTGGAGGAGAGAGGGGCAGGGGGGCTTGTTTGGATAGGGGACTTAAAAGAGGCCTCTCTTACCACGAGGCCACACCCCACCTCCTAAAGATCCTAGGATGCTTTCCAGTTAGTGCTGCCAAACCTGAAATCTAAGTGTCCTGAAGAAACTGCCAACATTTTGCAGACATGGGTCCCTAGCACCTCATAAAAACCTTCTCCCTTCTCAGGGCCTCTCACCCGTAAAGGAAGGTTGGAAGAGGGAAGAAAGAGGAGGATGAGGTTACAGTGAGGAGGCCCCTTGAACAACCAGCTGTTCAGCCAGTGTGTCATTCAGTAATCCCTGCCTCCCAGTCGCTCCAGAAAGTCCCTCCCTGTCTTTTAAAGTCACAGTAACTCAGGACCAGTTGGTTCGACTTTCCTCCATCCGTGCACTCAAGAAGAATCTGCTGAACAGCCACAAAGCGCTGACACTTCTCCGGGAACTGGAGACGCAAGGGTGAACTGGATAGCCACGTTCTCCTCGGGAGCTTAGAGTCTAATCAGTGGAAGCGACAGAGATTAATTCCTTTCATGAATAACTAATTAATTACAGCTGTGCTAAATGCTTTGATAGAGAGGCAAATCCTCCCCATCGGTTCTCCCCCATCCACCGCTTGATGCTCGGTATTTCCCCCTCAGGGTTTACATCCTCCAGCTTAAGGCCAGACTCCCTGTTACAGCCCTAATCTTACCTAGGAGTAGATTTTGATCAGAGGAGACTCTGCCAGCTCTCAGTTGAGGGAAGAAGGGAAGGCAGGATACAGGTAAGAAGGGGGAGAAGTCTTCCCTCCTCAGCCTTTGTGGATATCTCAGCCGGTCAGGGCGCATGCCTCACCCTTCTTACCCGCTGCGGAGAGCTCAGTGCGGCGAGGCAGAGTGAGCAGCCTGAGCTGCCGTGTTCTAAGTGTCTGCTATGTGCCAGGAACGAGGCAGACATTTTCTCTCATTTTCACAACAAATCTTACAAAGAGGATACTATTTTTAGCATCTCTTTAAAGATGTAGAAACTAAATAAATAAATAAAGATGTAGAAACAGCTTCAGAGAGGCCAAGAAGCTTGATATACCCCGGTTAAGATCCCAGGTCTAGTCTGGTCCCAAAGAACTTCTTTGAAAGAGACTATAATAGGAGGGGTCAGGGAAGGCGTTCCAGAGAAAGAGTCCAAAGGAGTCTTCTCCAGACCCCCCTCCATCCTCGGGACCCAGCCAGCACTTGCACATCCACAGCTGTTAGGCTCCCAATTCCCTGGAGACAGGCTGTAAGCTGGAGATCAGATAAAGAGCCAGGGGACGATCAGGACCCCAATTCAGTTACATGTTTGGTTTCAAGCCTCCCGCTCCATCAAGTCAGGCATCCCCCAACCCTCACCCAGAAACCTAAGTGGCCTAAAATCTGAGTGGTGTAATTTCAGGGTGCCTCCCCCCACAATTTGCTAAACCTGAACTTCCATCCTTCCTTTAGTTTAGGGCCGTTTTCTCCTGTGTGGGGTAGGGACCAGCTAGGTCCCCTCAGCTGCCAAAATGCACCTCCCCGCCGCTGCCAGGAGAGGGCGCGTGCTAAGTGTTCTCACAGTGAATCTCAAGTACGAAAAAGCTTTCAGTGGCTGTGGAGATAAGAGAGATGGTCGGGTTGGAAGGGAGAAAGACCATACTGGGAAGAGGGCAGGCCTGAAGAATCATGGTGGTGGAGTGTCCTAACTTTGTGGATGTCTCAGAGGAGAAATCAGTGTCTCTTAAAGTAGCCAAAGAGCAGGCTTAAAGTCTTTATGCAAAGAAAACCAATAAATGAAAACCTGGGCACTGAAGAAATGACCAGAAGGAAGAACACTAAGTTAATACTAGTTGATGCTAGGTTATGGGAATATGATATATATACATATACAGTCGCCCCTTGGTACCTGCGGGGGATTGGTTCCAGGACCTGCTGTGGATGCCAAAATCCAAGGATGTTCAAGTCCCTTATATGATGTCATAGTATTTGCATATAACCTATGCACATCCTCCTGTATACTTTAAATCATCTCTAGATTGCTGATAATACCTAATACAATGTAAATACTATGTAAATAGTTGCCTGGAGCCTGGCAAATTCAAGTTTTTCTTTTTGGAACTTTCTGGAATTATTTTCCCTGAATATTTTCCATCCACAGTTGGTTGACTCTGTGGATGGAGAACCTATGGATATAGAGGGCTCTCTCTATATATATCCACATATACATATATATATATATACACACACACATATATATATGCACATATATATGTATACATATATAAAAATATAGGATTACAATATATGATATGATATAATGATATAATGATATGATATGATATGATATACGGAGAAAGGGAGAAGCATTCCCCACCACCCAGGAGCTGGCCTTGCACTCACAGCTAGGCTTTGCTCTTCTCCTGTTGAATATAAACAATTTCATGAACAGTAACATTGTAACAGGGAGGAGCCAAATCTGGCTGCATGTTGGATCAGTTTCTTTTACTTTAACCTTTGCTCCCATTGCTTTTGTTCACTAAAAAGATACTATCTATACATAATGGCCTGCCTGGGGAGACCCTGCCCCTCTGCCTGAATGTTAAACCAAAGTTCCTTTGTTCAGGGAAACATCTGGACCCTGTTCCCCTGTGGATGGCTGCAAGAAACAAGAAATTAACACATCCCCTCCGGGAAGCTGGCCATTCCAGGGGACATTTACAAATCCTATGGGCTTTTTATTTTACTTCCTCATCTCCTCCCCTTCTCTGTGCTGTAAAAGAAACTGGCATCCAAACCCCGACAAGATAAGTTATTTTGAGACTGTAGTGTGCCATCTTCTTGCTCTGCCGGCTTTTCAAATAGAGTCCTATTCCCTGCCTCAACACCTCGTCTCTGATTTATTGGCCTGTCATGCAGCGAGCAGAGTGAGCTTGGACTCGGTAACAACATCAGACAAGGCCACTCTGTGACAGTGATGGACCAAGGCAGAAATATGACCACTCCTTAATTGTGTCTGAACCCAGGCAAAACATGACCATTGTCCATACCACAGAAATGACCAAACATCTCCCTCTCCTGGCTAATGTGAGTGGCTGCTGCTTGTTTACCAATTATAGCTTTAGCATCTCTCTAGTCTGCCCTCCTTCTAGATAAAATTTCTTGAAATATTCAGTCACAGAAGTGGCCCTGCTTCTTAATAGCACCCAATCTAGAGCAAACCCTGGCTTCCTTAAACCCTCCCCACATCACAGAACACAAGCCCATATCCTGTAGGTACTTTCTAACAACCTCCTCTTGAGATGGCCATGGTTCCCCATAGTGTGCACTGCTTCTTGCTGCTGGAGAGTGCTGAATGTGTGTGTGTGTGTGCATGTGTGTGTGTGTGTGCGTGTGTGTGTGTGCGTGTGATAGGTAGATGGACAGAAAGAAATATATAAATGTTCGTATAAATGTATCTCACACACATATAGTTTTTTCCTACATGATTTGGTCTTAATTTTAAACTCTTCACTTAACATTAAAATGGAACCTTGGTTGGACCTCTGAAAAACAGTAAAATCTCATTAATTGAAAGAGCCATAATTCACAGTACATGAGTACAGACAGCCGAAGTTTACCTTTGCCCCAACTATAAAAAAAAAAAATGAGTAAGCTATGAAAATTAATCATCTGAATATAAATGGCTGGAGACAGTTCAACTAGTTTGGAAGGAGCATCATTTGCATGCAGTTATTATGCACTAATTACCTTACCTATTCATTAGCAAAGGTCAAGGTTAACCTCTACTTAGTTATATCCTGTTAGGCATTAGTTAAGTTTACTGTTTTACTTGAAGATAACTTATTCTTAAACAGTCTATGAATTGGACTTTTTACTATTGTAGGGGGCCTTCATCTACTAATTATTCAGAAACAGTGAGACCAACTACCTTCGGGGTTCTTCAGTTGATTTGTGGGGCAAAGGCCTGTGAATCAAAACAGTTATTCAGGCCATTTTGGCAGACAAGTAATTTGATAATGATGGTGATATTTCTTCACCATTCAGAGCTGAGCCCCGCCTCTCAGTCCTCTCTAATCCACGCTTTCTCAAACTTGCATTGTAGACATTTGGGGCTGGGTAATTGTCTGGGGGTTGGGGAAGTCTGTCCCGTGCATTGTAGGATGTTCAGCAGCATCCGTGCTTTCTACCCACTAGATGTCAGTAGCACCTCCCTTCCCCACCCGGCCCTCACGTAACAATCCAAATTGTCTCCAGACTTTGGCAAATGTTCCTGGGGGGCAAAATCATCCAGCTGAAAATCAATGTTTTAAGCCCAGAGTCTTGCTAAATGGTTTGCACTTCTAATCGCTTTCACCTCCGCTCCCCACTCACTTAAAATAGACAATGGAGAGTCATCTGTAGTCTTGACCCTGGCCTACTGCTGCCTCCACATAGGTGAAAGGGCTACATAAAACCAAGGCACAGTTGGAAGACTGAGGCTCAGAACAAACCCCCACTCAGCCACCTGCAATGGAGGAGGGTTCCCAGGCATCTGTCACCGGCCCCTTGGCCTTTGAGGGGTTTTCAGAGGTGACCATTGCTTAACTCCCTTTACCCTACAATTGTAGGAGGGAGCCCTTGCCTCCCAGCTAAGTGCTGAGTACTGGGCACCTACTATGTGTTGGCCCTGGGTTAAAGAGAAGGCTAAGGTGACAACGAACAGACAATCCCAATACAGTTTGACCAGGGATCTGAGAGGGGAAAACCCAAGGAGGCTGTGGGATCCCCAAGAAGGGTGCCTGGCCCAGGGAAGGGGCCCCAGAGAAGGTGACATTTATTGCTGTTATGAAAAAAGAATGGGAATTAGCAAGACAAAGGCTAGGCTGGGCTGGGCTGGGCTATGCTAAGGCCAGAGAGGGGTCTAGAGCAGATGGTTGAGATAGCATGGTCTGTGTGTGGAGGGCAGTAGTTACCCCAGGTTGCTGAATATTTCCCCAGCTTCAGGAGGGAAGAAATAAGAGATGAGGGCAGAGTGGTAGGCAGGAGCCTGCTCACAAAGGGCCTCGTGTGCCAAGCTAAGAGGGGCATTCTTTATCCTGAAGGGTTGCAGGTCTTGAAACACCCCAAGAAACACCTGGCAGACTTGTTAAAATGCAGATTGCCTGCTCCTGCCCTCAAAGGTGCTGATTCATTTGGTCTGAACTTGAGGCCCAGGCATCTATATTTTCTTCTTTAGACTGTTAGTATGGTGGATTACGTTGGTTGCTTTTCAAATTAGATTCTGCCTTACATTACATTATCAGATAACTCCACTTGGTTGTGGCATATTCTTCTTTTTCTATGTTGCTGAATTCTATTTACTAATATGTTATTGAAAATTGTTGTGTCTATATTCATGAGGAATACCGGTCTGTGGTTTGATTGACTGATTTTTGGACCATCTTTATCTGGTTTTGTTATCAGGCCGATGCTGGCCTCATAAAATGAGTTGAGAAGTGTTCCTTTCTCTTCTGTTTTCTGAAAGAAATTAGGTAGAACTGGTGTTACTTCTCCTTTAAATGTTTGGTAGAATTCACCAAGGAAGCCATCTGGGACTGGGCTATTCTTGGTGGAATGTTTTAAATTAGTAATTTAATTTTTTTAATAATTATAGAACTATGCAGGCTATTTAATTCTTCTTGGGTGAGTTTGAGTGGTTTGTGATTTTCAAGGAACTGGAACATTTCATCTGAATTGTTAAATTTATGATAGAATTCTTGGAGGTATTCCCTTATTATTCCTATGATGTCTGCAGTGTCTGTATTGGTATCCCGTTTCATTCCTGATATTAGTAATTTGTCTTCTTTCTTTTTCTTTGTCAGTCTTACTAGAGGTCTGTCATTTTCATTGATCTTTTCAAAGAATCTGCTTTTGTTGTCACTGCTTTTTTTCTGTTGTTTTTTTTCAATTTCATTTTTTATTTCCTTATTTCGCTTGCTTTGGGTTATTTTGCTCTTCTTTTTGTAGTTTCTTGAGGAGGAAGGTTAGATCATTGATTTGAGACCTTTCTTCTTTTCTTATATAAGAATGTGATGTTGTAAGTTCCCCTCTCAGCACTGCTTTAGCTGCATCCCACAATTTTTGATATGTTGTACTTTCATTTTCATTCAGTTCAAAATATTTTCAAATTTTCCTTGAATCTTATTCTCTGACCCATGGATTACTCAGAAATCTGTTGTTTAGTTTCCAAGTATTTAGAAATTTTCCTCTTATCTTTCTGTTATTGATTTCTAGTTTGATTCCATTGTCATCAGGGAACTTATTCTGTATGATTTAAATTCTTTTAAGTTTACTGAGGTTTATTTATAACACAAGATACAACCCATCGTGGTGCATGTTCTATGTACACTAGAAAAAAAATGTGTATTTTGCGGGAGTGGGTGGAATGTTCTACATATGTCAACTAGATCAAGTTGGTTGATGATGTTGAATTCTTCTATACCCTTGCTGATTTTGTCTCAGGCATCAACATTTTAAACCAGATTTGGGGAAATGAAATGCAGCCCTCACTTAAGACCCACTGCTCTGGGGACTGAGTAGAGGATGTTGAAAATCTGATTTAAGGGCACCAGGAAAAAGGACTCCCTGACCCCAAGTCTCTCCCACACAAGTGCAGAATATAATGGTTTCACTGACCTAAAGCTCCATGTTCCCTGGGACGAAGCACTTGGGATTAGATACATTTAGCTGATTAAGTCTTTTCCACCCACAGAGCAGGATGTAGAGATTGGCTGGCCCCTAAGAGAGTATTGACTCTCTTAGGGAAGAGAGTCTCTTAGGGGAAGGGAGCGCAAGCAGGGGCAGCATTACACTGGAGTTTCTATTATAATTGTTCCTATTACAGCTTTGCCTAAGGCCTGCCCCCTGGCTCTGTGGGCCTGGAGGAGCCTGGTGGGAAGGCCCTCAGAATGCTGGCAGCTCCCATAGGGCAGGTGGGAATGAAGGAAACCTAGATGTTCCTCAACTGGCCTGGCCTGGCCTGGGCCTCCACCCCAGGATGGTCCTGCCCAGCCCAATGCCCATGCTTATCTGAGCACAGTTCTCTGGGGTGCAGGTAGCCTGGAAAGTCAAAGCCAAAGGATCAAAGATAGCACCTTCCTTCCTTTCTTCCCTGGGGCAGCACAAGTAAGGGCCACGATTTCCTCCTAGCATGTACTATTTGCTTGTTCCAGCCCCAAGGAGCACACTGCCCTCTACTCCTCTCTGAGCATGGGCCCCACAAGCCCCCAGCCCCACACCGCCAACTGCAGTTTTCCCTGGGAGCAGCAAGGTGGGGGCAACAGTGTGAGAAATTGTAAGGGGGTGCATGGAGAACCCCAACTTTTAGCCAGATCTCTCCACTCCTCCTCTCCCTTCCTCCTCCCAAAGTATGGCTGGAACAAAGATATGGGCTCCCAAGGAGCCAGGTACAGGAAGAGGAGATGGAGACCAGAAGAGAAAGCAATCAAAGGTAGTGGTTCTTAACCATCAATGGGTCCCAGAGTCTTTTGAAAATTTGATAAAATAGTTTTGGACTTTCTTCCCAGAAAAAAAAATGCCCCTGGGATGGACCCACAGTTATGCCTCCAGTTTTGGGGTGTTTGCAACTACCTAAGGAGTAATCCTTGGGCCCCACTCTAAGATCTTCTGGATTAGAGGAAGTGGCAACCTGTATGTCCCTCTTCCCCTTCAGGGGGCAGAAAGCTTCCTTTCTCTCTAACCCCCCAAGGCATTCTCCTCTCCATCTTCTTGAGTCGCCAAGATGTTATATCCAATGACAAAAGACAATAGGCAGAGTCTTAAGGGACTCCAAATAGCTAAAACAATCTTGAAAAAGAAAAACAAAACTGGAAGACATACTTCCTGATTTCAAAACATATTAAAAAGTTACAGTAATTAAAACAGTGTGGTATTGGCATAAACACTAATGGAATAAAATAGAGAGTTCAAAAATAAACCCTTGCATATAGGGTTTTTGACAAGGGTGCCAAAACCATTCAATGGGGGAAAGGACAATCTTTTCAACTAACAGTGCTGAATAGTGCTGGGAAACTGGGTATCCACCTGCAAAAGAATGAAGTTGAACCCTTACCTAGCACCATATCCAAAAATTAACTCAAAACAGATCAAGGACCTAAATGTAAGACCTAAAACAATAAGACTCTTAGAAGAAAGCATAAGACAAATGTTTCATCACATTGGATTTGGCAATGATTTCTTGGATATGACACCAAAGGCACAGATAATAAAAGAAAAAAAAAAGACAAACTGGGTTTCATGAAATTTAAAAAATTTTGTGCATCAAAAGACACTATCAATAGAGTAAAAAGGAAACCCACAGAATGGGAGAAAATCTTTGCAAATCATATATCTGATAAGGGGTTAATATCCAGAATATATAGAGAACTCCTAAAACTCAACAAAAAGAAACCCAGTTCAAAAATGGGCAGAAGATCTAAACAGACATTTTTCCAAAGAAGACATACAGATGGCCAACAGGCACATGAAAAGATGCTCAACGTCACAAATCATCAGGGAAACGCAAATCAGAACCACAATGAGATAGCACCTTACACCTGTCAGAATGGCTATCATCAAAAACAAAACAAAACAAAACAAAACAAAACAAACCACAGAAAGCAGTTTTGGTGAGGATGTGGAGAAATTGGATCCCTTGTGCACTGTTGGTGGGAATGTAAAATGGTACAGTCACTGTGGAAAACAGTACGATAGTTCCTCAAAAAATTAAAAATAAGAACTACCATATGATCCAGCAATTCTACTTTTGGTGTATACCCAAAATAATTGAAAGCAGGATCTTGAAGAGATACTTGTATACCCACGTTCATGGCAGCATATTCACAATAGCTAAAACGTGGAAACAACCCATATGTCCATTGATGGATGAAGGGATAAGAAAATTGTGGTATATACATACAATGGAATATCTTTCAAACTTTTTTTTAAAAAAGGAAATTCTGAAAGGTGCTACAACATGGATAAACCTTGAGAACATTATACTAAGTGAAATAAGCCAATCATAAAAAGAGAAATACTGTATGATTCCACTTATATGAGGTACTTAGAGTAGTCAAATTCATAAAGAAAGAAAATAGAATGGTGGTTGTCAGGGACTTGGGGAAGGGGAGAATTGGGAGTTATTGCTTAATGGATATAGAGTTTCAGTTTTACAAGATGAAAAGAGTTCTGGGGATAAATGGTGGCGATGGTTGCACAACAGTGTGAATGTATTTAATACCACTGAACTATGCACTTAAAAATGGTCAAGGTGGTAAATTTTATGTTGTGCATTTTACCACAATTTTTTTAAAGACAGTAGGCAGACAGGAAGGCCATAGCTAGCTATTCACCTAGCATTTGATCATGAAAGAATGATTCTCTCTCTCTTAGTTTCGTGTCCTTCAGCCCACTTTTGACCTCATTGATTTGTACTTCCAGTCCTTAGCCATTTGGGTTTTAGCCATTTGAGTTGTTTCCAGGATGCAAAATCCATTGATTTTCTAGGTATCACTATGTCTGGAGACAGATGATGATGCCTAGGCTATCTTCCATGACTTCAGATTTGTGCAAAGTAAGATACAAGGAGTAAGTTACAAGGGTGAAAGGATGCTACACACTTGAAGTTGGTCGCAGTACCAAAGGAACTTAGAAACCTATATATAGGGCTTGAGGGGTGAGGGGAGGAAAAAAAAGGGTTTGGTGGGGGCTCTGAATCCCTGTTAAGGTAACTTCTATTTACCCCACAGGGGCAATGTAATAACCCCAAGATCAAAATGCATCTTGCATCATTTTACGATGTCACTTACTTTAACTCTTTAACTGATGCATCTCAGGCTTTCTCAAACCAAGAACATCCTTTGTTTTATCAGGCAAGAGGAACAAAAAAATTGACTTGGCTCTCCTGCTCCATCTCACCTCTCAGCCCAGTGAGCATTTTCTCGGGGAACCTTCCAAGGATTGTGGCTAAGTGAGAACAAAGGCCTGATCTGCATTTCTCTCTTCCCTTTGCCATGTTCAGATCATTCAGTAACTATTATCCTAGACACGAGGCTCCTGCTCAGGCCCAGACAAATACAAGTAGTTGTA
Source organism: Eschrichtius robustus (assembly GCF_028021215.1). Lineage (NCBI taxonomy): Eukaryota > Metazoa > Chordata > Mammalia > Artiodactyla > Eschrichtiidae > Eschrichtius > Eschrichtius robustus. The sequence continues at coordinate 105,196,812 of NC_090845.1, forward strand.
CCCAAGGAGCTCTAGCTCCTAGGGCTTGGAGGTACCTCTGAAGGCGACAAAAGAATCCATCTCCCTGAAGATTCATTGGGTATCTCATCAGATTCCTGCCTGTGTATGTATATTTCCACCACATGCTGACTTCTGTGCTCTAGTGGCCCTGAAGGATAAACAAAGACTGTGGTCAAGTTGGGGGAAGCAGTTGGATACTGTGATGCCCTGGAATGTTTGGGACATATACCTTCACCTTAGGATACTGGCCTCAGACCCTGGAGCCAGATAAGGGCTCTGTTTCACAGAGTGCAGTAAATGAAACCATTTCAAGACAAGAGCTGAAATACCACCCTGTATCTCACTCAGCGATGCAGTTTTTCTTTTTAAAAAATTTACATTTTCATTTGCTTATGAAATTGTGAGGGTATTTCTATGGTTGAAAACTCAAAAGGTACAAAAGGGCATCCAGGGAGAAGCCTCCCTCCCACGTCTGTCCCACTCAGGGTCCCTCACCTGAGGCAAGCACTAGGACCAGTTTCTTCTATGTCCTTCCATTGACACTTTGCCTCATTCTTTATTACCTCCTCTCCAAGTTCAGATTGGGAATTTTTTCCCAGCATTTCTAGTTTGTTCCTGCAAACACGGAAGGGCTTGCTCTTCACTCGTAATCAGAGGTCACAAAACAAGTCTTTCCTTTGCAAAGCACCGCTCTGCATGGCTTGGTACTGCTTGGACTGCATTTTAAGCACTTTGATTCTCTTCCACAAGAACTAATGCTTTGTACCCTGCTCTAGGCCCTGTGAAGGACCCCAAGATGAGTAAAGCCTTTGTCCTGATCCGAGGGAACTTCTTTGTTAGTTGGGGACACAAGACTACCCATCCAAAATAAATGGCTAGAGCAGATGGGGTGCACTGGAGATTCGTGGGACTGGTTTCTGGAAAGCCTCGAATGGTAGGAAGAGAAGTTTGACCACAGTATTGTTGGTCTTCAGTAACTTGGTGATTAAATGTCTTTGGAGTCAGAAAAGATCTAGGCTCGAATGCCAGGTTTGGTGCTTGATCAATTCTCTTAACCTCTCAGAGGCCCCCAGTTTCTTTCTCTGTAATATAAGGATAATCATTTGCTACCATGGGCTTGTTTAGAGGATTAGATGAGATGGTGAAGATGCAGCACTTGGCATGCAATGGATACTCAAAAAGTGGATTGATTGTACTTATTTGTAGGAGTATCTACATGAAACTTGGGCCCACAAGGACTGTGTGTATATGTATGAGTGTGTGTGTGTGTGTGTGTGTGTGTGTGTGTGTGTGTGTGTAAGAAGTACTGACAGTCAAGTTCATGAGCTCTAAGGGATGTGAGCAGGCACAGGGCCGCGGGAGAGACCAGATGGGGGCCTTACCTGCATGTGGAAGCTGACGCTGAATCCATGGGGTTGAGCTTTCCAGTTGACCACTAGGGCAGGAAATGGGGTGGAGGATCTTTAACAGATTATGAGCACAATCATGACATGGTAAAATTAATGTTCAACGGGGGTCATTTAAGAGCAGTGTGGAGGCTGGTGTGGAAAGAGGCAGGACTAGAGGCAGAGAGTCCAGTCAAGACTGTCATCAAGGTGACAGATTCTGAGGCCTGGTGCCTTGGTGGGTATAGAGGAAAGGGATGAGTTAAGGGTGACCAAAGGGCTTCCAGCCAGGGGACCTGTGATACTGCCTTTAAGAGAAGAAGGAAGGGGGCTCAGTCTGGAGGGAAAAAATAGGGTGGTACGTGCCAGCTGTGTCCTTGGGACAGCAAGACACAAAACTGAAGCAAAACCTTCTACTGAAGTAGGTAGCTTGAGACTGATTCCTGTAAATGAAAGGAATACAACTGGAAAGGTTGCTGAGCCTTAGGGGACGCTGAGATAAGGCAGATCACACTGGGCCAGTTCCGCAGTTTTCTGATCCTCCAATGTATTGAGCAGAAGAAATCTGCCTAAAAGGAGAGAGGGAGAAGCAGAACATGTGTCATTAAATGGTGATTTGATATTAGGGGCTGTCTGGATTGCCATGGTGATGAAGATGAGGAACATGATGCTTTTACCATCAATCATATTTTAGGTTTGCGTTCCTTTGTGCTGCCTGGTAACAAAGGTTCTGAGCAGCTCTGTTTGCCTCATAGTCTGAACTAGGTGAGGGATAGACCTGGGGCTGCATCCTGACAGTTGGTGGAGAAGGATTTGGAAGGGCTCAGCTACACCACACTGACCGGTGAGCACTGGCCTGGGGGCAGCCCCATGGTTCCATCATCCCTGGTCTCTCTGGATTGGGAAAGAGAGCGATGCTCTTCACGATACCAACTTTTCAAGTCCTCATTACTCTAGGTACATTCCTAACTCCCCCGTCGTGATGGCCTGCATGGCATCTTCTCTTGGGCTTGTGCCTAGAGGATGATGTGGATAAAAGTGCTCAGAGGCACATTACAGGGACGTGACATGAGACCAGAAAGGGCACATATTGTCTGATTCCATTTGTATGAAAGGTCCAGAATAGGCAAATCCATCGAGACGGAAAGTAGATTAGTGGTTGCCAGGGGCTGGGGGAGGAGGGAATAGAGAGTGACTGCCCATGGGTACAGGATTTCCTTTTGGAGTGACAAAATGTTCTGGAATTAGATAGTGGTGATGGTTGAACAACTCTGAATATACTAAAACCCACTGAATTATATACTTTAAAGGAATGAACATTACGAGAGGTGAATTATTTCTCAATCAAGCTGTTATTTCAAAGAAATGATCTTAACCCTGGTGGTCCAGTGGTTAAGACTCCATGCTCCCAATGCAGGGGACCCTGGTTCGATCCCTGGTCAGGGAACTAAGATCCCACGTGCCGCAATGAAGATCTGGCGAGCTGCAACTAAGACCCAGTGCAGCCAAAAAAAAAAAGACCAGATAGACGTCTGTATTCACGTCACATACGAAGCCCATAAATATGTATACACACTGAGGGGTAACTGGATTTTCACTGTCAAATTGCTCTTAAGAGTTGGTATACTATATTAATATTTAGCCGTTGCTTTTATGTTTTCTAAATGCTCCTTTGCTAAAACTAAGAAACCCTAGGGATGGGATAAAGGTGGGTGGAGGACTGTTTTCTCTGATTATGAGGCTACTGGAAAAAAAAAAAAAGGCTTAAACGAAACCTACCAAAACAAAAACAAAGCCCAAGGAACCCCATGAAAGTGATTAGTGTGTACATTTCAAGTAACCTAAGGTTTCATTGGCCTTGTCAATACTGCAGAGGAATCTTGCCATAAGGATAAACTGTGCTCACCCCATCTCCCCCGGAGTCTAGGCATGAACATGTTTTTCCTCAACATCTGGCTGACATTTCATTCACCTCCCCATTTTGAATGTGCTATCAAGGGTGTTTTCAACGCCTAGTCAGCATACATCCTTATCCACACTGCAATGAATATTTCCCCTCAGAGCTATATGAAATACAGCTATATGAAATTCAGCTCAGCAAATGTTTACTGAGTGCCTGCCAAGTGCAAGGCACCTAGAAGAACAAGATGGCTCCTCAGGCTATCTTCTTCCCCCGGCTGCACAATCTCTCTCCAGAGCAGTGTTTACTGGATGCCAAAATACTCCAGTGAAAAGGGGGAGGCATGATGAGCACGTGCCAAAATCAGGCTTCATTCCTGAGGGCTACTCTTTGTTTCAGTGCACGGGCTCTAGGCACACGGGCTCAGTAGTTGTGGTGCACAGGCTTTGTTGCTCCGCAGCATGTGGGATCTTCCCAGACCAGGGGTTGAACCCGTGTTCCCTGCATTGGCAGGCGGGTTCTTAACCACTGCGCCACTAGGGAAGTCCCCTTTACGGGTTTTTCTAACGTGGCCATCTTATGGTTTATAGAACCATAGCCAATGAGGTGTATCAACCTAGAAGGGCAGCCAGGAGGGGGTTAACGCTGAGACCAGGCTTGGGAGTCAGTGGGATACTTCCCAGAGACCAAGAAAAAAGGAGCAGGAGGCAACAAGTTGTGACAGATTCAGTTACAGGTTGATTTCCACAGAGAAATAAGCTGATGATCTGGGGCAGGAGGTGGTATTTCTGCTTGCTCTGGATTAAGAAGCAAGCCAAGGGAAATGGGGCTTGTTTGGGTGACTGGTTAGAAACTTTTCTTAAGTTCATAATGGTCAAAATAACCCCAGGGGGGTTGACCTTAGATGTTGTCTGTGTTTAGGAGTGTCGGGAGCATAAAGACTCCTTTGCCCCCATCAAATACCTCTTTTCCCAGCTTACTGTTACGAAACCAAAACAAAGCAAGATGAAAAGCCCACACACAATCAACAAATCTCAAGATGATAGTAACATTCATGGGGGGGAGGGGCTTACAGTGTGCCAGGCTCTTTGCTAAGAACTTTATTTCCATCCAATATCTCATTTAATCCTCCCACCGACTCTCTGAGGTAGGGGCTATTACCACAGTAATAGCAGATGAGGAAATTGAGGCACCTAGTCTGTGTTCAGAACTCTTCCAGGGACTCTGGGGGGATACCAGATAGTAGATTCCCGAAAATCTGGAATGGTTCTGTGAACAAAAATTGTGTCGGTTGTTTAGGATAGAGTCACTGAAAGGATCTGCAAGAACTGAAGGAGAGCATAGATAGTTTGCGACTGGTAAGATTTCATTTTCTAGCTTGAGGATAAATTTTCGATGTTTAGACTAGACTGTCCCAGAAAAAAACAGAACCATAACTCATCTCTTGTAATTTATGTAGAAGACTGAATGTGCCTTCAGCTGTTTTATCGTGCTTCCTGCAATGACCATCTTTCACTCTCTGGAAAGCAGAGGGGTAGCATGTGACCTCCTGTCTCCGTGCATCTTCAATGCCCGGCTTTGCCTCCAAAATGAAGAAATGGACACCTTCCCTGGGAAAAGAGAATATGTATTTCCAAACATGGAAGGAAGAAGACAAGACGGCACCCGCCCCCAGCCTCCCCCTCCCCTGCCCCGGCCCTAGCCCTGGCCCCTGAGCGGGGTCAAGAGCGGACTGCCCGTGCTTCAAACACTCCGTGTTCTTTCCACGTCTGTGCCTTTGAACAGGCTGTTGTCAAGGCCTCTCACTCTCTTCCCCTTCTCCACAGACAAGTTTGAAATTCGCTAAGATCCAGCTCAAATACTGTCGCTGCATCTTGTGAACCCCATCACCCGTGCCCCCACATACTTCAGCAGACTGGATTTCCCTCCCGTCCCCCTGTGCACCAAGGAGAGGACGGGGCTATGGCAAGATATGGTCAATGCATGCAGCGCGGACTCCCCAGCTGGACCCATCTCTTCAACTGTGCACTTTCCCCAAACACACACACACACACACACATCTTACAGAGTACAGTATTGTGGTTACGTGGGTGAGCTCAGGATTCAGACGGCCGGAGTTTGAGTCCCAGCTTTGTCACTAACTAAGTGAATGACCTTCGGAAAATAACTGACCCACTCTGTGACTCAGTCACCTCATCTCTACAATGGGAATAATAACAGTACTTCTCTCACGGAGTCATTTTAAGGATCAAATGCGAGGATATATAGAAAGTGCACAGACAGCACAGTGCCTGGCATATAGTAATTGCTCAGTCAGTGGTACTTGGTATTATTATTACACAGGGCTTGGCGCCTAAAAGGATGCCAGGTACATATCTGAGTGAGTGGTTCACTCAGTAAGGCTTTTGGTGTTTAAATTAGGGATGGGTCAGGGTCAGCTGGGCTACACAAGGAAGCTGCTTCCCCTGACCTCATTAGTCTCTCACTGCACCCTGTTCTTTTCCTTCAGTGTACACACCACAGTTTGTAATTATACATATACTTGGATATTTGTTTGGTGCCAGTCTTTCCCAAGAAACTAAGCTCCATGAGGCCAGGGCCCATGTGTGTTTTCACCACCATTATATCTCCTGTACCTGGAACAGTACCAGGAAGATGGTAGGTGCTCAAGAAATAGTCTTTGAATTAATGAATAAATAAAAGTAGAATTCAGGAGCGATGTGGGATGTAGGTGGCCCTGGAAGATGGTTAAGGATTGAGTAGGTGGGCAAGAAGGCTTCCAAATGGAAGGAAATCCTGAGAAACCTGAGCTTGTGTGAGGCACTTGGGGGGAATACAGCCAGTAGCTCCATTTGGCTGGAAGAGCAAGAGACTGTTCCCATAGCTCAGGTCATATACGGGGTAGCAAGATAGGAGATTAGTGGGAGGAGGTAGGGAATGGCATTGAATGCCAGGCCACTCAGGGATTCATTCTGTTGGCTAAGGCTTTGGCCTCTATCAACATGCAAATATTCCTGGGAATAGTATGTATTATCAGCCAAGTACAATTGAGTATAAGTTCATTTACTTACTCTTTGCATTACAGAAAACTTTGCTTAGAGGGGAATGTGATGATACCAGGAGGCCACTGGAAAGAGAAAATAGTGCCCCGAGATGATCCAAAAGCATATGAAGAGGGAGGTGAAGATGAAATTTATCCATCTCCAGTGTTGCCTTGGTCCAGAACCTGAACCTCAAATTATATATAAATCATTTCATTGAAAAATGACTCTTCTTTATAAAAGGTATTGATGGGGAGTAGGAGTGGCCTGTGTGATAAGAGGAGGCTTTTGATCACTGATTCAATCTCTTTACTTGTTATAGGTCTGTTCAACTTTTGTTTTTTCTTGAGTCAGTTTTGGTAATATGTGTGTTTCTGAGAGTCTGTCCATTTCATCTAGATTGTCTACTTTATTACTGTACATTTTCCTGTGTCATTAAAAGTCTTTTGTAAGTATCATTTTTGATAGCTGCATAGTATTCTATTGTATGGCTGTCCCATGTTTTATTTAACCATTCTCCTAATGGTTCTCCTCAGGTCATTCAGAGCTGAAATGAATGTCTTTGTACAAAATCTCTGTCTGTATTACTAGTTCCTTAGGATAAATCCCTAGACAAGGAGTTTCTGGGACAAAAGCCTGGACTTTTCTTAAGGTTCTTAATGCATCTTGCCAAACTGCCATCCCCAAAGGTCAGACCAATTTGTTGTTCTCATCAGTGCATGCAAGTGCTTTATAATGTTAGGGGTTGTGATTTTTAAAACATCTTTGCTGATTTGATGGGTGAGAAATGCCATCTTATTTTTAGCTGTTATTTTAAAATTTCAAGTGGGGTCAAAATTTGTTAATATTTCATTACATATTTGTATTCCTTCATATGCAATTCATCTATTCAGTTCTTTATCCATTTGTTTGTCTTTGTTCTTTTAGTGTCTTTCTTATTGATTTGCATTGTCTCTTTATCAATTATCTTCAGTATTTATTGCAAGAATTTTCAGGGGGTTTTTGCCTTTAAATTTGTATATGCTGTTTCTTGGTGTCCAGAGGCTTAATTTTTAGGTAGGCATACCAATCAATTTCTTCCTTCATGAGCTCTTCTATCCTATGTGTGCCTAAAAGCACTTCCCCACCCAGGAATCAGATGGGTAATCTCATTTCCTCCCTCTTAAAAATTTCTCTTTTATACATGCAGAATTTATTTCAGTGTTTGATGTGATTATTTTTCCCCAAATCGCAAATCATTCCAGCACTGTTTATTGAATAATCCTCCCCTTTCCCATTGATTTGTGATCTTTCCTTTACCTTATAAATTCATATATATGTATGCGTACATATGTACACACACACACACATCTATTTTTGTTTTGTTTTTCTGGGCTGTCTATTCTGTTTCATTGATTTGTCTCTTCTTGCACTACAATCACACTGTTTTAAATGCTGTGGGGCTCTTTTGGTTGTCTTTTTTAAAAAGTATATAACAGTTATTAGAATAGATTTCTTTTTCAGTTCAAATTTTATAATGTTTACTTACAAAAGAATTCAATGAGAATGATGACGCTACTTTGACAAACAAAATTTTATTTATTTAATTCTGTGGTTTTATAATATGTTTTTGATAGCATTACTCCTCTGACTTGAACTTTTCTTAGCTATTTATATTAGTTTTCTTTTCAGATAAATATTACATTTTGTCAGGAGGGCCGGTTCCTTCCCAGAGCCCATGTAAGTTATACAAATTGGGGGCTGCCTAATTCACCTACTTGGATCATTAAACAGCATCCTCATAATGAACAAAGCAAGAGTCCACATGAGCCAGGCTCCAATTGTGCCTTTAGCTTTCATACCTTCTTTACCTCCTAGAGGGAGAGATCTAAAGAGGGAAGAAGATTTTGGCCACAGTTGCCTGAAGAGCTGAAATGAAAAGGAATAGTTCACCATGCCCACCACTTTCAAAGTCTACTTTGCCCTCTCTCCAAAGTGGAATTACTCTCTCAAGGGACAGATTATTTTTTATTTAATTTACCTCAATTTTATTACCCACATTATGGAATTACACATATAAAAGCTCTTAGATTTGTCTCTGTCTGTGGAGCATGAACCAGTTACTCAGCCTCCCTGAACCTCAGTTCCCTGAACTGCAAAATGGCAGCAAGGACCTCATTATGCAAAATGCCTGGCCCAGAATCTGACTCAGAGCAGGCAATCAGTAAATGGCAGCTAGAGCATAGTTATGAGAGCTAGGAGAGCATATGGGTTAAGACTACAGGCTCCGCCTGCGCTCTAGGGCCCGCGAGACACAACTACTGAAGCCCGTGCGCCTAGAGCCTGTGCTCCGTGACAAGAGAAGCCACTGCAACGAGAAGCCCATGCACCGCAACGAAGAGTAGCCCCCGCTCGCCACAACTAGAGAAAGCCCACGCGCAGCAACGAAGACCCAACGCAGCCAAAAATAAATAAATAAATAAATTTATTTATTAAAAAAAAAAAAGACTACAGGCTCTAGGGCCAGATTTCTTGGGTTCAAATTTTTATCTTTTTAGCACTAATTAATGTTCTGATCTTGGACAAGTTACTAAACCTGAACATGTTTTGGTTTCCTCTTCTGCAAAATGTGGGTAATGAACGTACTTGCTTTACTGGTTGTAAGGAATGAGTTCATTCTAGAAAACACTTAGAACAGTTTCTGGCACATATTAGGCACTCAATTAATGTTAGCTACTCCTGTTGGCAGTGCCCTTGGTAGTGGTCTTACTGTCCTAAACCTAGTTATTTGGCCACTTACACAATCAAGACTGTATTACCTCATAGCACCATCTAGTGCTTATCTGGGGAAACTCCACATCTAGCCTTCAGGCAACAGTCATTTGCTTGAGAGAATATTTTAAAGGGAAAAAAAAAGAAGAACCATTTTTAGGAATACAAAAAAGTTTTTTTGAAATATCTTATCTTGATTTCAATATTTCTCTAGTCTATCTGGGCTTGTATTTATAACTGTCAGAATTGTTGACTGCAAACAACAGCAACAGATTGACTGAATTAAGCAAATTATTGGGCATTTCACAGAATCAACAGGAAGGCAGATGAACCAAGCTAAGGAAATGGGCAGGAAGCCAGGGAGGCTTGGAGTGGGGACCCCAGCTAAGGTCATGCCACAGGACCAGCTTGGCTAGCATGTCACTACTGGCAACAGCTCTGTCCACTGCTTCTAGATACCATCACCACAAATCATTGCTGCCTCTGGACTCCGCTGATCCCACGTTGGTTGCTGGGGCCTCTGCTAGATGCAGTTTCTATGAATAAATTCAAAACTTCCACTTTTTGTATAAATCTCTCAGGATTCAAAGTCTTTGATGAGAGCCTGAGTCCCCTGTTGGTGCCCTAACTGCCCCAAGGCGTATGGATGAAGAGGCAATATGTGCTTCTCTTGGTTTCCGTGGTGGGAGTTGAGGTTTTGCTTTCCAGATCCACAATGAGGGATTACCTCAAAAAAGAAGAGGGCTTGACTAACACCACATTATAAATCAGCTATACTCCAATAAAAATTTTTAAAAAAGAAGAAGAAGAGGCCTTAGATAGTGACCTCAGGGAGGGTTGCCAGATAAAATACAGGACACCCAGTTAAATTTGAATTCAGGGGGAAAAAAAGAATGCTTTTTTTTTTAGTATAAGTATGCAAATATTGCATACTGAGAGCAAAAACTTAAGACAATCATGGCTAGTTTGGGTGAGGAGGGAGACAAGTAGTCTTATTGACTGCCAGTAGGCGCATGCACTAGTACATCCAAGTGTATTAGTCACGGGTCTCCAGAGAAACAGAACCAATGTGTATATAAGAGATTTATTATAGGAATTGGCTCACGTGACTATGGAGGCTGAGAAGTCCCACAATCTACCTTCTGCAAACTGGGGACCCAGGACAGCCAGTGGTGTAATTCCAGTCCGAGTCCAAAGGCCTGAGAACCAGGAGCACTGATGGTGTAAATCTCGGTTCAAGGGCAGAAGAAGATCAATGTCCCAGCTCACGCAGGCAGGGAGGGGTGGGGGTGAGGAGCGAATCCTTCCTTCCTCTGTTTTGTTCTATTCTTCAATGGATTGGATGATGCCCGCTGCCTCTGGGGAGGGCAATCTGCTTCGAAGAATCCACCAATTCAAATTCAATCTCATCCGGAAACACCGTCACAGATACACCCAGAAATAATGTTTAATCTGGGCACCCCTTGGCCCAGTCAAGCTGACACATAAGATCAACCATCATACCAAGTGCATTAAAAATATTCACAACCTCTGACCCAATAATTCTATTTTTAGAACTCATCCTAGCCTTTGACCCAGAAGTTGAATTTTAAGGAATGTATCCTAAGGAAATGGTCAGAAATAGGCAAAATAATTTGTATGCATAGTGCTCATCACGGAGTTATCATTCATAAAGAAAAATGGGAAATAAGCCTAACTATGCAACTAGGAGAATGGTGAAATAAATTATGGTTAATACATATGATGGTATCTTATGCAGTCAGTAAAATTATGTTTATGAAGCATTTTAGCTGTGTGGAAAACTCTGACAAAGGAATGTTCAGAGATAAAAGCAGGGCAGATAATTGCAGATATAACTCACTAGCTATATAATCTTTGGCAACTTAACCTCTATCTGTTTACTCATCAGTAAAATGGGGATAATATAACGACAGAACATAGAATGGTACCTTGCACACACCAAGTATTAGCTGGTATGTGTGTGTGTGTGTGTCTGTGTGTGTGTGCGCACGCGCACACGTGCATTTGAGGAGAGAGAGAGAGAGAGAGAAAGAGAAATGGTGGTCAAGAGAAAGTTGATTAATAATGGTGACAACCCAACTCAGTGTTCCTATATCTCAGCAAGTCTCTTGGATGTTGGGAAGCAGTTTATGGTGGCGATGGCAGTGGCCCAGCTTCCCTGGATTGCAGCTATGGGGCTGTGTTCTTGAGGTAAATAGTCCTGGTAGAGGCTTCCTGATTGCCCACTTCCCTGACTGGGGCAGAGGCACCCCTGGTGGGCATATGTAGCTGCAGCATCCTGGAAGTCATTCCTGCCGCTCTATTCCTCCAATTCTTCTAGTGATTTTGTGAGCACTTAATTCCCTGTGTTGAATTCCTTTTTCAAAATAACTAAACAGTTTCTGTGTCTTACCCCTGAACTCTGACTAATACGAGGATGAAATAGAAAGACCTGTTCGGGACATGGAAAGATTCTGATGCCTACTGATGTCAGGTATGCCTAAGCGGAAAGAAGAGTCTGAAGTCTGGGATAAGACCAGAGTAAATAGTTTAAGTATGTGAGTCATAAGTCTCTGAATCACATTTTAAGTCGTAGGACTGGATGATGGATGAAATTTTCTAGGGAGAGAGTGAGAACAGATGCTGGCCCCGGACATACCTGGTGCACTCCAACATTTAAAAATCTGCTAGGGATTTCCCTGGTGGTCCAGTGGTTAAGACTTCGCCTTCCAATGCAGAGCTAAGATCCCACATGCCTCGCAGCCCAAAAAAAAAAAAAAAAAAAAAACCAAAACGTAAAAACAGAAGCAATATTGTAACAAATTCAATAAAGACTTTAAACATGGTTCACATCCACATATATACAATGGACTATTACTCAGCCATAAAAAGAAATGAAATTGAGTTATTTGTAATGAGGTGGATGGACCTAGAGACTGTCATGCAGAGTGAAGTAAGTCAGAAAGAGAAAAACAAATACTATGTGCTAACACATATATATGGAATCTTAAAAAAAAAAAGGTTCTGAAGAACCTAGGGGCAGGACAGGAGTAAAGACACGGACGTAGAGAATGGACTTGAGGACACGGGGAGGGGGAAGGGTAAGCTGGGATGAAGTGAGAGAGTGGCATGGACATATATACACTACCAAATGTAAAACAGATAGCTAGTGGGAAGCAGCCGCATAGCACAGGGAGATCAGCTCGGTGCTTTGTGACCACCAAGAGGGGTGGGATAGGGAGGGTGGGAGGGAGACGCAAGAGGGAGGAGATATGGGGATATATGTATACATATAGCTGATTCACTTTGTTATAAAGCAGAAACTAACACACCATTCTAAGGCAATTATACTCCAATAAAGATGTTAAAAAAAATGGTCCACATCAACAAAATCTTAAAAAAAAACTGGTAAGAGAGGTGGAAATCGTAAAAAGAAAAAAAAAAAAAAGGCTGAGGAGGAGTAGCCAGTGAGAAAGGAGAAAAACCATTAGAGTATGTGTATCCCAGAAACCAAGTAAGTAAGGAAAGCATCTTGAGGGGCAGAGATCAATTCTGTCAAATGCTGTTGAGAGACTAAGTCAAGGTTACAAAAATGTCCCTGGGATTGGGAGCGTAGACAAGAATGGTTTTGAAGGAGTGATGGGGGCAAAAGCCCAACGGAGTGGGTAGAAGAGAGAATGGGAGGCGAGGGTGTGGAGATGGTGTGTGTGAACAGACAACCCTTGTGAGAAGTTTGGAGATCTAGGGAGCAGATAAATGGGGCAGTAGCTGGAAGGAAGATCTGGGGTCAAGGAAGGGGGTTTTATAAGAGAAGAAACACCAGAGCATGTTTATTTGCACAGAGGTATGATCAAGTAGAGAGGATGATATGTATATGCAGGAGAGAGGGGGTGGATAACTGTGGGAGCCAAGGTCTTGAGAGTATGTGAGGGAGATGAATTCAGAGTCCAAGGGGAAGGTCCTTGATAGGAGGAAGGACACTGCGCTGCACCAAGCAGGAAAACAGAGAATGTAGATAGAGATGGGGGCAGTTAGTGGTGGGAAGATGATGGAATTTCCATCTAACTGCTTCTACTTTCTTACTGAAATACAATGCAAGGTCATCTGTGGAGAATGAGAATAGAGAGGGAATATGGGAGGTTTGAGGAGTGGAGGTGGTGTGAGATAGCGCTCCCGGAGAATGAGAGCAGGAGAAAGTGAGAGAGTGGGAGAAGGAGAGTGGCTGTGACTGTAGAACATAACTGTTGGGCTGCATTGTCCATTTGTGAATTATAGTCAAAAATTTTCAAGTCAGCCCCTCCCCATTCCCCACCCCCAGGCAGCTGCTGATCTGCTTTCTGCTATTATAGATCAGATTGCATTTTCTGGAGATTTATACTGATGGAATCATATGTATGCCCTTTTGTCCCAAAATATTTCATATTTTGATGCTATTGCAAATGATAGCTTTTTCATTTCAATTTTTGAGTGTTTTTTTTAAATTTTTATTTATTTATATTTATTTTTGGCCGTGTTGGGTCTTCGTTTCTGTGCGAGGGCTTTCTCTAGTTGCGGCAAGCGGGGGCCGCTCTTCATCGCAGTGCGTGGGCCTCTCACTGTCGTGGCCTCTCTTGCTGCGGAGCACAGGCTCCAGAGGCGCAGGCTCAGTAGTTGTGGCTCACGGGCCTAGTTGCTCCGTGGCATGTGGGATCCTCCCAGACCAGGGCTCGAACCCGTGTCCCCTGCATTGGCAGGCAGCTTCTCAACCGCTGCGCCACCAGGGAAGCCCAATTTTTGAGTGTTTGTTGCTATTATATAGAAATAAAATTGAGATTTTTTTTCATAAATTTATTTATTTTTGGCTGCGTTGGGTCTTCATTGCTGCACATGGGCTTTCTCTAGTTGCAGCGAGTGGGGGCTACTCTTCGTTGTGGTGCACGGGCTTCTCATTGCGGTGGCCTCTCTTGTTGTGGAGCACCGGCTCTAGGCGCACAGGCTTCAGTAGTTGTGGCGCACGGGCTTGGTTGCTCCGAGGCATGTGGGATCTTCCCGGACCAGGGCTCGAACCCGTGTCCCCGCATTGGCAGGCAGATGCTTAACCAGTGTGCCACCAGGGAAGCCCAAAATTGAGATTTATTTGTCAATTTTGTATCCTTCAACCTTGCTAAACTCACTCATAAGTTCTAGGAGCTTATTTGTAGCATCCATTGGATTTTCTATACAAATGATTGTGTCATCTGTGAATAAAAACAGTTTTACTTCTTATTTTCCAAAAGAAATTTTTTCAAGTGAGACCAGCCACTAGAGTATGATGCCTTCTGCTACAATGTCCAGTCGTTTATGTGCAATTAGGGAATAAGGGGACGATTGGGTTTAACCAGAGTTGTGCTTTCAAAAAGGTCTAGTGTGTGATCAAGAGGGAGGGTGGCTGACGGGGGCAGGGGGTGTAGAGGAAAAGGTCGTTGGAGCTGAAGAACATCAAGGAAGTGGGAGGGGAGGTGTGGGATGGGTCAGCCATGTGGATGTTAAAGGCACCGCATAACCTTAGGCAGGACAACTGAGCCTGGAGGAAAAGTCTCCCTCAGTACAATTTACACACCTCCTGCTGCAGGCTTCTGGGAAGTGAAGGGGTCCAGGGCCTAGATCCTGGATACTCTAGGGCTCTGCCTCCATGCCCAGTGTGGGGCCAGGCTATGGGGATCTAGCACTCTCCGGGGCTGGCCTGCACTCGTGCACCCCCCGCCCCCCCGCCCTCAGAGCCCTCCACCCTCAGACAATCCGGCTCTAAGCTCTCAATAACCTAGACTTTTTGAAAACAAATGCCTGTTCACTCTCCTCCTGAGGCAAGTAAAGTCCAGACCTCCATGTCACAGGCCTTGGCCACCCTTTGTGGCAAGATTGAGTAAGGGAGAGAAAAATCAATTTTACTTAGTGATGAAGCTACAGCAGAGAAAAGAGGCAACAGAAAAAAAAAAAATCAAAGAAGGAATAATTCCCACATTTTAACACTATATATTTCTGGTTGGTGGTATAGTGGAATCGCACCTATACACATGCAGAGGTATGGAGTGTGTGTGTGTGTGTGTGTGTGTGTGTGTGTGTGTGTCGGTAGACACACACAAGCACAAGGAAATAAAGGAAATTTGTCTTTGACACCTACTGTCTGCCACTTATTTGATGATTCCTCCCATTTTATTGGAGTCTCTTGTCCCAGGGCCACTCCTGCCCCTCTACATTCCCTTAGCTACAGAGGATGCCCGCTGTGTGCTCTGTGAAGCAGAACTCTCCCTGCTTCTATCCCTACTCACCAGTTCTCTTTTAAGTGACAATGGATGCGAATGGGTTAACGAGATTAAAAACAACCTACTGTTGCTTTAGCAAACCACCGAGTTTCCTAGGCAACATAATGCCTGGATGTCTCCTGTTTCTTCCTGTTTCTAAAAGCCCCTATGGAAGGAATGGTGAAAATATTAATCTTGGCTAACACTCAAGTCCCTGCTCTTCCCCCCCCCCACTCCCCACTTTACTCCCCCAGCAGTTGACCTTGCCTCCTGCTTCATGGAAAACATTGAGGCTGTCAGGTGTGAATTCCCTCTGTCTTGAGGTCCCCGCATCTTTCTCGCCCTCCTCTTAAAGGATGAAGTACAATCCCTGCCTCCGATCCCTACCCCTGTCCCCTTCCTTGGATTTCATCCTCTTCTGTCTCACCTCCTGCCACAGGGTTGATTAATATCCCCTCTCTTCTGTATTTTTCAACCTCTAAACACCTACTAGCTCTGTGACTACAGCCTGAGTCTATCACAGCTCTCAGAAAAACAAATCAAACCAAGAAATCCAACTGCCCTCTGTCCTCCATCCCCCTCCCTTTAGTCAAGCTCCTCAAGCTTATTGTTTGAGAGCTGGATCTCCTCAATCCTCACATCCCACTCACTCCCTAGGCCCCTGGAACCAGGCTTTGGTCCTTCTCACGCTCCCACACTCCCAGGACTGTGGCATAGGTAACCTGGGACTTCCAAGTGGCCTAGTCCAGTTTACTCTTTAGTCTTCATTTTTCTTGATCCCTCTGCAGCACTGTGAACCTCTCCCTCCGGGAAACTGTCTCCCCTCCCTTTGCTTCTGTCAGACCACACTCTCCTAGTCGTCTCTCCATCACTGGGAGTTTGTTTGGGTTTTTAAAAAATATTTATTTACTTATTTATTGATTTATTTATCGTTGCAGCACGCAGGGTCTTTTCGTTGTGGCGCGCAGGCTCTCTAGTTGTGGCACACAAGCTCTAGAGCATGCAGGGTCAGTAGTCGAAGCGCGCAGGCTTAGTTGCTCCGCGGCATGTGGGATCTTAGTTCCCCAACCAGGGATCAAACCCGCGTCCCCTGCATTGGAAGGTGGATTCTTAACCACTGGACCACCAGGGAAGTCCCCCATCACTGGGAGTTTTTAATCTCAATCTCCTTGGTTGGTCCTTCTTCCTCTCCCTCTCCCTAAAATGGCAGTCTTCCCCCAAGATTCTACCTTGGCCCTCATTTTCTTTCTACAACTGGCTAACAACCTATAGATGCCAGGCAAGTAATTTGAATGAGTCACGCGAGGATGGTGGATACGTGACAATGTAGTACGTGCTGGAATTCACAAAGAAACCTGCTCTCTCCTTTTTTTTTTTTTTTGAAGCAATAGTAACAACCCTCTTCCCCTCTTCTCTATCTTTCACCTTCCATTTTCAATGGAGTCATGGGTACAAAAAAACATTTGACTATCCTCTTTACTATTAAGAAAAACAGAGCAAATATGCTAAAAGACGACTGATATTTGGTCTTGGCATTGGGGATACAGTAGGGAGCAGTGGGCTTCCTGTAGGTGTGCCCTCTGAGGGAGGCAGCTGCCAATCAGCTCTGCCAACTGTTGCCACACAGGGATCTAATGCCACATCGTCCAACTTTTGTTTTTCTTAACATCTTTATTGGAGTATAATTGCTTTACAATGGTGTGTTAGTTTCTGCTTTAGAACAAAGTGGATCAGCTATACAAATACATACATCCCCATATCCCCTCCCTCTTGCGTCTCCCTCCCACCCTCCCTATCCCACCCCTCTAGGTGGTCACAAAGCACCGAGCTGATCTCCCTGTGCTATGCGGCTACTTCCCACTAGCTATTGATTTCACATTCCGTAGTGTATATATGTCCATGCCACTCTCTCACTTCGCCCCAGCTTACCCTTCCCTCTCCCTCCCCGTGTCCTCAAGTCCATTCTCTACGTCTGCGTCTTTATTCTTGTCCTGCCCCTAGGTTCTTCATGACCTTTTTTTTCCCCTTAGATTCCATATATATGTGTTAGCATACTGTATTTGTTTTTTCTCTTTCTGACTTACTTCACTCTGTATGACAGTCTCTAGGGCCATCCACCTCACTACAAATAACTCAATTTCATTTCTTTTTATGGCTGAGTACTATTCCATTGTATATATGTGCCACATCTTCTTTATCCATTCATGTGTCGATGGACACTTAGGTTGCTTCCATGTCCTGGCTATTGTAAATAGAGCTGCAATGAACATTTCGGTACGTGACTCTTTTCAAATTATGGTTTTCTCAGGGTATATGCCCAGTAGTGGGATTGCTGGGTCGTATGGTACTTCTATTTTCAGTTTTTTAAGGAATCTCCAGATCGTCCAACTTTTTAAGAGAAGTCAGAAATACGGGTTTTATGTAAAAATCTTTTGGTTAAGTGTTTACATCTAATACTTTTTAAAGTAACATAAATGCGAGGGTCAGATAAGCATGGATTGGAGCCAGTTCTTGTCACAGGGCCAACAATTTTCAGCCTTGGGTTAGCACACTGTGCACTGAACCTTGGCAGCACCTCTGCCCTATGTTCTTCCTGGTGATCCGATTCAACGCCAGTGACATTTCAACTCCCACTCACAGCCTGGTCCCTCCTGCCTTTATCTCTCCGGTCCAGACCCCCAGCCTGAGCTCCAAGCCCCAGTACTCCACTGGCTACATTACTGGATCTCTCCAGCATGTTCCTTCTGCCTGTGCTTTTCTCTTTTTTGTATTTTTAAAAATTTTAAAATTTTATATTGGAGCATAGTTGATTAACAATGTTGTGTTAGTTTCAGGTGTACAGCAAAGTGATTCACTTATACATATACATGTATCTATTCTTTTTCAAATTCTTTTCCCATTTAGGTTATTACAGAATACTGAGCAGCAGTCCCTGTGCTATACAGTAGGTCCTTATTGGTTATCTATTTTAAATATATCTGCCGGTGCTTTTCAAACATTAATGTGCAGGTGACTCATGTGGGGTCTTGTTAAAATGGAGATTCTGATTCGGTGGGTCTGGGATACTGCCCAAGATCGTGCATTTCTAACAAGCTCCCAGCCAACGCCGCTGGGCCATGAACCACACTTTAAGACACAGCCCCCATCTGAAGACAAGGTCCTTTCTGCAAGTTTGCTCTCCCGCCGCATGCCTCCTCTTGGTGGATGATAGAGCTTCTGTCCACACACCCAACCAAGGGTTTGGGACATAAATTGGATGTAGAGAGAGTAGGAGAAGTAGGGGAGGAATCCTAAGCTCTGTCCCATCCAACTCCTTAACATCGATCCTATTCATCCCCGCATGTGTGTCCACACTGTCACAACCTCACTGGTGTCCCTGCTCTAGCATTCGCCCTCCAGTGCATCCTCAATTGTCCTACCGGTATGATATTTCTAAAAAGTGAAATGATCTCATGGAAAGCCTGGGCCAGACTTGTGGGTTTAAATCCCAGCTCTGCCTCTTAACTAGCTGTGTGACTTTGGGCAAGTGACTTCACCTCTATGTATATCGGTTTCCTCATCTATAAAAAGAGAATGATAGTAGAACCTAATTCGTTGTGAGATAAATGAGGCAATATTTGTTAAGTGTTTGTAGCACTCAATAAATGCACATTAGCTGCGATGTTGGCCACGTCACTCCTAGCTTCAGTAAAGTTGGAGTGTTGAGGGTAAGGAGGAAGTAGAAAGACATAAAGCAGGAGATAGGTAGGCTGAGGCCAGATCATGGAAGGTTAGAGTCTCAAGTTGGGGTCCCTGGGAAAACAGGCTCCGTGATGGAGGTTAGTGCAAAGGAAATTTATTGGTCAGTGTTCTTGGGTCCTGTGCCTGAATGGTCAGGCCAAGAAGCAGGATCAGGCAGAGGGAGAAGTTGAGCTGAGGTGAGGTCACAATACAGCCTCAGTCACTCCCACAGGGAGTGCCCCACACGCCATCTGCCTCAGAGTGTTTTATGCAAAGCCCAAGAGTTATCCAACCACTAAGAAGGAATGATAATTAGGTAACGAGATAGAGGTGCTAATTATCGCTACAATGGCAAATATATTACAATATATAAATGTATCAAATTAACGTTGCTGTATACCTTAAAGTTACACGAGGTTATAAGTCAAATATATTTCAATAAAAAAAGGAGCACAAGCGTTATTCCATACAAAGGGTTTAGAACATTGCCTGGCACATAATAAGTGCTCAAATAAGTGCCCAAGTAATGTTAGCTATTACTAAAGATGCAGATTCTCAGACTTTACTTTAGACCTACTGGATCAGAATCTTTGAGGGCTGATCCTAGGAAGAGACATTTTATAAGTACCTTCTCCCCTCTCCAGATTATTCCGATCCTCACCGAAGCTTGAGAACCACTGGTTTCCCTAGAAAACTCATCAATTTCCTTGTCCATCTGGCGAACATTTTCAAGACTCAGCTCAAATGTCACCTCTTGTACAAAACCTTCCTGGATCAGACCTCCCATCCCTCCTTTGCCTACCTCCTTCTTACTGTGTGTAGACCACGATCACAGCGTCTATAACACTTTGGCTGTCTGTCTCCCCTTACTAGAGAGTGAGCTCCTTCCTTGGGGGCAAAGACTTTGAATCCCCAGCACCTACCACAGCGCCTAGCATGAAATAGGACTTCAAGAGAGGATGTGACGGGCAGACCCCTTTTGGGTCTCTTTAGAATCTCAGCATCAAGTGCTGCCTACTCTAGTCTCTGAAATTGAAAGTGTGGCATCCATATACTCCTATTACTTAAGACATAGTTGGCAACTTTGGAATTCTTTTTAATTTTATTGACGTATAGTTGATTTGGAATTTTGTATTTATCCCTTAAAAGTTTGAACTTTGTATTGCTTTTTATAATAATAAAAGAAATTTATGCTCACTATATAAAAAAGTAAGCAAAAATTACCCATAATCTCACAACCCAGAGATAACTGTTATTAACTTTTATGTGTATTTCCTTCATATTTTTTTCTGTACATGTATATTTAACATAATGGGTTGCCATATTCAAATCAAGTCCACAAAAGAAAAGGGAACCCTCCTACACTGTTGGTGGGAATGTAAGTTGGTGCAGCCACTATGGAAAACAGTATGGAGGTTCCTCAGAAAACTAAAAATAAAGCTACGATATGGTCCAGCAATCCCACTCCTGGCATATACCTGGACAAAACTATAATTCAAAAAGATACATGCACCCCTATGTTCACAGCAGCACTATTCACAATAGCCAAGACATGGAAACAGCCTAAATGTCCACCGATAGATGGATGGATAAAGAAGATGTGGTACATATATACAATGGAATACTAGTCAGCCGTAAAAAAGGACAAAATAATGCCATTTGCAGCAACATGGATGCAACTAGAGATTATCATACTAAGTGAAATAAGTCAAAGACAAATACCATATGATATCACTCATATGTGGAATCTAAAATATGACACAAATGAACCTATCTACAAAACAGAAACAGACTCACGGACATGTAGAACAGACTTGTGGTTGCCAAGGGGGAGGGAGGAGGGAGAGGGATGGACTGAGAGTTTGAGGTTAGTAGATGCAAACTATTACATTTAAAATGGATAAACAACAAGGTCCTACTGTATAGCACAGGGAACTATACCCAATCTCTTGGGATAAACCATAATGGAAAAGAATATTTGAAAACAATGTATATACGTGTATAACTGAGCCACTTTGCTGTACAGCAGAAATTAGCACAACATTGTAAATCAGCTATACTTCAATGAAAAGAAATTTAAAAAAAACAAATCAAGTCCACAAATATTTATTGAGCTCCTACTATATGCCAGCCACTAGTCTACGCACAGGGGATACAGCAGCGAAGGAAATAAACAAAATCTCTGTTCTCATATAACTCACAGTCACGTTGGAGGAGATAACCAAAAAAGTGAGTAAATGATACTGCGATGGAGAAAAATAAATTTGAGAAGGAAGGAAGGAGAGTTGGGGGAGGGTGTTTTGAGATTTGAAAGCAGTGAGGGAATGATCCATGAGGCTATCTGGGGAAGAACAGTCCAGCAAAAGGAATCATAAGTACGGAGGAATTGGAATATGCCTGATCGTTCAAGGGCCAGCGAGGTGGCCACTGTGGCTGGAGCACAGTGACCAGGGAAGGAAGTGGGAATGAGGTCCTAAAGTCTTAAAGGTAAAGGCAGCAAACCCTGCAGGGCCTTTAGGCCGCTGTAAGAACTTTGGGCTTTTATTCTGAGTGAGATGGAGAGCATCTTTGGATACTTAACATGGTTTCCAGTTCTTTGCTACCATGTATTGGGCTCTGTGATTTTTCTGTACAAATCACTACTCATATCTCTGAGTACTTCCCTAGGAAAAATTTCTAGAAGATAAATTCTTTGGTCACAGGGTACAAATACTTTGAGGCTCTTGTTGCATATTGCCAACACTGCTTTCTAGAAAGTCTGCATCCACTTACAATGTAATTTATTTTTTTGATCTTTAAAATCAGTTTTTTTAATTGGAGTATATTTGCTTTACACTGCTGTGTTAGTTCCTGCTGTACAGCAAAGTGAATCAGTCATACATATACATACATCCCCTCCTTTTTGGATTTCCTTCCCATTTAGGTCACCACAGAGCATCGAGTAGAGTTCCCTGTGCTAAACAGTAGGTTCTCATTAGTTATCTATTTTATTACAATATAATCTAATTCAACAAATATTTATTGATCACCTACTACATGGCAGACATGAAATACACTGGTGAACAAGATGACTCTTTCATCCTAGCAATTTCACTCTGGCCAGCATTGTGTCAGAGTGCTTGCCAACACCAAGTTCTTAAAAAGCTTCAAACAACAAAAGGTAGAAAAGAATGCTCCGATAATTTGAATGATGAAAAATATGTTGCTATTACGTTCCTGTGGATTTATTTGATTATGAGTGAGGTTGAATTCCTTCCCACACCTTTTCTAGCTAATCAGCCAATTGTCCTATTTTTCTTTAAGAGTTCTTTAAAACCTTTGAAAATAATTTAAAGGAGGCAAGAAGTTTGGAAACAGTAAAAGACTTAACATATATCTTGGGAAATAAGTAGTCCTCAGGTCAAATACATAGGCTTTAGACACTGATTTGAAGAAAAGAATATATATAATGCAACTCTCATGTTCTGGAGAGGGCTTTCTAGTCAGGAGCACCTGGCTTATTTCCAGAGAACTTGAGAATTGCCACTCTGGACGAGACCTTCCCACGGAGTGCTGTGACATGAGCTGGAATGGTAGGAGGCTTGCCTTCAACAATCTCAACATCCCAGTGTTTACCTAATAGCCCGCTTTATTGAACATCAAATCTGCTTTGAAAGCATTTATATTTTCAAGCTGTACCACTTCTTGAGGTTTCCAATGGCACAAATTTTCTAACCTCTGTATGAAGCAGGACTTTAATCCATTAACCCTCCGAGGGTGTACCCTGCTACAGAGGTATAGCAGGAAGGACACTGGACCGTGATAAGTGAAAATTTTTAAACCCCCTAGCCCTCCATAAAAACATTTCCCCCCGCTTTTTATTGAGATATAAGTGACATATAACATTGTGTAAGTTTAAGGTGTATGACATATTGATTTGTTACATTCATATTGTTATAGATTGCCACTGTCGTGTTAGCTAAAACCTCTGTCACCTCACATAATTATCATTTCTTCTAGTGGTGGGAACAATTAAGATCTAGTCTCTTAGCACGTTTAACGTTTATAATATGATTTTGTTGTCTACGATCACTGTACTGCATATTAGATCTCCAGGACTTATTTATCTACTAGTTGCAAATATGTGTCCTTTAACATCTCTCCTATTCCCCCACCCCCAGCCCCTGGTAACCATCATTCCACAATCTGTTTTTTTAAGTTCAGTTTTGTTTTGTTTTGTTATTTTTTTTTTTTCAGATTCCACATATCAGTGATATCACACAGTATTTGTCTTTCTCTGTCTGACATTTTCCCCACTTTTAATAGCGGTTACCTTTGAGGAGAGAGAACCAGGGGTGAGAAGAGGGGATTTAATTTACCTTTTGTATCTTTCCATAGTTTGAATTTTATAACCTTAAACAAATATGACTTTTAAAACTGTCCAACATGGTTTATCTGAGTGGGAGCTAATGGTTTGTTCTTATTTTTTACTTTGTATCTCTGTTTGTCAGGAATAAAACCCCTGAAGAATCATTTATTATTTTAAAAATTTCCATAGTTTTGTAAAACAAAATCTGTGTGTGTGTGTCTCATATGTCTGCAGGCATATAGACCAAACTGCTAATGTGTGGGCCGGATTTAAAGATCGTCTGGGGAGCTGGGAGGGGGAGAAACGAGTTTCATTTTTTACTTTATACACTTACATACTGTTTAGGTTTGTTGTAGTGAACATGTATTATAATACATTCTACATTTTTTCAGAGAAGAAATAATAAACCATTTTCCCCCCTGAGGCTACAAGAGACATGTGCTCATTCTGGAAAATGTAGACTAATATAAAGAAGAAGCTAACAATCACAACAGTTAACATTTGAGCATGTTTCCTTTCGGGCTTCCTTTTATGCATTTTTTTTTTACATAGTTGAGTTCATGCTGTGTATAGTTTTGTATCCTGTTTTTCTCTCTCAAGATTAAAACACAAGCATTTTCCTGTGTCATGATAATATTTGGATGGCTGCATCATACACCATTTTATGGTTTTGTCACAATCCAAGTGGATTAGTCAGCTATTTCTCAAAGTTGAACATTTAGGTTGTTTTCAGTATTTCCATATTACAAATGATTCTTTGATGAGCATCTTAGTAATGAAATCTTCATTTGCATTTCTAAATGTTTCCTTGGGATAGATTCCTAGTGGTGGAATTACTGAACCAAAGAGTAGATTTCCAGAAGTGGGATCAGTGGATTGAAAATATTTTTATGGATAACAAAAGGTTATACCAATTTCTACTCCCCCCAACAGTGTACAAGAGTCTAGCGCACAGCTCTCTGGCCAGCATTGTATATCACCCCAACCTTTTTGTGTGTGTGTGTCTTTTATCCTTTCTATAGGAAAGTGGTAGGTGACAGTGTCATCTCCATTTTTCATTGCTATTGAGACTGAACATTTTTCATATGCTTATTCACCATTGGTATCCCTTCTTCCGAGAACTCCCTATTTCGATTTTTGCCCATTCATTGACTAGACTCTTAGGTTTTTCTTGTCAGTCGAAATGAGCTCTTAAAAGATATTAACACTTTGTCATATTTGCTGCAAATGTAAATATTTTTCACAAGTTTTTTGGTTTTTTAAATGTCTTGGCCGTACACAGTTTTTTTTTTAAAGATAATTAGGTTCTAACTACAGCCGAGTGCCCCCAGTTTCAGCCTGTTTCCCCTTGATTAAATTGAAGAGGTTTGACAAAAGATCTGGAAAGGCCATTTCAGCTAATCCTAAATTTAGATCTGTGAATAAAAGTGTGTGGGCCCGATTTAAAGATTGTTCAGTTCATATGCACTTTTTAAACGATTTAAGAAGATGGGGTGGGGGCAGGGATGGAAGCAGTTTGTGCCAGAAATTTTTCAAATTCTGAGGTAAGAAGCCAATTCTCTCCAGTCTCCTGCCTGTTGGGAGGGGGAGTAAATTTTGTGCAAGAACTCTTGATGGAAAAGTACTGCTCTGGGCTGCAGATGTGTACATGGCTTGGTTTTAATTATTCTTTCCCCCTTCTCTCTATCCTTGCTTCCGCTCCCCTCCCCCTGCCACCATAAAGAGGGCGGCCAGATTAGGACTCTGAAGGGTATAGACTCTGCTTCCTCCGTAAGGCCGCTCCTGTGCAGCTGGTTAGCACATCAAAGGCCGGATGAAATACCGAGGAAACGAAGGGACCAAACCTAGGATCCTTCCAAATTCCCACCTTCCTCTGGGCTCCAGCACAGGGCTATTTTGACTGCCAAGGATAGCTCGACCGACTTCAAATAGAAGAACGCTGCCAAACAAAGAAACTTTGGTCACTATTCTGAGAAAGACAAACAAAAACAAACAAACAAACAAAAAAACGCAAGAGAATGTTGCTTGCTGATGCAAGAGCAAATCAGTGATTGCAATGAGATTGAGCAAATCAGTGACTGCAAAAGGATTTAGTGTTCCAAAAACGAACCCAAAGCAAATCGGACGATCCGATCTGTTTCCCCAGATATTGGGAGAGCTGTCAGATGAGGCCTGTGCACTGACTTCAGCTATCCCGGGGGTGTCTGCCCCACAGCATCTGGTCGGGGGAGGATTGGAGAAGGGTCGTCAAGGGCAGCGAATGGGGATTCCCAAGGTGAAAATGGGTAGTCTGGGTCTCTAGGGTGGGAAAGGAGCTCAAGGAGTGAGCTTCCCATCTCCTAAGAGAGCCTCGTGGTCCCGAGGGTTGGCCGGGGAAAGATGAGTCTTCGGATTGGAAGGCGGGGAGAAGCTTAAAGCAGGGGAAATGGAGTCGGAGTGTCTGGCTCGCATCAGGTGGCGGACGGGGCCTCACACAGAACCTGGCAAGGCCGAGCGGGTCGCTGTGCGACGAGCAACTGGGGGTGCGGAGGAGGGCAGCGTGCTGCGTCGCGGTTAGCTAGAGGATGGCGTGGGGATGGCGTGAGGCTGGGGCCAGGCCTCGCAGGTATTGCTGAGGGGTGTGTTCCGCAATCTCGGCGGCGGGGTAGGCAGGATCCGGCTGGGGGAGGGGAGCTACCATCCCGAGGCAAGGTGGGGGTCCTGAGCTAGGCGGGCCCCGATTGAGCAGCGCCGGGAGCTTCGGAGGCCGCGGGGAGGCGGGGCTGAGAGGCTCCGCCCATCCGGCCCTGCCACCGCCTGGCTCCGCCTCCTCCGCTGGCTAGTCCTTGTCCGCCGGGCCCCGCGCGCCACTAGCTCGCGGAGAGGGAGGAGAAAGCCAGTTCCGGAGCCCTCCCTATCCCGGCCCAACCTTTGCTCTAGCGATCATGGCTGCCGAGGATGTGGCGGCGACCGGCGCCGACCCGAGCGAGCTAGAGGGCGGCGGGCTGCTGCACGAGATTTTCACGTCGCCGCTCAACCTGCTGCTGCTCGGCCTCTGCATCTTCCTGCTTTACAAGATCGTGCGCGGGGACCAGCCGACGGCCAGCGACAGCGACGACGACGAGCCGCCCCCGCTGCCCCGCCTTAAGCGGCGCGACTTCACCCCTGCCGAGCTGCGGCGCTTCGACGGCGTCCAGGACCCGCGTATACTCATGGCCATCAACGGCAAGGTGTTCGACGTGACCAAAGGCCGCAAGTTCTACGGGCCTGGTACGGCGGCCGGCCGGGGGCCCCAAAGACAAAAGAAGGAGCCCCGGCACGGGGCTGGGTCCCGGAGAGGCGAGGGGGAGCGGGGCGCCCCGGGGAGGTGGGGGCGGAATGGCGGCAAGCCGGGGAGGGCGGGGCAGGGCGGCTCCCCGGGCGGGCAGGGGGCAAGAGGCGTCCTAGAAGGGCTGCGGGCCAGTGGGGAACGCAGAATTCCCGGTCCGCGCCGCCAGCCCCGGCGTGGGCTGGAGGAAGACGGCTGAAGCGCCTAAGCCGGGGGCGGGTGGGTGAGATCGCGAGGCTGGAAGGCGGGGGCTGGGGGTG
The DNA here is from genome assembly GCF_028021215.1 of Eschrichtius robustus. Taxonomy (NCBI): domain Eukaryota; kingdom Metazoa; phylum Chordata; class Mammalia; order Artiodactyla; family Eschrichtiidae; genus Eschrichtius; species Eschrichtius robustus. Next base: position 105,223,784 of record NC_090845.1, read on the forward strand.
GTGGCACAGCAGAGCGCAGTGTTGGGGGGGTTTCGAAGGTATCGGGTTTGAGGGTTCCTGGAAGGAGGGGATGGTGTCTGGCTGGAGAAAGGAAATGAGGGTGTCTCGAGGGAAACCTGATGGGGGGGAGGGCGGGAGGAGGTAGGGAGGTCCAGCCTTGGAGGGGACGCGAAGGCCGATGACGCCAGGAGTAGCCATGGTGGAATGTGAGGTTCTGGGAGAAGGGAATCGGAGATGGGATTAGCAGCAGGTAGGAGCATTGTGCGTGGCGGTGAGTTATGTGTGTGTGCGTATTCAGTGTATGCGGCTTGTCAGTCGTGTGAGTGTGTGTGCGTGAGCGCGCGTGCGCTAGGAATGTGGCATGTGTCAGGTATGTGTGTGGCATGTGTTTGGTATGTGTGTGCGCGCGTGCTGTGTGTGGCAGACGGGGAAAGCTGGGAGGTGAACAAGGGAGGCTCCATGGGGGAAGGGAGCTGGATGAGGAAGGCTGAATGTAGCGGACGACAGGAATGTGGCAAGACGAGAAGGTAACACAGTATTATACTCCGTAGCAGGAGAGAAAGGACTAGAAGCCAAAAAAAAAAAAAAAAATTAAAATGGAGGGAGGGAGAAGTGGGAGGATCCGGAGAAACAAGAGGGGTAGGGCTATGATGGCCGCTGGGTGTGGGGATTTCAGGAAAAGCCAGCCAGAGGGGAAATGAGGGGTGGGTGACTGCTGAGCTGTTGGAGGGGGACAGGCTTGACGGGGCCTTGGAGATGAGGCTTTTCCAAGCTTGGTTGCGGATCAGAATCACCTGATGCGTTTGAGGTACAATACAGATTCCTGGCCTAATATCCATAACCGCGGGAGGGGGGGAAGATCGAGGAATCTGCATTTTAACACACCCCCGCCCCCCAGGCAAATTCGAGAAGAATCCAGGTTTGGAAAGTTCTGCTTTATAGAACGTTTGGATCAGAGGAGGAAGAAGAGATTTTAGCTCCTCCGATATGGATGCTTCTAAAAATAAGGGGGCTCAGGGAGTATGGCCACTGCTCTGGAGACGAGGAAGAGGATAGCAGGCAGTGACCTGCCTTCATCCCGGCTCCTGGTTTGTTTTACTCTCCCAGTCCAGCTCATCAAAATCAGATGTGCTAAGGTTCTTAAGGAACTCTCCCACTTAGCAGTTTTTCCTCGTGGAGGATTTTAGAAGACCTACTTTCTGTAGGCATGTAACGGTCAAGACGATTTGAAAACCACACCTACATTACTTGTCACTTACAGTGGCACACCTAAAGGCGTTATCAATAAGCATAACCATGTCAACATCTGTTCTTACTGAGCTACACCATAAAGCAGTTGAAACGCGTGCCTGGAGCATCGTCACATGACTGTAGTTTGCAAAGTCATTGAGAGGAATGTAGGCCTGTGTACGGAGCCCGAAACTGGGAGTCAGGCAACCTGGGTTCTCCGCCTGGTTGGATCACTGACCAGCTGTGTGACCTGGAGCAAAGCAGTGTTCTCTCTGGGCCTTAGTTGTCCCTCTTTAAAATGATAAGGATGGCCCATTGTGAGAACTCTCGGTCTCTACCTGCACTATTGTCCAGTGAGGCCATGAATATGTGACAACATCATTGGGAAATTACACTTGATGTTATAAAGGATTCCTAAAAATTATTCATTGTTTTTAATGATATTATTGTATGCATGGCACTTTTGTGGGTGCTGGGAATATAGCAGTGAACAAAATAGGCACAAATCTGCTCCTGGAGCTTACATTCTAGTGACTGTACATTCTGGTGAATAATATATATAACTCCAAAGACTTTCAGTGCTCCCCTCAGATTGTTTAAGTATTCTGTGACCATAGTTTCTGAAATGGTGAGGTCCAAACCCGTACACTTGGCCTATTTACCTTCTCTAGTGGAAACGGTAGTATGTAATGATGATTAAAAATAACCATTTTTCTTTGGACTCGTATGTGCATTTAAAAGTTGATCATAAATTTCGTCTAATTTGTAAAAATAAAAGAACCCTGGTGGATTGAGGTTTCAGGTGGCCAGGTCGTAATGAAACTTGATCTGTTCTCATACTTGGCATGGTGGTTACCTACAAACTTTTTCATGTCAGACTTGCTACTCAGTCCACCTTTGGGGAAACAACACATTGTTTAAAGTACACTGGCTTCTCTTCATTTACTTGTGCAATATTTAAATACGCCTAAAAATCCACTGTAAGTACCTACAGAATGATTCACTGCTCTCTTAGACAAAAATTTAGTATCATATACAATAGCATAATATTATGTATAATAGCATTCAGATATCTTACAGAATTTTCACAGTCTTCAAGCCCACCCAAAACAGGGTGACAGACCTGAGCCCCGTGCCATCTCTTCTTTGTTGACACTGAAGATTATGTAACCTGTGGAGAGATTTCTGAACCACTGATATTCATAAAATGATTTCTCCTGCAGATACCACATGTTAATGTTTAACACAGTCTAGTCTTGCAACCAAAGATGTCTATAAGACGCTTTTGACTCATTAAATCGTATCAGAGTATGTTTATAAGAAGATGTTTTCATTTACACTTTAGTGTTTCTTATCTTCAGAATCCATAACTTTCACTGATGCAGCCCAAGTGCCTAGAACACAGCCAGGCTCCAGGTTCAATGTCCAGAAGTCGAATTCTGACCCACGAACTCACTATTATCTTGGATCATTCCCTACTAACACCTTCCCCCCCAGGAGATAATCATTTATGGCTTTTTTATTAGCTGTTTGAAAATCACAAGAAATGAATGCTAATGTATAGCATTTTGATTTAGTTTTAGTTGTTTAAAAGTTTAATGACAACAGGTCTTTCAGTATCCACTAGGTAATGATCAAAGGATCAACATCACTTATGGTTTCCAAATGGAATTTGATACTCAAAAAGCAGGCTCTCCATGTTAATGGGTAAGGAAGCCATTTTCTGTGTGTGAACCACAGAGAAATTGACTCTCCATGTTAATGGGTAAGGAAGCCATTTTCTGTGTGTGAACCACCGAGAAATTGACTCTCCATGTTAATGGGTAAGGAAGCCATTTTCTGTGTGTGAACCACAGAGAAATTGACTGCCTAATAAATAATCGACTTTGGTTTGGTTTTGTTTTGTTTTTAAAGAGGGGCCATACGGGGTCTTTGCCGGAAGAGATGCATCCAGGGGCCTTGCCACGTTTTGCCTGGATAAGGAAGCACTGAAGGACGAGTACGATGACCTTTCTGACCTCACTCCTGCCCAGCAGGAGACCCTGAATGACTGGGACTCTCAGTTCACTTGTAAGCGGTTGTTTTTTTTTTTTTTTTTAATTGTGCCTGGATCAAATTTCTACCAGTAATGGGATTCACGGCAGTACAATAGTTATTACTAAGCAGGCTGCAACTGGGAAGCGTTTTGATAGGCTCCTGAATCTTGGACGGATCAAGTTCATGGCTTGAAGTAATTGCAGCAGTGCTGAGTCACTTGCCGTGATTGCATACCAATTTCTAGCTAGTTCTCTGTGGAAACCTGGGTTTCTGTTTTTTAAATTTTTGAGAGGTTTGCATAGATTTCACAATAGGATTTGGTGCTTGGTGTGCAGGGGAAAGGAGAGTGGCCATCTTGGCTACAGAAAGAGGGATTTTCATAAGCCCTCACTTGTAGAACTTGCCGTTTAAAAGCAGCCCACATTTCTGTTAAAGAATGAGAGACTTGTATTCTACAAAACAGCTTCTCTTTGAATCTAATTGAGCCTAACTATAGGCCTCATCTACAAATGATGCTTATAATCTGCCCAGCAACAATGGTGTCTGCGTTTTTAAGAAGAAAGCAAAAAGGAGACACTTGTTTCCTGGCTTATGGTATGGGCTGAGGTCTCTGGGGGGGAGTAAGGACGGGGGTTAAGTTCATATTTTGAGAATTGGGGAACTGGCTTTTGTCCAACCCAAGTGTTTGATGATCACTTTAGCAATATTTCACTGCTAAGAATTTGAATAATAATCTTTCCCAGCTTTGAAACAGTATATAAAGACAGTGACCATTTCCTTGAGGGGGATTTTTCATTGTAAATGTCATTTTCTATTTGCCATTCTCTATAATCTGTTAAATATTATTGGCTTTTTTGGCTAAATCCAACCATTTTCTTTGAAAACAATGCTGACTTCAGAGAGTTCTGGATTAATAATTAGCCAGGTATGGCTCTACCTTTAGAATTTGGATCCCAAGCAGACTAATAGCTTTCAAGTCCAGAGGCAAGTCTTTTTACTCTGAAAACATAATTCAGCTATCTAAGAGTCCCTCATTTTTTGCATCTTCAGGATGCCTTTGTAACAATAGATTCTTCTATATGAAACCAATGAGTCGTAATTCATAACTTACAAAGCTCTATTTTCTAGGGCTTGCCTTCATCAGTGGGGTAAAAAGTGTGGTTCCCCCAAACGCTTAAACTAAGGCTAGCCCCAAATACTGTTGTGACACTTCAGCTACACTCAGAGCTGGCGTGGATTCCCCTTAAGGCAGGTTTCTGAGGCGCCACCTGGCTTTTATTTGTCTTGCACAGTCCCAAGCACCCTAGGGACCTTTATAAAGTGTTCAAATAGGGAAGTTACAATTGTTCCTGACGATTATTTCACACCAAAGTAGCTCCGGTTGCCTGGTTAAACACATTGGTTACTCCTCTAATTCCTACCGATGCTCAGAAAGAGGAGTTCTTTTGGCCTCTGACTTTGAGATGATTAACCCTACGTTAGCTTGGCCCTAATAATACAGGCAATATGGTGGTTGTCTGCTGACTCCGCCCCTTCTCAGGTCCCTTACGTTCTGGTTGCCCTCTTAAATCTATTTTCTCCCAACATCTCCAGTGCTCTCTGGCCTCGCTGTTACCACTTCCCTTTAACCACGTATAGCTGTTGCCCCGAGTTGGGGGAGAATTCCGTCTCCTGCTCTACCCCTTCACCCACTAGACTATTATCACTCCTTCCCTTCACTGTCAGACAACCACCTAGTAATCCGTGGTTGTCCCTAACCATTGCTCCATCCCTCCTTGCTCCCTGCAGTATGGTTTCTACCCCCCCGCCCCGATTCCATTGAACCTTCTTTCTCAAACGTTTCCAGGGACCTGCTTCTTGCCAATACTGATTTCACTTCTCCAGTCCCTGTTGTCAGTCTCCAGTCACGTGCCCCTCCAGAGTGGCTCCCTCTCCAGAGTCCCCATTTCGGTCCACGGAATCTCCAGTTTTCACTTCATTAACTCATGTTTCCAGCTTCCTTTACGTGTCTCATATCCTTCCCTTCGCATCCCCACGGACACCCCCTCCTCCTGGCTCTTGTTCCTCTGCATGTGGATCCACCTGCTGGCCTCCTGGTCACCCTGCTCCTGGGCTCTCCTAACCGTAATCTGCCCTGCCCTCTATACACAGTGATACCGTTGTGGCCACAGCACTGTTTTGCCCTGTCATTCCTTTGTTGTAAACTTTCAAGGCCCTTTGCCACCTATGGGATAAGTCCGGACTCCTCAGGCTGGCTTTCCACATGTCTTAAGATTTCCCCACCCTGTTTGGCTAGCGCTACTCCCAGTCTACTCCTGCCAACTTGGTCTCTTTATTGCTCCCCCAGATACATTCGGTCACACCTGCATGCCTTTGTGTGTGGTATTGCATTTTCTGGAAACCCCTCCCTCCCCAAGTTCTTCTACACATTTTCCAAAGCATATCCTTCTCCCACAAAGTGTTGTGCAACCCTTCCACCTAAGTCATAACAAGCCCTTGCTCTGCTAAACCTCCTATGCACAAACACAACTCATTCTGACATTACCTTGCACACTCGTTGTCAGGCATCGCTACCTGTTCTATATTTCTGTCTGCTGAACAAAACTCTTAACTCCCTGGGACTTGGCTGGGACTGTGGTATAAACCACCTTCAAGAAGCCCAACAAGCTACTGTGTCGTTTGTAGGCCTCTCACAAAGTGCTTTCAAATGAAATGTCATGATTTTTCTCGAAAGCGTGAGAGTGACCATTGTGTCTTCCCCTCTCCTTCCAGTCAAGTATCATCACGTGGGCAAACTGCTGAAGGAGGGGGAGGAGCCCACCGTGTACTCAGATGAGGAGGAGCCGAAAGATGAGAGCGCTCGGAAAAATGATTAAAGCCTTCGGTGGAAGCATATCTATTTTTGTATTTTGCAGAATCATTTGTAACATTCCAGTCTGTCTTTAAAACATGGTGATTTCAATATTTAGAGAAGTTTTGAACTTGCTGTACATTTTTTAAATTAACATCACTAGTGACACTGATAAAGCTAACTTCTGTCTTAGAATGCATGATATGTTCGTGTGTCACAGATCCAGAAAGTGAACTGCAGTGCTGTAATACAAATGTTATTACTGTTTTTCTTCTATCTGTAGTCAGTACAGGCTGCATTTGAATTTGTTTTTCCTGAGAGACAGGTAAGACGTGGGTATTTGCCCCAAACAGGTAAAAATGTTAAACGTGCGAAGTCCTTCAAGCATCAAGGAACAAAGGATCAACTTTTAGTCATGATGTTCTCTGAAGACAGCAAATCCCTTATTTCTCAATTGACTTAACTGCATGATTTCTGTTTTATCTACCTCTAAAGCAAATCTGCAGTGTTCCACAGGCTTTGGTATTGATTAAAGAGAGGTGTCCAGTAACAAAACGAAATCTCAAAGCTGGGCTCAACTGCAAGAAATCTACTTTCTTTGTTTCCAGTCTGCACCATTGTCCTTGTCCGCCTTGGGACCCTCAGATGCCCTCATTAACATAGTAATCTACAGTGAGGATTAAAACAGGATGTGAACATTCAAAAGCAAGCTTTGGAAAGAATCAGCTGGCTTGCCTAAAAACCTGAAATACATGAATAAGATTGTAGGACTATCTTCCCAATCCCCACGTTCATGGTTATTTTACGTGGTTGGATGTGAGAGAGGGGCATGCAGGACAGGGACAGGTGATTGCTCTCCTAAGAGCCTTCACACCCCTGAAGAATGAGGAAACCGTATACATCCCTAGCCAAGTGGTTTTTAAAGTGTATGCATAAAGTAACAGTTATTCTTCTGTTGTTACAAAACTATAGCCACTGCAAGAGTAGTAGTCAAGTGTCTTGGTCTTTGACATTGGTCTTTTGATTAACAATAAACTTAGCTTAAGTAGACTGTACAGTTGTATGAATTTGTAAAAGTATTATATGAACAATTAGGTTTCTTGTAGTTGAATAGTCATTGTATTTTCTTGTGAACTGTGTTTAATGGTTTTACCTCAAATCAGAAAACAAAATGAAGTGCTTTGGTCAGTTAATAAAATGGTTTTACCCAGTATAGTGTGGTGGGTTGCCCTGTTTTTTTTTAAACCTTAATCTGAGTAGCCAGCTTCAAGAGTTTCACTTTTGAGTGACTTTTTTGTATTCCAAAAGAGATGAGTAAAGGGGCAGAACTTTACAGAGGCCTCACACCACAAACCAAATACCAGCTTGTCCTGTTAAAAAAAATAGTGAATTGAATTTACTTTTTGTGACTTGTCAACTTCTGCCTCTTTAAGTCAGAACTTAATAAACTCAAAGGCAGACTTCCACCTTGAAGTGTACAGCAAGGTCACTAAGGAGTAACTCTAGTGAAGATTGTTACCGAGTGCCAAGGCAGGTTTTGTTTTTGCTGTAATGTATCGTCGGATTAGTAAAGTGTTCAGGAATCCTTATAGTGGCAAAGTTGATTCACTTTGTGCCGAAAGAAGGATATCAGATTTGCACGCACAGTTGGTTGTATAAACACAGACAACCTATTACCCTGAATATTAGTGTTCTGCCATTTTAGTGTTAAAATTGGCAGACTCTTCTTACAAAAGAGGTACTCCCTGAATCAGAGGGCTCAAAAGCTTTCCAGCTTTTATGTTCTCAAACCATATTGCCTGTTTTTGTTGTTTTTAAATGTGTCCTTTTCCCCCACTAGTTTTCATTCAACAAATATTCGAGTTGCCTGTTTTGTGCCAAGCAACCTGTTAGGCCATATGCTATGGGGGAAGGGGAGGGAGAGAGAAATTGGGCCACCTTTGCAGCCTGAAATCTCATTTAGATACGAAGATTAGGCTATTCCCTTTACTAAGTTAAACAGTTGTCTAATGCCAAGAGGAAAACATCCAGAGCCTGGTTAAAAGCTTCAATCCCAAATAGCTGGATTCCCCTCCATTCAGAACTAAATCAACATGTATTGATTACAGGTAAAGTGATATTACTGTCAGGCAGGACTTTGATCTAGAAACTTCTCAAATCCAGTTCGCGTAGTCGTAAGCCATACTACGTAAAAGGCGCCATTTAAGAAGATGAGGGAGTGGTGGTTACAGCGGGGGAAGGGTCAGCTGTTTGCTCCCCACCTGCTTGCTTCTGGCCCCTGCCCAGATACGTGGTTCTCAGTCCCAGCATCTATGGGTCAGAAGCAGCATTCACTATGCGTTTGTGGTATCTCTGCGGCTTCTCTACACAATGCCCTGTTCACCTTACCTCAGAGGGCCAAACTTCATGCAAATCCTCAAGCCAGAACAAGCAAGAACAGCCCTTGCTGTCTCAGAAAGAGCTCTTTGAACCCAACAAGAACCCTTTCAGCTCTGAAGTGCCCAGTTGTTCTCTAAGGTACAGTCCGCCTTTGTTAGGGATGCTTAGAGGCGGTTTGCTGTACGTTTCATGTGAAAATACAGCGAAAGCTTGCAGGGTCAAAGACTGATCACTGAAGCCCCTCGTGTCTCTGACTCGTTTCTGGATGTTGAGTAACCTCAGCACTTCTACCAAGGCCTGAAGGGATGAGATGAAATTCCGTGGAGTCCGTTTTGCTACCTTTAAAGAACTGATAAAACCTTTGCTGAAGGGAGAATAGCCTTTTAAGTCCAAATACCGTGATTTTAATTTATCCAAAATGAAAATACAACTGTGGTTTCGTGAGCTCTGACAGGCAATTACCATAAACTGGGGAAGCTGCCTCGAAACTTGAATATTGAAACCAGACGTATGTTTTCATGGGGAATGTTACTGCAGGTGTGCAACATTCTAGCCAGTACATGTGGTCAATGAACAAAGACTCTATGACAACTTTATTTTTAATATATCTGAAAGTCAAATATGTATTATTTCTCTACCAATGCAAATGACAAAAGGGATCAGCAACGTTAGTGCAAAGCAGCATACTACGGGTAGAAATCCCAACCCCCCAAAGTGGAATTATCAGCATTTATTTAAAAGTTAACATTTTGAACAGTCTTGCAACAAATGAAAATACATTTATTTGGTTCTTATTTTGCAAATTACCAGGTTACATGGCTTTCTACCTGAGAAATTCAAACAAATTGAACAAAAACACACTGACAGATTTTTAGCTTTCTTAAAGTACTATTAGCAGCACGTACAAGGAAAAACATAAAAACACCTATTTTAAAAGACACAGCTTAAAGTTCAGGCCCTCACTTAACTGGACATAGGAAAAAGATATGAGAAAATACTTCTGCACCACTTAAACAACAGCACAACAAAGAATAACAAAGTTGATTAACAGAAAGTGATTACAACATTTTCGGCTCTGTTCCATCCCTTTACTGAGCCATTCATCTGAAAAGTTCAGGATAATTGTTCTCTTCCTTGTTTAAGGCCTACACACACCAAAAACAAGAGGTTTACTCAAATCTAGAATGCATTACCACGAGACATAAAAATCCAAGGTTGTACGGAAAGTAAACATAAAACCAGTATTTTTACTTTCTTCTAGGTCCCAGGATGGTATTTAGCAAACAAAACAAGACCAAAATATTACATAGAAGTGACTTAGCACCAGTTCTATTATACAAAAAAATTTTTTAATTGCACATGCTGTATTCTGCAATTTATTTTTTTATGTCTGGTTACTGAGCAGCAAATTGTTTTCACGCCTAAAATCTCTGCAAAGAAAAATTATCCAATGACAGAAGAGATTGAGTTGGTTTTTTTTTCTTTTTCAAAACAAGCATAGCTGCTTTCCATTACAAACCCATAATGCTCTTTGTTTCAAGGGCACGAAACATGAAAAAATAAGGAGGTGGGGTCTCATTGGAGGAGAATAATACCTGGTTACCAAAAATTGTGTGACAAAATACAAGCTGTTAGTAGTTCAAAAGGCTACTCCGGACAACAGTACTCTGAACGTTAATAATCACTGCTAGTCCTCAGAGGAGAAAAGGCACTCGCCCTAGGAGCGATGTTTCAGATTGGACAAGCCAAGCCTGGTTTTGATGGCAGAGTCACTGGCTTGCAAGTGGAATTGAATATAAGGGAGCCAACAAATCATTCAGTGATAATGAATATAATCAATCTGCTATGTTACATTCATGTCTGAACGTTTGCTTGTACTGGCATACCTCTATTAAATGCTATTAGAGGAGATCAACGGAACAACTTGTGGCTCTCACTTTAGATCAGTTAGAAGATTTTATAGCCATTTCAGATATCAGGTTGCTCAAGAGGGTGGTTATGAGCACACATCGTGCCTCGTCATTCTGGGCAACCACAATGACTGGCATCCTACCTTGGCTTTACCAGCTGGTACTTTTCTACGGACTATCAAGTTAGGACTGTTTGAAATGAATCATGTCATATGAAAATGTTGCCTTCCACTACTTCAGTGGATTAAAATCACCTTTTCCCCACTGCAGGCAATCTAATCTCATTGAGATCTTCAATTGCCATGTCAGCTATAGCTTCGTTGGAAGAAAAAAAGTCACCTACTGCCCCCTGAGGTCCTAAATCCAACATAAGGCAGAATGAATCAGCCGAGCTTTCAATAGAACATGCACTGAATTAAGATGTATGTCTTTACGAATCTATAAAATATCTCAATTTAAAAACATATTCAAGGAGTCCAAAACCAGTAGGTAAAAAGATAAATTGCTTATGTTAAGAGTTTACAAATCCGGCACACATACAATATTTCCCCCCGCTAGAAAACTATGGGCTTTACCCATGACTCTTCCTAACTCCATGGCATTACTGAGGATTGAGGAGGCACTTGTTACTGTTTTATAAAAGTCAGTTTGGGGATATTCAGTGGCTTTTTACAAACTGATGTCACCCAACCCTGAGTGAAAGGATTACATAACCTGAAATGGAATACTGTCACGTCCTCTCTTCCCAAGTGCCATTATTGGTGCCCCAGGATCGTTCAATATTTCCTTTGGCAAATCCCACGTTGTATCACTTCAGTCCTGTTGCTTTTCTAGGATGGAATGACATGGGGTTCTTCCAAAAAAACAACTCTGCTAATGGTCTGTGTAAACCTCAAAGGACAATCTGAGCCCCTTTTAGATTCTTCTTCCAAGGCTTTGTTTCTAAAAGGACAACTCTTTGAGTCCTATGAACATATTAATAAGATTAATTTCTTTCTAGTGGGTGCTCATGGAACTGTCTAATGTCATGAAGAAGTCTATTATATGTTCTAGGTGGCATCTCTCCTCTTTTATCTATAGGTACTTCTAGATAAAAGTCAGGAAAGTTTGTTGCTGCACATGGTGTGCTGACCAAATTAAAGAACAAGTAAAAAGATCATTATTCATTCACTGCCATTCCCTTTGAAGATAAATGATGCTAAATATAACATTATGACAGCTGAAGAGCCATAGAGGGCTATCTTAACTCCTCTTGACGTTAATTTGCTCCTTTGATGGCACCAAATTAAAGTTGCAATCGAAATGTAGAAATGTCTGTCCTTGGATAAGGAAGTTTTGCAAGCACATTGTTTTACCAACCTTCAGAATCTGGATGTTTTGTGTTTCCAAAGTTTGCCAACACACCTGCAACACACACACACATTTAGATCTATGCTTTATACTTTGGCAAGAGAAACAAGGTTTTGCATTTGACCTCGCTCCTGCTCCTAAGTGTTGCTCTCTTGCTCTGTAGTTGCTAACCACATAGCTACATTTGGTCTGAAATTTTCTTCTTGCACATTTTTATTGTGAGTAAGAGTTTTCTGGTCTAAGAGACCTTCAAAACATTTGAAACTATAAAGAACTAGTGTAGTTGTTTCCTAAATAGCTTCCGTCGTCAATGTGCTCCTGACTGCTACGTCTGATATAGTAATTATCAGAATTCAGCATGAAATCTTCAGAATTCTCATATCTTTTAAACCTCCTTGCATCCTGGTTATGTTCTGACTTCCATGGAACCTCTCTTCTTTTGGGAAAATCCCCCAAATAGGAAGCATCAGCACTTTTTGACGATGTTCTCGGCACATGAAAGGGCCTATAGTTCACTTTCTGGTCAAATGTACTATCACTAAACCGCCTCCTCTTTCTTGTGACAGTGTCTAATTGATCACTGGCACTGGATTTGTGGTGGTAGCTTTTATCAAATACGTATTTGGGAGCCAATATTTCCCTCTTTTTGCTGTTGCTCTTCTCATCTCTAATAGAATTGTTTTCACCCTCAAGCCATGAACACCTCAGTTCATAATTGGACCTCTTGCCTGGTTTCCTAAGCTCGTATTTAGGGTATTTTTCCTCCTCATGTTTCCACTCTGAATACAAGGTTTGCTGACTTGACCTAATTTCTGGATCGCAAGTGATGATTTCATCAGCGTCAAGAGATCCCTTTTCTGGGGAGCTATCATGTGTGGCCACAGATTTCTCTTTCTCCTCTTTGTTTATGCTAAGGATTTCACTGAAACATTCAGAATCACTGCTAATTTCCTCTAAGAAATCTGTCAGCTCCAAATTAAAGTCTGCTGACCTGTTGGGTGAGGAAACTTGGCTTTGACTTGTGGATATGGAATCTTGGACCTGGTAAGCATGAGTCTGTGCCAACAGATGGCTCTTTCCAAAAGTTGGGGATGGCCAATCACCAGCTTCACATTCTGTGTCCTTGCAATGATGTTTAAACCCCTTAAACATTCTACATTCTTTGGCATAATCCACTTTTCCTCTCTTTTCTGGTTTATGCTCAGGATCCTGAGTACAAATCTTTGTACAGGAATCGTCTTCTTGCACCTGTCCTCTCCTATCTAGGTTTTGCATTTGGCTCAAACTGGTTAAATGACACTTACGTTTTCTCAAATTGATTTGAAATCCACTTCCTTTCGCATGGACGACCCTCTTCCACTGACATGTGCTTGTTATGTGACTTGGTTCTAGGCAGATACGGGCATATTTTGGGCTTTGATAGTAGTTTAAAAGATAGTAAATAAATTCATCTGTTTCATAGATCTTCTGTTTCCTGCCATGGTCTCTCTCAACTAATCTGGAAGAATAGGATTTATTAGAACCATGGTAGTCTTCTTTCTCAAGAGATTGACCTTGAATCATTGCAATTTGCAAAGAATTCCGATCAGGGAGCAAACTGTGATTGTATTCACTGGTTAATAATTTTCCACTTCTCTCTTTTCTAGCTGAATATCTTAATTTTTTCCCCCCAAGGTGGCGGGAAGATTTACGTAAGTGAGCCCTAGCTCTTTTCTTCTTCTTTTTTTTTTTCCTCTTCTTATCTGACTTGGAAACCTGATATCTTGGCATTTCCTCCTGATTTTGAAGATACTGAGTGTTTAACTCTTCTTTCTTCAGAGCTCCCAGTGTGGTCCCCGGAGCAAGATTAGCTTTGGAGCCTGCAACATCTACCTCCCGTGGGTTAAATCGTCCAGACCCCTTCAAAGAAAAAGGTTAAAAATCTCACATGAAAAACTAAACAGACTAAAAGTTTCAAAGAAAATTGGGCTTTCTAGCATTGTTCTGAAGAGGTTTCTAACTACACCTAGGATAGATTGAAATTATGAACAATATCACACTGAAGAAACAGGAGGTACTAAATTAAATGTCTCGGTCTAACAGGAGCTGCTTTTACTAGGTCTGTGCCCGTCCTTATGTTAGAAGGCACCCCGGTTCACATACCTTCAAAAGCACATGACCCTTCGTATACCCGGACAAAACTATAATTCAAAAAGATACCTGCACCCCTATGTTCATAGCAGCACTATTTACAAAGCCAAATCATGGAAACAACCTAAATGTCCATCGACAGATGAATGGATAAAGAAGATGTGGTATATATATACAATGGAATACCACTCAGCCACAAAAAAGAACAAAATAATGCCATTTGCAGCAACATGGATGCAACTAGAGATTTTCTTACCAAGTGAAGTCAGTCAGAAAGAGAAAGACAAACACCATATATCACTCATATGTGGAATCTAAAATACAGCTCAAACAAACCATCTACAAAACAGAAAGAGACTCACAGACGTAGAGAACAGACTTGTGGTTGCCAAGGGGGCGGGGGGTGGAGGAGGGAAGGACTGGGAATGTGGGCTTAGCAGATATGAAATATTATATATAGGATGGATAAACAACAAGGTCCCACTGTATAGCACAGGGAACTAGATTCAATATCATGTGATAAACCATAATGGAAAAGAATATTTTTAAAAAAGAATGTCTGTATGTATATAACTGAGTCCCTTTGCTGCACAGCAGAGATTACCACAACATTGTAAATCAGCTATACTTCAATTTTTAAAAATTGTTTTAAAAAGCACATGACCCTTTTTCCTTTGTTCACAAATGGATGAGTCTACTTACTGTTCCAGGTATTGTGCTAAGGGCTGGGGACACGAAGAGGAATAAGAAATGCTCTATAGCCCTCCCTGGGGCTACAATCCTAGAACAAGAAAAGACTGATGGGTGAAATGTGTGTCTAAAAGGGTCAGCTGCCTTTGTAAAAGATAAACAAAGGGTTTTATTCCAGCCTCTTCCTATGGATTGCAGGTGAGCGTGTCTCTGAGCTGCCCACCTCACCCACCTCAGCTGGAAACAAGACAGCAAGTAGAAAATATGGTTGTGACAATGGTTCTCTCTGTGGTGCTCTCTGCTCTGCACGACTGCAGGGCAGGTGAAAGGTCCTGCGCATGGGCCCTACCTCGCTGGGAGAGTTTGTACTGAGCTCCCACTGACACCTGGCACAAATCAGGGCACAGAGCTTACCCAGGACTTGGGATTAGAACCTGTGGACTGCATAATCAGTGTAAGGTATCGAGGAGGCCAAGAATTAGGCACCACACATATTTAAAGAGAGAAATTCTTCAAAAGGAGTCACCCTTGGCAGTCATTAAGGTAAACTAAAAAAGATCCAGCTCACCTTATTGTAAAGGTAAATGTGAGGTTTTTCCGATCCTGATTTCATGCAGTTTGATTGGCCACACCAATGAGAACAAAAAGCTGAGATGGCAAATACACATAAAATTAACTCTATCTAAAATGAATGCCACGGTTGTTGCTTTTGTTGTGGTCATCCATGTACAATGCTTGGTGTCGGTCTATTTATCTCTTGTAAAAATAAAATACAGTGTGTGTGTGTGTGTGTGTGTGTGTGAAAAATAAAATAAAATAAAATGAATGCCATGGGACTTCCCTGGTGGCGCAGTGGTTAAGAATCCGCCTGCCAATGCAGGGGACACAGGTTTGATCCCCGGTCCAGGGAGATCCCACATGCCGCGGAGCAACTAAGCCCGTGTGCCACAACTACTGAGCCTGCACTCTAGAGCCCGCGGGCCACAACTACTGAGCCTGCGTGCCACGACTACTGAAGCCCGCACGCCTAGAGCCCGTGCTCCGCAACAAGAGAAGCCACTGCAGTGAGAAGCCTGTGCACCACAACAAAGAGTAGCCCCTGCTCACCGCAACTAGAGAAAGCCAGTGTGCAGCAACGAAGACCCAACGCAGCCAAAAATAAATAAATAAAATAAATAAATTAAAAAAAAATAAAACGAATGCCATTCACTTTTCATATTTAAGAACACTGAATATGGCTTTTTAAATTCACACTTTGGGAGGCCTTTCTGGCCTTTACTCTGGGACATCTGCTGAGTCTGGTTATGTTTAGGAGGCCAGTAAGTGGGAGAACAAAAAACTTCCGAAACTGAAACTCTCCAAACAAAACAATTGGCCTGTGATGTGAGACATTCCTTAGCAAATAGTTTAAGACTAGACTAAGGGACTTCCCTGGTGGTGTAGTGGTTAAGAATACACCTGCCAATGCAGGGAACACGGGTTCGAGTCCTGGTCCGGGAAGATCCCACATGCCGCGGAGCAACTAAGCCCACGTGCCACAACTACTGAGCCTACGCGCCACAACTACTGAGCCTGCACTCTAGAGCCCACGAGCCACAACTACTGAGGCTGCGTGCCACAACTACTGAAGCTCGCACGCATGGAGCCCATGCTCCACAACAAGAGAAGCCACCGCGATGAGAAGCCCGCGCACCACAACACAGAGTCGCCCCCGCTCGCCACAACTAGAGAAAGCCCGCGCGCAACAACGAAGACCCAACACAGCCAAAAATAAATAAATAAATTTTTTAAAAAAGGACTAGACTAACAGGAGCTTGCTCCACAAAGGTCTCTGTTCCAGGTTCTCCCTTCCCATCCAAACCTGTCACAGATGAATGGCCAATGAAAATGAATGGAGGACTACAAACCCAGCACCCGCACCATCCATTTCTTCCCCCATGCATTTTTTGTTACCTCAATTAGGAACTTAGAAAAGTAGATGCACAAGCTATGTCACCCCGGGTGAAACCATCCTAAAGTTTAGAAACACAAAGTGCGTGTGTGCCAGATGGTTGGGGGGGGTGCGGGGAAGGGGGGGTGAGACCCAACGCCTTCAGAAAATCTGGCTATCCCTTTGGTAAATGCACAATTGGGGTTATTAGAGATCAGCCTATTGAAAATAAACCCCAATGAACATAGTGAGTCTTCCACGTGTGCTGTTTAAAGGATAGGCCTTTGCTTAAAACTAAAGGTCATGTCCCAGAAAGGTCAGTACCTACCCAAAGCCACGAACAAAGAACAATGGGACAAGAGCCTTACTTCGATTTTCCTCAGGAGCACCCTCAGCAGGCGGAGGGCCTCCTGCTCCCTCCGGGCCAGCAGGCCCTTCCTCTCCTCCCAGTCCTCCGAAGAGTTGGGCCCCTGACGGGCCTCCGCTTTGGCACTGTCCTTCTGTCTCCTTTGCCGGTGTCTGCCCCTTTCCTTCAGGGCGCGCCTCCTGACTCTGGCCTTTCTCCTCTTTTCCTGGGCTTTCCTCTCCTCCTCTTTTCTCTTTCTGGATAATGATTAACAGAGTCAACCCTTCAGAAGGTATTTATCAGTCATTTGCTCCCCTTCCCACTCCCATCCCCCTGCCGGGCCGACAACGCATAACTAAGTTGATGAGTTAGAAACATGTACAGGAGACCTCATGCAGAGAGTATTAAAAAATAAAAAAGAAGGCTACTGAATTCAAAGGAGGGGCCTCTAGCCTCCACCTTCTCAAACCATCAGCAGGGGCCACTGGATCCAGCTTTCACAGCAAAGATTCCTTTTCTCTTGAGATCAAAACCTTCCGTGAGTTGGTGGCACAGGGACAAATGACAGTAAGTCAAGGCACTCAGAAAATAAAGGTGAGAACTGGTCTTTGGTGCATACTACTTAACAGAGTACACCACCATAAAAACAGACTGGCTTAGAAGAATACGGCCTTATTTTTCCGCCATTTTCTGGAAATTTCAGCTGTTTTGGGTAAGCCCTCATGGAAACATGGAAAAGGGGGAAGAAAAGGACAATGGCCTGAGGGAGGGCTTAGCCAAAAACTGGAGGATTAGCTAAACTGCATGGTCAATCTGGAAATTTGGGGGGAATCGTTACCTTGACTGGGCTCAGCTTCTGGTCAAGTTTCACAGACGTGACCTCAAGTAACTCCTGGCACTCCGCCAGCCAAAAAAAAGTGAGAGGCAGATGGAAGGGTGCTCTTAAACTCCTCTTTTGAATGGTTATAATTTGCATAAAAGACTGGAAGAATAAACATGCAAGGGGAGGAACCGGGAGGTAAAACTGGTTTTGGGAGCCCTGTGGTTCTGGACCATTTGTCCCTTCTTAGCAAACCTTTGGCGATCCAATAGCCCTTTCTAGTCTCAAGCTCCTAAACTGGGAAACAATGATAAACTCAAAGAAGTAAATACAGAGGCTCCTCAAATTCACAGAAAGAACTTAGGCCAACGAGAAAAATAGTCTCAACAAATCCATGCCTTCTGGCCTATGGGTTAGATTGATTATTGATCATTTTATGGAAGAAAATCTTTTCCAGACCTAAAAAGAATTTTTCCCCAAAATTTCAATTGATAGGCAAGGTAAAATTTGGTAAATTTAGGTAAACTGGTGAAACTTTTAAGTTGGTAGGCTAGAATTTTCACTCTAAAAGTTCCTGGTCTTTTTTTTTTTTTTTTAATGACCATTTCCTCCCAGACATCTTAATCTGGCTGTCCCACTATCCTTCATTACTTGTTCTTCCTGACAAGCATACTTTTTAAGTCTCTTGCTTTCAACTGCTTTCTCTTTTGGTTTTGTAACAGCACAGTGGAAAGACTGCACCAATTTCTGCTCCCCACGGCCATTCACCTGAAGGAATAAATCCATAAATCAAAAGTTTAAACAAACCCTCTTCGTTGAAGTTGGTCTCCTCACCTTTCAGCCTCTTCCTCTTCTCTCTTCTTTTCTTTTTTCCTTTCTTCCTCCAGCTCTTGTAATTTCAGCCTTTCTTGATTTCTCCTCCTTATAGCTCCTTCACTGAAGTGTTTGGTTGTATCAAACATAACCTGCCCCCAAACAATTCAAAGTTGCATTAGAAAAGTTTGCCCGCTGGCTGGGTGTGTCGAAGGCCAGAGAGATAAAACTAATTCGTACGTGGCAATGCCAAACCAAATGAATTAAAAATGCCTTCTCTTCATCCCAGCACCCAGACTGTTCCACTGCTTCTCAGTTACCTACCAAACAGTCCTTGTGGGGCTCTAGAATTTTCTTTGGCAGAACCCTTGAGGAGCTCACTTGACAGCCATGGGCGGCATCACAGTGCCATGATGGATGCAAGTTCTAAGGGATGTGAGTATATTGCCTCTGGGTTGTTACAGTGATTAACTGAGTTAACGTATTTTTTTAATCACCAGAGACAAAAAGAGTCCAAAAATGGGTGGGAGGAGGGTGGGAGAGCAAAGATGTAAGAAAACTGACCAAATGAGATACAAGATCTGACTACAGTGATTATTAAACAACTTTGCAAATCTCTAAATAAAGTGGAAGTCAGATTGAGGTGCTACAAATAAATTTGCCTAAAAAATAAAAGGAGGCAGAAGTAGCTATTTAAATATGCATGAGTGAAAAACACCAAATTCACCATCATGGTTACCTTTGAGGGGAGGGAGGGGCCTGCGACTGAGGATGGTACACAGAGGGGAGCACGTTCTCATATCACTGGTAATGCTTTATTTTTTAAGCTGGGCAGTGGTACGTGGGCGGTCATTATAGTATTTGCTATATCTTTTGTCGGACTGAATAGCTCATAATTTTCAAATATATATTTTAACCCACATAACACACACACACACACACACACACACACACGAAGCTACCAAAGCTGAAAGTCCAAATTCACACTAAAGACTGATTTAGAGAAAAAGGAGGGTTTAGCTGCATCTTATCTTCTGCTGGATTAAGGCTTCAAGAAGGAGGTGACCAGGCATTCAGACAGTGATGAAGTGACATGCCTGGATAGACAGGCTGATTTTGAAAGGAAAGGATTCAGGTTTGTTGGGATTCTGTTTTAGCAATTTACCTGACAGACAACATGAAAGTATAATAAATTGTGACCCCAGTAGCAAAGAGGGAGTAAACTGCTCTCCTCGTGGTTTCAAGCTGCATGTTGCCCTCTCTCCCAGCAACTTGTCAAATGGAATAAGTATATGAGATACTTCCATAAGGACCATGAAGAATCCTTTGATGCCCCCAAGAAGCTGGGGCAGAGCCCCAGACTATAACAACCATCGTTTTCAATCCACAGCTGGCAGCATGGCTGATAGAAGAATGTTCAAATCAGGATGATATTTTTTCCCCTAATCATCCATTGGTTAACAACAACACAAATCTTTACATTAGCTATTGATCAGAGCCTACTGGGGTCTAAGGAAATTTGTTGCAGATGCCTCCTCCTAGCTTTCACTCAGGACCACCTGAACAGTGGGAAATTTTGTTTAAAAAACCCTGGCTGCTCCTTACCTTAATGTTACATGCCAGAGCTTTCCCATCATCTCCTTTAAGCATCAGCTTCATCCCGCGGAGGGACTCCATGGCCTTTACAAAGTCAGTTGACTCCTGGTACTGTATAAAGGCCTCGAACGTCTGCAAGCCGAAGCTGAACCCCCCAAAGCTCCCACCAGTCATGACTTCTCGGTAGGGGTCGAGCATCGGAATATCCACATTCTTGATCTTCCCAAAACTTTCAAAGACCACCCGAAGGATCTCTTCACACGGCTTCTCCCCGCTGGAACCTTTAGGTGCAAACCACTTGCAGGGCAGGCCTTCGAAGTATATGGAATCTGGGCTCTTATCGTGGTCCTGCTCTTCAGACCCATCACCCAACGGCACCCCCTTTTCTTTGGGGAAGTGTTCCCACTCCCCCTGGGCATCTGTGGCCACTACTCTTAAGTCTGTTTTCAAACCGCTTAGCTTGATGATCTTCCCGTGTAACTTGGCCTTCAGGATCTGAACCAAACTTAGAGTTTCAGCCTCCCCCTCAAATCGGATGAAGTCCTTGGTGCTCTTGGAGAGCCGCACCGTGGTGAACTGGTCAGGACAAATCATGCTCTTCAGCTGGTCAAGAACTTCCCAGTTAGAGAAGGGCCTCATGGGTTCCGTGCTCTCAGGGAGCAATACACTGATCATCAACTTTGCTATGGGCTTGAGGTAGAGGTGGTGAGCCGCACAGAGCTCCGTTGCCTCTGAATTATCATACACCACCGTGACCATCGTGGCATCCGCGGGAAACCTTAGAGGGCGAAAGGGAACATTTTGATACAAATGGAGCAAAACGCAGATTTGGATTTTGAATGCTGCCATTTGCTGGACTCAGGTCAAATTGATAGGGGAACGTATACTATCGGGAGAATTAAGACAATAGCTTACATTTGTTTAATGTGTTTTAGAGGTTTCAAAGAGTTTCCAAAGACTGTGTCTCAGTTCCCCTAACTGTAAAATAGAAATAATAGGATTTCAGGAAGGAGTAAATGAGTGAGTACAGGTGAAATCCTTAGAATAGTGCCCGGCACACAGGAAGTTCTCAGTCAACATAAGCTATGGCTATTATTTATACTACTTTGTCTCATTTGGTTCCTGAAGCAACCTGTGAGTAGGTATTTTCATGCCTGTTTTAGAGATGGGGAAATTCAGATGGATTCAGGAAAATTAAATGACTTGCCCATATATTGACACTCCAAGATTCCAAATCTCCAGTCTATTGTACAATTGAGCTCAAATGTAAAGTCCCAGAAAAACCTGCTGGGGATGGCACAGAAACAGGGCCGGGGTAAAATACATGCAGCACATTCATGAACACGCACCCAGCGGACAGTTCTAACCCAGGCACCTGCTCTAGCATCCTTCGTCCAGGTTGCTTTCCAAGTCTCACACGGACATATCTACTCTCATTCCTCCAGTCTGTCGACTTTCACTAAATTGAACTCTAAGATCAAGGGAAGAGGAGACAGCCTCTCCTAGTGAGTGACAAAGAGAATCTGCCCTCTACTTTGGGACTGGAAAAACCTCCAAACATGAGTGCTTGCCGGCATTTCATATGAACAAGCTCTCTTAAGCTGTCCCAAGGTGAGTAATATCACTGATACTGGGAATTAGGGATTTCTGCTCCTATTTGCTGACTTCAAATAGCACTTCCCAACTTTCTTTTCTTTTCTTTTCTTTTTTTTTTTTTTTTCTCTCTTTGCAAGGTACCTTCACAGCTCTTGACTTTATTTATTTATTTTTTTTTTAAAGATTTGATGAAAGTTCATAATAATGCAGTTGACAAGAAAATTAGTTATTTCTGAGATATACATTTTAAAGTAATAACTAGGATTATTACTTATAACATTATACCAGAACATATAAGATTTTTAGAAATTTCATGTAATGTCTGAAACATTTATATTAACATATTTCCATACATATTTCCATACAAATACAAATATAAGATTTTTAGAAATTTCATGTAATGTCTGAAACATTTATATTAACATATTTCCATACAAATAACCCAATGAAAGTTTAGTATTAGTTGTTTTGTTTGTTTTTTTATACTGCAGGTTCTTATTAGGCATCAATTTTATACACATCAGTGTATACATGTCAATCCCAATCGCCCAATTCAGCACACCACCATCCCCACCTCACCGCAGTTTTCCCCCCTTGGTGTCCATATGTCCATTCTCTACATCTGTGTCTCAACTTCTGCCCTGCAAACTGGCTCATCTGTACCATTTTTCTAGGTTCCACATACATGCATTAATATACGATATTTGTTTTTCTCTTTCTGGCTTACTTCACTCTGTATGACAGTCTCTAGATCCATCCACGTCTCAACAAATGACTCAATTTCGTTCCTTTTTATGGCTGAGTAATATTCCATTGTATATATGTACCACAACTTCTTTATCCATTCGTCTGCTGATGGGCATTTAGGTTGCTTCCATGACCTGGCTATTGTAAATAGTGCTGCAATGAACATTCGGGTGCATGTGTCTTTTTGAATTACGGTTTTCTCTGGGTATATGCCCAGTAGTGGGATTGCTGGGTCATATGGTAAATCTATTTTTAGTTTTTTAAGGAACCTCCATATTGTTCTCCATAGTGGCTGTATCAATTTACATTCCCACCAACAGTGCAAGAGGGTTCCCTTTTCTCCACACCCTCTCCAGCATTTGTTGTTTGTAGATTTTCTGATGATGCCCATTCTAACAGGAGTGAGGTGATACCTCATTGTAGTTTTGATTTGCATTTCTCTAATAATTAGTGATGTTGAGCATCTTTTCATGTGCTTCGTGGCCGTCTGTATGTCTTCTTTGGAGAAATGTCTATTTAGGTCTTCTGCCCATTTTTGGATTGGGGTGTTTGTTTCTTTGATATTGAGCTGAATGAGCTGTTTATATATTTTGGAGATTAATCCTTTGTCCGTTGATTCATTTGCAAATATTTTCTCCCATTCTGAGGGTTGTCTTTTCGTCTTGTTTATGGTTTCCTTTGCTGTGCAAAAGCTTTGAAGTTTCATTAGGTCCCACTTGTTTATTTTTGTTTTTATTTCCATTACTCTAGGAGGTGGATCAAAAAAGATCTTGCTGTGATTTATGTCAAAGAGTGTTCTTCCTATGTTTTCCTCTAAGAGTTTTATAGTGTCCAGTCTTATATTTAGGTCTCGAATCCATTTTGAGTTTATTTTTGTGTATGGTGTTAGGGAGTATTCTAATTTCATTCTTTTACATGTAGCTGTCCAGTTTTCCCAGCACCACTTATTGAAGAGACTGTCTTTTCTCCATTGTATATCTTTGCCTCCTTTGTCATAGATTAGTTGACCATAGGTGCGTGGGTTAATCTCTGGGCTTTCTATCTTGTTCCATTGATCTATGTTTCTGTTTTTGTGCCAGTACCATATTGTCTTGATTACTGTAGCTTTGTAGTAGAGTCTGAAGTCAGGGAGTCTGATTCCTCCAGCTCCGTTTTTTTGCCTCAAGACTGCTTTGGCTATTCGGGGTCTTTTGTGTCTCCATACAAATTTTAAGATGATTTGTTCTAGCTCCGTAAAAAATGCCATTGGTAATTTCATAGGGATTGCATTGAATCTGTAGATTGCTTTGGGTAGTATACTCATTTTCACAATGTTGATTCTTCCAATCCAAGAACATGGTGTATCTCTCCATCTGTTGGTATCATCTTTAATTTCTTTCATCAGTGTCTTATAGTTTTCTGCATACAGGTCTTTTGTCTCCCTAGGTAGGTTTATTCCTAAGTATTTTATTCTTTTTGTTGCAATGGTAAATGGGAGTGTTTCCATAATTTCTCTTTCAGATTTTTCATCATTAGTGTATAGGAATGCAAGAGATTTCTGTGCATTAATTTTGTATCCTGCAACTTTACCATATTCATTAATTAGCTCTAGCAGTTTTCTGGTGGCAGTTTTAGGATTCTCTATGTATAGTATCATGTCATCCGCAAACAGTGACAGTTTTACTTCTTCTTTTCCAATTTGTATTCCTTTTATTTCTTTTTCTTCTCTGATTGCCGTGGCTAGGACTTCCAGAACTATGTTGAATAATAGTGGTGAGAGTGGACATCCTTGTCTCGTCCCTGATCTTAGAGGAAATGCTTTCAGTTTTTCACCATTGAGAATGATGTTTGCTGTGGGTTTGTCATATATGGCCTTTATTATGTTGAGGTAGGTTCCCTCTATGCCCACTTTCTGGAGAGTTTTTATCAGAAATGGGTGTTGAATTTTGTCAAAAGCTTTTTCTGCATCTATTGAGATGATCATATGGTTTTTATTCTTCAATTTGTTAATATGGTGTATCACATTGATTGATTTGCGTATATTGAAGAATCCTTGCATCCCTGGGATAAATCCCACTTGATCGTGGTGTATGATCCTTTTAATGTGTTGTTGGAGTCTGTTTGCTAGTATTTTGTTGAGGATTTTTGCATCTATATTCGTCAGTGATATTGGTCTGTAATTTTCTTTCTTTGTAGTGTCTTTGTCTGGTTTTGGTATCAGGGTGATGGTGGCCTCATAGAATGAGTTTGGGAGTGTTCCTTCCTCTGCAATCTTTTGGAAGAGTTTGAGAAGGATGGGTGTTAGCTCTTCTCTAAATGTTTGATAGAATTCACCTGTGAAGCCATCTGGTCCTGGACTTTTGTTTGTTGGAAGATTTTTAATCACAGTTTCAATTTCATTACTTGTGATTGGTCTGTTCATATTTTCTATTTCTACCTGATTCAGTCTTGGAAGCTTATACCTTTCTAAGAATTTGTCCATTTCTTCCAGGTTGTCCATTTTATTGGCATAGAGTTGCTTGTAGTAGTCTCTTAGGATGCTTTGTATTTCTGCGGTGTCTGTTGTAACTTCTCCTTTTTCATTTCTGATTTTATTGATTTGAGTCCTCTCCCTCTTTTTCTTGATGAGTCTGGCTAATGGCTTATCAATTTTGTTTATCTTCTCAAAGAACCAACTTTTAGTTTTATTGATCTTTGCTATTGTTTTCTTTGTTTCTATTTCATTTATTTCTGCTCTGATCTTTATGATTTCTTTCCTTCTGCTAACTTTGGGTTTTGTTTGTTCTTCTTTCTCTAGTTTCTTTAGGTGTAAGGTTAGATTGCTTACTTGAGATTTTTCTTGTTTCTTTAGGTAGGCTTGTATAGCTATAAACTTCCCTCTTAGAACCGCTTTTGCTGCATCCCATAGGTTTTGGGTCGTCGTGTTTTCATTGTCATTTGTCTCTAGGTATTTTTTTATTTCCTCTTTGATTTCTTCAGTGATCTCTTGGTTATTTAGTAACGTATTGTTTAGCCCCCATGTGTTTGTCTTTTTTACGTTTTTTTCCCTGTAATTCATTTCTAATCTCATAGCGTTGTGGTCAGAAAAGATGCTTGATATGATTTCAATTTTCTTAAATTTACTGAGGCTTGATTTGTGACCCAGGATGTGATCTATCCTGGAGAATGTTCCGTGCGCACTTGAGAAGAACGTGTAATCTGCTGTTTTTGGATGGAATGTCCTATATATATCAATTAAATCTATCTGGTCTATTGTGTCATTTAAAGCTTCTGTTTCCTTATTTATTTTCATTTTGGATGATCTGTCCATTGGTGTAAGTGAGGAGTTAAAGTCCCCCACTATTATTGTGTTACTGTCGATTTCCTCTTTTATAGCTGTTAGCAGCTGCCTTATGTATTGAGGTGCTCCTATGTTGGGTGCATATATATTTATAATTGTTATATCTTCTTCTTGGATTGATCCCTGGATCATTATGTAGTGTCCTTCCTTGTCTCTGGTAACATTCTTTATTTTAAAGTCTATTTTATCTGATATGAGTATAGCTACTCCAGCTTTCTTTTGATTTCCATTTGCATGGAATATCTTTTTCCATCCCCTCACTTTCAGTCTGTATGTGTCCCTAGGTCTAAAGTGGGTCTCTTGTAGACAGCATATATATGGGTCTTGTTTTTGTATCCATTCAGCCAGTCTATGTCTTTTGGTTGGGGCATTTAATCCATTCACGTTTAAGGTAATTATCGATATGTATGTTCCTATGACCATTTTCTTAATTGTTTTGGGTTTGTTTTTGTAGGTCCTTTTCTTCTCTTGTGTTTCCCACTTAGAGAAGTTCCTTTAGCATTTGTTGTAGAGCTGGTTTGGTGGTGCTGAATTCTCTTAGCTTTTGCTTGTCTGTAAAGCTTTTGATTTCTCCATCAAATCTAAATGAGATCCTTGCCGGGTAGAGTAATCTTGGTTGTAGGTTCTTCCCTTTCATCACTTTAAGTATATCATGCCACTCCCTTCTGGCTTGCAGAGTTTCTGCTGAGAAATCAGCTGTTAACCTTATGGGAGTTCCCTTGTATGTTATTTGTCGTTTTTCCCTTGCTGCTTTCAATAATTTTTCTTTGTCTTTAATTTTTGCCACTTTGATTACTGTGTGTCTCGGCGTGTTTCTCCTTGGGTTTATTCTGTATGGGACTCTCTGCGCTTCCTGGACTTGGGTGGCTATTTCCTTTCCCATGTTAGGGAAGTTTTCGACTATAATCTCTTCAAATATTTTCTCTGGTCCTTTCTCTCTCTCTTCTCCTTCTGGGACCCCTATAATGCGAATGTTGTTGCGTTTAATGTTGTCCCAGAGGTCTCTTAGGCTGTCTTCATTTCTTTTCATTCTTTTTTCTTTAGTCTGTTCCGCAGCAGTGAATTCCACCATTCTGTCTTCCAGGTCACTTATCCGTTCTTCTGCCTCAGTTATTCTGCTATTGATTCCTTCTAGTGTAGTTTTCATTTCAGTTATTGTATCGGTCATCTCTGTTTGTTTGTTCTTTAATTCTTCTAGGTCTTTGTTAATCGTTTCTTGCATCTTCTCAATCTTTGCCTCCATTCTTATTCCGAGGTCCTGGATCGTCTTCACTATCATTATGCTGAATTCTTTTTCTGGAAGGTTGCCTATCTCCACTTCATTTAGTTGTTTTTCTGGGGTTTTTTCTTGTTCCTTCATCTGGTACATAGCCCTCTGCCTTTTCATCTTCTCTATCTTTCTGTAACTGTGGTTTTTGGTCCACAGGCTGCAGGATTGTAGTTTTTCTTGCTTCTGCTGTCTGCCCTCTGGTGGTTGAGGCTATGTAAGAGGCTTGATGGGAGGCTCTGGTGGTGGGTAGAGCTGACTGTTGCTGTGGCGGGTCAGAGCTCAGTAAAACCTTAATCCACTTGACTGTTGATGGGTGGGGCTGGGTTCCCTCCCTGTTGGTTGTTTTGCCTGAGGCAACCCAACACTGGAGCCTACCCGTGCTCTTTGGTGGGGTTAATGGCAGACTCTGGGAGGGCTCACGCCAAGGAGAACTTCCCAGAACCTCTGCTGCCAGTGTCCTTATCCCCACAGTGAAACAGAGCCACCACTCGCCTCTGCAGGAGACCCCCCAACACCAGCAGGTAGGTCTGGTTCAGTCTCCCCCAGGGTCACTGCTCCTTCCCCTGGGTCCCGATGCACACATTACTTTGTGTGTGCCCTCCAAGAGTGGGGTCTCTGTTTCCCCCAGTCCTGTCAAAGTCCTGCAACCAATTCCCACTAGGCTTCAAAGTCTGATTCTCTAGGAATTCCTCCTCCCATTGCCGGACCCCCAGGTTGGGAAGCCTGACGTGGGGCTCAGAACCTTCACTCCAGTGGGTGGACGTCTGTGGTATAAGTGTTCGCCAGTCTGTGAGCCACCCACCCAGCAGTTATGGGATTTGATTTTACTCTGATTGCGCCCCTCCTACCGTCTCACTGTGGCTTCTCCTCTGTCCTTGGACGTGGGGTATCCTCCTTGGTGAAGTCCAGGGTCTTCCTGTCAATGATTGTCCAGCAGCCAGTTGTGATTCTGGTGCTCTCGCAAGAGGGAGTGAGAGCACGTCCTTCTACTCCGCCATCTTGGTTAATCCTCTTTATTTTCTTTTCTAAAAGTGGATGTATTCAGAGTCTGTATCACCTGAGTTTCTCATTAATGTCAACTTCAAGGAGATTTAGACCCAAACATATATGGCCAGATGATGGAAAGTCTAACGCAAGATTTACTACTAAATCTTGGTTAACCTTATAGGTACATACTTCTTTTATAACTGTCCCTGAAGGACAACCCAAATGAACTCCCTTTAGGAGAAAAAGTCTGTATAAACTGCTTTTTAAAAGGCCACCAAAAGCAGTATCTTATATTAGGTTCTAGAAATCCTTATGTTAGCAACACTGAACTGGGATGATATGAGAATACACATGTGCTCCTTCTCCAAAAACATTATCTAAAGAGCATAATGAAGACAAAATCCAGTCCGTTTGCTGCAATTTGCAACATAAATAAGAGTCAACACTAAACTCCTTTAGGAGAAAAATTAATTTGATATTCAATTAAGATATACTGTACCCCCAAATTTATCTGTAATCAAGAGGTATTTATTTATACAACCTAATTTAAAACAAGGCTTTAAAAAATATTCCAGAAAAAATATACACAAAATAGTTAATCACTTCAAAGTAACCAGTTTGTCATGCTCTCCATTTATTCCAGTGATACTGCTTTTGTTTTAAACATTTTGGAATGCTTCGCTTGGATTGATTTCAAAGTCTGAGCTACATTCTTTTAAATAGCCTTGATGGAGGTCAATTTTGAAATTCTTTTATCGTGTATTTGATATTTCAAAATCATCAAAAATTATCTAGAATCAAGAATGCTGGATAAAATGAATGACTATAAAGAACGAACTGACTTTCTTAATTGTTTTATAAGCCCCCTTACAAGGAGATTCTGAGAAAGGCTCTAATTATTTTTTTTTAATTAGTGTGTACATTGCTGGAACAGGTATAAAGCTTTGAAAGATGGCAAGTTTGAAGGACAATATTGACTGTTGTAGTATAACAGTTGCAAAAATGATCCTGATATTCCACCCCTCCCTGTATCCACACCCTTTGTAATGTGACTTTGAGTTGTTGCTATCAAGAGATAGAGTCTAGGGGCTTCCCTGATGGCGCAGTGGTTGAGAATCTGCCTGCCAATGCAGGGGACATGGGTTCGAGCCCTGGTCTGGGAAGATCCCACATGCCGCGGAGCAATTAAGCCCGTGAGCCACAACTACTGAGCCTGCGCGTCTGGAGCCTGTGCTCCGCAACAAGAGAGGCCGGGATAGTGAGAGGCCCGCGCACCGCGATGAAGAGTGGCCCCCACTTGCCACAACTAGAGAAAGCCCTCGCACAGAAACGAAGACCCAACACAGCCAAAACTAAATAAATAAATAAATAAAGGAGTTCCTTAAAAAAAAAAAAAGAGATAGAGTCTATTTTTCCCCAGCCCTTGAATTTGAGATGGCCTTTTTTTTTGTCCCTAACAGAACGTGGCAGAAGTGTCCAAGTGCCAGTTCTAAGATGAGGTGTCAAGTGGCCCTCACTCTCCTGGAATCCTGCCATACCATGAGGACAATCCTGGGCTAGCCTGCTTGAGGATGAAAGGCCACATGAAAAAGCCCTCTTGTGACAGATGAGCTATCCTAGAGCAGCCAGCCCCCAGCCAACCCACCAACTGATGGCTGACACATGAGCAAACCCTGTCAAGATCAGATGCAGCCATCACAGATCAGCAGAACAGTCCTGAGAACCTACAGACTTGTGAGAAATAATAAATGGTTTTTGTTTAAGCCACTAAGTTTGGGGATGGTTTATTATACGACAACAGCTAACTGATACAAACATCTAAATTTTAATTAGTTTCAAGATACACAAACCCATTTAATAGTTTTTACACAAATAAATAAAAATTACAAAAACCCATTCCTGGGAGAGTTTTGGGAAGAAAGAAAAACTAGGCACCTTCATATCTTGCTAGAGATAGTGAAAATTAATTACATCTTTTTTTAGAATAACTTGGCAAAACAAACCAAGAACCATAAAATATGCTCAGCCCCTTTGGTCCAGTAACCTGCTCTAGAAACTCATGCTAAGGAAAGAATTAAAAATAAGAAAAGAACATGTTCAAAGCTGCTTATTGCAGTGTCATTTTAGATATAATTTTGTCACAACTATGTATACACAGGAATGAAGTTCAGAATTGCATTATGATTTTTTGCAAAGTGGTTTTAATAAAACTTTTTGCTGACTTACAGTGTTAACAGATGCATTTGTAGTCATTCATTTAAAATTATGGTCAATATAAATGGATTTTATTAAAAACTTCAATTTTTCCTTCTACTTCAGATTAACCTCACAAAGCCCACTAAAAATCATCAACTTCTTGAGGTTAAATATATGCCTCATATCCTTCACAAGGGTGATTTCCCCACAGTGATACAGTTTCTATATTTTAGCCAGATCTCTCCACTTTCCTGAAGTATAATAAAGGTTCTCCTCAAATTTGGAGGGAAACCAGTCAGATGGTATTTTATAGTGTTTGATGTGCTGTATTTTTGACGTTAAAAAAAAAAAAAAACTGGCTATCACTTCCATCTCACACCGAAGCAAAAATAAGCAGTAAATTCTACAGCAGAGGTTACAACTCAGATGATCACAGTGGACAGCAAGATGGTCTCAGTGAGCAAAACACACTGAACAGAGGCGGAGGCCAGCGCCTCATCTGAAGCCCCAGTGAGGGAAGGAGGGCCTGGGGTGGCCGCATCCTCCTATTCATCCAGAGAGGCCAGAAACTGAGGTCCTTATGCGAAATCTGATTTTTCAGATGCTGGAAATCAAGGAAAACAATTTACAAGCACTGCAAAGTGCAAATAAACAGACTTGCAGGCCTTGCTGCCTTGCCTGCCCACAGCCTCTGCTCTAGGGTCGATGTTTGCTCACCCAGCCCTCCAGTGACAGGACTCTACACCTCGATTCGGAAGCATTTAAGTTATTTTCTGACTTTCTCAAGAGGACACAATTGGTTTTCAAAAAAAAAAAAAAAACTGGCCTCCTTTAAAATCCTCAATTCCAATTCCTCTTTCCCAACTTCAGCAACAGCAGCAAATTAGACATTGCTTCTCCTCTCTTCCCCTGCTGGTCACAGGCTTTAAAACGAAATGTTTGTGAATATTTCATCTTTGAATACTCTCCCAGAATAGGGAGCTAACCTTCCAATCTTATTATTTTTTTAAATATACTGAGGACCTACTGTGTACCAAGAAGTAAGCTTTTTACATATGCCATGGCTTCAATGCTACAGCAATGTCATTGGCAATTTCTGCCAGATCACTGACAATTAACCAGATGGTGCCTGGTGCATAGGTGCACGATAATTATGAATTCCAATTGCGATGCTTTTTCCTTAAAGAGGCCTCAAGCCAAAACTAACAAAAAATGTAGAAGGAAGAGGAGGGGGAGGGGGAGGAGATTTCCTACCAGGAAGACAGGTAGGAGGGGGAGAGGGAGGAGGGAGAGGAGGAGGAGGAGAGAAAGAAGGAAGAAAGGGAGGAAGGGAGGGAGGGAGGCATAGGTGTGTACTTATTAACATGGAAGGACGCCCATGATACTTTTTAGAGGAAAAAATAAAAAGCAAGTTGCAGGATAATAATGTGCAATGTGATCTTGTTTTTGTAAATGTAATATAAAGTAATAAAAGTAATATAAACACACATGCATGGTGGGCGTGCGTGCACGCACACACATACACACCTCTCTATAAAGTCTGGAAGGATGTACATCAAACTCACATGATAATAACAAACTATTGAAAGGAAGCGGTTCACAGTTGCTGATACAAACTGGCCCAGAAAAGAATCAAAACAGAGTAATACAGAAGCAACTCCCTTTTCCCATCAAAGACACCCCTCTGTCTGCCATCACTGTAAATGCCCACAGGCATCTGGACCCGCCCTAACCCAAGTTTGTGTGAGTCCTGACTGAAGCCTGGGAGATCAGACTAGGACTTTGGGTGATGAAGGAGCACTTGGCCACTTCAGTACTAGCTGTACCATAGGCTGCAGAAGTTATTTTTAAAAACTGCCTTATTGAAGCATAATTGATATATGATAAACCACATTTCGTATCAAAAGTGTACATTTTGATGAGTTTTGACATATCTTTACACACTTACGAACCCACCACCACAATCAAGAGAGTGAAAATGCCCGTCACCCCCTTCAGTTTCCTCGTGCCCCTTTGTAATTCTCCCCCCACCTCCATGACCACTGATTTGGCTGCAGAATGTTTAAGTCTTAACTGATTTATTTTATAGCAAAAGCAGACAGATGTTTCTGGAAAATACTCATAGTTACAATCCAATATTCAACTTTCACAGGTGCTTTCTTCTAAATCAGGATAGTTTCTCAACTCTAAGCTTAAATGTGCCAATCCTTGAATCTAGTTAAAGCTGTACGAGGCCCTACCCTGCTCTTGAAAAATAGGTTTAAAAAGGTTTGTGCTTTTCTCCCCATACAATCACTGTTTTTAACCCTGTTTAAACATGTTCAAAAAGTAATCTGTTGCTCACCATTGCTAATTATTAGAGAAACGCACATCAAAACTACAATGAAGTATCACCTCACACCAGTCAGAATGGCCATCATCAAAAAATCTACAAACAATAAATGCCGGAGAGGGTGTGGAGAAAAGGGAACCCTCCTACACTGTTGGTGGGAATGTAAATTGATACAGCCACTATGGAGAACAGTATGGAGGTTCCTTAAAAAACTAAAAATAGAACTACCATATGACCCAGCAATCCCACTACTGGGCATATATCCGGAAAAGACAAAAACTCTAATTCGAAAAGATACATGCACCCCAGTGTTCACAGTAGCACCATTTATAATAGCCTAGACATGGAAGCAACCTAAGTGTCCATCGACAGCTGAATGGATAAAGGAGCTGTGGTATATATTTATATATATATATAATATATGTATATATTATATATATATATATTACTCAGCCATAAAAAAGAATGAAATAATGTCATCTGCAGCAACATGGATGGACCTAGAGATTATCATACAAAGTGAAGTCAGACAAAAACAAATATTATATATCACTTATATGTGGAATCTAAGAAAAAATGATACAAGTGAACTTATTTACAAGACAGAAACAGACTCAGGGACATAGAAAACAAACTTATGGTTACCAAAGGGGAAGGGGGGGTGATAAATTAGGAGTTTGGGATTAACAGATACACACTACTATATATAAAACAGATAAACAACAAGGACCTACTGTATAGCACAGGGAACTATACTCATTATCTTATAATAACCTATAATGGAAAAGAATCAGTTATATATATATATAACTGAATCACTTTGCTGTACACCTGAAACTAATACAACATTGCAAACCAACTATACTTCAATTTAAAAAGGTAATCTACTTAAATTAGATATATTATTTAGTAGATATAGTTATACATTTTATGTATATTTATATATATTAATAAAAATATATCTACCCAAATAGGTGGTATCACTGAGATCAAGTTATTAGGATATGATTTAAAATTGATTCTTTTTTTTAAAAAATTTATTTATTTTTGGCTGTGTTGGGTCTTCGTTGCTGCGCGAGGGCTTTCTCTAGTTGCGGCGAGGAGGGGGCTACCCTTTGTTGCGGTGCGCGGGCTTCTCATTGCCATGGCTTCTCTTGTTGCGGAGCATGGGCTCTAGGTGCACGGGCTTCAGTAGTTGTGGCGCTCGGGCTCTAGAGTGCAGGCTCAGTAGTTGTGGCGCACAGGCTTCAGTAGTTGTGGCTCACGGGCTCTAGAGCGCAGGCTCAGTAGCTGTGGCTCGCGGGCTCTAGAGCGCAGGCTCAGTAGTTGCGGCACACGGGCTTAGTTGCTCCGCGGCATGTGGGATCTTCCCAGACCAGGGCTTGAACCCGTGTCCCCTGCATTGGCAGGCGGATTCTTAACCACTGCACCATCAGGGAAGCCATAAAATTGATTCTTTAGAATGACCTAATTTGCCCTCTAAATACCCTTTTTAAAAAATTGAGATAAATTTGTTTATAACATTATATAAATTCCATGCGCATAACATCATATTTCTACTTCTTTTTTTTGGCCACAGCACGCACCTTGCAGGATCTTAGTTCCCCAACCAGGGATTGAACCCCAGCCCTGAAAGTGCTGCATCCTAACCACTGGACTGCCAGGGAACTCCCTTATATTCCCACTTCTGTATACACCTACAGTGTGCTCACCACCAAAAATTTAGTTTCTATCTATCACCATACAGTTGACCCCCTTTACCCATCTCACCCTCCTGGCTGCGCCTTCCCCTCTGGTAACCACTACTCTGTTCTCTGTATCTAGTGTTTGTTTTGTTTAGTTTGCTAATTTATTTGGGGGTTTTCTGTTTGCTTGTTTTTTATATTCCACATGTGAGTGAAATCATATAGTATCTATCTTTCTCTGTCTGACTTATTTTATATAGCATAATAGCCTATTAAAAAAAAAGATGAAATCTTGCCATTTGTGACAACATGGATGGACCTTGAGAGTATTATGCTAAATTTCCTTTTAATATGTCTGTGGTTCAACTGACAGTAATGGTAGAATTCATTAAAAATTTTCCCATCATTTTTACCAATCACTATCATATGCAAAGGTTTAAGAGCCTAATATAAACTGAGCCCTGATGGCAAGGAGTGTCATAAGTACAGCCTCCATAAGTTATCAAAAAGTTGAATTTTAATAAAGATTTTCAACTACTCCCATGTTCTAGTATGTTCCACCATGACCTCCCCAGCCCCCTCACACATACACACATCTTTCTTCTAGTCTTGTGATTAAAAGCAACACCACTGAGATCACTTATTCTTTAACGCCTTTGCAGAGGCAAATGAGAGCTCCTCTAACCTTCAAAACTTAGAGTTATTCAATAATGTTTACACAGTGCGCATTCCAGCAGTATCTTGTGTACATAGCTCTACCAAAGCATTTCACTCAACCAGCTCTTAATGCCAGAACACTTCTAGCAGCTTCTCAGAGAAACATGGCTGCTTTCTCTAGTCATGGGTCCGCCTCATCTTCCTGCCTCTATACCTAATAGCAAAGCGGACTGAATATCAGTAGAATAAGAGATTAGAGAAAAGGAAACAGTTTTGAGATATTTCCACAGGCCTAAAACAGTTGTTTGAACCTGCAGTGAAAATTCAATAAGTTCTATGGGCTCTGCATCCAAAGTTCCTCCAATACCTTCTCTCATTTCAGAAGATACTAGAGAGATTCCTCTGCTACACCTCAGGTGTTTTAGATCAGAACTATGACTTTAAAACTTTAAAAGCACTTGAGTCATGAGCAAAGTATCCCTCAGCCATTTTCTTTCCCTTTTTCTCACTCTCACAAATATTTGCTGTCAGAGTGCTAGCAAGGGCATTTGAGTCACGTTTTTTAAAAACAGTGAAAAAAAAAACAAGACCATCTGCACAACTCAGTACCCTCTTTCAAAGTAGTCCTTTGCTGCCTTTCTTTTTTCTTCAGGCTTTTGAACCTTAAAGTTAAGCCATTTTGAAAGCATTTAAGATGTATAAAGTTATATCGACATATTTATTGTCAGCGGGACAGCCAAAATGTATTTGGGTCAAATCAACATAGCCAATTTCCAAACTTCCCAACTAGTACAGAATCCCCGTAAGTCTTGACCAAACAGAAGTCTTCCCTGCTTTTTCAGTCAAGAGGTCATGGATGAACTTTCATGTGTTTTGCCCAAACAACAATTTTAAAACTGAGGCTGACCATATGCTCTGATCTTGAAAAACCTTTAAATCACATCATTAACATGAGCAGTGTTGCAACAAGTGGAATACAACCAATACAGGACCCCCCCAAATGACGAAATTCCCAAATTAAGATGGTCCTAAAGGGCGTACTGTGACACTGGGGGCTTTCAGGGCAGAAAGTAAGTGACTTTTGGAGACCTGCAGCAATGATGAATTTGTGACCATGAAATACTGGAGTCCTACTGAGAGAGAATCTCTTCTACCAGCACTCAAAGAAAATCTGCTCTAAGGTAGAGTTTAGTATGGGGAATTTTGATCTTGAAATGAAGAAAACTGGATTTGTGTTAATTCACCTCTTTGGGCAACTTAATTTCCTGTTTTTGTTTCCCTATTTTAAAAGATCATACGAATGTTTCCTTTATGCGATAATGTTGGTCAAAGCAAAGTGTTTCTGAGACTAATAAAAATAAGTTAACCCAATTAGCCATAAAAAAAGAACGAAATGTTGACATTTGCAGCAATGTGGATAGACCTAGAGAATATTATGCTTAGTGAAATAAGTCAGACAGAGAAATACTAATACTATATGATATCACTTATATGTGGAATCTAAAAAATAATACAAATGAATATATATACAAAACAGACACAGCCTCACAGACATAGAAAATAAACTTATGGTTACCAAAGGGGAGAGGGAGGTGGGGAGGGACAAACTAGAGGCATGGGATTAACAGATAAAAACTACTATACATAAAATAGATAAGCAACAAGGATATACTGTGTAGCACAGGGAATTATACCCAGTATCTTGTAATAACCTATAATGGAATCTAATCTGCAAAAATACTGAATTGCTATGCTGTACACCTGAAACTAACACAATATTATAACTCAACTATACTTCAATTAAAAAATAAATTAGGACTTCCCTGGTGGTGCAGTGGTTGAGAATCTGCCTGCCGATGCAGGGGACACGGGTTCGAGCCCTGGTCTGGGAGGATCCCACATGCCACAGAGCAACTAGGCCCGTGAGCCACAACTACTGAGCCTGCGTGTCTGGAGCCTGTGCTCCACAACAAGAGAGGCCGTGATGGTGAGAGGCCCGCGCACCGCGATGAAGAGTGGCCCCCACTCGCCACAACTAGAGAAAGCCCTCGCACAGAAACGAAGACCCAACACAGCCAAAAATAAATAAATAAATAAATAAATTTATTTTAAAATAAATAAATTAATTAATTAACCTAAAGAAAGGTTTGTGTTAGGCCTTTCTGTGCATACTGCATTTACATAACTCTGTTAGTGAGTACAGGAGTCACTCCATGGTTGCAAGAGAGGGAGCTATTTTTTAAAATACGCATAGGGCAGTCGGCAGACCCATCTCACCCATCTTTTGGTTTTTTGCCCCCTTTTTTTAGCACCAGGAACATTTTTGTTATAGAACACCTCTCTCTAGACACTTTCAGCTAGGAATACCACTTTAAACCTTGGACTGATTTACTTTGATGCTACTAAAGTAGACCCATTGCTTTCTCTTCTTCACATTAAAAAAAAAAGCTATCAGGGATTTAAGGGAATGTGGCTATCTTCTGTACTTTTTGCCTCACTCACTGAAGAGTCGGAGTATTATTTGTGGGAAATGCATGCCATCAAGTCACCAGTGTTTTGCTTCTCTGAAGATTACCAGCAAAATTCCTGCCCACAAGTCGCCACCTACAGGGGAAAAGCAACCTTTACATGGGACCGTACTTTGCACTCCTAAGCAGTTTGTGAGAACCGTGGTATTTCGCAACCTTTTTAAAATCCCAAGGTAAATTTATTTGAATATAAGGCCTGCAGAAGAGGATATTACCCAATACCTTCTGGCGAAAATGTGATCAAGGGAAGAAAGGCTGGAGAAGCCACAGTTCATGTGAACTCTTCATGGTGGACCACTGTGTAGTGGTATCCTGACCACGGAACACTGCCACAGAGAAAGAGGGACAAAGTCAGAAGCAGATGAGGTGGTTTTAAAAAACAACTGTATATTTATGATTTTCAGCACGAACAGCGTGTGAGGTTTACACGGTTGTACTTATGGACCATCACAATCTGGGTTTTGCACCTGTTGAATAACAATTCCAGATATTGACGTGATCAACACATTTCTCATTTTTCGTGCCTATAGGAAATTTCTGTAGAAATTCTATATAGAGATACAGTCTATAGAAACGTTATAGAGTTACTACATATTTGGTTAGATAGTCCCCCCTTTCTGGGGATTTGTGTTTTCCAACTTTTTTCTTTCGAAAGAGCACTACTCTCTCCAGAGGAGCACCACTACCGCTCTGTACTGCTAGTATGAGCACAAGCAACCCTAATGAAAATCTTCGCACAGATCTTTTAAAAAACTGTTTCCTCAAAATATGTTCCCATGTCAAAGGCTAGGAATACGTTTATATGGCTCATTACATATTGTCAAGTTGTTCTCCTGGAAGATAAAGTCAGTTTATCATGCCATCAGCAGTGTTAACATGCCTGATTTCCTTGCAGCCCTGTTCACATTGGATCCTTATCGTTTTGATTTCTGCTACCTTTGTTAGTATATAGTGGTGACTTAAAGTGGCTCTAATTTGCATTTAATTTTTCTGTAGGCTGAAGCTCCAGCCAAGCCTGACACTGATATTCAACCGCCTATTCAGTGTCTCCAAGCTGAATGTTCCATTTGCATCTCAACCTTAATTTCCCTCCCCTGCCAACCTGCCCCCCACCTCAGACTTACTTCCCCCACCCAGTGACTCCCATCTTCCTAAATAGAGCCACCCTGCACTCAGGTGCTCAGGCTCAGAACCAGGCGTTCTTCCTCGCCTCCTCTCGGATTCAGTCCTTCAGCAAGCCCATTCGACTCCACCTTGACCATACGTTCCAAATCCATCTCCGTCTTTGCGGCTACCCCCTGGGTCCGCACCACCATCATCTCTAACCTGGATGATTGCAACAGCCAGGCTTCCCTGGTGGCGCAGTGGTTAAGAATCCGCCTGCCAACGCAGGGTACACGGGTTCGAGGCCTGGTCCGGGAAGATCCCACATGCTGCGGAGCAACTAAGCCTGTGCGCCACAACTACTGAGCCTGCGCTCTAGAGCCCGCGAGCCACAACTACTGAGCCCACGTGCTGCAACTACTGAAGCCTGCGCGCCTAGAGCCGGTGCTCCACAACAAGAGAAGCCACCGCAATGAGAAGCCCGCACACCGCAACGAAGAGTAGCCCCCGCTCGCTGCAACTAGAGAAAGCCCATGTGCAGCAACAAAGACCCAACACAGCCAAAAATAAATATATAAATAAATTAATTAATTTTTTTAAAAACAAACCCTTCAGTGGCTCCCTAGCATGCTTTGAACCAAATCCAAACTGCTTCTCCTCAAATACAACCCCTGCCCACCTCTTTCAACCCATCCTGTATGCTCTTCCCCTACTGCCCTTGTCCTCTCAGTCCCAGTCACATTGGCCTTGCTTACTGCTTTTTTTTTTTTTGAAAAGCAACATTTATTAGAACCAATACAAGAGTATGAAAAGAGGGAAAAGAGGAGAGTGGAAGAGGGGGAGAGAATGAGGTCTGCATCAGATGTCAGTTGTGGAAACACATAAATTGCCTACTTTTAAACATTTACATTTAAAAGGCAAACACACACACACACACACACACACACATATATATATATACATATATATATATATATATACCACTTATCCTAAAAAAAAAAAAAATCAAAAGCAGACATGTTTGGCTTAAATAAAACCAAACCCACCCCACCCCCCAGTCTGTAAATTCCAGGAGAGCAGGTAGGGACTGTATTTGTCTGCTTCACCATTTTCTCTTCAGAGCCTACAACAGAGCCTGGCACATGGTAGGGACTTAACAATACTAAGTCTTACCTGAAACAAAGAATTTGCTCATCAACTACATATGAAACAGACTCACAGACGTAGAAAACAAACTTATGGTTACCAAAGGGGAAAGGGGGGGAGGGATAAATTAGGAGCTTGGGATTAACAGATACACACCACTATATTTAAAATAGATAAACAACAAGGATTTATTGTACAGCACAGGGAACTATGTTCAATACCTTGTAATGACCTATAATGAAAAAGAATCTGAAAAATAATACACACACACACACATTTGTATAACTGAATCACTTTGCTATATACCAGAAACTAACAAAACATTGTAAATCAACTATACTTCAATTAAAAAAAAAAAAAAGGTGTTGCTCCTATATTGAAAATACTAATAATAGCACATGGAGACGAATAGTGAAATGCTAATACAGAGCTGCTTTTTCTTTCAAGGCTCCTAAAGCCACTAACATTAATCAGTGAATGTGGAGATCAGTCAAGTGCACCTACCAAGCAGCTACTCCATTTAAGACACTTTGGGGGCTACAGTGATGAGTTACCCTCAAAGAACTGTGTCTAGAAAGTGAAAGAAATTAAGACAACTGCAATCTGAGGGAAAAAATGGTGAGTGCCATGGGAAGCACAGGATACTTTGGGCCACAAAGAAGTGATAATGGCTTTAATACTCTTCCTCATGAAATGAGTGTTAGAATTCCTGGGACTAGACTTCAGTGGTTTTCAAATGTGTTAGCACCGCACCTTGCAAAAGTGGTGGGGCGTGCATAGTTACAGCTGATTGTAGTTGTCACAACAACTGGCACAGGGACAGGCACCGCTGTCACTGGGTGAGCAAGGGGCCAGACTTGCTAAATGTCCTGCAGGGCCTGGACAGATCTGCACAGTGAAGACCTCTCACCCCAAATGCCAGCACAGAAATGGCTTGTACCTGTCCCTCTAGAACATATGAAGTGCCTTCAGCAAAGTCCAGATTAACCTTTTTAACACATTGCTTCTTAGGTCATCATTTCTGAGTTGGTTTTTGCCCCTGAATTCTTTTCATCATTTTGACCCAGATCCTATTCACACCAAGTATTCAGTGGAAAGAAAACCTGAGTCCAAGCAAGGCCCGCCAGTCTATCTCTTGGGGACCCTAGCAGAGTGGGCTTCGAAACCCCAGCCCAGAGGAAAGGTACCACGTAAGGATGATGCTCAGCTCCTGGCCAGTAGCCCTTCCCAGCCACGGCCAGAGCATTCCTGCGTGTTAAGACTATTTGCATTTCAGAGTCGGTTCTTCTGCAGGTCTGACAATTCCCTAATTACACAGTAAGAAAAGAAGCCAATCCTGGATTAGCATCTTCCTGAGTGGGGGCTTGTTTCCCTAGAGTAGGGGTCTGGAACCCACAGGGTCAGATGCATCCGAGGACGTGGGGGACATGCCCCCGGCTAAGAAGTCAGCACTGCACAGCCCTGCCTAGCGAAACCCTGACCAAGTCTTCTGTCATTTCAAGAGAAGCTTAAAATCCTGATTTTTATTGGGCTCTTTGGTTTTTCAACGTTGGTCCCTAATTCAATTGCTTTTTAAAATATTGTACAGGCTGAAGCACACCCATCTAGGGCTGAACTTGACCCTGGACCCCTAGCTTGCTCCTTCTTGGTTACATGTACCCAGTGCTCCCCAGAGGTTCGGGAAATTTTAAAACAAGAGTTAAATATGCTGGACTTCCCTGGTGGCGCAGTGGTTGAGAATTCGCCTGCCAATGCAGGGGACAAGGGTTCAATCCCTGGTCCAGGAAGATCCCACATGCCGTGGAGCAACTAAGCCCGTGCACCACAACTACTAAGCCTGCACTCTAGAGCCCGCGAGCCACAACTACTGAGCCCACGTGCTGCAACTACTGAAGCCCGCCCACTCTAGGGCCCGTGTGCCACAACTACTGAGCCCACAGGCTGCAACTACTGAAGCCCGCAAGCCTAGAGCCCATGCTCCGCAACAAGAGAAGCCACCGCAATGAGAAGCCCGCGCACTGCAATGAAGAGTAGCCCCCACTCGCCGCAACTAGGCAACTAGAGGAAGCCCACGCACAGCAGCGAAGACCCAATGCAGCCAAAAAAACAAGACAAAACAAAAACAAAAACCAAAAAACTGGGCAAGGTTCTCAAGAAAGAGCAAGGCAGGGATGGCCTCAGGGACCCAGGTAGGGCACACCAAGGGATTAGGATTGGCTTTGCCTTGCTCTTCTTTGCTCAAAAATTCTCAACTTCTCCCTCATTCTTACTGCATCAAGTCACAAGTTCCTTTCAAGGCTCTCCAGAACACGACTCCACCCCACCTCACCAGCCTTATATTTCATCATGCCCTGTGTCTACCCCCCATTCTAGTTGGGCCAGTCTCCCTTGAGTTCCTTCAGACATGTCCACCCCCTCTCTCCAAATGTCCTCTCTCCCTACATAAGTCCCGCCCACCCTTTGAAGCCTTGCTCACATCCCACCTCATTTATGAAACCTCCTCTGTGACATGAAACAGTAAAATGCTTTCGAGCTCAAGGGGTGGTGTCAACCAGACCCCGGTTCAAATCCCACCTCTGCCATTGACCAGCTGGGTGATTTACCTAACCTCTTTGAGCTTCAGAAGGTGATAATAGTGCCTACCTTACAGAATTTT
This sequence comes from Eschrichtius robustus, assembly GCF_028021215.1. Classification (NCBI taxonomy): domain Eukaryota; kingdom Metazoa; phylum Chordata; class Mammalia; order Artiodactyla; family Eschrichtiidae; genus Eschrichtius; species Eschrichtius robustus. The sequence goes on from NC_090845.1 coordinate 105,266,089, forward strand.
TGAAGGTTTAAGGAAAATGATGCAAGAAAGTATTTAACGCTCATAAGTGCTCAATTAAGGTGAGCTTATTATTATTATGGCTGACCTTCTTCTCTGTAAGTGGTCCAGCCCTTACGCTGTCTCTTCTGAGCAAAACACCACTGGATTCCATGCAGTCCACGTCTGCTCAGACTGTGCCCCAGGCATTAGTCTACCTCAGCCTCCAGCTTGCTTTAAAGCATCTTAAAGTTCCAGGAGCATGTTGGACGTAACATCGAACTGACACAGGCCCAAAGGGGACACTGAGAGAGTTGCACAAGTAACACCACACTGGCTCTGGAACAACTCAGCAAAAGTCCCTCTCTCTAGCAAAGGCAGGAATGCATGCTGGGAAGACAAACACGTAGCCAGTCTCCGTGGCAGAGAGCTGCTTCAGCATCTGAAACAAATCTCTCTCCCTCAGACACACACACACATACCACCACTGCCACCACCATTACCTTCATATTCCCAAATCTCTGCGCCTCGCCTTTCCTTCTGATGCTGAAGATGACACATGAAGCCAGTCAAAGGCCACTCTCTTTGCATGAGTGTATGACAGGGAACCCAGACAAATGGGCCACACTGCAGGTGTGCTCTTTGGCTGGGACTACATGGAAATCTCATGCCCCATCACAGGAGCCAAGATGGTCTCTGCTGGCTCTGCCCCTCCCCCCATGTTACTCCACCTCCAGTCAGCCCTACCCATCCTCTGATATACATGATAGCTGGCATCCCTGGGCACCCGTGCCAGCGGGTCTATTCCGCTTGCCACTTTCTCTGTGCTTAACAAGGGCCGAAGTAAAAATATCTTCATGTACCGTTACTCCATGCTTCAAGTCACTCCATGCTTTGAGGGACTCCCTCCCAAACAAAGAAACAGGGCACAGAAAAATGTTACTGGGCTTCCCTGGTGGTGCAGTGGTTGAGAATCTGCCTGCCAATGCGGGGACACGGGTTCGAGCCCTGGTCTGGGAAGATCCCACATGCCGCGGAGCAACTAGGCCCGTGAGCCACAACTACTGAGCCTGCGCGTCTGGAGCCTGTGTTCCGCAACAAGAGAGGCCGCGATAATGAGAGGCCGGCGCACCGCGATGAAGAGTGGCCCCCGCTTGCCTCAACTAGAGAAAGCCCTCGCGCAGAAACGGAGACCCAACACAGCCAAAAATAAATAAATAAATAAATAAATAATAAAAATAAAGGAATTCCTTTTTAAAAAAAAGTAAAATAAATATCCTTTAAAAAAAAAAGAAAAATGTTACTACTGGAATGCCACATTCTTTAAAAAGCAAACAAAAAACTCAGAACTGGAGAAATCCCAACTATATTATCCCCAAGAGTGGTTTTCTCAGCATGAAGACTGAGCCCTATCCCTGCACAAGTTTACGCTCTCAACAGCATGAAGTTCCAAAGTTAGATCAGAGGCAGGTAGAAGAACAGGGCAAAATGGGTCTGATCTTTGAGACCTTATTCTCAATCTAGAAAAGACACAGAGAAAGTGAAAAAGTCCAAAGGGTAACCAGTCCTCATGCTGGAACCCGGTGTTCCAATAAAACTCACTCCTCGGAGTTAGCAGCATTCAAAAGTTCTCCGGTAGTGGCTGGCTTTTTAAAAAATCGCAAAATGCAGGAGACCAAATGTAAAGAAGATGCGAGTCCCAAGGACCAAGACTACCTGATTGCCCCGCATTCGGGGATGGCAGTTTCTCCTACAGCATGGGCCTCTCCAACTTGCTTCCTCCCTGGAAGCAAGCTCAGGACCCCAACCCAAACTCAGGACCCCGTGACCGTGGGTGGGCCCTGCTACCCCAGTCAGATTGGTTTTATTCCACCCGCGCTGGAAACCTCAAGCGAGACTCTCGACAAATCCCTGAAGCCAAGGACCGGGTCACAGTTCGGCGGGGGCGGCGGCGCCCTGCTGCTGATTAATAATTGGATGAATGCACAGGAGCAGGGGAGGAAGCGGAGCGCCCGGCCCTTGGCGTGTGGACCAAACAGGAGAGGGCACCTTCAGTTCCCGTTAGCGGGATGCCACCGCCAGCGTACCCCAGGGGAATGCCTCGAGTGACCTCGGCGGGAGCAGCGGCCAAAGCGAGCCCTTGAGTGGGTGCCAGAGCGCCCCCTAGTGCGGCGGCAGGACCGGGGGACTTGCGGCAAGGTCTAGGGTGAAGGGAGAGGACCAGGGGAAGAGCCCAGGCGCATCTCTGGAAACTCTGACTCTGCAGGGGCTGGCGGAGCAACCCGGGTCTCCTGAGCATCCCCTCCCCAATCCCCGCCGAGGGTCCGGAGTGGCCCTGTCTGCAGGCACCCAGCTCCCGTAGACCAGGCCGGCCGGCCAGCCGGCCAGCTGGCCGGCCGAGACGCAGCGGGACGTGGCTGCTGCTCTGCAAGCAGAGCGGAGGGCATTTACCGGGAGCCTGGGAAGCCGCTGTGTCTCCACTCTGGTCTCCGCTGGGGTACCCGGACTGCCGCTGCCGCCGCCTCTTTCCAGTCGCCGCAGTCTCAACCTGCAAACCTCCCAGTCGCTCCCTGCGACTGTAGCCCGCGAGGCCAGCTGTTGAATGGCTCGCGTCGAGCGCACGGGGCGCAGAAGCGTCCCCGCCGCATCCAAGTCGGCGACGCAGGCGCGCGTCCCGGTGCCAACGCCCCGTGCGCCCCTCGCCCCGCTGCGGCCCTGGCGAGCTCGCGCAGCCGACTCCCGGCTCCAGGCTGCCGACTCCCGGCTCCCGGCTGCGGGCTCGCCCGCCGGCCGGCCCTCTCGCTCCCCTCTGTGGGCTCTCGCCAAGTCAGTTGCCTCCCCTCGCGGGCTCCGCCCCCCTCGCTGCCATCCCTCAACTTGCCCGCAGGACCAATGGCAACAATAGACTAGTCCCGCCCCTTCGATTCCCCCGGGGCCAATCGCCTTCTCCTGAGGACCCATTCAAGTAACCCCGCCCCTCTCGTGCGGCAAAGCCCCAGCCAAAGTTTATCCCACTGCGCTGTTGCTCTTGACGGTTGCAAGGCTTTGCCAGGCTCCCCCCCACCCCCCACCCCTGGACGGAATTACAGTGATTTAGAGGCTGCAGCCCACCTGGTCTGCCGACCTCCACAAGACCTATTTGCTTTGAATAAAGTAGTATAAGAAAGCGAACAGGGCTTCCCTGGTGGCGCGGTGGTTGAGACTCTGCCTGCCGATGCAGGGGACACGGGTTCGAGCCCTGGTCTGGGAAGATCCCACATGCCGGGGAGCAACCGGGCCCGTGAGCCACAACTACTGAGCCTGCGCGTCTGGAGCCTGTGCTCCGCAACGGGAGAGGCCGCGATAGTGAGAGGCCCGCGCACCGCGATGAAGAGTGACCCCCGCTTGCCGCAACTGGAGAAAGCCCTCGCACAGAAACGAAGACCCAACACAGCTAAAATAAATAAATAAATAAATTTATTTAAAAAAAAAAAAAAAAAGAAAGCGAACAAGAGAGGTACCGTTATCCACCTCATCCCTGAGGCAGGACTGCTGAGAAATGTACACGCGCTCGGCCAGCACTTACACATCACAGGGTCAGCAAGAACCTCGAAGGTCATCGACTGACTCTATCCTTGCACTGGTTGTTTTTGCTTTGGGCTTTTGGTTTTGTTCTCCCACGTACAGGGTCCCTGCCCTCTAGTCTGAACAACTTCCAATGACAAGGACTCACTGGCTCCACAGACCACCGCTTGGGTCTCTGCCTCGTGGCTTGAGGCTGAGTGAAACCGGCCCTCTGGTAACTTCACGCAAAGCCAGCTTTGCCCCTCTTGCCCATGGTGGTCCAACAATTGGAAGACAAGTCTTCCGGCCCCACAATTCGTCCAGACTAGAGTCTGCTCCAAAGACCTGGGTTCAAGGCTCTGCTTCGAGTTTAAGCCAATTCCCTTATATCTTCAAAAGTAGAAAGCAGGAACTGAGTCTAACCTCCCCCGCCCCCATCGCCCCAACCCCAGGGCACAGATGCTTCTGCCTGATCGTGTCCCTTGTCCAGCCACTAGACTCTTCTACTCTAGCTTCTTAAGGATGGCATTTGCTTTCTTGACTGCCATATCACATGGTTGATGCATATTAGATTTATTGTCAACTCACCCCGGGGCTACTTCTCACTGCTGCTGCTACCACAAGGGTCTGTTTTCTACTTGGTTAGCTGGCAAATGTCATTGGGTTTTGCTTGGGGGCGGGGGTACTAATTTCACTCTCTTCTACTGAGACCTCTTTGCCTGCTCATTCTGTCCTAAATCTCTCTCCAACTCTGCTTGCTACCACTGCCTTGCTCCGGCCCCCATCCTGTTTGCACAACTGCCAAAGAGCCTCGTAACGGGGCCGCTTGCCTCTAGCCTTGCACCCTCCTGGGTGGCCTTCCAAAGATCCTCTCCTCATCCATTTTACACCAGAAGCCAGAGTTGTCGCTAAAACACAAATATAATCATGCCACCACACTCCAACTTCAAAGCCCATCCCAGCTTCGAATCCTTTTCTACTTCCTTTCTGCCCTCCTTTGCTTTCAGGATAAGATCCAAAACCCATGGCAAAGCATATAAAACCCTTGGTGATCTGGCCTTGCAGCCTCATTTCCAGTGGTTCCACCTCCACCACAGAGCACTCTACACTTCAGGTCAAAAACTCCCTGTTGTTTCTCAAATGAGCCATGGTCTCCAACACGTCTATGCCTTTGATACAAAGTCTGGAATAACCTGCTTCCTACCCTCCTAATCCTGACCTACAACACACTGATGTATTTTTTTTTTTGATGTATTTTTTTTTATTTAAGTATAGTTGACTTACAATATTGTATTAGTTTCAGGTGTACAGTAAAGTGATTTGGTTTCATATATATATATATGTATGTATATATTCTTTTTCAGATTCTTTTCCATTATAGGTTATTACAAGATATTGAATATAGTTCCCTGTGCTATACAGTAAGTCCTTGTTTATCTATTTTATATACAATAGTATGTATCTGTTAATCTCAAACTCATAATTTATCCCTCCCCCCCTTTCCCCTTTGGTAACCATAAGTTTGTTTTGTATGTCTGTGAGTCTGTTTCTGTTTTATAAATAAGTTCATTTGTATTATTTCTTTAGATTCCACATATAAGTGATATCATATAATATTTGTCTTTCTCCGTCTGACTTACTTCAATTAATATAGTAATCTCTAGGTCCATCCATGTTGCTGCAAATGGCAATATTTCACTCTTTTTATGGCTGAGTAATATTCCATTGTATATATACACCAGATCTTCTTTATCCATTCATCTGTTGATGGACACTTAGGTTGCTTCTATGTCTTCGCTGTTGTAAATCACACTGGTGTATTTTATTCATTCATTGAATCACATGTTTATATGGGGGGCATAAACATGTGATTTTAAAAAAATTTTATTTGATCCCTCCATCAGGTGCTTCCAAGTAGAATGTAACAATTCTGCTTCCATTCACATTGCTACACAGACATCAGGCCACCGATTGCAATGATTGGTTTGGACTTCATCTCATCCAAATAACTGAAGGGTTGGTGGAGACTGAGACTGGGATTTTCTTCCTTGCCAAGTATCATTAAGTAATAATCAAACTTACTCCATTAAGGTTGGCAGTTTGAAGGCCAGAGGTTGTGGCCCTTTTCCTTCATGTTTACATTAACTTACAAAAACCCAGCTTGTTAAAGTGTTCTGCGTGTGTGTATGTGCTTATCGTGTGAGTGTGTTGGGTCCTTTTTTCTTTTGCTTTTTCTTTTTTTTTAAGATCAGGATAAATTAAACCACATTGTACACCTCCAACTTACACAATATGTGTATATGTTAATTATATCTCAATAAAAAATGTATATACAATAAGATCAGGACAGCAATTTGTGACATATTATAGGTGTTCATGTTTCTGGGTCTGAAGAGAAAGCACATGAACAGGACTGTATGCTGTAAAAATGAATCAACTAGAATCACACAATTACAGAACTCCAGTGTTAAAGGGGGCTTTTAAGCTAATGTAATCAAACCCTACCCAAGATGCTAGAAGGACTGTGTGGGCAGTTTTTCAGGTTCTTTACAAAGTTCTTAGCTCCCTGGCCTCTGAAAGCAGGCTTTGTTCTTACCGCTAAAATATATGGCTTTGCCCAGCTAAGTGCTTTGAGGGGCACCTGCAATGCTTCTCTGTCCATTTTTTCCCTCTAGGGTTAGATGTGTCCTCAGGACCTCCTCTTTCAAAATGCAGATCGCACTTGGAAGATCCACATGCTAACGTTTATTAGTTATCAACCCTTAGTATAAGGTAAGCAGCATAGCTTAATAGGAAAAAAAAATTTAAGGTACCTGTACAAACAGCAGTTTTCAAAGTGTTCTCATTTATTTTGTTGTATTTGATCCTCATAGTAACCTGAGTAAATATCTTGATTTCCATTTTACAGGGGGGGAAGCTAAGACTCACCTAGGTTAAATCATTCCTCAGGGTATTTGAATTCCAGCTCTGCTATTAACCTTGGACACATGACCATGCCACTCTAGGCCTCGGTTTCCCCATCTATAAAACCAAATGAGATGCTTTCCAAGGTTTCTTTCCACTCTGTCTCTAATCCCTTGTCTCCTGCTGGCTGAGATCAGGGAACTGGGGGCCTGGGCATTTTCATGGTGGCAGGAAATAATTTTGGCACTAGAGATACATTTTGGAAAGGACAAGCTCTGGTGGAATGCCAAAGCTGACAGCATGAGAGCAGTGAATACTAGAAGCAAGGCAATCTGAGAAAGGAAAGACAAGGGGCCCTGAACTCCAAACCCACCGACTCCCTAGCTCTATAATACAACCACTGCCATTCCAACTGTGAACTCAACATTCCAACTTATTTGCTTTAGTGATTAAAGAATCTTCTATGCAAATCTTAATTAAAGTCTGCTTTGGCAAACTATTTTATCATATTCAGACATAATTACCACAATAAATTACATAAAGAAATTTATTGTGTGTCCCCTGCTTATTCCACATAGCAAAAGGGCCAAAAAGAAATTGCAGCCGAAGGAAGTCATTTGGAAGGAAAACCAAGAGGCAAATAGACACATTCTAATAATTTATGCAAGTCCAGCAGCGGCACACTCCCCATCCCCCGCTCACTCATTTGCTGAGGACTAGAAGAGCACTGAGACACAGCTAATCTAAGGGCTATGCATTTGCTTAATCTTACCACGAAAATACAGGCTTTACGCCTAATATAAAAGGAATTTAAGATGCCGGGTGAGAGTGGTGATCTTTAAACTGGTTGTGCAAGAAACTGAGAGTTAATTCCTAAGATGATAAGCCTACTTAATAGTCTGTTCTTTTTGGAGTGATTAAAAACATGTTTAATTACAGTAGAATCAGTTTTGGCTTCCAGACATCTAATCACTTTTTCAGTAAATGGCTCTAAAGTCAGAATAAATAACACTAACCTACTTCACTGAGTTCTTACAAGGATTAATTAATTGATTTTAAAGGGTTTCAGAAGTTTTATAAAACAGTGGCCTAGCAATCAGGAGACCTAAATTTAGTGCAGACTCTGCCTTTAATAGCTGTGTGGCCTAGAGTGATTGATTTTTTTTTTTTACATATTGCAGTCATTTATTTCTATAAAATGTCCAGAAAAGGCAAATCTATAGACAGAAAGCAGATTAGTGATTGCCTGGCACTAGTAATAGGAGGGGCACTGACTGCATATGGGCAAAAGGGATCCTTTGGGGGCGATGGAAATGTTCTAAAACTAGATTGTGGTGGTGTTTGCACAGCTCCATAAATCTGCTAAAAATCACTGAATTATATATTTTCAAATGAGTGAATATTATGACATGTAAATTAAAACTGAATGGAGCTGTTTTAAAAAAAAACACATAAATAAAAGGTTAGTCATTAAATACATTCAACTGATTATGGGTGCAGGGAATAAAGCAAAAATGAGTAAACAAATGAAACAACAGATATACCTTTTGAGGCTCAAATGATGAGACACGAACTAAGGAGTTTAATTCAAACTTCTGCACTAAGAGTTTTATAGCTTTAGGTCATATATTTAGGTCTTTGATCCATTTTTAGTTAATTTTTGTACACAGTGTTAGGTAAGGGTCCAACTTCATTCTTTTACATGTAGATATCCAGTTTTCCCAGCACCATTTCTTGAGAAGATTGTTCTTTCCCCATGGAATGGTCTTGTCACTCTTGTCAAAAATCATTTGACCATACATGTGAGGGTTTACCTCTGGGTTCTCTATTCGGTTTAATGGGTCTATGTCTGTCTTTATGTCAGTACCACGCTGTTCTGATTACTGTAGCTTTGCAGTAAGTTTTGAAATCAACAAGTGTGAGTCCTTCAGCTCTGTTATTTTTCAAGATTGTTTTAGCTATTCAGAGGCCCTTGAGATTCTGTATGAATTTTAGGAACTGTTTTTCTCTTTCTGCCAAAAAATGTCATTTGGATTTTCATAGGGATTATATTTAATCTGTGGGTCACTTTGGGAAGTATTGATGTCTTAACAATATTGTCTTCCAATCCATGACCTTGGTTTGTATTTCCATTTATTTGTGTCTTCTCTAATTTCTTTCAGCAATGTTTTGTGGTTTTCATTGTATAAGTTAATTATATAACTTATAATTGTATAAGTTAATCTTTGGTTAACTCCTAAGTATTTTTTTAATTTTTATTTTTTTAATAAATTTATTTATTTACCTTGGGCTGTGTTGGGTCTTTGTTGCTGCATGCGGGCTTTCTCTAGTTGCGGCGAGCGGGGGCTACTCTTCGTTGCGGTGCGGGGGCTTCTCATTGCGGTGGCTTCTCTTGTTGCGGAGCACAGGCTCTAGGCGTGCGGGCTTCAGTAGTTGTGGCTCGCGGGTTCAGTAGTTGTCGCTCGTGAATAGAGTGATTGATTTTACTTCTCTGGGGCTCGGTTTCTCCAGCTGTAAAACGAGGGGGAATTGGGCTAGATAATCTCTGTACTTTGGGTCTAACATTGTAATACTCTAGGACTCACCATCATTATATCCTTTTTTTTTTTAGTAGCTTAAAACAGCAATAATCTACTTTTGGTTTTCCAGTTTTCCTAAAATTGGATTCCTGGAAAATTTTCCAAAATGTCTGCCTGTTCCCCAGACACAGTCACTTAGGCATACTGACCCCAACAAACCTGTCCAAATATGAATAGAGCAAAAATATAATAAAGATAAAGAAAGAAGGGAAAATAGAATCTAGACTTTCACAGTCATGAACAAGTAAACAGAAGCCATTTCTTAGTAACTGCAGACCCACACTTTTTTTCTTCCCAACTTTTTTCCATGCTTTTCTTTTCCAAGGATTTTATTACTCTTCCTCTTCCCTAAAATGAATCTGGGGCCCTCATTACCAGCTCTAAAAACACTATGACTATTTGTAAGAGGACTTGAGAAGAGATGTTTTAAAAGGAAAATGACATTATATGGAGAGGAAGAAAAGCAGAATACAAAATTGTATGTACAATATAATCTCAACTAGGCTAGAAAATAGTGCATATGTTGAGGACTGTATGGCCATACACCAGAAAGTTAACAGGCTGGTCTTTAGCTGGCAGGATCCAGAGTTAGATTTTCCCCTGCACTTTAGCTTTTTTTTTTTACACATTTTTTTACATTTAATGAGCATGTATTATGCTTGCTAAAGATTATATAATATATATATTACATATATGTATGTATATATGTATAGTTTGTCTTTAACAAAAGGAAGAGAGTGACTCCTTTTTATAAGAAGCATAGAGGCATAGAGTAGTGGTTAAAATGGTGGGATTTAGAGCCTAAGTTCTTCAACCCCTGTGAGACTCCGTTTCCCTTCTATAAAATGGCAATAATACTAATAAAGGACCTACTTCATAGAGTTACTTTCCAGATTAAATAAGCTACTCCATGCACGTGTTTAGAGCAATGCCTGGCACCATTATTAGCAATTATTTAAAATGTTAAATATTTACTGGAAATATAATATGTGCATATGGTGAAAAAAAAAGTGCAGAAGACTTTAAAATAAAAAGTAAAATGAAAAAGTAGAAATACTTTTCCCCTCTTTAACCCCCCAGCCTCACTCCTAGAAGTAACCACTGTTTACAGCTTCTTACGTATCCATCCAGAATTTTTAAGGGCAAAGGCAAACATATATCCTCTTTTTCACACACACAAACACACACACACAGGCAGGCACACGCAGAATCATAGCATATGTGCTATTTCTCACCTTGGTTTTTCACTTAATGATCTCTTTTGGAGATCTTTCCATAGCAGAACATCTAGATTTACTCCTTTTTTATTGTGATAAAAGACACATAACATAAAATTTACCATCTTAACCATTTTTAAGGGTACAGTTCAATAGTGTTTAAGTATATTGACATTGTTTGTGAAACAGATCTCTAGAACTTTTTCAACTTGCAAATCTGAAACTTTGTAACCACTAAACAACAACTCTTCTTTTCCCCTTTCCCCCAGCCCCTGGTAACAACCATTCTACTTCCTGTTTTTATGAATTTAGATACCTCACAGAAATAGAATCATACAGTACTTGTCTTTTTGTGACTGGCTTATTTCCCTTAGCATAATGCCCTCAAGCTTCATCCATGTTGTAGCATGTGACAGGATTTCCTTCCTTTTTAAGGCTGAATAATACTCCACTGTGTGTACATACCACATTTTAGTTTATCCATTCATCTGTCAGTGGGCATTGGATTGCTTCCACCTCCTGGCTATTGTGAATAGTGCTGCTATGAACATGTGTGTACAAATATCTCTTCGAGACCCTGCTTTCAATTCTTTTGGATAAATACCCAGCAGTGGGATTGCTGGATCGTATAGTAATTATATTTTTAATTTTCTTGAGGAACCTCTATACTGTTCCCCATAGCAGCTGGGCCACTTTACATTCCCACCAACACTGTACAGGGGCTCCAGTTTCTCCATGTCCTGGCCAACAGTTGTTATTTTCTGGGTTTTTTTTTAAATTAAATAGTAGCTCTTCTAATGAGTGTGAGGTGATTTTCTCCTCATTTCTAACAGCTACACAGTGTTTTGTGATGTGGGAAAACCTCTATCAATGGACAGTTTGTTTGAGCCTGGTCTTCAGCTATTTCAAATAATACTGCAATGAATACCCACGTATCTTTATATACATGTGGGGTATTTTTTTAGCAAAGGAATTGCCAGGATAAAGTGTATGTGCTTTTTTGATAACTTTTGATTATAAAATAAGTTCAGAGTTAACAGAAAAGTTGCAGGAACATCCATGTTCCTTTCACTCAGCTTCCCCAATTGTTAATAGTTTATTAATTTGCTTTATCATTTCCTTTCAATATATATGCATATTTCTCTTTGTTTTCTGAGCCACTTGGGAGTAAATTTTAGCCATGATGTTCCTTTAACCCTAAATACTTGAGCATGTGTCTCTCAGAACAAAATATTTCTCTTCCATAAGCACAGTGCAACTATTAAAATCAGGAAATTAATACTGATAAAATACTATTATCTAACCTACAGAAAATATTCATAGTTCTCCTATTGTACAAATAATATTTTTTGTAGCAAAAAGAATTGGTTGGGGGGGGGGTGGTTCCAGGATGTAATTCAGGATCAGACATTGCATTTGTCATTTCTATCCGGCCTCCTTTAATCTGAAACAGTTCCTGAGGCTGTCCTTGCCTTTCATGACCATGACATTCTTTTCATTATTTATTATTATTTTTTGGAAGCAATCACAAACTTACAGAAAAGTTGGAAGTACAATACAGAATGTCCTGGATTTTTCTTCCTGAACCATTTGAGAGTAAGTCACCAACCTGATGCCCCATCATCTCTGAATGATTTCGTGTGTATTTTTTTGCCCAACAAGGATATTTTCCTATCTAGCTATGACACCACCATCAACATCAGGAAATTCACATTAATAGATTACTAACATCGAATCCTCAGGTCCCATTCAAGTTTCACCAGTTGTCCCCAAAGGCTCTATTATGGCAAAAGGATCTAGTTCAGACCCATATGGTGCTTTTAGTTGTCACGTCTCCTCCATCTCCTTCAGTCTGGAAGAGTTCCTTGGTCTTTTGTTGACTTTCAAGACCTCGACACTTTTGAAGACTACGAGCCAGTTATTTTGGAGAATGTCCCTCAACTTGGGTTTGCCTGATGTTTGCTCATGATTAGATTCAGGTTACATACCTTTGGCAGGCCTATGACAGAAGTGACACTGTACTCTTCATTCTGTCAGGTGGAGCTCGATTTCAGTGTGTCCTATTACTGATGAGTTCGCTCTGATCACCTGACTAAAGTGGTATGTGCCAGGCTTCTCCACTGTGAAATTATTCTTTGTAATTAATAAATATTCTGGGGGCTTCCCTGGTGGTGCAGTGGTTGAGACTCTGCCTGCCAATGCAGGGGACACGGGTTCGAGCCCTGGTCTGGGAAGATCCCACATGCCGCGGAGCAACTAGGCCCGTGAGCCACAATTACTGAGTCTGCGCGTCTGGAGCCTGTGCTCCGCAACAAGAGAGGCCGCGCACCGCGATGAAGAGTGGCCCCCACTTGCCGCAACTAGAGAAAAGCCGTTGCACAGAAACGAAGACCCAGCACAGCCAAAAAAAAATAAATAAATAAATAAATTTTTTAAAAATGCTTAAAAATAAATAAATAAATAAATATTTTGCGAGGAAGTCCTTTGAGACTATGTAAATCTTCCATTTCCCATCAAACTTTCAATTTGTTCACCTGTTTATTTATATCAGTATAGACTTATGGCTTCCTCTTTTATTCAATGGGTTATAATCCATTACTATCATTGTTTACTTTGATGCTCAAGTTGTCCTACATCTGACCAGTGGGGACTCCTTCAACCTGGCTTCTGTGTCCCTTTAATGTGTCCCCATCATTTTTTGTGCACTTCCTTACTTTCTGGCACAAGATGGTCCAGGTTCATCTCATACTTTCACTTATCCAGTCCTGAAATCAGCCATTTTTCTGAGAAGCCTTGGTTCTCTTTCATGGAAAATAGTATTTAGAAGCCAAATCTGGGCACTAGGTGTGGATATTGCTATCGGTGTGTTGCTGCTCCCTGGCCCTCTAGAGGCTTCTTTTATACTCTTTTACTCACATGCTTATACACACACAACACTCACACATAATATATCTATATCTATATCCATATCTATCTATCTATCTATCTATCTATCTATCTATCTATCTATCTAGCCATGAGTTCACTCTGCTATATCCCAGCCAACACCATAGGGTTCATTCTAGTTTTCTCCCTTTCCATATTCTGAACATATTTTCTCATTTTATCAATCCCCCTTATGTAATTATGCTGGGAGGTTTATTTTTCATTTTTAATAATAACTACTATTTATTGACTGCCTATCATGTGCCAAGCACTGTTCTACCTGCTTTACAGCCAAAATTTTATTTAAGTCTCAGTATACCTTGCGAGACAAGCATGATTATCCCCATTTTAGAAAGGAAATTGAGGCATAGCGAGGGTAATTTGCTCAAGGTAGGATAGCTAGTTAAAATGAAGCCTGGTTCAAACAAAGATGTAGATTACCTCCTAAGCACCATACTATTCTTTTTCTCTCCTTTTTTTTTATTGTGGAAAAAACACTTAACATGAGATCTACCCTCTTAACACGTTTTTACGGTTACAGTACAGTAATCTGTAAGCACGATGCTGTACAGCAGATCGCTAGAACTTAGTCATCTTACATACTGGAAACTATATACCCTTAAACAGCAACTCCATATGCCCTGTTCCCCCAAACCCCTGGCAACCACCATTCTATTCTATTTTTCCACAAAGTTGACTACTTTAGATACCTCATCTAAGTGGACACATGCAGTATTTGTCCTTCTGTGACTGGCTTATTTCACTTAGCATAACGTCCTCAGGGTTTATCCATGCTGTTGCATATGGCAGATTTCATTATTTTTTAAGGCTGAATAATATTCCATTGTACATGTATGTATATACAGATATATGCCAGATTTTCTTTATCCCTTCCTTTGTCAATGGGCACTTAGGTTGTTTCTATATCTTGGCTATTATAAATAATGCTGCAACGAACATGGGAATACATATATCTCTTTGAGATCCCGATTTCAATTCTTTTGGATACATACCCAGAGGTGGCATTGCAGGATCATATGGCACTTCTATTTTTAATTTTTTGAGGGAACTTCATACTGTTTTCCATAGTGACTGCACCATTTTACATTCCCATCAACAGTGCACAGGGGTTCCAATTTCTCCACATCCTAGCCAACGCTTCTTATCTGTTGTCTTTTTTGATAATAACCATCCTAACAGATGTGAGGTGATTTTGATTTGCGTTTCCATCATGATTAGTTATGTTGACAGTTTTTTATATACTTGTTGGCCATTTGTGTATCTTCTTTGAAGAAAAGTCTACTTAAGTCCTTTGCCCATTTTATAATCTGATTATTTGATTTTTTTTGCTGTTAAGTTATAGGAGTTTCTTATATATTTTGGATATTAACCCCTTATCAGATATATGGTTTGCAAATATTTTCTCCCATTCCATTCGTTGCCTTTTCACTCTGCTAATTGTTTCCTTTGCTGTGGTGAATCTTTTTAGTTTGATGTAGTCTCATTTGTCTATTTTTGCTTTTCGTGCTTGTGCTTTTGGTGTCATATCCATGAAATGATTGCCAAGACCCATGTCATGAAGCTTTTCCCCTATGTTTTCTTTTAAGAGTTACTGTATCTGGTTTTACATTTAAATCTTTAATCTATTTTCAGTTGATTTTGTGTGTGTTGTAAGATAAGGGTCCAATTTCATTCTTTTGTATGTGTATGTCTAGTTTTCCCAACACCATTTGGGTTTGTTGTTGTTGTTGTTTTAAATTTTTAAATTTTTTATTTTTTACTGCTTTATTTTTTGATGTTTATAAATTTTTTTCTTTTTCTTTTTTCCCTTAAGTTATTACAAAATATTGGCTATATTCCCTGTGTCCCAACACCATTTGTTGAAGAACCTATCCTTTACTCACTGTGTACTCTTAGCACCCTTGTTGACTATACATGTGTGGGTTTGTTTCTGGGCTCTCAATTCTGTTCCACAGGTCTATATGTCTATTTTTATGCCAGTACCATACTGTTTTAATTACTGTTGCTTTGTAATGTGTTTTGAAATCAGGATGTGTGACGCCTCCAGCTTTTTCCTTCTTTCTCAAGATTGCTTGGCTATTCACAGTCCTTTGTGGTTCCATATGAATTTTAGGATTGTTTTTCTATTTCTGTAAAAAATGCCATTGGGATGTTCATAGGGATTGCATTGAATCTATAGATCACTTTGGGTAGTATGGTTATGTTTCTCTAAGATGGCCCTCAACAATCCCTGCCTGGTGGTATTCATCCACTTGTGTAATCACCTCCCCTTGAGTGTGAGCTGGATCTAGTTAATCACTTCTAATGATAGACTATAGCAAAAATTATGGGATGTCACTTCCAAGATTAGGTTAGACTTCTGTCTAATTCTCTCTCTCTCTCTCTCTCTTTCTCCCTCCGTCCCTCATGTGCTTCCTCTCTCTCTCTCTCTTCCTCTCAGGGAAGCTAGCTGCCCCATGGAGAGGCCCACGTGGCAAGGAACTGAGGGAGGCTTCTGGCCAAGCGCCATGGAGGAACTGAGGCCCTCGGTCAACAGCCCGTGAAGAACTAAATCCTGCTAACAACCACATGAATGTGCTTGGAAGCAAATCCTCCCTCAGTTGACCCTTCAGGTGGCAGCTTTGTGAGATACTCTGAACCAGGGGCACCGAGCTAGGCTGTGCCCAGATTCCTAACACAAAAAACTGAAATAATAAATGTTTGTTGGGAATTCCCTAGTGGTCCAGTGGTTAAGGTCCCGTGCTTCCACTGCAGGGGGCACGGGTTTGAACCCTGGTCAGGGAACTAAGAGTCCCGCATGCCGCATGCAGCCAAGAACTAAATAAAAAAAATTTTAAATAAAAATAAAAAATAAATGTTTGTTGTTCTAAGCCACTGAGTTTCGGGTAAATTGTTACACAGAAATAGATAACTAGTACAGTAACCAATCTCCCATTTCCATTGTCACCCTCCCTGACACTATGTCTGCTCTCCTTGCTTGGGGCCTCTCATTCTCCATCACCAGCTGCTCCCCTACATAGATTTCCTCCTCATCCTTCTCAGGCTCTGACTCCCCACACCAGGCCTCTCTTCCATGACGACACCTCCATCCACCTGTTTGGACTCTGATCTGCCCTCCACAGGGACACCTCCTCACCCTGCTGGGTCTCTGACACCCCAGTGTGCACCCCCATACTCCCCACTATGGATGCCTACCTTGCTCTGCCTCACCCAATGGCTTTAGGACTGGATTTTTCAGGAAGGTGAGGCAAAAGGATAGGGTATGTGCATTTTGATTTTTAATATATATACTGTCAAGTTATCCTCCAAAAATCTTACATCAATTTACACTCTAAAAAAAAGGGACTTCCCTGGTGGTGCAGTGGTTAAAACTCCGCGCTCCCAACGCAGGGGGCCGGGGTTTGATCCCCGGTCAGAGAACTAGATCCCACATGCATGCTGCAACTAAGAGTTCACATGCCACAACTAAGGAGCCCGCCCACTGCAACTAAGACCCGGTGCAACCAAATAAGTAAATAAGTAAATTTACACTCTAGTCTCTCTCCCTCACCCTGTCCTTTCCTCGTCTCACAGGATGCTGGTTGGTTTTTCCTTCCTAGTACTGTTTCTAGGTCTCATCCCAATGAAATGTCAAATGGTTCAACTCTTCTTAAAACCACCTGCTGGGTTTCTCTGTACTGGCATGTCTAAATAGAGAGCATTTTCCTGCAAATCCTCTTTTACGCTCACTGACAGTTATGGGCTTCCAGCCTTGGTCAGTGGGTTGTAATGCAGAGAACTATAAAGGAGGAAAAAGAAAGTACTTGTTTATAAAGAAGAGCAGTATGCTTTCCAACAGTTTGTGACAAGGATGCACATTCAAATTGTAGACCTACAGGAACTTTTTCAAAATGAGTTACCTTGCCCTTTGTTAAGTTCTGAATTAGTACATATCAAGCCAAGAAGGAGCTATTTCTTTCTCAGCGCATCTTTTAGCTTTCAGGTTGCAATTTGTGCACATATGTGCATTTTCTCTAACTGGAGCTCTAGCTATTCTGGTTTTATGCCTCTGTCCCTTAAGGTAATACATATAATTAATATTTATAAAGCACTTTATGAAATGCAGTTAATTCATCCCATCCTTACAACAGCATTATGGGTTTGAAATTTCTGCCTCTATTTAACACATGGGGAAAAACTGAAACTCTCAGGGTGTGACTTACCCAAGGTCACACAGCTAGTTAGTGACAAAACTGGGGCTGGAACTCGTCTTCTGACTCCAGACCCTGAGATCTTTCTACTACATTGGGCTACCTCTCTGGGTTCTTCTCCTTCAAAGAAGTGTTCTTGAAGACTTGAGCTCCCCTTCCAAACTGGAGCCTGAATCTGTAGGAACCTCTGCCCAGACTGGTAGACTCAATTTGGCCAGGCTAAATCAGTTCTTTAGAAGTGATTTGTCCTAGGATTTACCTGCAGCTCTTTATTGCATCCTTAAAATACAGTTTTTTAAAAATGTCTTGGGGATACTAAGATTATTACTCACTGAAAAAATACAAATAAAAAGAAATTGGTTCTACTCAATACTCTGTAATGGCCTATATGAGAAAAGAACCTAAAAAAGAGTGGATATATGTATATGTATAACTGATTCACTTTGCTGTATACCAGAAACCAACACAATACTGTAAATCAACTATACTCCAATAAAAATGTTTTAAAAATTAAAAAAAGAAATTGGTATATTAGCCAAAAAGAAAAACAAAAAAAACCCCAAAATGTTCATCAATAACACCATGTTGGGGACTGGTTTTGCTGTTCAGTGGTGAACTTTAATTTAAGAAAATAAACCAGATGCCATTGAAACAAATTAAATGTCCTTCAAAGGGGACTGGTTAAATAAATTGCAGTACAAGGAAATACTATATAGATGGTAAAAAAGAATAAGGCAAATCAATATAAAGGTGTGATTTCCAAGCTATACTGTTAAGTGAAAACAAATAAAGACAAAAAAAAAAAAACAGTGTGAATAGTACCCTTTCATTTGTGAGATATATATATATATATATATATATATATATATATATATATACACACACACACACATATACGTAGAATAATAGAATAACTCCAGAAGGATACACAAAAAAATTGAAATACTGAATGTTCCTGGGAAGGACAAATGGGTGACAAGGGTAGATGGAGACTTACTTTTCACTATCTCTTTATGCCATTTCTTTATACCATCTGAATTTTACCATATGCCTGTATTACCTGTTAAAAATATTTTTAGTTATATAGTGCTTCACAATTTTTAGAGTATTTTTTTAGAGTATTTTTAAATATATGATTTTTATTTAAAATACATGTAATTCAAGGTAGTAAATCTTATACCTTTTTCATAGAGACCTTCAAACTGGTTTCTGCCTTCAACCTACTTTCCAGCTTCCCCCTCTCCAGTCCCTGCTCACTCCAGCCACACCTTAGAGAAGACTGATCTACACTCTTCCTCTCTCCTGCCAGCAGGGCCTCCAGCTCCACTCTCTCACTCCCTTCTAATTAATGTAACTAGGCATTATGTTCCATAATTACATGGTTTGTCAGTGAAATCAATAGTTGCCTCCCTTGCGACAATGACATTTTAGCTCCATCAATCTCCCCAGAGCCCAGCAGCTTCTCTGGGCCAACAAAACTCCCAAGATTATTAACATGTTCCTCGACTCTCACTCATTTTCATGCATGCAAGTAAACGAGCAGAATCTCAAGTCACATGATTTAATACACTCTACCCATGATTATCTGGAGATAAAATTACTATCAAATGTATATTTTAAGACTTTATCTAGGTATAGTTTACATATTACAAAATCCAGCATTGTATGCTTATGGCTCTGTGATTTTTAGTAAATGTATAGAGTTGTATTTTTTAATGATGTATTTTTTATGTATTTTTTTGATGATGATCTTAAGAACCTAACGTAAAATATCCTAGATCATATTAGGTTTCTGACATGACTCAATTTCTTTCTTCTGGCCTCAACTCCCAAATTTGTTCCCTGCCCTACTCCTTAATGGAAGAGATCTAATTCTATTGTTCCTTAAAACCATAGCATGTCAGAATTGGAAGGGCCCTTAGAAATCAACTAGAGATGGGAAACTAAGATCCACATAGGGCACATGATTTGCCTAAAGTCATATAACAGGTAAGTGGCAGAGTCAGGACTAAAATCCAGGATTCTTGCTCCTAGCCCAATGAACTTCCCATTACAGCACAGAGCCTCTTCTCTTAAGTACTGCTAATGTCCTGGAAATCAATACATCAACCACCATCAATAAATTAATCCAGCTAAATCTAAAGATATGATGATGGAGGAAGCGCTTGGGTTGAGGTGGGTCTAGAGAACAGGTAGGAAATATAAGCTCTTTCCTTCATGACCCTTCTGGGTGAATTTCTTTCTTATTATGTAGCACAATTAACCAAGAAGATAGGCTCTTTTCTGCACAGAGAAGGACCTTATAGTTAACAGTCAAGAGAATCAATTATTATTATTACTCTTATTATTATTGCATTTTCTCCAGCATATGTTAACAAGATGAAATGAAACCAACATAGGCACTGCTTCCTGCTTTTGCCAAAAATTATGCTAAAATTAGCCTCTGTTCCCCATGGATTTGGGCCAGGGAAAGCAATTTCGCTTCTCATTTTGTTTTTCTAGCAATCAGTTTGTAACAATTAAACAACTGGCGATAAAGCAAGGAGTACCCTGTATATTTTTGTGTGACTGAACCTGAAATTGTTTTCTAGCATCAATTATAGTGGCACTTGGTGTCACCATAGCAGGAAGGACCTTGCCAACAACAGTTTTGAGGTACTGTATATGGCGTTCTGAACCTAAGAAAACTCTAAAGTGTTCAGATTGACATGGAATCACTGTCAACTATTTTATTTTTTATTAAAAGTCATATATTTTCCCCCAGTAATTCCTGTCTAAGAATGTATCCTAAGAAAAAGCAGATATTTATGTACAAAGATATTCACCAGAATTTTTTATGAGTAAAATCTTGGAAATAATTAGAAGCAATTGGAAGTGATTAAATAAAATATGATAATTCCATAAAGGGGAACTTTATGCAGCTATTAAAGTCAACTTTTCAAATATTTTTTTCATTTTTAACAGCTTTACTGAGATATACTTTATATACCATAAAATTCACTGGTTTAAAGTGTAAATTCAAAGCTTTTTAGTGTATTTACAGAGTTGTGGAACTATCACTGTAATCCAATTTTAGAACATTTTCATCACCCCAAAGAGAAACTTATACCTATTAGCAGTCACTCTCCATATCCCCAACCTATAAATTGATAAGAAAAATACATAACTCAAAAGACGACTGGACAAGTAAAGGCAATCACAGAAGAGGACATACAAATGAATACTATACATATGAAAAGATGTTCAACTTTACAAGTGATAAAGGAAATGGAAATCAACACAAGATACAGTTTTCCCCCAATCAGATGGGCAAAAATGAAAAAGATTGATAACATCTGGTACTAGTAAGGGTGGGGGAGAAACAGGCATTCTCAGACACAGTTGGCAGGAGTATGAATTGTTAACAACTGTTTCTGGAAAATAATCTGGCGCCATTTATTTACTCTTTTTAAAGCACATACATACCATTGCGGTCAGCAACCCCACTTTGGGAATCTATCCTATAGGGATTAAAGGACCAGTATCTAAGGATATATGTACAAAACTGACTTGTGCAGGGATTGCCAATTGCAGATCATTGTATACAGTATGATCCCAGCTTTGTGCCGGGCACTGCTCTTGGCACAAGCAATACATGCCTACTTTCAGTCCCCCCAGCAACCCCATGATCGCAGATAATATTCTCACTCTCCATGGGGGAAGCTGGGGCTTGGAGAAATGAAGCAACTTGCTCTGGGTCTTACCCGCAGCTACCAAGTGGCAGAGCCAGCATTCATATCCAGGTCCACCTGGTCCCCAAACCGAGATATCGTCCAAGAATGATAACTTTCTGGTTAGAACACCTGAAATTCCCTCAGTGGGGGTGGGGCTAATCTTTGGGGACATCGGTTTTTAAGACGCGAAGTGAACTCCTGTCTCAATGAAAGGCATGGAAGTTTGTGAGGCTAGAACTGGGTGAGAAGTAGTAAGTGGGGGACTGGATTGTGAGGAACGTGTAAAATTCATTCAT
Source organism: Eschrichtius robustus (assembly GCF_028021215.1). Taxonomy (NCBI): domain Eukaryota; kingdom Metazoa; phylum Chordata; class Mammalia; order Artiodactyla; family Eschrichtiidae; genus Eschrichtius; species Eschrichtius robustus. The sequence continues at coordinate 105,287,453 of NC_090845.1, forward strand.
TTATCCATCCAACAAATATTTATTAGCTTTTACTATGTGACAGGCACTGTTTAAAGCACTGGGGGAATCATCAATGAACAAAACAGAGAAAGAACCCTGCCCTTGAGAATTTACATTTGGTGGGGATGACACAGACAATTAACAAATTATACTTTATATAAAAAAATATACTTAATATACAATTTATTGTATAATATAAAGACAGAGATAATATGTGAGATGGAGAATAGAGCTATGGAGGAAAATTAAGCAGGGAAGGGGGCTGGGAGGACGGGGGTGTTGGAGGGGACACTGTGATTTTAGAAATGGTGGCCAGAAAAGGACTCATCGAGAGGGAAATATTTAAGCAACGATCTGAAGGATGTGAGAGAAGAGCCATGCAGATATCTGGGGGAAGAGCATTCTAGCAGAGGGAACAAGGGACCCACGGTAAAAGCCTATCTATTATGTTCAAGGAGGAACAAGGAGGCCCAGGGGGTGGGACTGAGGGAAAGAGGGGGAGAGGAGTAGATGATGAGGTCAGAGGGACCTGGGAGCCAGACTATGTGTGCAGAGGCTTGCGGGCCATGACTTTACCTTGTCCTCAGAACGAGATGGGGAACCATTGGAGTTATAAGAAGAGGAGCGACATGATGTGACCTACCTTTTAAGAGGGTGTCTGTGGCAGCTGTGTTGGAAATAAATGGAAGGGAGGCAAGGATGGAAGAAGGAAGACCAAATGGAAGGCTAATGCCATGACTGAGGAGAACGGTGATGGCAGCTTAGACCAGGGCGGTAGCGGGAAGATGTAAGAAGTGGTTAGATTCTGAATATATGTTGCAGGTAGAGTCAACAGGATTTGCTGATGATTTAGATGTCAGATGTGAGAGGAAAGTTTTTGCATGAGAAGCTGGACAATTGGACTTGCTACTTACTGAGATGGGAAGGGACTGTGGGAGGGGCAGGCTAGGGGTGGTACAGACCAAGGGCCCGACCGACTGGTAGGAGCTCACAAGGACAGGCCGCTTCAGAACACCCACCAGCTTCACTCCTTAAACTCTGCTGTGAATGAGACCCAGACCTCTCAGGACTGAAAGGAGCCCTCCTAGGCTCTGCTAGTTTACACTCAGGGATCCCCTGCCAGTGAGGACTGAGGCCATCTTTTTCATCCTGAGGCGCATCTAACTAAAAGCAAAACAGAAAAGCAACAAATTCAAAAGCCAAAAGTTTCTTATATATCTGTACAGTGAACATAAACAGAAAGTCCAGCACCAGGCATATGGGAGGTGCCACAGGGAAAGGCGTCTGCTGAGGATGGAGAGAAATGGCCTCTCCAGAGCAGAGAGATGGGAAATCGTGGCAGGCAGAATAATGCCACCTCTTAATCCCCAGTGGCTTGCTTTCAGGATAAGATTTAAAGGTTGTGAGCCTTCACCAATTTTTACAGGGGAAGGAGAGTTCATTTCCTTTCCCTGGCAGTTGGCCCTTCCCCAATTGGGAAGGATTCTCTCTCCTTCACTCAGTGTCACTTTTACAGCCTCCTCTGGAGACCTCCTACGATTCCCGCTCTCAGATTTTCAATTTATGCTGACGCTTGTGTCATACGTGAGAAACTTTTAGAGACCCCAACATAATACACAATTGCAGAGCATTAGTACTGCCTGCCTGTTAAGCACACAAGGTCCTCCTGTGCGATGTGCTGACTCAAGTTGTCCACAAGTAGCACACATCTAATCGGAGGCTAATTAACGCTATCCAGAGAACCAAATGCTAAGAGCCACAAGAACAAGACAGAAAACACATTATGAATTCAGCTCTGCATCTCTTCTGTCTTCCAGGAATCAACAGGCCAGGCAGGAGCCAAGGGTGTTGCCAGAGAGGCTTTCAAACCTCCACTAGCAAGGCCATCATTTCTGCCTTCGTTTCCTATCGCTATTCTGACAAATTACCACAAATTTCGTGGCTTAAAGCCACACAGATGTATTATCTTACAGTTCTGGAGGTCAGAAGTCCTACAATCAGAACACCAGCAGGGCAGCATTCCTTCTGGAGGCTCTAGAGGGGAGAATCTGTTTCCTTGTCTTTCCCAGCTTCCATAAGCCATCCACATTCCTTGGCTTGTGACCCCTTACTCCATCTTCAGAGCACATCACTGCAACCTCTGCTTCCATCGTCACATCTCCTTCTCTGACTCTGACCCTCTTGTCTCCCTCTTATAAGGACCCCTGTGATTATGTTGGATAATCCAGGATAATCTTCCCATCTCAGGATCCTTAACATAATGACATCTACAAAGTCTCTTTTGCCATGTGAGATAACAGGTTCCAGGGAGTTTTTGTAGATGCTCTTTAGCAAGTTGAGGAAGTCCCCACTCTATTCCTAGTGAAGTGAGAGTTTTTATTCTGCATGAGTGTTGCATTTTGTCAAAAAAGTCTTTTCTCCATCTACTGAGATGATCATGTAAATTTTCTTCTGTGAATATGGTGGATTACATTGATTAATTGTTGAATATTAAATTATTGAATTAGCCTTGCATCCCTGGAATAAATCCCACTCGGTCATGGTATACGATTCTTTTTATACACTGTGGAAATCTATTTAATAATAGCTTGTTGAGGATTTTTGCATCTGTATTTGTGAGAGTTATCAGTGTATAGTTTTTTGTTTATTGTGTGATATCTTTGGTTTTGATATCAGGTTAATACTAACTTCATAAAACAAATTGAGAAGTAGTCCCTCTTCTTTTACTTTCTAGAAGACATTGGTAGAATTAGTATAAATCCTTCTTCACATGTTTTGTATAATTCTCCAGTGCAGCTATCTGGGCCTGAAGATTTCTTTTCTGGGAGTTTTTAAATGATAAATTCAATTTCCTTAATAGTTATAGGGTTGTTCAAATAATCCTGTGGGTTTGAGAGGGAGTATAGTTGTGCCAACACCTTGATTTTGGATTCCTCGGCTCCAAAACTGTGAGACAATAAGTTTCTGTTGTTTTTAAGCCACGCAGTTTGTAGTACTACGTTACAGCCACCCTGGGAAAGATATCCAGTGTCTACTGATTGTCTTTCTTCAGTCAGTCGGTTTGATGTCTTCCTGGTTCTTGGTCTGATGAGTGATTTTTGACTGAAACTTTGACATTTGGGGTATTATGTTATGAGACTCTGGATCCTCTGTAAATGCTCTGTCTTAGCTGGCTTCCTGTGACACTTCTGCCGGGGGAAGAGGAAATACTGTCATGCTCCTGCCAGGTGGTGGTGAAAGTCCAGGTTACCCCTGAGCCTTCTTTCACAACTGAGGAGGGGCTGCTGCGTGCGGCTGGAAGTCCCAGCTCCCCACTCAGGCTCCGCTGGTACCTCCCTGGCCAAGAGCTGTAGATACCTTGTCACTGGCCTCCACGTGGCTTCTAGTGACACCATGAGGAGAGGCAGCCTCGTTACTGCTGGGCAGCAGTGCAAGTCTTCACTCTCCTCCACGCCTCCTCTGACACCACCCTGGCAAGGGGCTCGGGGTGCTTCATTACAACCTGGTGAGGTGGAAATCTCAGCTCCCCACTTGGCCTTTGCTGATGGGGGTGGGGTGAGGCCACATTGTTTTCTGTAGCGCTTGGCTGGAGTAAAGCAGTTATTATCTGTACATTTTCTGTCATTCTAGGCTGTCCCTTTTCTGGCCTTTGGCTAAAGAGGCCCCACTTTTCTTGGGGCTTTTTTGTCTGCATTCATTGCCAGTTCCGGGTTGCCCTCCTCGGCCATTCTGGGTTGTCACCTTCTTCAGCTCCAAGTCTAGGCTATATGAGGCATAAAGGAAACCTGAGGAACTCACCGCCAGATCATTCCTTGGGTCCTAAAATCCCTAGATGATCTGCCTTCTTCTCTCCACCTTTCAGAGTCTTCATATGTTTGTTTCATATACAATGTCAAGAATTTTTAGTTGTATTTCACCAGAGAAATAGCAACAAGTATGTGTATTCCATCTTCTAGAAAGCAGAAGTCCTGGACTTTAAAAAAAATTAATTCAAACAATATAGACCAAAGGTAAAAACACTTTCCCACTCTCAGTCTCATTCAGGATCAAGAAAATGGGCAGCCTCAGGACCCAGGGGTCTCTCTCTTAGGAAATACTACCCTTGGCTTTGCTATCCCTTAGTCAATTGGGAAACCCCAAACACACACTTTAAAAAGAGTGTTTTGAGCTGGCCTGTGTTCATTCCTATTCATCAGGGTTTGTTTGTTTGCTTTTTCAAATTGAGCTCCACAGAGTACCTTCCTCAGAATTACCTTGAGATACTTATTAAAAATGCATTCAGACCTGCCGAATCAGAGTCCAGGACTGGAGACTTGGAACTAACACTTTAACAAGCATCCCCTGCCCTCAAGAGATTCTGGTGTACCCTAACATTTGAGAACCGCTGATCTAAGCCAGTGAGTGATAAAATTACTGAAACAGACCAGGTGTACGATGAAGCCTTATAACAGGCCAAGAGGCTATCCTTCGGGGACTATTAATCATTAATCAGGGCCCTCCAGGCAGACTGGATCAACCAGTTACTAATCCCCCTCATTGCCTTCACAGCCAGTCACTGCTGTGCTTCTTTGCACAAATAACATCTTGAAAGTCCTCAGCTAGTGCTTTGCTACATTTCACTTGCTGCCCAGAGCTATCATTCTGGTAAACCTACCAAAGACAATGAAACTTGTCTGACAGGTTTTATTCTCAGTGAAGTCACACTGGGTCCAGTGAACACAAACCATCCTTTTCAAATAATCCATTTTAGATTGTCTCCTGGAATCAGCATCAAACTTACTGATCTGTCTGTTACACTTCCTCTCTTATTTCCTTTTTTGAAACCTATGATCACATCTGCCTGTCATCAGGCCTCTAGCACCTCTCCTAGTCTCCACATTGATGAAAATAAAAGTATCCTCAAGAGTGGTTTAGGGGTCTCATTTGCAAGCACTCCCAATACTCCAAGAGATGTAATTTGTCCAGACTGGAGACTTGGACTTGGTTAAAGCAATGAGATGCTCTTTAGATAACCATTTTATCCAACCTGGACTCTTCTTCCTTTACCAATGTTTGGTCTAGACTCTTGTTATTCAGAGTGGGGCTGGAAGACCAGCTGCATCAGCGTCACCTGGGAGTTTATTAGAAATGCACATTCTTGGGCCCCACCCAGACCTACTGAGTCAGAATCTCCATCTTAACAAAATCCCGAAGTGATGCATATGCATGTTAAAGTTTGAAAAGCCCTGGGCTAGACTTTTCAGTATGAAAATTTCTCCTTAACAGAAATATAGGTACAAAGTGAGCGCAGAGGAGTTCTGCTCTGTCTTTATCATCCATCACTACATCATTGTCAATTGTATCCCTTTCTTGATTATCTTCCTGCTCTTAACATTATTTGTGAAAAGCTCTTTATGGTGACCTTACCATTCTTTGACGGTCCCAGGTCTACAGCTGGTGTTTAGTCTTTTGAACACTGTTTATGCAGGTCTATACCAGCCCCCGGCACTTATCAGTGGCCTTGTGGGCCTCCTTTCCAAATTTAATCTGCTAAGGACTGAAGGTAAGGGACCTTTCTTCATCAAGAGTCCACAAGGCACAGTAATTCTCTGCACAGGGAAATCTGTTGCAGTCCAGGCTACAGAGAAATCAGGAGTTGCTACATCCCTCTCTTTCTGCATAGACCCTCAAACAACCTTAGATTTTCAAAAGGATCCCTAAGACTGGCCCCTGAAGGATCTTGTTACTTATTCCAGAAAAGTAGACTATTCCACCTTTGGCTCCCAGTAAGTTATATATGCTTATTAGGTAAGCATAGACCTGTAAGAGCACACACCACTTTCAAGTGTCCCACCCCATCCCGTTTGTTTCTGGGAGTCCCACCCTGGTTGGTTGGTTGGTTGGTTTTTCCTATACTGTTGCAGCTTCCACTTCTCCACCCCCTCTGCTTGCAAGGCTGCTTAGAGCAATCTGACTGCTTAGTGTCCATGATGAGATCCCAATGTCCATGCTACCAGTGCTTTCTGTAGCTCCTTCCAAAGCTTGCAAGCCTTGGGGTGCCCAAGTGGTTCTGGATTAGATGGGTATCCTCCCAACTCTGTGCCATCCTCTGTCACCTGGGCCTTGAAACAGCCCTGCTTTCGTTCAGTCTCTCAAAGGCTCCCTCCAGCAAGTCCAGCAATTCATGGTTCTCATTTGCTTAACCATGGAAGTTAAAGGTCCAGAAAAGGAATCCATGCCATTTTATCCCCTCAGAGCTCCTCTTACGTTTGTCTAGGCCTCTTCACCACCAAAAACTCTTTTCTCTTGGTTACAAAGCAGAAGACCCCACATATATGAATGGATACAAAAGGACACTGATAGGTGTTTGGGCGAGAGGAAGGAGGGAGATTGTATACTTTAGTAGCAACTGGCTTCCGGTCAAGTAGATCAAAAGTGTCCAGTTATCGCTGCATTTGTTTAATTTCCAAACACTCAGGGAATTTCCCAGTTACCTTTCTAATTATAGATTTCTAATGTAATTCCTTTATGGTCAGTGAACATACTCTCTGTTATATTCATCCTTTTCAACTCATTAACATTTTCGTTACGGTCCAGCATGGTTTCTCATGCTGAACGTTCCTTGCAGCAGTGCTAGTGCGTACTGGTATACGTACTGGTGCGTACAGGTACATACTGGTATACGTACCTGTGAGTCCCTAACTCCTGGTACAGCTCCAGGCAGGTAGTGGCACCTGCTTCTCTGTCCACAGCAATGTCTCATACGAGGCATTGCACATAGGTGTGCAGTACATATTTACTGACTTATCTGCGATGGGTGGAGCAGACTGGTCTGAACCTTTCAGAGAACCTCAGGTCGTGTTCATTTGCTTTGCCGGTGGCTGGTTAATTAACCTTCCATTGTCAAGTTGCCCCTGGAGCTGGATAGACAAGAAACAGTCCTCGTTTAAAGGTCGATTAAAGGTCAGAAGCTCCCTTTGGAAAACATTTTGGCAGTTTCTAGAAATGTTTCTTTTTTTTAATTGTCTAGTGCAGTGCGGGAGAGACAACCATTAAAAACATCATCACAGGGGTGCTAAGTCTTGCAAAAGGAGAGGTACGGGGGCTATAGAATGTAGGAGACTTAAGCTTCCCAGTGAGTCCGGGATGAGGAGGCGACACTTAGCTGAGCTGTGAAAGATGAGTAGGAGTAAGCCACAAAAGGAATGGAGAGAATTGCCACTTGACATCTCTGCTTGGCTGTTTAATAGGCGTCTCAGTCTTCTTTTTTTTTTTTTTTTTCTTGCATAATATTTTCTTTTTTTTTACTTTTTTTTTGATTGAAGTATAGTTGATTCACAATGTCGTGTTAGTTGCAGGTGTATGGCAAAGTGATTCAGTTATATTGTTTATCTTCTTTTTCAGATTCTTTTCCATTATAGGTTATTACAAGATATTGAACATAGTTCCCTGTGCTATACAGTAGGTCTTAGTTGTTTACCTATTTTATATATAGTAGTGTATATCTGCTAATCCCAAACTCCTAATTTAGCCCTCCCCACTTCCCCCTTTGGTAACCATAAGTTTGTTTTCTACGTCTGTGGGTCTCTGTCTATTTTGTATATAAGTTCATTTGTATCGTTTTTTGGCATCTCAGTCCTAATACGATCCTGCCAAACTCTTGGTCTCCCCCTCCCTTCCCCCACCACTTGACCAGCCTGCTCCTACCCGTCTCCACCACATCAGAAATGGCAATTCCATCCCTCTGACTCCCCAGGCCAAAAACTTTAGAATCATCCTGAATGTTTCCCTCTGTCACACCCCATATCCAGTGCCAGCTTCTCTTGAAGCTGATAAAGTTTTAGTTTCAGGGACCCTCACATTCCAAGGCCCTGGACAGGTCCCTAGGAATGTGTTCACATTGTCATATATTTTTGTATAATTGGGAAAGATATTTTAACTGCGGTCAGTTAAGACCACTGTCTCCTTCCACTCCAACTTTCCTTCCATCACATTTCCCCTTGTGTTGCATGGTATTGGAGTGACCATGGACATTTTGGGGATCCTGCTTAGGGGAAGTTAAGATGGGGACACATTTAGCTGGGCTTTGGGGACATACATTTATGTGGTTTGCATTCACTTCCTGGTGTCGTGACAGAACACTGGAGGACCAGAAGTCATACTGGGATAGGAATCTGTCCTATGGCACTTGGCACGGGCAGTATAAAGGTCATAGAAGTGACACAAGGTTTTATATGTACACAGCCAGAACCTAGTCTATGGAGAATTCTCCCAAATTATAGAATTGTATGCAGAGGATTTGGTTCTTATTGATGTCTAAATAAAAAATGGAATTTCTCTGGGACTTCCCTGACAGTCCAGTGGTTAAGACTCTGTGCGTCCACTGCAGGGGGCACAGGTTCAATCCCTGGTTGGGGAACTAAGATCCCACTTGCCGCGAACCCAAAAAGAAAAAAAAAAAAGATGGAATTTCTGTCTTGTTAAAAATATACTGGATAGGGACTTCCCTGGTGGTGCAGTGGTTAAGAATCTGCCTGCCAATGCAGGGGACACGGGTTCAAGGCCTGGTCCGGAAAGATCCCACATGCCACGGAGCAACTAAGCCCGTGCGCCACAACTACTGAGCCTGCACTCTAGAGCCCGTGAGCCACAACTACTGAGCCCGCGTGCCACAACTACTGAAGCCTGCGCACCTAGAGCCCGTGCTCCGCAACAAGAGAAGCCACCGCAGTGAGAAGCCTGTGCGCCGCAATGAAGAGTGGCCCCCGCTCGCTGCAACTAGAGAAAGCCCACGCGCAGCAACGAAGACCCAATGCAGCCGAAAATACAATTATTAATTTAAAAATATGTATACTGGATAATGCAGCATACACAATTACAAGTGCAGCCTGCTCTTTTTTTCTTTTTGATGGAAATCCCATTAAGTAAAATGGACCAGAATCCCTATGTTTGTTGGGCACACACCTGTAGCAGTACTACAAGCACTGAGTATGTGTGTGAAGTGATGTTTGCTTGATGAATCCCAGCATACAAAATCATGTCTTAGAGCATCTGACCCATCCGTCTTGTCTTGACAAAGCCTGACTCATTGTTGTGATTTTTTTTCTCACTTTAAATACATACTCACTTTCGTACTTAATTTTGTACTCTTTTTTTAAAAACAAGGTCCCACAAATCTTATAAACTTCAAGCCCTAAGACTGCAGCCCTACTCATACTCTATATCCAACCAGTAAGTCCAGATGGCTGCACTGTCAAAATATATCCATAATCCAACCCCTTCTCACCACCTCGACTGCTACTACTCCAGCCCCAGCTGCCACCGTCTCTCACTTGGCTTACTGCAGTAGCCTCCTGACAGTCTCCCTGCTTCATCCCCATCGTCCCCCACCCCAGACAGTCTATCCTCCACATAGCAGACAGAAGGACCTTTTCATGACACAAATAAGGTTATTTAACTATTCTGCTTAAAGCCCTCCGATAGCTTCAGATATCTTGCTCGGAGAAAAACCAAACTCCGTAAAGCAGCCTGCCTGCCCCTTCATGATCTAGCCTCCAGCGGCCAATTTAGCATCATCTCCAACCACGCTTCCCTGTGCTCACTCCACTCCAGCCAAACCATGCTCCTTGATGTTCCTCAAACACACCCCACAAGGTTTCCTTCTCCCCACCCCTCCACAAAAGTTCTTCCTTCAGACATCCATATGGCTTTTCCTCTCACCTCCTTCAAGTCTTTGCTTAAGTACCACCCTCTCAGTGAGGCTTACCTTTATCGCTCCATTAAAAATTTCACCCACCCGCCCTCCTTTGCACTCTTGATCCCTCTTACTCTGCTCTCTACTTTTTCTTTTTTCCCATAGTGCTTATCCCTTTCTAAAACACTAGGCAGTTTACTTATTGATTATGTTTATTCTCTTTAATCTCTCTCCTCCTAGACTGCAAGCTCACAGGCACAGTAATCTTAACTTCACTCACTGGTATATCCTCAATACTTAGAATAGTGTCTAGCAACTAGTAGGTACTCAATAAATATTTGTTGAATGAATGAATAAATGAACCAAGAGTGGGAAGAGCATGTGCAAAGTTCCAGAGATGAAAGATGTGTGGCTTACTCAAGGAATTCAAAGAAGTCTCAAGGAGTAAGGTCAAAAAGGAAAGTGGCTCAAGCTGGAGTCGGGCAAGGCAGGCAGGAGCCAGAGGGGGAAGGAATCTGTAGACCAGAATAAGGATATTGAAGTTCAGAGCAGGGAAAATCCATTGAGGAGTTATAACCAAGGGAGTGGTGTGATCGTAGCTCAGAGACATCATTGGCAGGTGTATAGAAAAGGGAGCCCTGTGATGGTGATGGCAGGGGTGGGGGAGGGGGTAAGGGGGTGAAGACTGGAAGCAAAGAGACCAGTTAAGAGGCTATTGAAGTAGTTCAGGCAAGAGGCGATGGTGTCTCAGACTATTTTGGATGGTGACAATGGATACGGAGAGAAGTGGAAAGACCTTTTATTTAGGAAGTAGAATCAGAAAGCTCTGATGATGAACCAAAAGGAGAAGGACGTTTGATAAGAAGGGTGTGGTCATCTGTGCTGACTGCTGCTAGGGGGTCAAGCTAACAAGGACTGAAAAGTAAGTGTCTATTGGAATTAAGTGACACGGAAGTAACAGGCGATCTTGTCAAGCGCATTTCCACAAAATATAGATGGTTAAAGTCAGCCTGGCCTGAGTGCGTGGACAAGTGAGTGGGGTGTGAGGAAGTAGAGGCCACTTGACATATCGACAAAGCCCCTGACACCTAGTAGGCTCTCAATCCATACCACTTTCCTCCCTCCTTTCCCTGCATCAATGATGTTGCATAACTGCGATAATATTGCTAATTAAACTCTAGGTAAAAGAAAAAATGTTAAATTAAAATAATATCATAAGTAGTTAAATATTTACTGTTCCTTTGGTATCAGATTTCTTATGGTAAAATATTAAATTCAAATATTAATAAGGAAAACAGCTGGTTCTGAATATTCAGACTCTCAGAGGAACACAGTAATGAATCATTTTTAAAGCCGGACAGCTTCACACTTAATCTGCTCAAGGAATAGGAACACAGTCATTTTTCAATAATCGTTTTATAAAATGAATATAAATTTCTGATTAGTCTGTTCCCAAAATGGAAACGACCTTTTAACATCATTATGATAAATATTTGTTGTAAGAAATTCAGGCATTAACCTAGTGTATATAGAAGAAAGGAGATTCAGAGTTTCAGTTTTGCAAGCTGAAGAATGTTCTGTAGATGGGTGGTGGTGATATTTGCATAGCAATGTGAATGTATTTAATGCGAATCAGCTGTACACTTAAAAATGGTAAAAACAAATATCGTATATTAACGCATATTGGTGGAATCTAGAAAAACGGTACAGATGAACCGGCTTGCAAGGCAGAAATAGAGACCCAGATGTAGATAACAAACGTATGGACACCAAGGGGGGAAGGGGGGGGTGGGATGAATTGGGAGATTGGGATTAACATATATACACTAGTATGTATAAAATAGATAACTAATGAGAACCTGCTGTATAGCACAGGGAGCTCTACTTCACTTCACTATACAGTAGAAACTATCACAACATTGTAAAACAACTGTACCCCAATAAAAATAAATAAAAATTTTAAAAAAATGGTTAATAGGGTAAATTGCATGTTGTGTATATTTTATAATTTAAAAAATAAATAACTTCTAAATAAAAGAAGAAAGGGAAGATAGCCTTCTAATCCCACTGCTTAAGTTGGCATATAGGATTCATCATTCATTCATTCAACAGATATTTACTGAATGCCTGCTATATGCCAAGCACACGTCTAGGTGCTGAGAACACATTAGTGAACAAAACAACGTCCTTCCCCTTGTGGAACTTACTCCTAATGGGAAAGAAAGAAAATAAACAAACAGGAGAGTATGTATCATGTCAGATGGTGATAAATGATAGAAAAATAAGGCAAAGAAGGGAGATAATGAGTCATGGGGAGGTTGTAATTGTATATAAGGAAGGCCTCACTAATAAAGTGACATTTGAGCAGAGACCTGAAAGAAATGAGGGAGCGAGCCATGCAGACATCCTGAAAGAAGAGCTTTCCAGGCAGAGGGAACAGCCAAGGCCAAAATCCCAAGGCAGAAGCAGGTTTGGCATGTTCAAGGAACAACAGAAAAGCCAGGGTGACTGGAAGGGAGTAAGTGAGGGGAGAGGAGTAGGAACGGAGGTCAGAGAAGTGTGGAGGGTCTCTGAAGGCCATAAAAAGGACTTTGGATTTTACTCTGAGTGAGGATAGAAATCATTGGAGAGTTTTGAGCAGAGGAAGGACCTGATATGGCTTCAGCTTAAAAGAGATTACTCTGGCTGCTGCGCTGAGACTGGACTGAAAGAGGGCAAAGCAAGAAGCAGGGAGGAAAATTAGGAGGCTAGCGCAATTATCCAGGTGGGAAATGATGGTGGCTGAGACCAGGGTGGTGGCGGTGAAGATGGGAAGAGGCACCAACAGTGTTTGCTGAAGGGCTGGATATAGGCAGAGGTCAATCTAGGCTTTGAGAGGCCTGAAGCTTATACAATTTGGGGGGTTCTCTGTTAAGAAGAAGGATACAACATTAGATACAAAATGAATATTTATTTAAAATGAGAAAAGAAATCACAATATATTACAAATTTATAAAAGCTGACAAGTACTACAAACATCAGAAAATCTAGAAAATAACTTAATATTAACTTCCTGACACACCCCTATAAAGCCTTTTACTATATAGTTTGTTGCATACTATTTATTCACCTGTCCATGATAATTTTATAATATCTTCTATAAAATAACAGAAAGATAATTTTCTCTTCTAGCATAGTTGATCAAAATTTCTATTTTATCATCAAAAAGTCTACAAACAATAAATGCTGGAGAGAGTGAGGAGAAAAGGGAACCCTCCTGCACTGTTGGTGGGAATGTAAATTGGTACAGGTACTATGGGGAAAAGTATGGAGGTTCCTTAAAAAACTAAAAATAGGAACCTCCATATGATCCAGCAATCCCATTTCTGGGCATATATCTGGAGAAAACCATACTTCGAAAAGACACATGCACCCCAATGTTCATAGCAGCACTATTTACAATAGCCAAGACATGGAAGCAACCTAAATGTTCATCAACAGATGAATGGATAAAGAAGATGTGGTACATCTATACAATGGAATACTACTCAGCCATTAAAAGGAACGAAATTGGGTCATTTGTAGAGACATGGATGGACCTAGAGACTGTCATACAGAGTGAATTAAGTCAGAAAGAGAAAAACAAATATCGTATATTAATGCATATATGTGGAATCTAGAAAAATGGTACAGATGAACCAGTTTGCAAGGCAGATATAGAGACACAGATGTAGAGAACAAACATATGGACGCCAAGGGAGGAAGGGGGGGTGGGACGAATTGGGAGACTGGGATTGACATAAATACTTATCTAAAAAACAGAAACAGACTCACAGACTTAGAAAACAAACTTATGGTTACCAAAGGGGAAAGGCGGAGGGAGGGATAAATTAGGAGGTTGGGATTAACATATATACATTACTATATATAAAATAGATAAACAACAAGAACCTACTGAACAGCACAGGGAACTCTACTCAGTACTCTGTAATAACCTATATGGGAAAAGAATCTGAAAAAGAATAGATACATGTATATGTATAACTAAATCACTTTGCTGTATACCTAAAACTAACACAACATTGTAAATCAACTATACTCCAATATAAAATAAAATTTTTTAAAATTTCTGTTTTATTGATACTTTTATTTCATTTTTATTATCGCTAGAGTTTTTAATTGCCATTGTGGTAATAATAAGACAGGTTTTGACAGGTGAGTCTTCTTTCTTTCTTACATATTAACTTCCTTCCTATCATATTTAAATTCTTATTCATCAAAAATTCCAGAAAACACATACAAAATTGACCTGAAAACAAGATATTTATATGAGCGATATGAATGCATTTAAAAATTGACACTGCACCACATTGAGTTATGTAATTGTATAAAAATCACTCAATATTCCATACATTGAGTTATTTGACTAATATGTTTTGGCTTTTTGTGACAAGAAAACTTATTTCTTCAGGCTAGCTGCTGTGTCCATGATACTTTCATGTGCCATTTCATCAAAAACTGCCAGACTTCATCAGAACAAGATCAGTCAGATACACTAAAACATGATCCAATATTTTAAGATGCATAAAATATGCAAATTCATACATAGACAAAATCACAATTTGTAGTACTGCTACAGGCTGGTGCTCTGCAAAAACAGGATTTCTGATAAATTCTATTTCAAGATTCCCAGAAAAACTTACTGTAGCCACTATGGAAACAGTATGAAGTACTTAAATGTAAGACCTGAAACCATAAAACTCCTAGAAGAAAACATAGAAAAGGCTCCTTGACATGGGCCTTGACAATGATTTTTTAGATATGGTACCAAAAACACAGGCAACAAAAGCAAAAAAAAAAAAATCATCAAGTGGGATTTCAAACTAAAATGTTTCTGCACTGCAAAAAAATCATTCAACAAAATGAAAGGGCAACCTACAGAATGGGAGAAAATATTTGCAAATCATCTATCTGATAATGGGTTAATATCCAAAATATGTAAGGAACTCACAGCTCCATAGCAAAAAAAAAAAAAAAAACAACAACAAACCGAACAAAATCCAATTTAAAAATAGGCTGGACCAAAAAAGACGTACAATGGACAACAGGTACATGAAGAGATGCTCAACATCACTAATCAACAGGGAAATGCAAATGAAACCCACAATGAGATATTATCTCATATCTGTTAGAATGGCTATCATCAAAAACACAAGAGATAAGAAGTGTTGGCAAGGATATGGAGAAAAGGGAACCCTTGTGTACTATTGGTGGGAATGTAAGTTGGTACAGCCACTATAGACAACAGTATGGAAGTTCCTCAAAAAATTAAAAATAGAACTACCACATGATCCAGCAATCCCACTTCTAGGTATATATCCAAAAGAATTGAATTCAAGATCTCAAAGAGATATATGCACTCCCATGTTTACTGCAGCATTATTCACCATAGCCAAGTTATGGAAGCAATCTAAATGTCCATTGACAGATGAATGGGTAAACAAAATGTGAGAGATAGATAAAGAGATAGACGCACATACACACACTCAATGGAATATTATTCAGCCTTAAAAAAGGAAATCCTTTCACACACTACAACATGAATGAGCCTTGAGGACAATATGCTAAGTGAAATAAGCCAATCACAAAAAGATAAGAATTGCATGATTGAACTTATATGAGGTATCTAAAATAGTCAAACTCAGAAGCAGAGAGTAGAATGGTGGTTGCCAGGGGCTGAAGAGAGGGTAATGGGGAGTTGCTCTTCAATGGGTATAAAGTTTCAGTTATACAAGATGGGTAATTCCTAGAGATCTGCTGTACAACACTGTACCTACAGTCATCAAAAATGTATTGTACAATTAAATATTTGTTAAGAGGGAAGAGCTCATGTTAAGTGCTCTTGCCACAATTAAAAGAATGGATGGTGCACTGAGTTGCATATGCCACATTATTGCATATTCTGTCACATGAGTGACAGGAGTCCCATTCTGACTAGGCAGTACTGAATCCTCCATATATAGTTTTACATGTCCAGTGAGCAGAAGAATTTTCCACAGGCTGGTTTTTGCTCTGTACATTCCCAACCTTATTTCTTCTCAGCTACACGTATCTCCAGTGCTGGTGCTGCAGGACACATTAGTTCCAAGATATGATCATTGGCTGTACACCATTAGTCAGCATAGTGAGAGATAAGAGTATTCCCGGATGACATTCTTATGCCGGGACGGCTACCAGTGATGTAGAAGTGACTGCAAGCCATGTAAAAATATCTGATCAAACCCCAAGTAAATGTAAACCCAATTCAACTTCTCCTTTGTATGACCCCAAAATGTCCACAGCCATCCAATACCAACCCTACCACAAGGGGAAGAATGACAGAAGGGAAGTTGGAGTGGAAAGAGACAGCTGCCTTTTTTTTTTTAAAGATTTTTTTCATGTGTACCATTTTTAAAGTCTTTATTGAATTTGTAACAATATTGCTTCTGTTCTATGTTTTGGGTTTTTTGGCCTCGAGGCATGTGGGATCTTAGCTCCCCGACCAGGGATCGAACCCGCGCCCCCTGCATTGGAAGGCAAAGCCTTAACCACTGGACCACCAAGGAAGTCCCGAGACAGCTATCTTAACTGATGGCAATTAAAATATTTCACTTTTGCAAATTTTACAAAAGCGTGTAGCAATGTTATCCCATTGTTGGGGCCTTGTAAGAAGCTGCCGCAAGTGAGGGGCTCCGATGCTTAGGCTTCATTAGCGTCACAGTAACTGTAATACTAGATGTGGAGTGAGAGAGAGGAGTCGAGGATGATGCCCAGGTTTTGGGCCTGAGTCACTGGGTGAGTAGAGCTGCTGTTTACTGAGATACGGAAGATGAAGAGAAGTTTCGGGGGGAAATCAGAAGTTCAGTTTGGGATAGGAAAAGTGTAAGATGTCTATTAGACAGCTAAAGGAGAGATCAAGTAGGCAGTTGGATATACAAGTCTGGAGCCCACAAGAGAGGATTGGCTGAAGAACTAAATTAAGGCGACAACAGCACATGGGATGTATTTAAAGCCGTGAGATTGGACACGGAGTGAGGAAAGAGAGAGAGATTAGACCTAAGGTTAAATGTTAGCATCACTGAGGTCAAGGTAACAGAGAATTTGCCAAGAGTTGGCTGGAGTGAGTCAGAGTATGGAAGGAGTAGAACTAGAGACAGCGGTCATACTTGGTGTTTTGGAAATGACTTTTCTCAGTAAAAGCTCTTGGGGTTGTTTCCTATTAGCATATATAGATTTATTTCATTATTTTAAAAAGTTCTTTAGTGTAAGGATCACTATAATTTATTCCTCCAGTTCTCTTTCGATGGACATTCAGGCTGTTAATCTTGGTGATTATAAATAATCCCATAACGAATATCTCTGAACATACATTCTTGTGCACGTGCAAAATATGCCTCTAAGATTCTGAATTCTGAAACTGCTAAATAAAGAGTAAAGTTTTCCCTTGGTATCCACAAGAGATTGGTTCCAGGACTCCCTCGGATACCAAAATCCAGGGATGCTCAAGTCCCTTAATAAAATGGTGCAGTATTTGCATATAACCTAGCACATCCTCCCATATACTTTAAATCATTTCTAGATTATTTATAGTACCTAACACAATGTAAATGCTATGTAAATAGTTGTAAATACAACGTAAATGCTATGTAAATAGCTGCCAGAGCAAGGCAAGTTCAAGTTTTGCTTTTTGGAACTTTCTGGAATTTTTTTTCCCAAATATTTTCTATCTGCAGTTGGTTGAATCCACAGATGCAGAACCTGAGGATGTGGAGGGCTGATTATATGCACATTTTCAGTCTCACACAGACTGCAAAATTTCCTTCAACTGACTTTCTTATCAGTAATATGAGAGAACTGCTCCTTCCCCACACCTTTCAAAGCACTGCATACTAATAATCTTTTAATCTTTGCCACCCTGTAGGTGTTTTAAATAGCAATGTTATTTTAATTTGCATGTCTTTGATCACCAGTAAAGCAGAACAGCTTTTCATATTTATTTCCATTTGTATTCCTTCTTTTGTATTAAAACTGGGGCCTTTGCCATTTTTCTGTTTGAGCATGTCTGCTTTTTATTTTAATCAATTTGTCAGAAACATGTCATAAATGTTGCAAATATTTTCTCCCCAAAATGTGTTTGACCTGCAAAATTATTTATGGTGTTAAATGTCCATCGACAGATGAATGGATACAGAATGGTACATATATACAATGGAATATTACTCAGCCATAAAAAGAATGAAATAATGCCATTTGCAGCAACATGGGTAGTCCTAGAGATTATCATACTTAGTGAAGTAAGCCAGATAGAGAAAGATGAATACCATATGATATCACTTATATGTGGAATCTAAAAAAGAATGATACAAATGAACTTATTTACAAAACAGAAACACTCACAGACTTAGAGAACGAACTTATGGTTACCAGGGGGAAAGGGGGGAGATAAGCCTGCGCCCCCCCCACCCCGCCCCGGCAGTGGAAGCACAGAGTCTTAACCACTGGACCACCAGGGAAGTCCCCACACACTATATTTAAAATAGACAACAACAAGGACCTACTGTGTAGCACAGGAAACTCTGCTCAATATTCTGTAATAACCTAAATGGGAAAAGAATTTGAAAAAGAATAGATACTTGTATATGTATAACTGAATCACTTTGCTGTACACCTGAAACTGACACAACATTGTAAATCAACTATACTCCAATATAAAATAAAAATTTTTAAAAATTATTTATGGTGTTCTTATAGAGTTTGGTTTTTCTGGGGGGTTTTTTGTTTCATTTTTTGTAATGTGCCCCAAGCTTTCATTGTTTTCATTTAGTGGCTTCTGCCATCTATGTCACATCTGATTGTTTTTTAACAAGAGCAGCAGAAATAGATTTTAAGATTATTAACCCAAAGCTTAGAGAGAACATGTTCTCTTTTCATAGCTAATCAGACATCTGTAATGGGGACAAAATCGCCCCTTCCCACCCCCAACTTTAATCAAGATGTTTTTCTTTACGTTGTTGGCAAAGACTGCTGCCTAATTGAGACTTCTGTGTATTCAGTGAATGCTTCTGTGTATTTGGCCTCACAAAACCCAGGGGCAAATGGGACCGTGTGCTTTCTCTAACAAACACAAGAACAAACACAAGTAAGGCAGCCTATTAGGAGCTTTTTCAGCTCTTTTGTAAAATACATGTAACATTTTCAGCATGCAATTTGCATGAAATGGTAGGAATGCGGTTTTCTAAGTTCGAATGCATTTCGTTAATTCCGTGTATAAGACACACTTGAAATAAAGTACTTCTATGCCAAAATATTTTTTAATCATGGGTTTTTTTAAGCTCTTTAGGTAAGAGGTTTTTGCCTTGCATGGGTTGGAAACCACAACTGGTCCATTAAATCAAGTGGCTTCCACAGTATTTGAATACTGCAAGTTGAACTTTCTTTAAACCCAAAAGCTGAAACAAGAGTTTCAGTATGAACTGAATTGTTACAGTCATTTTCTTAAAGATTAACAAGTCAACTAAAAAAACTGCTGTCAACTACCCACAGAAGAAAGACTCCTCAATCTTGTTTCTTTCCCAATGCAAGCTGAACTTTCTTTAAACCCAAAAGCTGAAACAAGAGTTTCAGTATGAACTAAATTGTTACAGTCATTTTCTTAATGATTAACAAGTCAGCTCAAAAAATTCTTGTCAATTACCCACAGAAGAAAGACTCCTCAATCTTGTTTCTTTCCCAAAGTATTGCAGGTGTTTCAGAGGTAAATTTTGAATTCAATAAGTGTCCAAAATAAGGAAAACCAAATAAAGCACCTAGACTCAGTTATTGCCCCCCAAAAAAGTTTACAAAATCTTTCAGATCACAAGAAACTGTGAAATTGTTAAACTATCAGAATGCAGAAACAGACACTTCAAGCATTCTTGTTAGGGAAGCAAACTAGGAAAAAGAATGTTCTCCATTTAAATTTTTTTCCTCATACTTATTATCTGAGATGGCTGGTTTTGAGGTTATCATATAAAATCGATAACCAGTTAGAACTTACAGTAGAAGAAATTATCCCATTCACAATAGTAGTAAAACCCATAAAATATCTAGAACTAAATAAGAAAAGAGCAGGAGGGCTTCTATAAAGAAAACTCTTGTGGGATATAAAATAAGACTTCAATAAATGGAGACATATTGTATTCTTAAATAGGTAGACTCAACATTATAACAATTTTAGTTCTCCATAAATTGATCTAGAAATCCAACACACACCCAACCAAAATTCTAGAAAGGAATTCTCTGAAGGGAGGGATGGAGAACTTGACAAAATCATCATAAAATACATTAAAATCTGGAAAAGAAGGGTAATAAGTGGGGATTAATCTTACCAGATAGTGAAGTGTATTATAAAGCCACAGTGATTAAAAGAGTGTGATACAGGAATTGACAGGAACTGACAGTTTAACGGATCAGAATGGAGTATAGAAATGGACTTAAATATATGGGAGAACATAGTCCTATGTGATAAAGTTGGCATCCATTCACTCAACAAATATTTACTGAGCTATATCTGATGTAGACATGCAACACTCAAAATTTCTGCCTTGAGTGGAGCTTAAATTCTCGTGGAAGACACCAACCAACAAACAATAAATAAAATATATAGTACATCAGACAGTAATCAGTGCTATTGAGAAAACCCAGGCAGGAAAGAGAGATGGGAGTTGGAGGGAACTGCAATTTTAAATAGAACAGTCATCTCTGACAAGGTGACATTTCAGCAAAGACTAGGAGGTGAAGGCATGAGCCATGTAGATACCTAAGGAAAGAGTAGATCAGATACGGTGAGGTTTCTCAACATGGGCAGTATTGACAGTTTGGGCCAGATGATTCTTTGCTGTAGGGGAGGCCGTCATGTGCATCATAGGATGTTTAGCAGGATCCCTGGCCTCTACCCACTGGATGCCAGTAGCTACCCTCCTCCCGGGTGTGACAATCACAAATGTCTGTAAACATTGCCAAATGTCACCTGGGGAGCGAAATGGCCCCCAACTGAGAACCTCTGGTTTGGAGAGAACAGTGAGGGCAAATGTCCCGAGTGGCTGAGGAGAGTGGTTGGCATGTTAAAGAAACAGCAAGAATGCCATTGTGACTGGAGTGGAGTGAGCATGGGTCAAGGATCAGGGTGGATGGGGGGCTGGGAAGAGAACTAGTAGAATATGACGTAATATATTTGGGGAGAGGGGGTGGTCTGTGGCAGATCATACAGGACCTCGTAAGACACTGTGATGACTTTATCTTTTATGTAGAATGAGATGAAAAGCCATTGGAGGATTTTGAGCAGAGAAGTGATTTGATGTCTTCTATTTTCGGAGACCCAGTCAGTCTGTTGTGTTGAGAACAGGTTGTAGGTGAGCAAGGGAAGATGCAGGGAGACCAGTTATTGTGATAAGCCAGAGAAGAGGTGTCGGTGGCTTCAAAAAGGCTTGGACTAGGGTGAGAGTAGTGGACGTGGGGAGAAGTGGTAGATTCTGGATATATTTTGATGGTAGACTCAACAGGATTTGCTGACAGATGTGAATAAAAGAGGGGCATCAGAAATGACTCCCAGGGACTTCCCTGGTGGTCCAGTGGTAAAAAATCCACCTTTCAATGCAGGGGACGTGGGTCCAATCCCTGGTCAGGGAACTAAGATCCCACATGCCGCGGGGCAACTAAGCCCGCACGCCACAACTACTGAGCTCACGTGCCTCAACTAGAGAGCCTTCGTGCCACAAACTACAGAGCCCATGCACCCTGGAACCTGCACGCCACAACTAGAGAAGAGTAAACCCACATGCCACAACTAGAGAGAAGCCCATGCACCACAATGAAGATCCCGCGTGCCACAACTAAGACCCGATGCAGCCAAAAATAAATAAAATAAATAATTTAAAAATATATATATTAAAAAAATGACTCCCAGGACTTTAGCCTAAGCAACTGAGAGGTTGAGTTGCCATTTAGTGTTATGGGGAAAACTTCAGGGGGTGCAAATTTTGAGGGAAGGTTAGAGTTGGGTTTTGGACATGTTGACTTTGAGTGGTCTTTTGGGCATCAGAGTGGAGGGATGCAGTTGATTGGATACACGGCTCTGAATTTCATGAGGGAGGTCAGGGATGGAAATATAAATTTGAGGTCACTAGCATATAGGTGGTATTGAAAGCCATGAGACCAGATGAGATCACCATGGGAGTAGATCAGACAGAGAAAGGTCTAAGAACTGAGCCCTGGGACAGCCCAATGTTAACAGGTCAGGTGTGGGAGGATGGCATGGGAGGGGGCGGTAAAGGAAAAGTGGTAAAGGAAACTGAAAAGGTAAGTCAAGAGAGATGGAAGAAAACCGGGAAAATGTGTGTCCTGGAAGCCAGGTGGAGAAAACGGTTCAAGGAGGGAGAAGTAATCAATGATGCAAATGTCACCAATAGGTTGCTGGATTTAGCAACAGGGAAGTAATGAGTGGCCTTTATAACAGCAGTTGTAGCAGAATGGTGAGCGTGAAAGAATGGCTGAAGTGGGTTGAAGAGAGAATGGGAAGAAAGGAATTAGAGACCACAAGAACAGGCAACTTTTTAAGGACTTTTGTTTTAGAGGGGACCAGAGAAAGTAACTAGAGGAGGAAGTGAGTTCAAGAGAAAGTTTTAAGATGGGGAGTAGAAATAGCATCTTTGTATGCTGATAGGAATGACACAATGGAGAGAAAAGCTGATGAGGCGGAGAGAGAAGGAAGCTGCTGGGGGGAGGTCCTTGAGTAGGAGAAAGGGGATGAAATCTAGTGCACACACAGAGGGAGGGGCTGTACACAGAGTCACAGACAGTTGGTTTACAGCATTAGGAAAGACAGCACTGAATACAGACAGAGTTGTAGGTAAGAGGGCAGGTGTGACAGTGAGAGCTTGTGGAAGTTCTCTTTTGATCGCTCCTATCTTTTCAGTGAAATAGGAAGCAAGGAGAGAAGATGAGAGAGGGGGTGCAGAGGCTTAAAAGAAGAAAAAGTATGCGGGCTGTGAGGTTAAGGCCAGTAGGTCTAGAATTAGCCTGACCTGTTTTACTGAAGTTCCTGCATGGCACTGACCCCTCATCAAGGCATGAAGCATACTGATTAATGGTGTTGCTGTGTAACCATGGGTCTGAGGAGATGTAAGGGGGTTTGTAAACGTTATGTATTGATAACAGTGAGATTAATGATTTGCACCTGGCCTCAGTATGACACCTGCCCCTTCCTCCCAGGGCTCTTCCGTTGAGGCTGGAATACACCTATATGACTGGCAAAAAAAATTTTTTTTAACCCCAAACAAGACTCCATTTTCGACTCCCTGGTTCTGAGGTGTTCCATGCACATGTCAGTGGCTCCTGGTCCGAGTGAAAAGATGTCTTGCCACCACACTTATAGAGGAGGGCAAGAGGACCCCTTGCTGTATCCTTTTTCTGTAGTAAACTGTACATCTGTAAGCACTGCCATTGGGTCCTGTGAGTCTCCTTTAGCAATTGAACCCTGTTCACCTGCCACTGTGAATGCAGCGTGATATAGTTACCCAGGAGAGTGGGAGAGATATTAGTGGGGAGAAGATACATTTTTCAAATAAGGCACTGGGACAAACGGTGTAGTAGACGTGTCTGCCCAAATCAATTCACAATGATTCCTCCTAGAGAACTCCCACCCTCTAACTTCTCCATTCCAATCCATAGGGTCTCAGGATTGAGTTCTCAACAGCCATGTTTATATTAAGTGACCCATGTCACCGATCAAATCAAAGGTGAACCCCTGACCTAAGTTGAACTAATCAGAGTCTCTGCCAGTCTGAAGAGCTGGTGTCTAGAAGGGAGGAGACCTAAAACCTTAATTGTTGAGCTTTAGTATGGCTAGCTTCCACCACAGGACCAAGTAGCAGAGAAAACCAATCCACAGAGACAGATGAATGAAGCCAGTGCTCAGAGAGCAGCAGAGATGAGAGATGGAAAGAAACTAGTACTCTTTGCATTCCTGACACCTTTCCCTTCCCAAATTCCAACCCTTTTGGAAATTAAACTCCATCCTAGAACTAGGGTTTCAGGGAGATACTCCATATTCTCATAGTTAAGTTTTCTTTTTTCCCATCTAGTTAGTTTAAGTTAGCTCCTTTACTAGCAGCTAAAGATCCTTAACTCATTAGTCATTTAGAAACATATAAAGCTGGATCCCTATCTTACCTCCTACACAAAAATGCATTCCAGATGAAGTTAAGATTTCAATTTAAAAATAAAACAATACAGGGAGTAAAATAAAATATAAGAGAATGTTTTTACAATCTTGGAATCCAGAAACCAAAATGGAAAAAGATTTAAACATTTGGCTATATACAATTTTAAAAAGTGTAAACAGCCAAAACATCAACAAAGCCAAAGGGCATAAAATTGGGGAAAATATTTGCAACCAATGTGAAAAGCAAATGACTAACATTAGTAATACACAAAGAACTGCTATAAGTCAGTAAGAGAAGACAAAACAAAAGTAGACAAGTTGGTAAGGGACAAAAATTGGTAAAGCACAGAAAACCAATTATAAACGGCCAACAAACAAATGAAAAGATGCTCAACTTGACCCTTAATTCAGAAATAGATGAAAACTATAGATCAGCAAATATTAAAAAGATTAATAACCCTAGTGTTGATAAGGTTTTGAAAAAAACCTTATTATTTTGAAAAAGCCTTTTACCATTGGTTAAAAGGTTTGAGAGTGTAGTTTGGCAACATCAATCAAAATTCTAAATGCACAAAACTTTTTGACACCAGCAAGTCCACTGCTAGGAATTTACCCTAAAAAATATTCACATAATTCATGTAACAATATTTATAAGATGTTTATTATAAAATGGTTTATAATAGTAAAATTTGGACATACCCAAATACCTATCACATTGCATTGCATTTAAAAAAATATATATATGGTATATCCACAGAGTGTAATGTGCTGCAGCAATTTAAAAAGATTGAGGCAGCATTGTATATTGCTGACACAGAAAGTTACTCAGGAGATATTTAAAGTGGAAAAAGCAAATTGCAGATCACATGAAAAGCATGATCTTACTTTTTTAAAGGGGAAAGAGGAGGAGGGATAAATTAGGAGTATGGGGTAACAGATACAAACTACTATACATAAAATAGATAAGCAACAAGGAACTTACTGTATAACACAGGGAACAATATTCAATATCTTATAATAACATATAATGGAAAATAATCTGAAAAATATATATATATACATATAAACCTGAATCCGTTTGCTGTACACCTGAAATTAGCACAATATTGTAAATCAACTCTACTTTAATTAAAAAAAAAGAAGGGGGAGGGGGAGACTAAAACACCATGATGTAGTTAACAGTCATGGGCAGTGGGAATGGGGCAGGAGATGGGAACAGAAGAGTTTAACTTTTACTTTATACAGTTCTAAGTGGCTTAAACTTTCTACAACAGACATTTATTAATTTGTAATAATGTTTAAACCAAATATTTTTAGAAGCCTCAGACAAAAACTTAAATAGAAAGGCATACCATATTTTCAAATAGCAAGATACAACATCAAAATATGTGGGATAGGGAGGGTGGGAGGGAGGGAGACGCAAGAGGGAAGAGATATGGGGACATATGTATATGTATAACTGATTCACTTTGTTATAAAGCAGAAACTAACACACCATTGTAAAGCAATTATACTCCAATAAAGATGTTTAAAAAAAATATGTCCATTCTTTCTAACTTAATTTATAGATTTAACATGATCCCAGGAAAACTGCCTACTTTGGGGCTCGAGAAGCTTATCTAATGTTCATATGGAAAAATAAGCAAGGAAGAGCAACCAGAAAACTGCTGAAAAGGAAGAATAATGGAGCAGGGGAGACTAGTCTACTAGATATTAAAGCATATGTAATATATGTAAATAGCAAAGATGTTTATTACGGCAATGTTTGTATTAGACACAAACCGTGGACCACTGAAATACTTACCAAATAAGACTAGTTAAATAAAATATGGTATGTCTGTGTTATGGAGTACTAAACAGTCATTAATAATAATGAAGTACATGCACTGATGTGGAAAGATGCTCATAATATATTGCTAAATCCAAAAAACAAGTTGCAAAACCATAAACATAATGGAATCCCATTTATGGAAAAGAGGAAAGTCATATGCTCATATGAACACACATACATCACATGTATGTAAATATATGAAAAGTAGGTGGGAATTATGCCCACTGAACTGATAACAGTGGTTACCTCTAAGGAGGGGACTGGGATTCAGATGGTGGGAGGGAGGGTAACATGGACTTCTGTTCTGTATACTTCTAGAATGTTTGAATCTTTTATGATGAGAATGTATTCATGTAGTACCTGTGTAATTTTTTTCAGAAGAAGCTCATAACTTTACTGAAAGAGCAGTTACAACCTGCTTTCTTGTGAATGTTTAGGCATATCGGATCGCAAGCAAAGTTTACAAATGAGTCTTCAGTGATTCATTCAATCACGTGTTCATTTCCTCATTCATTCAACAAATATTTCTTGAGTTCCCGCTATATGCCAGGCGTTTGCCCTGATCCAAAGCAGCTCACTCACCTGGGTGATCACTAAAGGCAGCAGTCAGACAAAGTGACTGAGCCACAGGAGCAGCTGATATGGCCCTGACCAAGTGTGTACGATTAACGTCCAGCAATAAAATAAGAAGTTAACGCTGATCACAAGAATGTCCAAAAGTGAGACAGAACATGTCCGGGGCAGAAAATTTGGATCTAATGATGCCAAAAGCAAGCAACTTTGAAAAAATCCAACATGTTTCTCGTAAAACTTTTGCCTAAAGCCTTTCTGGCTCTGGGAACCGACTACGGAATTGACTCTGCCGTTCCTTGTGCTTTTTGGGTTGCCAAAGTGGAAACCCACCCATGGAACTCTGCATTTTCCTTATGTATCATCACAGATTCAGGGAGTAGAGAGGGGCAGGGTCTTGCCAAGGCAGCTGTGGGGACCTCAGAAACCATAGATTTGTGGCTAAGTGTCTGAATCCTCCCTTCCTGGGGAGGACTGGGTTTTATGGGGCCAGAGCCAGTGTGAGGCTTCTAGCAGAGGCAGCAGAGGCTGCCAAGAACCTGAAGATCAGGTCAAGGGGTGGCGCAGTGGTTAAGAATCCACCTGCCAATGCAGGGGACACAGGTTCGAGCCCTGGTCCGGGAAGATCCCACAGGCCGCGGAGCAACTAAGCCCATGCGCCATGACTACTGAGCCTGCGCTCTAGAGCCCGCGAACCACAGCTACTGAGCCCGCGTGCCACAATTTCTGAAGCCCCCGCGCCTAGAGCCCGTGCTCCACAACAAGAGAAGCCACCACAATGAGAAGCCCGCGCACCACAACAGAGAGTAGCCCCCGCTCGCCGCAACTAGAGAAAGCCGGCACACAGCAACGAAGACCCAGTGCAGCCAAAAATCAATCAATCAATTAATTAATTAATTAATTAATTTTTTAAAAAGCCCATAGGAGAGAGCCGAGGTCTGATCACCAGGATGACCTCCCCCAGGCCCAGATCCAAAGAGTCGGAGGCAAGAGTCAGACTAAGCTAAGAATTTGGCGTTGTGTTTCCTCTCAGCTCACTGGCCCGGTCCCTCTGAGCTACCAAATTCCCTCCTCATGTTCCCCTCTCTGTCCTCCCACATCCTTTGGATTCAATTCACGATGTTGGCTCTCCTGCCAGAACCTTGGCTCTTCTCCACATGGTGCCTGGCCCTCTGCCTCAGGCTGCAGAAAAGTCCTGAGACAACCCAGCCCCTGGGACCCTGCTACCAGAAGTCAAGCCTGTGCCACCACTCCCACCCCATGTGCCCTGGTCCCTTTTGTGGCGGGGGTAGACCAGGACCCAGATTGTGGCCATGAGAATCTCACCAAAGGACCCCTGGCAAGGCGCTGCCTGAGCAGCTCTTCCTTTCCAATATTGCTCTCTTGGCAATATTTGCAACACTTGGCAGGCATATTTCTCAGTGTAAATTCCCAAATTGGTATTCCGGATTAGCAATCAACCCCTTGTAAATTCAGACAGGGGAATTCTGACCCTACACCTGAACACTCCTGGGGATGCCAACAAGACAAAGTTTCTGAATCCTCGAATCTGAGAAACAAACCCTAGGCCCCTGGAGGCCCTGCTTGTACAATCAGCTGGTTTCTTTCTTTACCACCTCATCATGCAACAGGCAGAGTCCAAGGGATGATTCTGAAATGGGGGACCCTCTCTGGGAAGGTGGGCTTAAGGAGGGCCTCCAGAAGGGTCCTTGGGCAAAGTCTAAAGGTTGTGCAAGCATGGTGGTGGGGAGAGGTCAATGGCCAGAAGGAAGGTGCAGAGTAGCAAAGCAGTTAAGAATGTGGCCTCTGCCTGTGCTTGCATCTCAGCCTGGCCACTTGCAAGCTGTGAGACTCTGGACAAGTTAATTAACCTCTCTGAGGCTCAGTTTCCTCATTTTTAAATGGGATCATCATAGCACTTACCGCTATGTTACAAGAATTAAAGGAAATGGTACCACAGAAGACTTAGCACAATGCCTAGCACATAGGAAGCACTCAGTAAATATCACCTGCTTCTGGAGGAGTATAGCTAAGGAGGAAGAGGGGAATGAAGGAGACATAAGAAAGACTCAGATAAACTTTGCCTAATTTCCACTTTTTTCCTAGGGCCAACCTTGAATATTTCAGGTGCTTAACCCAGAAACATATTTGCATGCTTTGTACATTTCCCTGTCCCAAATCAGTAATCTGATTTCCAGTCCTAACTCTGTCCTTATCTAGATGTGTGACCTTGGGCAAGTCTCCTAATCTTTCTATGCCTCAGTTTCTCCAAATGTAAAACTAAATGGTCATTGCAGAAAAATGTTAAGATCATTCCTATTCTAACATTCTGGTTCTATCTTACATTCTTGTCTTTTTCTTTGGGAAAGTATAATTGGGTTGAATTGTTTCCTCTAAAATATATGCTGAAGTCCTAACCCCTGCTACCTCTGTGATCTTATTTGGAAATAATTACAGATGTAATCAAGTTAAGATAAGGTCATTAGGGTGGGACCTAATCCAATATATCTGGTGTCCTTATAAGAAGCCAGTGGGAACCTGCTGTATAGCACAGGGAGCTCAGCTCAGTGCTCTGTGATGACCTAGGTGGGTGGGATGGGGGGATGGGAGGGAGGTCCAAGAGGGAGGGGATATATTTATACATATAGCTGATTCACTTCAAAGTACATCAGAAACTAACACAACATTCTAAAGCGACTATACTCCAATAAAAAAAAAGAAAAAAAGAATAGAAGATATACAGAAACACACAGGGAAACATTTAGCTTTGGGAAAATAGGTCAACGGGCACATAAAATAAGTGATACATTCCATTTTTACACTCATAATCATGCTTTTAGAAACAACTTTCTTAAGCATCAAAGTTAACATGCAGATCAATGTGATCCAAAAATACTTTTAAAACTTATCAAACAACTTGATATACCTTTTAAACTCAATATATCTATACCATGAAGTAACATTTCTACCCTGAAATTTTCACAAACTGAAAAAAATAACCTTTAACAAATTCTTTAGTCTTATTTTTCTGACTTCTTGGGCATTTGACAGCAATTTTGAAACATTCTTTTTTATAGCAGCCTGCAAATTTTGACTTCCTATTCTTTATTCATAAAACAAACTTTCTAATTGACTTTAATGAACTTTGTAATTAATACAGTAGAATGTATATAAAATCACACTGCTTCTTGGGTTTAGGTTGCTGAGTTGAAAGTAAAGCTACCGATTGTTAAATATAGTGTATTTAATCAGGGTGTCTGGAAGGTGGTCTTAGTCCATATGCTTTTTCTGTGAAATAGTACTAAGAGCAGCCAAAAATTATAACCTCAAGGAAACCATAAAGTTTAGAGTGCATTAATTTTTAACATTTCCAATAAGATGTTTTAACACATGCTTTTGTTTAATAAAAATAAAAGGGCGGGGGGACTTCCCTTGTGGTCCAGTGGTAAAGAATCCACCCTCCAAAGCAGGGGACACGGGTTCGATCCCTGGTCAGGGAACTAAGATCCCACATGCGGGGCACCTAAACCCGGGAGCCACAACTACTGAGCTCTCGCGCCTCAACAAGAGAGAAGCCTGCGTGCCACAAACTACAGAGCCCATGGGCCCGCGCGCCACAACTAGAGAGAAGCCCGCGCACCGCAACGAAAGATCCCGCATGCTGCAACTAAGACCCGACGCAGCCCAAAAAATTAAATAAATAAATAAATAAATGTTTTATTTAAAGAAGAGAGAGAGGGAACTTCAAAAAAAGAAAGAGAGAGAGAGAGAAAGAAAGAAAGAAAGAAAGAAAGAAAGAAAGAAAGAAAGAAAGAAAGAAAGAAAGAAAGAAAGAAAGAAAGAAAGAAAGAAAGAGAAAGAAAGAAAGAAAGAAAGAAAAAAAAGAAACACACAGGGAGAAGGCGGCCGTGTGGTGATAGAGGCAGAGATTGGAACAATGCATCTACAAACCAAGAACACCAACCAGCTGTCAATTGCCAGCAAAAGACAGAAGCTAGGAGAGAGGGAATGAAAGATTTTCCCTACAGGTTTCAGAAGGAGCATGGCCCTGCTGACACCTTGATTTCAGACTTCTAGCCTCCAAAACTGTAAGAGAATAAATTTCTGTTGCATTAAGCCACCCAGTTTGTGGTACTTTGTTGCGGCAGCCCTGGGAAACTAATCCAGAAAGTTTTCCCAAAAGCATGTCTATCTTGTGCTATCAAACCGTTGTTTCCAAGGGTCCCGCCTGCTTTCATATCTCTATTTCTAATTAAAGAAAGCTTAAGCACAGCATTCTAAATTCCTGATTCAGTAATTTCATTAAATGTTAAAAATAAATGCATGATATACCAGATATTCAGAAAATGTAAATTACTAGAAGATTGTTATAGCAACGTCCATACTAATTAACATGTCTTAAGAAAGGCCGTGCATGTTTATCAACTAATTAGAATCACACAATCAAAAGAATAAAGAATGCTTCCTTAGGGTATAAAATAAATAAATAACTACAATATTTTCATTAAATAGTTGGCAATGTTCCTTTGAACCTATTCGAGTGTTAGAAATTGATGTATAAATGAAATGCTTTTATAGTTCAGATTTGATATTTAGAAGAGACTTAGACCATTAGAGAAAATTGTTTTAAAATGTATCATGTTTGAGAAAAGCTATGATGCTTATGATGCTATGTGAAGAAAATAAGATGTAACACATTTCAAATTTTGAAGAATGTTTTAGAGACTCATTTCCATATTCTAATGAGATCTGAAAAATTATCAAAAGTTTAGATGGTTTGATTAAAAAATGCACCAATTCCTAGGTCAGGGATTGCCAAGTATAACCGACAGGCCAAAATTCATCCCACCACTGGTTTTTGTATAGGCCATGAGCTAAGAATGGTTTTTATATATGTAAACGGTTGAAAAAAATCAAAAGAAGAATATTTTGTGACACATGAAAATTATATGAAATTCAAATTTTAGCGCCCACAAATAAAGTTTTATTGGAATGCAGCCTCCCTTGCTCATTCATTTACCCATTGTCTATGGCTCCTTGCATTCATTTTCTATTGTTGTACAACAAAGTCTCACAAACTTAACGGCTTAAAACAACACCATTTGATGACCTCACAGTTTCTCTAGGTGAGAAGTCTGGACAGGACTTAGTTGGTTCCCTGTTCGGGGTCTCCCCAGGCTGAAATGAAGGTTTTGGCTAGGGCGGCAGCCTCATGTGAGGCTCAGAGTCTTTTATCAAGCTCACGAGGTTGTTGGCAGAATTCAGTTCCTTACAGCTGTAAGACCGAGGCCTCCTTTCTCTTATTGGCCATCAGCCCAGAGCTGCTCTCAGCTCCTTGAGGTCACCCACATTCCTTGCCACATGGATCTCCCATCTTCAAAGCCAGCAACAGAGACTCTCCCTCACAGCTGAGTCTCTCCTCTTATCTGATTAGGTTAAGCCTACCAGGGATACTCTTAAGGTCAACTGATTTGGGATCTGAATTACATTTCCAGAATCCCTTCACAGCAGCACCTGAATTAGTGTTTAATTGAACAACTGGGATAAAGTGTATGTACATCAGGGGCCAGGAAGCTTGAGGGCCATCTTAGAATTCTGCCCACCACATTGCTTTCCAGCTACCATGGCAGACTTGAGTAGAAGCAACAAAGAACATGTGGCCCACAAAACGGAAAATATTTACGAGCTAGGCCTTAACAGAAAAAGTTGGCTGACTCCTGTCCCAAATTAAGCTGAGTTTCAAGTTCAAGAAGTGTGATCCCTGTTCAGCAAATAACTCTAAAGCTGGGATAGTATAAACAGAAAGAGGAGGCCATGAGGGTGGGAAAATAGTAGCATTACCAAACTGGTTAAGCATTTAACTCACACATACCCAAACACAGATGATACTGAACTAATGGTAATTTCTTCAAATGAATCATTTCAAGCACACACTAAGGGAATAATGAAATTATTACTCATGCCATGTCATGATATGATCACTACCCTCCCAACTCTGTCAAATTTTAATATATTTGCTTCTTCTTAAAGTAAAAAAACACAGACAGTTGGAGCCCCCTGTTGTACACTCTTCTAATCCCATGCCACTCCCTCCCACTTCAGAGTTAACCACTACCCTTTGACCACATGTCCATCTATACATAGACAACATATGGCACAGTTTATCATATTTTGAAACTTTACATAAATGGAATTATACAACATGTATTCGGCAATTTGCTTCTTTTGCTCTGTGTGTTTATGAGATTCATCCACAATGATGTGTGTAGTTATACAGTTGTTCTTCCATATCCACAGGGGATTGGTTCCAGGACCCCCCATATATATCAAAATCCATGGATGCTCAAGTGCCTTATATAAAATGGTGCAGTATTTGCATATAACCGACACATATCCTCCCCTGTACTTCGAATCATGTAAGTATATAATACCTAATGCAGTGTAAATGCTATGTAAATAACTGTAAATACAATGTAAGTGCTATGCGAATAGTTGCTAGTGTGCAGCAAATTCAAGTTTGGCTTTTTGGAACCTTCTGAAATTTCGTTTTGAATATTTTCAATCCGAGGTTGGTTGAATCTGCGGATGCAGAATCAGTGGTTATGGAGGGCCAGCTGTAATTTGTTAATTTTTATTGCTGTAGAGTATCCCATTTTATGACTATACCATGGTTTGTCTATTCTACTGGTGGTATACATTCGGTTTATATCCAGTAGTTTGCTATTAAAACAATGCTGCTGTAAACATTCTTGTGTAGTCACTTGACTCAAATATGAAAAAGCATCTCTAGCATATCTACCTGGGAGTAGAATTTCTGGGTCTTAAGGTAAGTGCATGTTTATCTTTATTAGATATTCCCAAATTCTTCTCCAGGATGGTTGTGAACAGAGTTCCTTTTCCCTTAAGTCCTTTCTGACAACCAGCATTATCAGACTTTTCATTTCTGCCAGTCTCTTGAGTGTGAAGTTATCGTTTAACTTTGCATTTTCCTGATTGCAAATGATATTAAATCTCTTTCCATATTTTTATTGCCCCTTCAGGCGTCCTCTTCTGTGAACTGCCTGTTCAGAGCCCTTAACAATTTTCCTATTGAGCCATTTGTTCAAAGTTTTCTAATTGATCTATAGTGCTTTACATATTCTGAATACTAATCCCTTATCATTTATATTCATTTATTATCCACTTGAAAAGTATATATTAGTATATACCATGCGCTAGACATTGTTTGAGGTCTGAGAAATATGACAGTCAGCAAAACAAAGTCCCTGCTCTCAAGGAGTGGAGAGATGGGTAATAAATAAATGAGCAAATAGACATAGAATGTCAGATAGTAATAAGTGCTATGAAGAGAAAACAGAGGAAGAAGACGAAGTGACAGAGGTGTTATTTTCAACAGGGTGGTCAGAAAGGTCTCTCTGAGGAGGTGACATTTGAACAGAGGCATTACTGAATTGAAGTAGAGAGCGAAACCTCTATTTGGATGAAGATCGTTCTAGGCAGAGGAAGATCAGGTGCCAAGGGTCTAAGGCAGGAGCAAGCATGTTGCAAATATTTTTCCTAGTCTGTGGCCTGTTTTTTTTTTTTCATTTTTCATTTTGTTCATGATTCATTTCTTTACACACAAATTTTTAAATTTCAATGTAATAAATTTATCAAGCTTTTACTTACGGTTTATCTCTTTGCATTTTGTTTAAGAAATTCTTCCCTACCACAAGGTTGTAAAGATATTTGCCTGCATTATCTTCCAAAAGTTTTCAAGTACTTGTCACATTTAGGTCATAAAACCACTTTGAATTCGTTTTTGTATACAATGTGCAGTCAGGATCTAATTTAACTAACTTTTTTCCATATGGATAACCAATGGTTCCAGTAACATCTGTTAAATAATTCCTCCTTTCCGCACTGTTATGTATCAAGTTTCCATTTATGTGTGGGTCTGTTTCTGGTCTCTCTATAGTGTTCCACTGATCTATTTCTTTTTCTCTGCTATATCTTAATTACTATAGCTTATAAGAAGTGTTGACATCTGGTAGGGTATTTCGTGCTGCTTAATACTGTCTTTTTTATTCTTGTTCCTATTTAGAATTTTAATTAGAATTTAATTAAATCTCTAAGTGAATTTAGGGAGACTTGACACCATTACTCACTAAGTTCTCCTATACATGAACATATTTTTGTCCCTCCATTACCTTAGGTTTTCTTTAATGTCATTCAATAAAGATTTCTACTTTTCTACATAGAGGCCTTAACACTTTTATTAGATTTATTCCTGGGTGTCTTTTAGTTTTTGTTGCTACTGTAAGCTCTAACTGTTGCACTGTTGATTTTTTTATATTGCTCTTATATCCTCAAACCTTATTTGTTTCAATAGTTTGCATATTCTCTTGTATTTTCTATATAGACAATCATGTCATCTGTTAATAATCTTTGTTTCACCTTTGATACTTTTCATTTTCTTTTTATTACTATACTGACTGGAACCCACAGTACAAGGTTGAATAGAAGTGCTAGTTTTGCTCCTTTATTCTATTACAGTGGTGATTTAATAGATTTTTCTTATCTTAAAACATTTATATTACTGAGATAAACGCAACTTGGCCATAATGTATTTTTTTAAATTAATTAATTAATTATTTATTTATTTTTGGCTGTGTTGGGTCTTCGTTTCTGTGCGAGGGCTTTCTCCAGTTGCGGCAAGCGGGGGCCACTCTTCATCGCGGTGCGCGGGCCTCTCACTATCGCGGCCTCTCTTGTTGCGGAGCACAGGCTCCAGACGCGCAGGCTCAGTAGTTGTGGCTCACGGGCCTAGTTGCTCCGCGGCATGTGGGATCTTCCCAGACCAGGGCTCGAACCCGTGTCCCCTGCATTGGCAGGCAGATTCTCAACCACTGTGCCACCAGGGAAGCCCCCATAATGTATTTTTTAATACATTATTGTTTCTGATTGCTAGTAGTTTATTTTGGATTTTTGCATGTATATTCATAAATGAAGTTAGCCTGTAATTTTCCTTTCTCAATAGCCTTGCCTGGTTTGGCATCAAGGTTATGCTAGCCTTATAAAATGAGTTGGAGAGGATTTACTGCCACAGTTTATATAGTATTGAGATGATCTGCTCCTTGAATGTTTGTTGGAACTCACCCGTACAACCAACTATTTACTGGGTGTGTGGTGAGTTGTGTATTGTGCTTGTTTGTTGGTTCCTTAGTAGATTTTTAATGACTGCTTCAGTCTCATTAATAATCACAAGTTTGCTCAGTTTTCCCATTTCTTCCTGAGTCAATTATGGTAAATTGTAGTTTTATATGAAATTATCCATTTTATTTAAGTTTTCAAATTTATTGGCATAAAGATGTTCATAAAGATCTCTTATTATTGTTTCAATATCCCATCTACTGTGTCAGCTACTTTACAACTCTTGCATTTTTATTATCTGTGCCTTCTCTCTTTTTTTCCAGAGAGTTGTCTGTTTTATTCATCTAGCTAGAGAGTTGTGCGCTTTATTCATCTTTCTCAAACGACCAGGTGTTCATTTTTTTCTGATTTGTAAATGCATTTACAGGATAGACTTGCAAAGGCTGAGTCACATTTAATTCTCTATTTAATCAATAACATTTATTAGAATAAAATTACACAAGAAGAAATACAAACTTTAACAAGAATAATTATCTGTTAACGTAAGAGTTAAGCACATGAGATCAAGCCCTATCTTGGCATATCCAGCATGTATATATGTCATCTTTATATTTATATAAAAACTAGTGTTTTATTCTGTTGTTCCTCTTGATTTGGCTTGGTGTTCTATTTTATTAATTTCTGCTCTTAACGTTTTGAAATTCTTTCCTTCTACTTCCTTGTTTTCTTTCTAACTTCTTGAGTTACTTTTTAGCCTTTCACCTTTTCTAATATAAGAACTTAAAGCTATGCATTTTCCCCTCAGGACCACCTTAGTTGCACCCTCAAAAGCTCTGATACTTCATGGTTTCATTATCATTCAGTTCTAAATACTTTCTAGTTTCCAGTACAATTTCTTCTTTGACCCATGTGATAGGTGATTATAAATATCCAAGTGTATGTGACTTTAAAATTATCCTCTTGGACTTCCTGGGTGACGCAGTGGTTAAGAATCCGCCTGCCAATGCAGGGGACACGGGTTCGAGCCCTGGTCTGGGAAGATCCAACATGCGATGGAGCGACTAAGACCGTGTGTTACAACTACTGAGCCTGCGCTCTAGAGCCTGTGAGCCACAACTACTGAGCCCGTGCACCACAACTACTGAAGCCCACATGCCTAGAGCCCATGCACCATAACAAGAGAAGCCACCACAATGAGAAGCCCGTGCACAGCAACTAAGACCCAACACAGCCAAAAATAAATAAATAAATTTATTTTTAAAATTATCCTCTTGTTTATTATTTCTAATATAATTTCACTGTGATTAGAGACTATGATATCCATGATAAATATTCTTTGGTATTTGTTAGTTTGCAATTTAATGATCAATTTTTTAAACTGTTATATTTGTGCTTGAAAAGAACATGTATTACCTAATTGATAAATGTTTCTATATATGTCCAGTAGAGAAAGTTTCTATATATGTCCAGTAGAGAAAGCCTCTTAATTGTGCTTTCAAATCTTTTATACACTAATTTTTTGTCTGCATAATCTCTCAAATATGAAGAGAAGTATGTTAAAGTCTCTCCTATTTGTGTGTATTTCTCCTTTTCTCCTTGTAATTTTGTCCATTTTTGCTTTTTTACAATAATATAATTAGATTACATACAGGTTTAGAATTTTTATACCTTCCTGATGGATTGTTCCTTTCATCATAATGTAGTGACCATATTTATGCCTAATGTTTTCTACCTTAAAGTTCATTTTGTCTGATATTAACATCATGGTACCGGGCTTCCCTGGTGGCGCAGTAGTTAAGAATACACCTGCCAATGCAGGGGACACGGGTTTGAGCCCTGGTCCGGGAAGATCCCACATGCCGCGGAGCAGCTGAGCCCGTGCGCCAGAAGTACCGAGCCTGAGCTCTACAGCCTGCAAGCCACAACTACTGAGCCCACGTGCCGCAACTACTGAAGACCGTGCGCCTAGAGACTGTGTTCTGCAACAAGAGAATCCACCGCAATGAGAAGCCCGCGCACTGCAACGAAGAGTAGCCCCCGCTCGCCGCAACTAGAGAAAGCCCGCGCAGCAACAAAGACCCAACGCAGTCAAAAATTAATTAATTAATTTAAAAAAAAATCATGGTACCAGTTTTCTTTTGGTTATTAATTTCTGGGCATATTTTCTTCTGTCTTTTACTTTCAAACTTTCTGTGTCCTTATATTTTAGATATATATTTTATAAACAGCATAGCTGGATCTTTAAAAATACAATTTGTCAGTATATGTTGTTTAACTTGTAAGCTTCATCTGTTTACACTTGTCATTGCTAGTTTATTGGAATTCTTTCTACGACTTTAATTTGTGCTTTCTACTTACCCTATTTTTCCTTTTTTTTCTTTTTTGCTACTTCTTTGTGCTTGAAGTATTAGTGTTATTTTTAATCTATGGCTGGGTTTGTGGGGAGGTTGAGCAGAGGGGTATTTATTTGTTTTTAGAGGAATCATTTTAATCTACTTTTACATTTTGTAAGGGTTAATTAAAACAAGATCATCATATCATTCATGAATTCACTTAATTTGACACAGCAAATGGCAAAACCTTGCAATACACTGGAAGTAAAAGAAGGAGTATGACACCACTGCCAAACCCTCTGTATTGTGGAACTCCCATTCTTGTTTCAGGATACGAACTTTGTATCCTGTTTCTGACACCAATTGTCAGACATAAGACTAAGTCAGCATGCTCATGATGTAAATTCACATGTTAAATATTAATACCTTACTTCCTGATTTAAAAATAAAAATAGATATTCTCATATTTTTGTCCCCCTCCTCAAAAGGGTTGGAGTTAAAGGTTGAATTATAGCCCCTCAAATGGTTTGTCGAAATCTTAACCCCCAGTACCTCAGAATGTGACCTTATTTGGAAATAAGGCCTTTACAGAGGTAATCAACTTAAAAATGAGGTCATTAGGGTGGACCCTAGTCCAACATAACTGGTATCCTTTAAAAAGGGGAAAATTTGGACACATAGACAGAGACTGAGACTGAGGGGAAATGCCATGTAAGGATGAAGGCAGAGATTGGAGCAATGCATCTCCAAGCCAAGGAACACCAAAGATTGCCAGAAAACCACCAGAAGCTAAGAGAGAGGCGTGGAAAAGATTCTCTCTCACAGCCCTCAGAAGAAACCAACCCTGCTGACACCTGATCTCAGACTTCTAGCCCCTAGGACTATAAGACAATAAATGTCTGCCCCCAGTCTGTGGTACTTTGTTACTGCTGCTGTGTTAGTGATATTAATATTAATATTATTAATGCAGTTGGGAAGCATTGACCATGTCCACTATATTACTGGAACTAGATGTCCTTAAGGGTACTTCTTTATTTCCCTAATCCACAAATTTTTTAAATTTATTTATTTTATTTATTTTATTTTTGGCTGTGTTGGGTCTTCGTTGCTGTGCGAGGGCTTTCTCTAGTTGCGGCGAAAGGGGGCTACTCTTCGTTGTGGTGTGCAGGCTTCTCGTTGCAGTGGCTTCTCTTGTTGCAGAGCACGGGCTCTAGGCGCCCAGGCTTCAGGAGTTGTGGCTCGCAGGCTCTGGAGCGCAGGCTCAGTAGTTGTGGCGCACGGGCTTAGTTGCTCCGCGGCATGTGGGATCTTCCCGGACCAGGGCTCGAACCCGTGTCCCCTGCATTGGCAGGTGGATTCTTAACCACTGCGCCACCAGGGAAGCCCCACAATTTTTTAAATGATTTTATTCAGTGACAGAAGACAACAAATTGTTGGAAATATTTTTAATCCATCTCTTCATCTGATAAATATTGCACACTTACTATATGGCACTTACTGGGGATACAGTAGTGAACAGAACAGGCAGGCTCCTCTCATCATGGAGCTTATGTGCTAATGAGGGAGAAAGACATGAAACAAATATATAGGGACCAAAATAAGTGATATTAAGGAAATACAGGGCACTATGAGAGAGTATAAGAGAGCGTTTGTGGTAGTTCTCTCTGGAGAGAGAATCTTTAAGCTGAGAGCTGAAGTAGAAGGATCCCCATGTGAAGACAAAGGAAGATCATTTCTGGCAGAGGGAACTGCATATGGAAACACCTTGGCATGTTTGAAGAACAGAAGGGATAGCAGAACTTATTAATAAAATGTATATGCATGGGAAATAAGGGAGAGGAGACAATCAAAGATGGCTAACTTGGAAACTGGGTGAACAGTGATAGCTATTTACTGAGGTGAGGAAGACCTTGGAAAGAATAGATTGGAACAGGGTGAGAATCAAGTGTTCCATTTTGGACATGTTAAATTGGAAACCTACTAAATCTTCAAGTGGAGATGTCAATTGAATATACAAGTTTGGAGCTCAGGGGAATGTCTGGGCTAGATTTTTATTTTGAGTCATCAGTATAGGTGGTATTTAAAGCCATGGGACTGGAAGAGATTATTAAGGGAGTAAGCGAAGCTGGAGAACAGACGTGGACCAAGGACTGAGTCCTGGAGCATTCTAACATTTTGAGATTAGACTTTGTCAGATCTGCATTGTCATCTGAGACTCACCCTTCGTAATTCTCCTGCCTAGCCTCTCTCTGTTGACAAGTGTCAGGTCTGCATCATGGTCTGAGGCACTTCCTGCCCAATCTTGCTTCCTCCCGCTTTGTATTTCACAGGTAGTACCCCCAATAAACCTCTTGCACTCCTAACTCTGTCTCAGTATCTGCTTCCCAGAGGACCTGAACTGACAACAACTGGTACTAGGATTGGTCTGAGAAAGCAGAGGTAAGGTGGGGCTTTGGGACTGGATCATTTACTACATGAAACGAAATGAGAACCTCATCCCAAGTGGTATGTGGGCCAAGGCCCAACTGCTAAAACTTTCACTGGTAGTGAGTTGGGAGAATGTTCTGGTGAAAGAAAATGTTCTGGCAGATGCAATGAAAAGAAGATGTGGATAACATTGTTTGCAAGGACAGTGGAATTGGCTGGCTCTTATTAAATTGCATTGAAACCCTATGGAGGAATAATAGAACTGCTGAGGGCAACTAACATTAGAAAACTAAGTGTAAAAGCCAGGGTGCCTCTTTGGTAGCTCACAAAGAGGTCCTTATCTTCTTCAATGAGCGAGCAGAAAAATCTAAAGACCAAACTTAGAACTTAATAATTAGAGTCACCAAGCTTCAAAGATGACTGAATGCTTATCCAAAGCAGATCTGTTATGCCAAGGTCAGGGCTCTAGTTGGGAAAACCCAGGATCCTGGCAAATGGCATGAGAACATCTAAGTAGATGCCTCCAAAGATTTTTGGCTCCCCAGACTGCTCTGAATCCTCAGAGCGTGCAGCGGTAACCCATTCCTCCCTATTAAGGGCTAGCATTCACCTCACTTCTTTAGGGAAGACGGTAAAAAGGCCTCTCCCCTATAAGGCACAAGATCTGCCTTCACCTCTTCTCCTGGTTATCAGGCCAATAACTAGGGTATAACCCAGCCAGGGATGTACTGGACTTGGTAAGAAAGAAAAGGGTCTATATACACCAAAAGGGCTGCCAGACCTTGCCAACATATGCTGGAAGGAGCCAGAGAGATCCCATGGATTGGATTTCAAGGGTGTTTCAAGTTCTGGGTCCAGAACTTAAGACGGGATAAGGGTTTATTGACTTGGGAGCACTCTCAGAATACAGGTCTTAACACCTTGGCAAGGACCCTAGGGGTAGGTACAAACCTACTGTTATGGTGGCTCCTAGAAGCCTGGAGAAAGTGATAAACCATACTGAGTGAGGTTAAAATGCCTGAATTGCCACAGTAGATGGTAAAGAAAGGAATTCAAAGGTTCAAAGAAGTAAGCATGCTGGAGCTGATATGTTACCTGAGGCCAGAAAACCCACCAGAGAGTAATGCGGCATGGGAGGTCTCAGGAGACACACCACTGACCAAAGCCAAGAGGAATGCACTGGTGAGAGGGGGGCCAGCATCACCAAGAAGTTCTGTGGTGGCTCTTCTTTGCAGGCCAGGGGAGATGCTAGGAGAGGCAATCACAGAGTTGGGTTCATTAATAGAGGCCAAAGTAATAAGGACCGCAGCTTTGGCTGTGTTTAACTGCCCAAAGCCAGGAGGCCACAATTACTATAATGACTGGCAATGTCAGAGGGGCAGCCAAGAGAGCTTGACCCTCAGGGAGTCAAGAGGATTAATAGAGTATGGTGCCCCTAGGGGCAAATAGACGGACAACCAATAAGGATGTTGTTTAATTATATAATTTTTTAAAAGCAGCAATAGAAAAGAGGCTGAGGGTTAACACCCCCCAAAAAAGCCATGATGCTCTGCCCAGTTCCTGGACCTGAGTCAGTTTTCAGACCCAGAACCCACTGACTGAAGAAGTGGCTAGGTCCCCAGGAGGAAGGACACTGCATCACCATGGTAATTATAGACCATAATAATAGTTCCAGTCCTTCCCTAAAGGGATCTATGGCCATTTACTTAGGTGAGTGTATGCTGGGGAAAGTGGAGGCATTTAGAGGACTGCTAGACATTTAATACCCAGAGATCAAAAGTGTCTCTCTAGGAAGGGGTTCCAGGTAATAAATAGGGAGGTAGAACACAAATTTGGATAAAAGATAGTTTCTAAATATAGGTGTATTCTCCTGGGATACAGGATTTAACACCCTGGCAAGGACCCTGGAATACGGTACAAACACACCTTGAAGGTTGGATCCTAGAAGCACAGAAAACATGTTGGTTGATATTAACTTTGGGTAGAAATGCCTGAACTGCCATGACAGACAGTGGCTTAGAAGGCTCTGGGAGGTGGGCATGCTGCAATGGATGTGTTGTGTGAGGCCAGAATATCCACCGGAGGATTATATTGTACAGAACAGCTCAGGGGACACGCTGTTCACCAAGGCCATGTGGCATGTGCTGGCGCGAAGAGCACCAGCATCACCGAGAAGTTCATGTGGCTCTCCTCTGCAGGCCAGGGCAGACAGTAGGAGGGGCAAACACGGAACTGGTCTCATAACTAGCAGTAGGGATGACAGGGCCTCTTCCATCCAGGAAAGACCAGAAATTCACTCTCATGGAAATGGACATTTACTCTGGGTGTGGTTTTGACTTTCCTGCCCACAGAAACTCAGCCAGCACCACAGTATCCAGGGACCTAAGGAGTGCCTGACTGTGCACACCATGGAATCTGACACAGCGTAGCAGCTGACCAGGGGCTTGCTTCAAAGGAAGTGTGGGAGTGTGCTTGTGACCATAGGACCCCCTGGCATGTTACCTTCCACACCATTCAGAAGTAGCTGACCTGATAAAGCAATGGAATGGCCTACTGAAGGTGCAGCTGAAGCACCAGCTCAGAAGCAATACTCTGCAAGGATGTGGTACCATCCTCCAGGATACAAAGTAAATGCTAAATCAGAGACCTCTATATGGCACCATCTCCCCCAGAGGAGAAGTACATGGGTGCAGGAACCAAGGAGTGGAAGCAGAAGTCACCACATACACAGTCATTCCCAATAACTTACTAGTAGGGAGACATTGTGCTTTCAGTCCCCCATAATTTTGAGCTCTGCAGTGTAAGAGGTACTTGTCCTCAAAGAGGGCACACTCTTACCAGGGGCACAGCAAGAGTCCCACTGAACTATAAGCTGCCAGCAGTGCACTTTGGAGGCCAGAGGGATGGGAGGTAGGAATCAAAAATACTCTGTTATAAGGAACTTGTACTACACATGAAGCAGTATGGTATTATTTGAAGGCAGACTTAGATTAGTTAAAAATGTGTATTATAGGGAATTCCCTG
This sequence comes from Eschrichtius robustus, assembly GCF_028021215.1. Classification (NCBI taxonomy): domain Eukaryota; kingdom Metazoa; phylum Chordata; class Mammalia; order Artiodactyla; family Eschrichtiidae; genus Eschrichtius; species Eschrichtius robustus. Next base: position 105,330,661 of record NC_090845.1, read on the forward strand.
GTGGTCCAGAGGTTAAGACTCCGCACTCCCAATGAGGGGGCCCAGGTTCGACTCCTGGTCAGGGAACTAGATCCCACATGCCGCAACTAAAGATCCTGCATGCCACAACTAAAGATCCCACACGCAGCAACAAAGATCCCACGTGCCACAACTAAGACCCAGTGCGGCCAAATAAATAAATAAATAAATATTTTTTAAAAACAGAGTAAGTTTTTTAAAATGTATATTATAAACTCTAGGGCAACAATTACAATTGGTACACTAACAGGAAAAAAAGATAAAGAAACACAAAAAAAAAAGAAAAGAAAAGAATTGGCATACTAAGAGAGGAAATAAAATGGAATCATATAAAAAGCTCAATTAAAACCATAGAGGACAGAAAAAGAGGGTGGTGAGGAAACAGAGAACAAATGCAACAAATAGAAAACACTGACAAAGACGGTAGATATTAATCTAACTATAAATCACTTTAAATGTGAATGGTCTAAATGCACCAATTAAAAGACAGAAATTGTTGGAGTGGATAAAAAAACAAGACCCACTATATGTTGTCTATAAGAAACCCACTTTAAATATAAAGACAGGTAGGTCAAAAATAAAAAGGATAGACACAAATATACCAAGAAAACACTAGCCAAAAGAAAACTGGAGCTGCTACATTTCTATCAAAGTAGCTTTCAGAACAAGGAATACTATCAAGCATAAAGAGGAGCATTACATAATGATAAAGTGGTCAATTCTCAAGAAGAGATAACAATCCTAAATGTATATGTACCTAACAACAGAGCATCAAAATAGGTGAGGCAAAAACTGACAAAACTGAAAGGAGAAATGGATATACCCACTATCAGAATTGGGGACTTCAACATCCTTTTGTCAGTAATTGATAGATCAAGCAGATAGAAAATCAATATGAATATAGAGTGGATAGTGGAGAAGGGAGAAGATGACAACCAGTGGAAGCCCTGAGACCAACTGCAGCAAGGTGTAATTCTTCCCATTAACCTCCTCTACTATGTTTCCCACAGAAAGAGAGGCTCACAGGAAAATTGTGTGGTTTTGGAGAAGAGAATCCAGGCAACACAAACGGAAAACTGGGCAGGCATGGAGGTGCACGGCTTAGATCACTCTTCAAGAAAGAATTTGCCATATATCTGTAAGGAGTGAAGTTAGCTGACAGCCTCCAGCTGCAGCACCTTCCAAGATCAGCTGCAGCATTCTTGACAAGACCATGCTTTCCCTTGGAAGATTACAGCCAATGACGGAGCATGGTGGCAATACTAGGACCTGGCCATTTCTGTCCAACTTCGGACTCTTCTAACAGGCCGTCTTTCCTCCAGAACTCTCCATTGGGTTGATCAAGACTTTGTCACATCTGCCTTGCAGCCTAAGTCATCTCTGCCCAATTCCCCTTCCTCCCCCAACCCTTTCACATGTGTCAGATCTGCATTATGGTCTAAGGGTTTTCCTTGCCCAGTCTTGCTCCCTGCCCTTTCAGCTTTCACAGGCATTATCCCCAGTCAACATCTTGTATTCTTAACTCCATATTAGCATCTGCTTCCTGGAGGACCCAAATTAGCACAATTAGCCACTCACCACTACCATCCACTTTGAGAAGTTCTGCAGAAGACACTTAATCAAGCATTTCAAGAGTCTCTTCATTATGATCAAAATGTTTTCAGCAAGTTCTTCAGTTGAATTCACAACTAGGTAATCTAGACAATGAAAATCATTTAATACCCCAAACTCACAATCTCCATCAAAGCATATGTGCTACAGCTACAGTTTTTGCAATCATTGCAATTCAGTTTCTCTTGCATGGTACTACAATGATGAAGCTTGTCATAAAAAGCATAAATTTGGGTTGTTCAAAGTCAATCCTAGCCATGCTTATGATCATTCAAATTGAAGGCTTTTTTCCCAGAAAGACACAGATTTTTCTTGAAACTCAAATAGTCAAGTGGTGACTTTTCCTTATGAAAGTCAGTGACTTTCTTGAGCAAAAGTAGTCATTTATAGTCATTGCCCATCTCTTCATAAAGCTGAGGAAGAAAATCCTTAACATAACTGACAAGCATTAAGTGCTTCTCTTGAATCTCCATGTGTAGCTCAGGTAGAGAGAGCTTTCCTGTGGATAATAGTGTGTAGATAGATGTGTTAGTCAGGGTAGATTAGACTCTGCTGTGGTAACAAACAAACCCTGAAATTTCACTGACTTAACACAAAGATTTATTTCTCACTCACACAAAGTCCTATGAGATGGTTCCTGTCAAACAACTCTCCTAGATAGGTTTCCTCTAAGTGATGAACTCAGGGATCCAGGTTCCTTGCATTGTGCTCTGCCATCTCAAGTCCTTTGCTTCCAGCTGCGGCAACAGCAGAGAGTTTCAGCATGAAAAATTATGAAGGCTATTGGATGGGCCAGGCCTGGAAGTGGCAGTTACCAATCTCATCCACATTCCATTGGCCAGAACAAAACCACATGACCCCACTTGGCTAAAAGGAAAGCCAAGGGGAAATATAGAGGAGCACATGGATATTGGTGTACAATCTCTTCCATAATAGAACTTTGCTTTTGGTGTAACAGCTTGAATACTTGAAACAAGGCCTCAAGTTGGATTTACTACAGTTTTAACACCCTTCATACTTTATCCTTATACATCACTTCTAGTCTAAGTTATTCTCATGATGTCCTTCCGTATCTCTGTTAATTGCATCACCATCCACCCATTTACTCAAGTCAAAAATTTAGAAGTTATCCTTGTTTCTTCTACATGAAAAGCAGAAAAAAGAGAGCCAAATAGCCCAATGCAGGGGTGATTCCAAAGCAGCTTCCATGAATATTATGGTCTTATAGGAAGGCATATTCCTACAATGAAGATGGGTTGATCACATTTACCTGTAAAGAGTATCTATCCTAATATTCCCCTAACTTCTCATTCTAGTGTGATAGCCCATTAATACTCCCCTAAAGGGAAGAGGGTGCCTTGAATATCTAATGTGAGTATTCAGGTCTGCTTAGCAGTCATACTTCTCACAGTCAATTAAGAAACAGACATTCTGATGCATATATCAGTATCATATGACTCGGTTCATTCATTCATTCATATATTAAACAAATATTTAGTGAGTGCCTACTAGCCTATGTGTCATGGCACCATTCTAAGACCCAGAAATATAGAAGTATACAAAATAGACAAAACCCCTGCCCTCATGGAGTTTACATTCTAGTGGGCTAAAGGAAGATAGGTTTTTAAGGAAAATACATAGTATGTCAGATAGTGATAAATTCTATAGAGAAAAAGAAAGCAGAGAAGGGGGCAGTGGTGGGAATAGAAAGGCCTGTTAGGAGGAAATTCCAATAATGTAAGGGAGAGAGAATAAATTTTAAAGGGAAAAATGAGTGCCAGGCACAACTACAAGATTTTTGGCCTGAGTTACCAAAAAAAAAAAAAAAAATTTCATTTACTGACATGGGGGAGACAAGGGGAGGGGCAGATTTGGTGCGGAAGATCAGGGGTTTGGTTTGAGACACATTGGGCTTGAGATGCCCATTAGATGTCCAAGTGGAGCTATTAAGGAGGAACCTGGGTATGAGAATCTGGAGTTCAGGAGAGGATTACAAGCTGGAGATACATATTTGAGTATCGTCAGGACATAGATGGTATTTAAAGCCACACGACTAGATGAGATCACCATGGAAATCAGTTTAAACAGAGAAGAGGCTCAAGGACTGAGCCTGAAGCACTCCAATATTTAGAGGTTGTGGAGATGAAGAAGAACCAGCAAAGGAGACTGAGAAGGAGTGACCAGTAGTTATCAAGAGTCAGCCCCCGGAATCAGCTTATTGCAGGGTACACTGACAATGCTGAATTTCTGGATCCGCAAAGTGAAGGAATAGATAGCAGGGACTCCCACCAAGGTACTACTGTCCTGTGAAATCTGGTTGATTAGTCAGTCAGCTTTTCCCTTTGCCATCTTCAAAATGCAACAAACCTCATGCAAATTATACGCAAAATAGCAGCAGCATGGCAATATTGTGGGAGGTATGGCTAGTCTCTGGTTGAGGATACTAAACACCAGAACCGTGCATGCCACACTTGCAGGAGGAGCTCAGCCCTGTGACCCTCCAACCAGGCTCTCAGGCCCGATCTTGGAGAGCTTCCAGAAGACACAATGAAAACCACTCCCAGTGCCCCAATGGCAAAGGGCTACACAGCTCATTGCAGCCAGCTGCTGCTACTTTCATTGCTGCTGCCAACACCAGCTGATCTAGAAGGAACACTTTCCACGACAACAGCTGGACCTTACCAGCAGGTTAGGGTGAGGATGAGGGTTAAGTTAGTGTTCGGGTTGGATTAAGGTTAGAACTTCCCGTCTGTGATGGGCTAAGTCCCAGTGGCCTTGAGCCTCTCCTCGGGATGTTCCCGCCACATCCTGCTGTAACTGAAACCTTGGCTGTCTGCTAACCCTTCTAAAGTGCAGGCTGTTTATTCTCTCATCTCCCCACAGCTAAATGCCTTAGAGAGTGCCAAGAGGTGGAGTTGGAGCTCTCCTTGCTCCCCAAGGCCACTTCCTGATCTTCGTTCCTCGCCACTCTTTTTTTTTTTTTTTTTTCCTCGCCACTCTTGAGAAGTCTCTGGCTCCTCCTTGACTCACACCATCCTGTTATTTCACCCTCTCCCCATCCTGCTGGTAGTCTTCTGTCACCTTCCTGGTCACTGCCCTCATTCATATAGGCTTTAGTTCTTGACTATCTGTCCTCTTTGTCCCAACTTCTCTCATCATTCTCAGTGATTTCGACATTCACGCGGTCAACCACCCAGCACCCTGGCCTCTTGCTTCCTCAATCTGCCCATTGCCAGTGATCACTGCCATTTTGCGGAGCACTTCACAATCTGGAGCAGCAGTATGGGGCCCTGTATCTTGAAGGTCCATGTACATCAATGCATTTTTTTCATTCACACATCCACACATGATTTCCAGAAGCTGACAAACCTTTAGTACAGGAATTATGTAAAGGCGCATATAATTTACTAGGAATTAGGCCTGTGCTTCATTCTTTTCTGTTTTGTTTTCCATTGAACTCACCATGGGTCAGCGTTTACAAATGGGATTTTAAAGTTTAACAGTGGATGAAAATAAACCCCCAACAATACAAAAATACACATGCAGGAGGTTGTTCATTGTAACATTGTTTATAATTGCAAAATACTGGAAACCACCTAAATGTTCATTACTAGGAGCGTGGCTAAATAAACTATGGTACATCCATACAATAGGATACTATGTGGTTATAAATAAGAGTGAGAACAATACCTATGAACTGAGTTGGAGTAACCCCTAGGATAGAGTATACAGTGAAAAAAGCAAAGTACCAAAGTTATATCTATAGAATATTACCTTTCATGTAATAAAAGGAGATATTTTCATGCAAGCACCTGTACACAAATGTTCATAGCAGCTTTATTCATAATAGCAAAAAACTGGAATCAGCCCAGATGTCTACCAATGGATAAGTGGATGACCAAATTGTGGTACATCCACACAATGGAATATGACTCAGCAATAAAAAGGAAGAAACTATTGATGAACACAACAACATGGGTGAATCTCAAAGACATTGTGCTGAGTGAAAGAAGCCGGTCTCAAAAGGTTACATGCTGTATGTTTTCATTTATACGGCATTCTCGAAGTGCAAAACTATGAGAACAGAGAACAGATCAATGGCTGCCAGAGCTGGGGGTGGGGGAGGCCTTGACTACAGACAGGCAACACAGGAGAATTCTGGGGGCTGATGGAGCAGTTCTGTATTCTGATTGTGAGGGTGGTCACACAGATCTATACATGTGTTAAAACTCATATAACTAACTCTACACGGAAACAAGGTAATTTTACTGTACATAAATGGCAAAAAGTGTAGAGGTGGAGCTGGTGATTAAAATGTGATGAGTTTAGGGAATTCCCTGGAGGTCCAGTGGTTAGGGCTCCACGCTTCCACTGCAGGGGGCAGGGGTTCGAGCCCTGGTCAGGGAACTAAGACCCCACATGCCATGCGGCCAAAATAAAAAAAAAATGTGACGAGTTTAGCCCTAGGTCTTCAGATAGATATTAAAGGTGTATCATTTCATCACCTGGACCATCTCTTAGTGTTTTAAAAATACCAGCTGCAAAGAAACTAAAAGTATTAGGTGACTGCCATAAAAAACCATTGAAATTTGGATTACCATAGCCTGGTAACGGGAGCAAATTAAATTCCATTATGTGAAATATGTATCCCCAACATAGTTCCTGATACAGAGTAAGTATTCAATAAACATTTGTGGAATGAATAAATGAGTGAGAGAATGAAAGAAGGAGAAGGCTCACACATTTTGATATGAACCCTTCCTGCCTCAACATCATCAAAAATTTTGAAGCGGAATGGAAGGAAATTCAAACACTGCTTAAAGTTAAATACAGTGTGCCAAGGGAGAGAAATGCAAAAGCTATGGAAGCCACACTTTATAGTGTTATATTTAACTGTAAAGGTCAGAGCTGCTGAAGTCATTGTTGACACACTTGCCAAAACTGCTGCTCAAGACATGGTGAAAATGATGACTGGGGACAAAGAGTCTCTGTCAGATATCACAGTTCACTTTAGAATTACAGATGTGGCTGGAAATTTAAAATGGCAAACATCCAATTTCTGACAAAGCTGATATTATTCACTGGGAATTGATAAATCTACCAATCTTGTGAATCTAGTTAATCTTTTGCTATTTATCATATATGACCTAAATAAATAATTTCGTGAAGACATTATGTTCTGCTAATCTTTTCCAACTTGTAGAACTGAAGATTTCCTTCCTTCTTTCCTTTCTTTCTTCCTTCCTTCCTTTCATCCTTCATTCATCTAACTAATGTTTACTGAGCACTAACTATGTGCCAGCCATTGTTCCAGGCACAGGGGACACAGCTGTGAACAAGAGACAACATCCCTTCCCTCATGGATCTTACATTCTGGTAGCTGGACACAGACGATAAACCAAGAAAAGAAAAAGAGCAGATAGGGATAAATGCTATACAGAGAAGTGAAATGGGGCGATGTGGCAGAGTGAATGGGGGCTGTGTAGACTGGGTGGTCAGGCGAGCCCTCTGACAGGAGATAACATTTAAGCTAAGCTTGGAATGACAAGGAACCAGCTCTGCAAATATCTGAGGAAAGAAATTTCCAGAGAGAGCAGCTAGAGCAGTGGTTCTCAAAAGGAATGGCACTGTCTCCTAGAGGGCATTTTGGACACCGGGGAGAGGGGAGCCGGAGTGATTGGGGTACCCTACTGGCATTTAATGGGCAGGGCAAGGATGTTGCGTATCTGCAATGCACCAGACTGTCCTGCATCCTTCATGGCTTTCAAAGATCCCACCAGGCATCCATGTAGGTGGAAAAGCTGTTTCTAATTATCAGAGTTGAAAACTTAACTCTGCTTAACTCTAAAATACAAAACATTTTTCTCACAGTGTTTATGTACACAGAATTTCCCAAGAATGCAATTACCATGTAAATAGAAAGCAGATTGTATTTTGTTTCATTCAGAACTTCACCAAGAGTTGTTCAACATTTCAAAACCAACACCTCCCTCATGGCAAGGCAAATATCACCAGAAACACTGCAGCTAATGGGAATGTTTCAGGGGAAATTGATGATGGCGGAGAGATTTTTTTTTTAAATGGATAATACATACTGGTGGTAAAAAGAAAAGAGGGGAAAAAGCAAACAGTACAAAAGGGCACACAGTCAAAAGTCAATCTCCCTTCCACCTCTGTTCCTACCTCTCCCAGTTTTCTTCCCTAGAGATAATCTGATTATCAGGGTTTTTTTTATATCCTTCCAATGGAATTATATTTTTTCTTTAGAAGGGAGGAAGGGAGTGAGAGGGGGGAAAATCCATACAAATGAATATTTGTCTGTGCATTAAAAAAAAAGATGAGGAAAGATGCACACAGCAGAGGGGGTATAGTTCAGTGGTAGAGCATTTGACTGCAGGAAAGATGTAGGCACACACACACACACACCCCCCCCAAGCTCTTAAGGTTGGTTGCTCTAACGTTACCTCAGAGGATGCGCAGGGGGACTTAATTTTCTTTAATACACTTCTATACTGTTTTTTTTGGTATGACAGGTATATTCTACTTTTGCAATTTACAAAATTCCATAAGGTTAAAGAATAAAATACAAATTAAGAGAGCAGGAATCAACCAACATTGGTATAAATATAGCAAGATAAACTATAATCTTAGAAACATCAGCAAGTTAAACTAAGGTAATGTACTAACAGAAGATTTAACTCAGTGAGAAGAGAAACAAAAAGTGAGAGTTGGAGAATCAAAAACTGTGAGCATCTCCCAAGGCCTGATGAGGAGGACAGGAGGCTGCCTGCTGGCCTGAATCAGCCAGCCACCCTTTTTCCTCATATTACAATACTACTTCTAAGATTACTTTGCTTACTGCCTCTTTCCTGTTTTTCTTTTTTCTTTTTTTTAGTTATCATAAATTTATTTTTAACACAGCACTCCAGTTTCACATCGTGTGCCTTTTCCAAAGTTGGAGATCCTTTTCCAAAGTTGGAGAACTTACTATGTTCTTCACAGACTTTTCAACAAGTATGAAAAAGAGGCAATGAGATTAGCTTGAGTCTACAAGTCACAATCCAAATATAGGACACCCTCAAGGACTGATTTATGTTTAAGATCAATCTACATAATGTTCCCAATGCTTAGCAAATGAATGAGACTCTGGCTGAGTAAAATATGAACAAACCTTGTTACGTTAGCACATTATCATGAAAAGACAGAAGGCAGCAGATAAATACTTTGTTGTTACTCATTTTACTGTGCAAGGTTCCTGCTGTGAAAAATTACTTTCGAGGTTAAAATATACCATCAACTCACGATCTCTCCTGGCTCACAGCTGTGAAGACTAAACTGGTTCTTCCTGCCTCTGGCTCACTTGAACATCTTATTCCTGCTGAAGACAAAAAGAACAGCAGTGCTAAAGAAAAGGGTATACCTGGTTCCCAAGGTGGATGAAGTTGAAAGCTCACACAAGTTGCCTTAAAACCAAACAAAACCAATACAACCCAGTTGAGCCAATCTCCATACGATGTGGTTATTGCATCAACTGTTCCATTCCCAGGGCAGAGCTCCCTGAAGGACCTTTAGGATCTAGTCCTGTTGTCCAACAGAGTGCTCTAGGACAGAACTGGTAACTGAAGGTTCCCTTACTGTAGCCCCCAAATTCCAATTCAAACCCTCTTAAAGTCCAGTGTCCTCTGGTCTTTAGAGTCATAAACCTACTTTCTCCAACCTCCCACAGCCGTGAAATTAGCTTACAGCAAGACAGGCGAATTCACAAAACAAGAAAAATAAGCATCCCCAGTGGTTGAGAGCAGAGCAAGCCTTCTGTAACTAGAACAAGTCCTCTTTTTCCATTTCTTTTTTTTTTTTATTGAAGTATTGTTGGTTTACAATGTTGTGTTAATTTCTGCTGTACAGCAAAGTGATTCAGTTATATATATACATTCTTTTTCATATTCTTTTCCATTATGGTTTATCACAGGATACTGAATATAGTTCCCTGTGCTATACAGTAGGAACTTATTGTTTATCCATTCTATATATGATACTTTGCATCTGCCAATCCCAGTCTCCCAAACCCATCCCTCCCCCACTCCCCATACCCCTTGGCAACCACAAGTATATTCTCTGCCTGTTTGTTTCATAAATAGGTAGAACAAGTCCTCTTGATCTAAGCCGTGCAATGCCTTTTAGAAAAGGATCCTTTATCATCATGTGTGTTAGTAAATGTAGAAAATAACTATACAAGCCTAAAAGCAACTGTGTACCTGTAATGTCTTCTACTAATGTACTGCTAGACTGCCTTTTCACTATTATTACTGATATGGCTTTTTAAGAAGAGAAAACAGGGAGAAGTTTGGAATTTTTTTAACTTATCAAAATCCTTCTTAGACCCTGGCCAAGTCACTCTTAACCCTTCTTTGCCTCTGTTGTCCCCTTAGCTCGCAGAACCACTGAAAATGTCTCTACTTGAGAGACACTCTGCAGTCGCCGTGGACGTGTTAGTGTAGCTGGTAGTGGATGCTGGCATAAAACCGACCTAGATTTGAATCCTGATGGCGTCTAGCAGCTGTGCCTAGAGCAAGTCAATCGCAAGTCAATCTCTCTGTCTTGGTCTCCACTTCTGTAAAATAACATCTAATCATGGCTAGCACATCTGTAGTGTTACCTGCATCATTTTTCATTTAATACAACAACCCCTAGAGGAAGAAACTATAGATGAAGCAACTGAGGCACAGAGAGGTTGAGTGACTTCCCCAAGGTCACACAGCTGGTAAACTGCAGAGCCAAGATTCTAACGCATGTTGGAGTCCTGGCCCTAACCACCACACCTACAGCCTCTCCAACTGAGAGCAATAAATGAGGACACACCTACTAAGGGCTGTTTTGAGGATTAAAGGAGTAAATGTATGAAAAACCTAATTCAAGTGTCTGATATCGTGTGTATGTTAAAGAAGGTTATTTTTCCTTCTGCACTGGGAAATCTGTAAGGCTTTTTCCTGGGGCAGAAAAAAAGGTTGGAGGGATGAGAACAGAGGCGAGGGGAGGAAGGAGGCAAGGTGGAACGTGGAAAGGAAAAAAGGGGTAAACAAGGCGGTGGGGGGGGCACTGAATATTCAGGACGCAAGAAGTGGAGCGGGCTAGGCCTTGAGAGAACGCGGTGACTCTTTCTCAACTGCAAACAGAAACGTACCCGCCGAAGAGCAGACATTAAACCGACGCAGCCTCAGCCCCGAGCTGGCTTCCTCAACCCCGCCCCGGCCCCAGGCCGGCTCGGCCGGGGCGCGGACCTGCTTCCCGTCCGGGCCGCGGGTCCGCCCTACGCCGGGCGGAGCTTGGCCCGCCCCCCGCACCGGAGCCCGGGAGCCCCAGGCCCGAGCCACAAGATCTGCCGGCCGCCCGGGGCTCGGGCCGGGGAAGCGCGATGGCAACTTGGCGGCGGGACGGCCGGCTGACGGGCAGCCAACGGCTGCTGTGCGCGGGGCTGGCGGGGGCGCTCAGCCTCAGCCTCACCGCGCCGCTGGAGCTCGCCACCGTGCTGGCCCAGGTCGGCGTCGTGCGCAGCCGCGCCCGGGGGCCGTGGGGCGTGGGGCTCCGCGTCTGGCGGGCCGAGGGGCCCCGCGCCCTGTGGAAGGGGAACGCGGTGGCCTGCCTGCGCCTCTTCCCCTGCAGCGCCGTTCAACTGGCTGCCTACCGCAAGTAAGAGCCGGGCACGGGCGGCGTGGGCGGGGCCCGGGGCCCGGGAGGCCGCCGCCTGGCGTCCCGCGGCCCGACGCCGCCCGGGTGCACGGGATCCGGCCAGCGGCGCGCCACAGCCCCCTTCCGAAGCGCGCGGGAGCCCCTCGGGCCAGAAGGCAACCTCTCTGGCCTCCAAAGCGCAGTCCCCACCTTTTCCTTTTCACCTTTTCTTGGGATTCCTGCCCCGCCGGGTGCAGTTTTGTGGGGACGCAGCTCTGGCCCAGAGAGGTTGACCGGGTTGGACGGGCGAGGAGGTGGAAGGGGGCCAAAGGAGATTTGGGGGGAAGGAGTGAAGAGATCTCCGGAGAGATGGCCCCTAATCCTTCCCACCATCCGCCAACTTGGAAATTTTGCTTTGGCTGGCTTGGGAGAGAGACCCTTTTGAAGATGCGTGTATGGAAGTGTGTCAGAGCCCCCAGAAGAACGTGCTTGGTAGGGGCACAGGGCCCAATCCACTGCGACAAAAAGGCCACGGAGTTCGGTGCTCCCCACCCCCCCAAGAAACTGGACTTTAGGGTCCTACAGAGGCTGCAGCTTCCCTTCCCCAAACTGCAAGCAGCTCCAACCTCGCTGCTCCCTGGACTCCTTCTTTGGGCTTTTAACACCTCCCCCCAAAACAGCTGCATTTTAGGAAAACATCTAAAAAGGTAATGCCAGATGACTCTTAAAAGCTTCCTCAAGAACTCAGAGATACTTGCATTTTAACTGGAAACAAAGTCTAAAAGAATGAAGCGGTAATGATGCAAATTCAGGTAGAGGAGATGTTTCTGCAGCTGGGGGGATGTTCCCCGTGTTCCTCATTCGCTGGGCACACTGCCAACTCGGAAGACGCCTTGGCTCAGAATAGAGAAACACAGCCCACAGTCTTGACCACGTAGGTCGGCCTTGGAGGCTAACAGTCAAAGGATTTTGCCTTTGGCTCTGGTAGGCCAGAGCTGGCAGTCTCACCTGACAGCTGACAAACAAGCCCGATGGAATCTTCCTTATCACTGAGTCCTCGAGGCCAGTGCTCATTTCACCTGTGCCTGGGAATAGAGTTGCCTTCTCTTTCTCTAGGAAGGGAGGGTAGTGAGATCGTGGGGCATTTCTGTCAAGGCTCTCTTTCCTCCCCAGCCCCCTTTCCCTCAGCAACATCTGGCCTGCAGTCTGTAAACAGTTCTCCTCTGAATTTTAATGACTCAGTTTCTCCCCACTTCACTCTGCTCTCCACAAAGTATGGAACTCCTCCTTTGGAATGTGTACCAAGGGGAGGGAAGCAGAACTTCAAAGGCTGGTTTAAGTACTGTGGCTTTGCTGCTAACCATCTAGAATATATACAGTCATCCCTCCGTATCCGGAAGGGCATTGGTTCCAGGACACGCCCCCCCAACCAAAATCCCCAGATGCTCAAGTCTCTTGTAGGAAATGGGGTAGTATTTGCATGTAACCTATACAGTCATCCTGTACACTTTAAATCATCTCTAGATTGCTTATAATACCTAATACAATGTAAATACTATGTAAATCGCTGTAAATCAATGTAAGTGCTATGTAAATAGTTGCTGATGTGCAGCAAATTCAAATTTTGCTTTTTGGAACTTTCTGGAATTTTTTTCCTGAATATTTTCAATCCACAGTTAGTTGGGGAACCCACAGATATGGAGGGCTGACTGCATATCATTGGATTTTTAACAGCTTTACTGAGATATCATCGACATAAAAATTGTATATGTTTAAGGTGTACAACTTGATGTTTTGATATATGTGTACATTGTGAAATGATCACCACGATCAAGCTAATTAACATATCCATCACCTCTACCTAGTTACCATTTTGTGTGTGTGTGTGTGTGTGTGTGTGTGTGTGTAAATCGTTGGATTTTTACAACACCTGCCTCCTTCCCTGTAAGGTCCACAGGGCACGAAGTATGCCCACTTTACAGATGCACAGTTGGGTTCAGATTGGCCACGCCACTCGTCAGTGACAGAGCTGAGCTCCACCACCTGGCCTTCTGACTCCAATGCTCATGCCCTATTACTTCATGCTGCCTTTCTCTCTGCTTTCATTAAGTGACCATGGTGTGCATGATGCTGGGGATGATGCAAGATGAAAGGGGCATGGTCCCTGTGTCCCAGAGCTTACAGAGCAAAAGAATAAAACTACTGTGTCCATAGCATGTGATTGCTAGGATAAAGTGCTATAGCAATTCACACCTCTGATGACGGAGGAGGAGGAGGAGAAGATGTAAAGATGTCACAGTGGAGAAAAACCATCGGAGTTTGGTGTTCGGAGAATGAGTAGGAGTTTTCTGGCAAAGCTGGGGAGAAAGATACTGCAGATAATGCCACAAGCAAAGGCACAGAGGTGGGAAGGCATGCAGCGTGACTGGAGCATAAGGTGTGTCTCTGGCTGTAATGGCAAGTACAGCCAGAAAAGCAGGTTGGAATGAGATCTTGGAGGGCCAGATTAAGGAGTTTGGACTTTACTTGGAATGCAAGGGTAGCTGTGGGGGATTTTTGATGGGGGAGTACTGTGATTACAGCAGTTCAACAGGAATTGTTGTCACCTGGTAGCAGTGGAGGACGGCTAAAGAGGAGGGAGGCTGGGGGGTGGCAGGACCACCTGTCGCACTAGTCCATGTGGCGGCTGAGGGCACCTGAAATAGGCTGATGACAGTGGGAGTGGAGAAGAGGAGATGTGTGGGAGAGGAAGAACAGACAGTTACCCAGGCTAGGTTTGCTAATAATTTTTTCCTGCAAGATTAGTTTCTTTCTGGAAATTAAAAAGAAATATTTCAGTGATGGACAGCAAAGTGGTTGATTAATCATGGTGCCAGCCTTCCTACATAAAGACAATACCTTGGGTCCATCATTATACTGATTAATCTCTACCCTCCTGACCATGAATTTGCAAAACAGTTGGTTGGGGGTAATGGTACAGCCTATGATTATGGGTTTGAACTAAGCATAAACCTCCAGAATGTTCAGAAAATGGAGTGGTTCAGTGACTTGTCCACAAACACAATTAATGGCAGAGCTGGAGCTTGAAACCAGGTCTTCTAGCTCCTTAGTGCAGGGCTCTGCCCAACATTGTGATGCTGAAGTGTCTCCTTACTTGGATTTACAGTTAAAAGAATCCACTCAGTAGAGTCTATTAGGAGCTAGGTCCTTGTGCTAAACAAATAAAACCTAACACAATGGATGGCTTTCAAATATATCAAATAGTAGACCCTCACCCAACTTTATGCCACAACTGTTTGTCTAGCTGTAGAAACATTGGTTTGGGTCCCTGAAACTCTGAAATTGTTCATAACCAACACCATTTCCTTATTGTGTAATCGATTCATGAGCTTGTGTTTGGCTGCTAACTTGTGTTAGGTTGAAGTGTTGGCAGTTCTACCTACATACATCCAGGGTGTGTGTAATATCCATGTGCCTGAGAGGACGGGGTTACTGCTGTTCACCAGCTCATCCAGTTTCGCTGGAAGAAGCTCCTGTGCTGTGTGTAGGAGTGGGAGGAAGAGCAGAAAGGGGAACACTGCTGCTCCACACAATCAGACGAGCACTTAAGATGAGGGGACCAGGATGATGTAATTGATGGCCCATCAGGGGTGCCCTGCCTTGACTCTGATTGTAAGAGGAACGATTTGTAGTCTTTGTCTCTGTATAGTAAAAGTCTGAGGAGAAGGACTTTCTTTGGTGGTTCTTTTAAATTTTGTATATTTGATAGCAAGACCCTACTTTATAAAACAAACTCATACAAGACAGAGCTCCTCTTCCTAGTTCATCAAGTCATTCAGAGAACCAAGGGCCTAATGCCTCTCTTGTTGCCCCTATCAGTCATCTCTTTGGCAGGGCTGTTGAACTCTCTTAAGATCTATGCTGAATGCTAGCGCAGTGTCTGGCACAGTGTGGATGTTCAGTGACTGGGGAATGAATGCATTAATGCCCTGGGAGTGGCGCGCGGGATGGGGAATAAGGAGGAGGTAATGAGAATGAATGGTGTTTCTTTTGGCATTCAAACTCCTGCTTCTTCTAGATTGTTCCCGCTTGCTGCAGACCACCCCCCCAGCCAAGCATTTCCACTTCCTGTCTCCCCTCCCCCGGCTAAGGTTCCCCTGCCACTTGATTGGCCAGGGGAGGAGGAGGGAGGACCGAGGGAGTGTGCAGGCAGCGAAACCGAGGCAGATGGCCCACTGGTGAATGCCAGCTTAGTTACCTGCATCTTTAAAAGGTTGCTGGTTCACTCAAATGACTGTTTCAGTTGGTGCAGTTAAGGTAGGGTGACAGAATGAAGTCCAGACTTTCCTACAGCTTGAAGGAGATGTTTTTAATCGACCAGTGTTTACTTGGGAGCCAAGGAGCCGTCCTAGAACCCCTTCAGTGGTTTCACCTGAACTCTGGCTCGTCTTATTTATCAGAGAGGGGGCCCTGGCCTGCTGCCAAACTGAAAAAGCAGGAAATACACAACTTCACTGGAGCTTGGAAAGCCAAGGAACTGGGGATGCTCTCATTTTTAAAAAGATACAATACTTTTATTTTAGCCTAGCTCTGTTCACTTTCTTTTTATTCAGATCCTTGCTATCCCTCTCCCTCTTCCCCTCCCCACCCTCCGACAGAAAATATTATTTTTCCTGGTTTCCAAGCCCTTTTTTTTATTTTGTCCTCATCAGCAAGAATGAGTAAAATTCCTTTGCTTCCTGGCCAGGGAACGTGCACCATGTAAAAGTCCCCTTAGAACAATTTCTGCCGAGGTAGGCCCTCATGACTGGGGATGCACTGCTTCCAGAAAGAGGGATTGTAACAGAGTGGCTTTCTATTCTGCATTTAGAAAAGTCCACCCAAAGCCATTTGTTTACTAAATTGTGAAACTGCAGAGAAACACAAAGAATAGTCTAGCAAACATTCATATACCCACCATGCAGAATTGACAGCACGAAAGATAATTAGTTTAAAAGATACTTCAAGTATCTGTTTTTTACACAAGAAATAAAATATTACAGATAAAGCTGAAGTCCCCTTCATTCTCATTCCCAGTCCCATCCACTCTCCACCTTCCTGGGGGGGGTCTATTTTATACTTTTTTATAAGTATCTATATCTATCCATGATTAGTATAATATATGGTTTTGTGGATGTGTTTCTTAATTTAAATGTAGTCAGCCCTCTGTATCTTCGGGTCCTGCATCCATGGAGTCAACCAACCACAGATTGGAAATATTTGGGGGAAAAAATTCCAGAAAGTTCCAAACAGCAAAACTTGAATTTGCCACACTCCAGCAACTAGTTACTAGTTAGCATTTACATTGTACTAGGGATTATAAGTAATCTAGAGATGATTTAAAGTATACGAGAGGACAAATAGTATACCATTTTATATGAGCAACTTGAGCATCTGCAGATTTTGGTATCCGTATGGGGCCCTGAGACCTGTGGATATACAGAGATGGCTGCAAATGGTTATCATACACCATAGGTCACTCTACAACTTGCTATTTTCACTCAACTTTATGCTTTTACGATTTATCCGTGTAAATACATAGTTCTAAGCACATTCATTTTAACTAAAGTATCATTGTATCACTGTTCTACAATTTATCCATTCCCCTACAGATGGACATTTAGATGGTTCGATTTCACTTACAAACAACGCTGTATGTGTCTTCATATGTACCCGTGCAAGAGTTTCTCTAGGATATACACCTAGAAATGGAATTGCTGGGGTGAAAGTAGGCATTTTTCCAATTTTACTAGATACTGCAAAGTGACCTACCAATTTACATTTCTCACAGCAGTGGGTGAGCGTTCCTGTTTCCACACTTTCTCACCATCACTTGATGTTATCAGACTTTTTAATCTTTGCCAGTCTGCTGGTTGAGAAGTGGTATTGTGTTATTGTTTTTATTTGTTATTTCCCTGACGGTGGGGTGGCACATCTTCTCTTATAATTATTAAACCAATATATTTTTTAAAACTCAATTACTGGGGATGCTCAAAGTCATCGTTTCAAGCAATTTCATTTACGTTGCAACAGAATCAAAGGAGCACATTCCAGTTCCGTATTTACCAAGTATTTCTGTTCATTTACACCCCACAGGCAAGCCAGGGTTGACAGTTATGCAGATAAAAGGGGGAAATGCTTGAAATGAAGTGAGGACTTAGGGTAGATAGAAATAAGAGGGTTAGGTATCTCTTCCTTATAGCTGTTATATAAATTATAACAGCTAATTTTATATAATTAGAATCATAGTCATTAATATGAACATAATTGAATGTGTAGAATTGAATGTGTTATTCATTAATCCTAATACATTAGTAATTTTCATTTTGTAAAGCACTTTCAAATGCAGGGAAATTTTGCAATAAGTAGCATCGAGCACTCTAGCACAATCCATGGCTGATTCCCTTGGACTTTTTCTCCCTATTTTCTCCCAGGTTTGTTGTGCTGTTCACGGATGACCTGGGACACATCTCCCAGTGGAGGTCCATCATGGCTGGGAGTCTTGCGGGCATGGTTTCCACCATCGTGACATATCCTACAGACCTCATCAAAACCCGGTTAATTGTGCAGAACATGCTGGAACCATCTTACAGGGGGATCCTCCATGCTTTTTCTACTATTTATCAACAGGAAGGGTTCCTGGCCCTTTATCGAGGGGTGTCCCTTACTATTTTAGGTAAGATGGAACTTTTCACCTTGCCCAAGAAAAGACTGTGTTCTTTGATACATGCAAATGACTTGTATACCTTTGTTGGTAACCAGTTAAATCCATTTTATTGAGTTCAAGGGATATATATATATATGAATGTATTGTATACCTTTGTTTGTAACCAGTTAAATCCATTTAACCGAGTTCAAGGTCATATGGATTCAATCCACACAGAGTCGATTAGCTTCATTCTGTTCCATAGCCATACACCCCACTCCTAACTCTGGTCTGTTATATCCCAGGGAGGGAGTAGGACAGAGTGCATGTGGCTCAGCACAAATTGATAGGAAGACAGTCCCACACACTCCCCATCTGACTGCAGGAAAGAGTCTCTGTGTGCATCGGTATACGTATGAGCACAACCAGGGTAGCAACTGTAGCTTCTGTGGTCTTTGGAACCTTTGCCAGGGCTACACGTGCACAGGTCACCAGGACCCCCAATTGCCAATCCAGTAGACTTTTGCCTTTTATCTGACCTTTGTTGCAGCATTTGATGAGATCGATCACTCTATTCTGGAAACTTGGCTTCTAGGACCCCACTGTCTCCTAGATGTCTTTCCCACCTCTCTGCAGCTCTTTCTTATCTGGCTCATCTGACGATGCCAGCCCCCTGTGTGTCACTATCCCCCAGCTCCTGCCTTAGCTTTCTTCTCACCCTCCATACCCGCCCTGGGTGGCCTCATCTAAGCCAGTGGCTTGAACAAGCATCATTATACTCTAATGACTCCCAATCTCATCTCTATAATAACAATGACTAACATCTAGTGCAGTTTACTATGTGCCAGGCACTGTGCTAAATGGTTTGCATACAGTTCCCCACTTAAGCCTCATTTTACAGATGAAATAGATGCTTGGGGAAGCTAAGTGACTTGCCCAAGGTCACAGATAGAAAGTGGAAGAATCCAGCAATATAACCCCAGAGCCCTCTCTCTTAACCACTGACTACTACCACTTCCCAATGGCAGTACAAATGCCTGCTATTGGACACCCTCACTTGATGCTCCCTTGGCTCACTGAAGTCAAGAGTAAACCTGATGGCCTCGTTAGTCGCACACCTGCCCCCCCTCCTGTGTTCCCTAATGAACGAGACCACCTTTCTTTCACCCAGTGGCCCAAGCCAGAAGAAACCTAGAATCACTTCAACTCCTCTCACTCCACGCCCACTTCAGCCACAAGTGTTGTCAATTTCACCTCTTTTAACTCTCAAGTCTGCCCCCTTCTCCATCCCCATCTTCTCCGCCATAGGTCACACTCTCATCATCATCTTTCCTGCAGACACTTATGAGACGCTCCTACCTAGTCCCAGTCTTGGGTCTCTGCTGCCCTAGTCCGCCCTGTGCCCTGCTGCCAGGGTGTGATGATCTTTCTAAGTGCAAGTTGATCATTTCACCAACCTCTTTCCACTGCCCTCCTTAAAAGCCTTCACTGACTCCTGTGAGCTACAGGGAAAAGCCCAGATTCCTTGTGGCATACTAGATCCTTCAGACCTGGCCCTGCCAGCCCCTCCTACCTCATCTCCTGTCACGTTCTACCTGTACTCCTGCTTTGGCCATCTAGAAATACTTGCATTTCTTGGAAATACCACTCTCTTTGTACATGCTGTTCCCTCTGCCTGCTCTCCCAATGTCTGATGAACTCCTACTCATTCCTCAACACCCAGTTGAAAAGTTCTCTCTTCTGTGAAGTCCTTCTTGATTCCCCCAGGCAAAATTAATCCCTCTGATCCTTGTGTACCTAAAGCACTTTGTATAGCCCCCTTACTATGGCATATGTCATCTGTCTGTCTCTCCCACTAGGTGGTGAGCATCTCCAGGAATTAGCCTACTTACACCTCTGTATATTCCTGGCACCTGGCATAGGGCACATCACATAGCATAAACTCCACAGATGTTTTCTGAATGAAGGAAAATGTAGGGTTGGTGCGTCATTTTTAATGTGTTTATTAAATAAATATTACATTTTTCTAAAGATGAGCAACCCCACTAGTGTTAGCCCCTCTTTTAAATCTCATTTTGAGGGAGAAATTTAGTCCCTGTGTAAACTTCAGATTGCTCCCAAAGTTTCTGGAAGTTTCAAAGTGCCAACTACTGCACTACTTGCTCACCATCTTTTCCTAGAAAGGTGAGGCTGCCATAAGGTGCAGGGTACCCACTGAGCCCTGATATGGCCACATCATTCCCAGGGGCAAGGGCAAGTAACCTTCCTCACCACTACTATCTCACTCTTCAGGTTTCACAGAATGTTTCCTTCTCAGCTGGAGATCAGTTCCCCCCTAGTCTCCAAAACTTGATTAAGTACCGCCCACTAACTTTTTTTTCATGGGAGTGATTTTTTCCCCAACACTCTATTTTTTAAAATTCAAACACCCAGAAAAGTTAAGAGAATTGGAAACAGCCTGGATAAACAACAAGGTCCTATTGTATAGCACAGGGAACTAATTCAATATCCTGTAAAAAACCATAATGGAAATGAATATGAAAAAGAAGATATATGTATCACTGAGTCACTTTGCTGTACAGCAGAAACTAACACAACATTGTAAATCAACTATACTCCAATAAAATAAATTTTTAAAAAAAGAATTGGAGGGGCTTCCCTGGTGGCGCAGTGGTTGAGAATCCGCCTGACAATGCAGGGGACACGGATTCGAGCCCTGGTCCGGGTAGATCCCACATGCCACGGAGCAACTAAGCCCGTGCGCCACAACTACTGAGCCTGCACTCTAGAGCCCGCGAGCCACAACTACTGAAGCCTGCGTGCCTAGAGCCCATGCTCCGCAACAAGGGAAGCCACCGCAATGAGAAGCCCGCGCACCACAACGAAGAGTAGCCCCTGCTCGCCGCAACTAGAGAAAAGCCCGCAAGCAGCAACAAAGACCCAACACAGCCAAAAATAAATTAATTAATTAATTAATTTAAAAAAAATTGGAAACACCCATATACCCACCATATACCAGCTCCTTCAATTAATGTTTTGCTTTATCTGTCCCTCTAACCATTCATCAGTCATATATTTTTTGATGATTTCCATGTAAGTTGCAAACATCAATACACTTCACCCCTCAACCCTTCAACATGCATATCATTAACTAGAGTTCAGTATTTGTTTATGGCTCTTTTAAAAGTAAAATCGACATAGAGTACACAAATATTTAGGGAATCTTTTGATGCATGCATTTTGATCAATGACACAACCCGTATCAAAATATAGCACATTATCATCACCCAAGAAAGTGCCTGCTGCTTCGGTTGGAGTGACTTGTTTAACAAGCCCAGAGCCGGTCCTGTTTACTTTCCCTGGATTCCCCACAGGCATTTATGTTCTCAAGCCAGTGTTTCCTGAGACATCACAGCCTCTCCCTGGCCTTGTTTTTCAGGTGCTCTCCCTTTCTCTGCTGGCTCCCTTCTAGTTTACACGAACCTGGAGAAAATCTGGAATGGACCCCGAGATCGGTTATCTCTCCTCCAGAACTTTGCCAATGTCTGCCTGGCTGCCGCAGTGACCCAGACACTCTCCTTTCCCTTCGACACGGTGAAGAGAAAGATGCAGGTGAAGAGTTATGTTTGGGGGGGTTTGTGAGTATGTGGGAGGGATGGCTTGCAGTGTTTGTGGGTGGGTAACAACAGCAAAGAACATGGAGCCTGAGCGATGCCAGGTTTCCAAGGAGCCCATGACTGCTCATACAAACATCCTGCAAACCCTCACTCCGTGGCATTTCTGCTGCTAACCTCAGGGCAATGGACTCGAGCCCAAGCCGCCTCCCCATTCCCATCCTCTGCTTTTTTAGGTCTTTTATAAAGCGCTTTTCTTTCCTCTCTTCATAGCTGCCACCGCCCGTTACATCAAGGCGGCCTCCACAGCGAGGACAGGGCACCCTTGCCTTCACAGCCTGTCCTTACTTCAGTGAAACAGACTGGAAAGAACCAAAATAAGCCAGGAACTATCAATAGCAAGGGGCCAGTAGTCCCTGATTCCCCTGCTGAGGAAGTAACTGCATTTGAAATGGGCCGGTGTCTTAGTGGGATTGGCCCTGCATTTTCCTAATTGTTACCTAGGAAAACTCACAGTTTCTCTACAGACCACAGAGACAAAAGCCTGATATCTGAGGTCTCAAAGAGAGGAATTGGCTTAGCCTAGAATCAGCCAATTTTGATCAAAGAAAAATCAGAGTAGTCCAAGTAAGGTTGGGGGTTACAGGCAGATCCACACAGGGCAGGGGTGGGAGTCGGTGGACTCAGAATCAAGCAAGGCTTCGCATCTGCCCTGAACCCTGCTCACTCTCCGCCAGCCTCCCTCCAGACTCCACATCCACAGGCTTGCCTGCCTCCCTGGCCTCTTCCGGGCAAATC
Organism: Eschrichtius robustus; assembly: GCF_028021215.1. Lineage (NCBI taxonomy): Eukaryota > Metazoa > Chordata > Mammalia > Artiodactyla > Eschrichtiidae > Eschrichtius > Eschrichtius robustus. Next base: position 105,353,053 of record NC_090845.1, read on the forward strand.
TTGATTTATACAATCGATGTATTCCTGAAGAGCTGCTTGGATATTAACTTGGGGGAGTTGAATCCAATTTTAAATGCTCAGTCCCCGCTGAGTTTGTTTTTCCCCAGGTCTCTAACTTGTCCCTCTGCTATCTCAGTGGCCCCCGGCTTCCCCACGTGGCTTTCTTGGCCAGGCCAGGCCAGGCCTCACTTACCTCAGCACTAAAAAGGCTGAAAGTACTTATCTCAACCTATAAAGAAAAGCTGCCTTCAGAACAATACACATCACAATTACACCCAGTTCTGCTGCTCCAATCCATCAAACTTTTCATCTGTCTGGGTTGTGTTCCTTTCCTGTCCTTTGTCCAAACACATTTTTTAAATTGTCACGTTATTGTAATTTTAACGTAGATGCAAGTTTAAAGCCTGCTTAGTGTGTGCTTATTTATAAAAGCCATTATTCCTCATTTCAAGAGTAATGTACATACACTTAAAGATGGTTAAAATGGTCAATTTTATGTTGTGTGTTTTATTTTGCCACAATTAAAAAAAAAGGAATGCACATAGATTATAGAAAATTTGGGAAATACAGAAAAATACAAAAAAGAAAATAATAATTACCTCTAAGCCCAACACCTATGCATTATAATGATTAATAGTTTTACTTCTGTGTATGTTCATATGTGTATGCGTATGTGTGTGTGCATAAATGTAAGTATATAATATATGCATATGGAAAGTTATTTTTCACAAAATTGCATTCCTACTGTATATAAAAATTAATATCTGGTTTTTTCACTTATTTTATAATGGATAGTGCCTCAGGCCATCAAATATTAAGAGCATCTTTTCTAATTATCACATATATTCCACCATATGGATGTGCCATAACTTAAAAAAAAAAAAAACAGATTTATTCTGTCAAAGTTCCGGAGGCTAGAAGTTTAATATCAAAGTGTTGGCAGGGCCATGCCCCTTTTGAAGGCTCTGGGGGAGGATTCTTCCTTGTCTCTTCCAGCTTCTGGTAGCCCTAAGCATTCCTTGGTTTGTGGCAATACAACTTCAATCTCTGGCTCCATCGTGCCATAAATAACAATTTTTGTTTTTTAATATTCAGGCTGTTTCTAATTCTTCAGTATGATAACACCACAGTGAAAGCCCTTGTATTTTTTCACATTTGTGATGATTCCCTTTAGCTGTATTCCTAGAAATACAGGCCACAAGATAAAAATAATTCTAAGGCTCTTAATGAAGTTTGCACCCCAGAAAGGCTGTAAGTTTACGCCTGCACCAGCAGTGAGTGGGGTGGTTCATCTCAACTCCCATCAACAGTAATGACTATCACTTTCTAAATCCTTGTGAACCTAATAATAGCTGAAAAATGCTGGCAGATTACTTTAATTTGAATTTCATTGATTATAAGCAAATTGTATGTTTTTCATATATCAATTTGTCCTTTGTATTTCTTTGTAAATTTTCTGTGTCCATTGCCTATTTTTCTAGGCTATTCAGCTTTTTTTACTAATTGGTAAGAAGTCTTTATATGTTAAAGATATTAACCCTTTGTCATACACTGCATGCATTTTTCCCAGTTTGACAGTTGGCTTCTAATACTGTTTATGTTGTTATTATACATATTTTTAAATTTTTATGCAAATATATATATATATATATATATATATATATATATATTACTATTTTTTGGTTTCTAACTTTGCTCTTCTGTGTAAAAGGCCTACCTCGTCCCACAATCATATGACTATTCACTTATATAGTTCTTTAAATATTTTTGTTGTAATTTTTACACTTATCACCTTATTTAGAATTTACCTGAGGTATGATGTGAGGTAATCATCTGACTTTTAAAAAAAAATAGTTTACCAATTGTTTAAGCACCATTTTTGGAATACTCTCTTTTCCCCACTACTCCGTGCTGCGACTTTTACCACATCCTAGATATTTGTATATGTTCTAGGGTCTGTCTTGGGGCTGTGTATTCTGAGCTGTAGATTTGTCAGCCTGTCCTCGTGCCAGTGCCACACTATTTCAGTTCCTATAGCTTCATAATACCTTGTAATGTCTGACAGGGCGTCTACCCCCTCACCACTCTTCTTTTCAACATTTCCTTGATTATTCTCAGTCATTTGTTCTTCCTGATGAACTTTAGAACTACCTTGTGATTATGACTGGAGTTATGTTCAACCTATATACTTGGAATAATTTATGTAAAATATTCTATCTTTATTCAGGAATACTGTATATCTCTCCTATAGCTTCAGTCTTCTTTCTTTACATTGAACCATATGACATTGCCAACATCCTACCTTTTTGACATACCCAAAGGGCAACTTCATATGGTTAACTCTTATAAAAGTTGATTTCTTCATATGATAATTATGCTCTTTCTAAAAAAGATAGCTTCTTTAAAAAAAATCCAGGGTGAGGTTGAGTGGGAAGGAGGTATGATATACTACAAGCTTTTTATTCATTTTTTTTTAACATCCTGGCCCTAGGAATTTATCTTCCTGTCAGGAGTGAGAATGGGCTCTCGCTGGTTGGCCATCAGAAGATGGATGAAACTAAGGCTGCTTATATCACTGGCTTCCATGCTTTGAGGATTGCTTTTTGAAATAGTAGAGCCAGAGGCGTCTCGCCAGCACTTTCTGGCACCTCTTATAATTTAGTGTTCCTTATGCAGAGTTCAAGGTTTAGTGAGCTCACTTCCTCCCCATAGCAAGCCTGCTCAAACCCAGGGCTTTGAGCCTGGGGGTTGGAGCAGTCAGTGAGAAAGGGTAAGAGTCTAGGACCAACTCCGGTGTGTGGGTTTTTTCCCTACACCAAGGAAGTCTCCAACGGCAGCTGAGTGTCCTACAGTTCCACTCAACTCGGACACTCTCTACTCAGAGACAGCGTCAGATTCCACAGGCCAAGGGCTCAGTCCCACAAGACTGCCCCCCCACTTCAAATGCCGGTGTCAAGTCCAGGTTGTCACCTGTGCTTCTGAAGTATAAATTAGAGGTTCCCACAGCCCCATCCTTGGATTCAATTAATTTGCTACAGTGGCTCACAGAACTCAGGAAACCAGTTGACTCACTAGATTACTGGCAACCAGGCCCCATCCTTAGGTGCTTTCCAAAAGTCACTGCATTAACATAAACTCAGGCGTGGTTGAAAGGGGTTTGTTATGAATATCAAGGCACCTTTATTGCTCTCTTCACTTAGGTAATGTCAAGGATTATAGGAGCTCTATGCCAGAAATGGGGACGAAGACCAAGTATATATTTTTTATTATACATCACAATATCACAAAGGGTTTCAGATGAAATTCAGTGACATCTAAATGTGAGGGTGGAGGTTTCAGTCTTCTCTGTAAACTTTTAGCTTTCCTTTTTCCACCTGAGAGCTAGAACAATGACCTCTTATGGGGTAATCTAGCCACCACTACATTCTACTCTAGAATATACACCTACCACAACAATATGCTGTACACTAGAAGTGGGTATTTGGGGGTAAATTTGATCATATTTTCCCTTGTATGGAAGCCTTATGCATAATGCATACACAGAGCTTCAACAAGAAGCTTTCAAATAAGTGCAAAGTCATGATGGTTGTAAAAAAACCCAAAAAAATCCAAAGAGGCAATTGCATGGTTTTCACAAAATATGATCAGCATCCAGTTACGAATGACAACATAAATGTCATCCAAAGATACGGGAAGCGAAATCTTAGGGTTGCGATCAAAGTGTTATTTTACAGGAGTTAATAAACACTAATACCTTGTCCCGCCTACTTAAAAAAAATTAACTCCCCAAAACAGAACCACAGGCTGCTTTTAAATGCAAACGTGCGTTGCTTTCTCTGGCCATTAGATGTCGCTGCAGTAACGGAGCTTATCTGAGCACTACCTGAGGGTATGGGAGCCTTGCAGCTGGTGATCACCGACTAGTTAACAACCCCCTAATCCCTGCTCAAAATACATCTTCAGTTCGGAGAGTAAGGAACCTAGAAACAACAGGCTAACCCTAAATTCTGTTGTGGCTGTTGTTTGTTCCTGCAGAGCACTCAATCCAACTTCTCCAAGAAGAGAGAGCTTTAATAACAGTCTCCCCACCACCCGCCGTGGGAGCAGGCAGGGTTTGCCCGCAGAATTTATAAGGAGAGAGCTTTGCGGGGCAGCCGGGCTGCTCTGACCTGAACACACTTAATGGTAGCATTTGCATTCCATCGGCTTTCCTCCTCACATTGTCCATCAGGAAGCAAATCAATGTCAGGTGTCTGTTAGATAACAAGCTGGACAGGGAATTTCCTGAACCCCCATACCGACTGGCCACTTTGTCTGAATGTCTCATTCTCCTAATGTATGCTTTATCCAGACACACACAAAATCTGTCCGTTTAATGCCGCATCGGGTTGGAAGTCTCTTGAACACTAATGACAGTAATCATAAGTCTCGTTTAACCAGCTGAGCCCTTCCTTCACCGTGCTTACACTCATTTTATTCCTTTTTCTTTTTCTCACCCCGGCTCCTGGCTGGCATGCTAGAGACTGGAGAGGTAAATAAATTATGCATGTGCATGTTTTGATGGGATGGTTTCTGGTGGGAAGGGGGTGAGTCAGCCCTGCGCACAGATAGGATGAGGTGCCCCCATACCTGGGGCGCTTTCATGGCCCCCAAGACCACCCTGCCTGAAATGCCCTTGGCCACACTTCAGCACATTTCAGCTCAAGCTCTTCTAGGTATATACCCAGCCTTTCCACTTTTGTCTCTCCCACACCTGGCCCTGAGCTTGGGACCAAAGAGGCTGGCAGCACTTAGTGTATTGAGAGGACAAGTAGAACAGTAAAATACTGATGGAGATTAGTTTGTCTGATGAATCTGTGGGCTCTCCATAAGGACCAGGGAGTCCTGAGCAAATGGTTCTCTGGACAGTTCATGTGGAAAAAAAAGAGGAAGATAAGCTGCCCGGAAAATCCAGGGAGCAGCTGAGAAGGTGGAGCTTTGGAATCTGGTGGGCCTTCTGAGAGGATCAGGAGGGAGGCACCAGGCACAAGCTCAGTCTCCCGCAACTCTGCCTGACCCCCCTCCCTGCAGCCCGTATTAGGTGTCTCTGTTTCATTAAACATAAAACCAAGTGTTAGCCTGTTGCTTTCTACCCAGGGGACTTCGACCCCATCAGGGCTCACAAGGCAAGCAGGATTAGGCCAGGTCAGCATTTGAACTGAAAGCACATAAGATGAAGGACAGAGGTAGTATCCAAGGGGCACAGCTGACTGAGCAGAAAAGGCACGGTCCCTGAGTGAAGAGAGGGCCCCAGCTGTTCAGACAGATGCTTGAACCTGCCTGAGATGCTGAACTGCGCACGTAGCTTCATCCATTCCCGCCAGGGCGCCCCGCCCCTCTCGTGGTTCCTCCTGCTCAGATCCACATCCTCCGCCCTGAGCCACATTTCCCGAGCCCTGGTCCCACACTTCTCACTGTTTGCCGGATGCTGCCATTTGGCCGTCGCCTCTCCAGGGTCACCACTAAGTATGTATCAAACTGTCTTCCCAAGGTTCTGCATTTCAGTGCTGTCATTCCCCCAGCCACCCAGGCTGCAGACCCGGAAGCTGTCTTTGACTCTTTCTCTTCCCCCTCCCCCAGTCAACCTTGAACCCAGTTGGGTCTTCATTCCTAACGCTCCCACGTTGGTCTTTCTTTTTGTCACTGTCCCTGCGCTAATCTAGGACCTTATCAGCTCATACCTAGGCTACTGCAGTAATCCTCTAATTGGTCTCAGGATTAACTCTGAAACTGATCATAAGCATTGGGTACTAATGTACCAGGCACTGTGCTAAGGGCTTTATGCTCATTATCTCATTTAATCCTGGCAACAAACCTGCCAGGTGGGCACTGTGCTTATCAAGCCCATTTCACAGAGGAGAAAATCAAGGCACTGAGAGGTTCTGTAGCCTGCCCAAGTTCACACACTCAGTCACTGAGTAACCTGAGATGTAACTTATCGCCAGGGCCAATATTCATTTCAGTCCCCTCCAGCCCAGGCTTCTGCCAGATGAATTTTCTTAATATCTGCCTGCGTTGTGTCCTTTATTGCTCTGAGGGAATAAAGGCTGAGCCCCTTGGCCTGGCAGGCTGCCCTTACCAACTTTGCCGCGCTCGTCGCACAGAGGCCCCCTATATCAGGAGTCGCAAAATCAGATGCTGGCAGGAACTTGGAAGTAACAGGAAAAAGAGAAAGTAGGGAAATGCAGGTAACATAACACTCACCCCCTAGAGAATAAGGATTCCGATGCAGTCTGAGCCATCCTGGCTTTCAGAAGCATTCTGGAGCGCTAACTGCACTGTGCTCACAAAATGTGACCAGCATCTAAATATGAATTGCAGCGTGGAACAAAGTGGGCCAGGGGAGGCTGCAGCAAGTTCCTCTTCTCCAAAGGATAGATGCCATTTAGAAATGTGGGCCCACTTTTCAAGGGAGCCTGAAATCCAGATTTTTATGTAAGATCCCAATTTTTCAATGTTGGCAAATAAAAATTGTTAAATCCTGCCAGGGCTAAACAGAACATGCCTTTTTCTGACCTCTGCTCTGTTCCAGCTTCCAATTCAATCAAAATTATCTTAGCCCCCCTCCCCCATCCCCCTGAAGAATAAGTGTATTTCACATTCCTGTCCCCTCTGCCTGGAGCATCTACCTCCATCTCACCTGACATCTGCCTCGTCGTGGCTGTCTCTTCTGACCTACAACAGCACACATCTGTTGCTTTCATTTGATAAAGGAGTTGGCTTTTCCTACCCCTCAAACAGCTATCCTATCGTGATGGATAAAGGCAGGTGTTTTGCCTCTGTAGAACCACAAATGGGGGTGTTCCCTACGGCCTCGGAGGGGATTCCGGGGTAGGAGAATCCAGGTTAACTAACAGGATTCTCTGCCGATAACTGCAGATGCTGTTTTCACTGTCACTCCCACCCCACCCCCAAGGGCATATTTTGTTCCAAAAGCTTTGTGGGTGAACAACCCCTTTTAAATGATGCTCTTAGCCTGTATGTGCGCTCTGGTCCAGCTGGTTTATTTTCCACAGCATTTCTCCGCGTGCCCCACCTTCTGCCATCTCTCCACCATTGCAGCACATCTCCACCCTGTCTGAGCCCCCTCCTGAAGCCTTCTCTCCCCTCCTCAAGAGGAAGAAGTCTCCCCATTCTGAACGCCCAAAGCTCCCTCTCGCTATAGCTCTCAGGCCCATGTCACATACTTCCTTGTATCGTAATCTTCTGTGTCCATTATTCCTTCTAGACTTTGAGCTCTTTGCCTTTGGGACGTATGTCTTGCACATTTGTATGTCCCCACAGCACATAGCCTCATGTAGCAGGCACTCGATACTTGTTTAAAAATGAATGAAGTTCAGGGCCGGCTTCTGAGATCTCACTGCCTTGTGAGTACAGAATTGAACCTTAGCTGCTGCTGGGTGAGCCCCAAGTCTGTGTGCTCGTCCCTACCCCTGCTGAAGGTAAGAACAGCCTGCCCTTTCCCCGGCCTGCTGACCTAGGGAAACCTCGGCTTGTCCCCTGTCTCAAACTGCCTGCAATCCTCGCTCTGAAAGTGCACTATCTCCCACCCCCTACCTTAGCTCTCCAGTTGTGTATCGCAGCTCCAACAGCTGTTACCATTTCAAGATAAGTAAATATGCTAAAAGGACAGAGTAAAACAGTCTTGATGTACACGCCCCTCTTCATGGCAACCTCCCACCGCTTTGTACAGTGCCTGGAAGTGCCTGATGAATCAGCGTCATAGCACTTGTATTCGTCAGTTTGTTGACTTCAGTAAATGTGATATGAATGAACAGGTCTAAATCTGTGCCCTCCTTTGGTGGGGAGGCTTTCGTCAGGGGTAAGGATGGGGACAAAATATGTCTGGAGGAGGTAACGAAAGGAAGGTTTTCCCTGGGAATAAGAAATTGTGATAATGTGATAAAACTACCATTTATTGGTCATGTGATACAGACCAGGCAGTTTATTATCCCATTCCATCCTCTTTATCGTCCCTGTTAACTATTGTTATTATTCCTAGTTTCTAGGTGAGGAAATGAGGCACAGAGAGGGTAACAGTCAGCTAGCAAGTGGGGTGGGGGGCTGGGATTGAACCTAGGTCTCTCCTTCAGGCCCATGCTTTATCCACCAGGACTGTAGGGGCTTGGTCCTAGATGCTAGGTAATAGGTTATTTTTTTTTCCCAGTTCCCTTGCCCCGGGTGTGGGAGTAGAGGATGAGGGAGAGGGAAACCTAACCTTGAGATTTGGGAGCACTCGGCATCAGTCGAAAAACACAGTGGTGCGCAAGCTCAGAAACAGGCACGAGGGCGGCTTTGGCCAGGGAATGGTTAACTCAAGTTGGAGAAAAAAAAAAAACCTTTGGAAAACCAGGCTGTCGGCGGCTCTGGCTTTCTTTGGCCACTGGCAGCCTGACAGTGGAAGGCTTGAAGCCGGCAGGTTGGAATGAGAAGCAGAGAACATTCAGCAGCCATGGACCTTTGGCCGCCGCGGACTGGCCACACCGCTCAGACGGACTGGGAAGAAAGCCCCTCCGGCTCACCGAGCCCCTAGCAGAGAAGGTGCAAAGCCCCAGGAGGGGAAAGTAGATTGTTCTCATCACACCTGCTAGGAAGCGCTAAGCGAGTTTCAGATGTTCCACCTAGCTCGACATTTCTTGGTTGACATCGTGTCTATTGTCAGTAGGAATAGAGTTCTGTTTCCCCAGCACAGCCAACTTGCCCGATGATCCTGAAGTACGAACACTGCTGGGTTCTAAGCTCTCGGGGTCATGGGAGAGGATGGGAACCTTACCTTTTTAGTTCGTTGCATTTTTAACTCCTTGCCGTCATCTTGCTCTGGGGGTTGGCCCCTCTGGGGACTGACTTCTGCCTAAGTCAGTAGCATTGCCTTGGCATTCTGAGAAAAAAGTATGCTTTTCGGATCCAGGTAGATGTCTGGACATCCCTCAGGCCAGGTGGCTTCGTTTGAGCATTATCGTTAAGGTGTAAGGAAAGGACAAGTCTCCCCTTTGTTTTTTCCAAAGGTGTAGAGTGCCCTAAATACTTTAGGGATGGCAGTTGTTGATCATGGAAACGAGACTCTCCCCTAGAGGGCAGGCGAGGAGGGAGTAGGGAGGAGCCTTCCTAATTCCACTCATTGTGAAATCACTCTGCCCTTTCTCCTGACCTGAGCTGGCTTACTCCTTCCAAGAGATAAAGTCTAGGTATCAAAATGGCCACCCTCTGCTAAGCAGACTTCTTTGAGCTCCAGCTAAACAATAACAGCAGCTAAGACAGGCGTTCCCCTTCCCCCTGCCTCCAGAGTGGGGGTGAAGAGAGAGGTAGGGGAAAGGGGAAGAAAGGTCCCAGAAAAGGCCTGCTGTCAGCCAAGAAAGGCCTGCAGCTGTGAGCAGTCATCTGCGGCTCCTGCTGTCAGGAGGAGATGGACACTGGGGTTTGCCCATCCCTCTGCTGGCCTCAAGCCAGCCTTAGAAACGCAGCACCGGTTTTTACCTCCTTTCCCCCACAGAGCTGTTGTTCATTTGTTTTTGACAGCTGTGTTCATCTTAAAGCTTTCATGGGCAGATTAGCTCATTGGTCCAGAGTGTGGGCTTTGGATGCCATCCCTGTCCCTTACTCTTCCCGTGAACTTGGGTAAAAGCCACATCGCCTCTCTGAGCCTCACCTTCCTCATCTGTAAGGCACGGGGAGAAGCCTAGTGCCTGGCTCATATCCCCATGGAGAAGACTGAATTGGGTTAATGCAGATACAGAGCCAGGAACAAGGTAAACACTCAATATAAATACTCAGTAAAACCGAGGTACTATTTTTATTCTTGAAGCATCTCTTCAGAATCTACGCGTGGCGTTGAAGGCCTGATTAGAACCATAAAAGCCGGGCCAAGTGTGTTTGTGTGTTTCCTATGATCGCTATAAACACACAAATGAGCTAGCATCGCAAGACCTCAAAAGATCTTCCGTCTCTATAGATAATGGTGATCAGGGATGGTAGGGGAGTGGATCATTCATTCGTTGGGTTAATTTAACAGGCGTTTACCTAGAGGCCACCCTGCGCAGGTACTGCCTATGTCTGTATTCCCAGCCTGCAGAAAACTGGCATCTGCCAAACCTTCTCCTGCACCCTTCCTACCCAGTCTCACTCCCAATCAAGGTGACACTAGGGAATTCTCTGGCGGTCCAGTGGTTAGGACTCCGCGCTTTCACTGCCGAGGGCCTGGGTTCAATCCCTGGTCAGGGAACTAAGATCTCCCAAGCTGTGGGGGGCAGCCAAAAAATAAAAATAAAAATTTAAATTTAAAAAGGTGACACTAAAAGTTGGCTCTTGGGCCGCTGCTGCTCAGCACGCGCTCCCACGGCCTCCCTCTGCTGCTGTCGCTTGCATGCATCTCAATTGCTTTCTGGCCCAGCTGCACTTTTGATTTCCCCGCCCCCGCCCCCAATCAGCACGTGGGAACTGTTTCCCTTCTCTTCCCAAGCAAAATACTAACCTGCTGTCCATTTAGTCGCTTCCCCCATGTCATTGCGGGCTTTCCGAGCAGGTCCTCGGGCACCTCGGCCAGGATGGGGGGGTGACTTGTAGGCTTGCCAAGCCGGGGGCAGCCGCCTGCACCCGTTTGTGTGGACGTCCCCACCACAGAGCCAGGGTGCGTCTCGGCTGTATGAGGATAACTCTTGGGGACCTAGCTCTGCCCAGAGAAACTTGGGCCCTGTGGCTCACAGGACATAAAGGTCCTTTTACTTCAATACCATTGGCTTTTTTTTTTTTTTGGCTTGTTTGACTATTGGGGATTTGCCAAAGGACAAAAGCCTCCTACCACAACTGCCTTCCATGCATGTATGTCCTCAGATGGCTTGGGAAGTGGACCACTTGGTCTTCAGGTTGCGTCCCATATGGCTACAGAAGATAAAAGTTGTTTCCAAATACCAAGTGAAAGGTTTTGAGCTCCTGTTTGCTCCAACTAGCAGACTCTCTTTTTTTGTTTTTGTTTTCTTTCTTTGGTCTCTCCTTTTAAATGCTTTTTTTTTTTTTAATTAAGACTTTGGGGGTTTTTGGGAGCAGTTTTAGGTTCACAGCAAAATTGAGAGGAAGGTGCAGAGATTTCCCACGTACCCCTTCCCCACACGTGCACGGCCTCCTCCCCCATTACCCACAGCCCCCACCAGAGGGGTGCATTTGTTACCAAGGATGAAGCTATATCACCACATCAGAATCACCCAAAGTCTGTAGTTTACCTTAGGGTTCACTCTTGGTGGTGTACATTCTGTGGGTTTGGACAAATGTATAATGATGTATATCCATCATTTCCTCTGTGTCTTTTTGTGGCTTGGTAGCTCATTTCTTTTTCATGCTTAATGATATTGTCTGATACCACAGTTTATTTATCCATTCACATACTGAAGGACATCTTGTTGCTTCTAAGCTTTGGCAATGATAAATAAAGCTGCTTTAAACATCCATGTGCAGGTTTTTGTGAGGACATAAGTTTTTTTTTTTACCTCCTTTAGGTAAGTACTAAGATCTAATCTAATCAGTACAATTGCTGGCTCCTATGGTAAGAATATATTTAGTTTTGTAGGAAACCACCAAACTGCCTTCCAAAGTAACTGTACCATTTTGCATTCCCACCAGCAATGAATGGGAGTTCCTGTCACTCCACATCCTCACCAGCATTTGTTGCTATCAGTGTTCTGGATTTTGGCCATTCTAATTGGTGTGTAGTGGTAATTGGGTTGTTTGTTTTCTTATTGTTGAGTTTTAAGAGTTCTTTGTATGTTTTGGATAACGGTCCTTTATCAGATATGACTTTCGCCAATATTTTCTCCTAGTCTGTGGCTTGTCTTCTCATTGTCTTAATTAATGCTCTTTTAAAATTAATATTCTACCTTTTGCATAGGTAACATATGCATATGATACAAAATCCAAGAGGTACAAAGAGTGTCCATTGAAAAGTAAGCCTTCCCCAACCTTTGTCCCTGGGACTCCCAGTTCACCGCAGAGAAAACACTGGTTGTTTCCAGTTTCTTACCTGGTCGTTCCAAAGGTGGTCCATGCAAAGATACACATAAACGTGCACATTTATGTTCTTTTTGTTTTTAGATAATCAGCAGCATGCTACATATACTCTTCTGCGCTGCTTTTTTCACCTAAAAATGTATCTTGGAGATGGCACCTTATCAGTCCAGATGGAGCTGCCACATATTTTTAAATGGTGACATAGTATTCCATAGTCTGATGTACTGTTTCTTTAACTAGCCCCCTATTGATGGACATTTAGATTATTTCCAATTTGCTGCTGTTACTAACAATGCTGCAACAAAAATCCTCGTAACACATCATTTCCCACAGGGGCAAATATATCTGTAGGATAGATTCCTAGAAATAGGATTGCTTTGGTCGAGGGTATATGAGTTTTACATCTTCATAAATATTGTTTAATTATTTCAGAACTCATGGAAAGAATGAACAACCTAAAATGTTGCCTCTGTTGGAAGGCCTCTATGGAGTTTATCACAGAAACAATCACGCACATTGCTTTGAAGCATTTACCTTTCATTTCTATCAACTGCAAGTTCGTTCCTCCTTTTCTTCAGTATGTATTAAGCACATACTGGATGCCTGGCATATTGGTAGATTTGGGGGCTACAACCACATACAAGATAGATAGACATGGTCACTGCCCTCATGGTATTTATAGTCTGTGAGGTGGGGGAGACATGAAAGAAATAATTATACACTAAATCATTACAAACTGTGTCACGTGCCAGAAAAGAGAAGTACAGGGTGACCAAAAGTGTTTACTAGGCTCCTGACTTAGGCTGGAGATCTGGGAAGACTTCTCTGAAGAAGTGGTGTTTAGTCTGATTAGTAAGAGAGACTTAGCTAGGCAGAGGGAACGGCAGGTTTGAAGTCCTAGGGGCAGGAAGGAGCCTTGAGTAGGACCAACAGCATGGATTAGAGGAGCAAGAAAGGGCCTTCAAGTTCATTTAGTTCCAGTCTCCTTACCTGACGTGTGAGGAAACTAAGGTTCAAAGAACTAAAGGACTTGGTCAAGGTTATGCAGATAGTGGCAGAGTCAGGACTAGGACCCGGCTTTCTCAGATGATGTCTGCTGCAGAATGCTGCATGCCCATCCTGGCAGCTGCAGATCTGAACTAGACGCCATGGGATAGTTGCCTGGGTTTCTGTGGAGGGAGGATTTAACTTCAGAGCCTTGTAGCTAGTAACCTGACATGTTTTGTGTCTCTTTGCTAGGAAGATACGGTTCGGGCAAATGGCGGTCTAGCGTTCTAGTCTACTGGGTTGGTTTAGTCTTCAGCATAATTTTCTCCAAGTTTTGGTTTTTGGTTTTTTTGGGGGGTTTGGGGATTTTTTTTTTTTAAATGAATTTATTTATTTATTTATTTTTGGCTGTGTTGGGTCTTTGTTTCTGTGTGAGGGCTTTCTCCAGTTGCGGCGAGCAGGGGCCACTCTTCATCGCGGTGCGCGGGCCTATCACTGTCGCGGCCTCTTTTGTTGCGGAGCACAGGCTCCAGACGCGCAAGCTCAGTAGTTGTGGCTCACGGGCTTAGTTGCTCCGCGGCATGTGGGATCTTCCCAGACCAGGGCTCGAACCTGTGTCCCCTGCATTGGCAGGCGGATTCTTAACCACTGCGCCACCAGGGAAGCCCGATTTTTTATTTTTATTTTTATTTTTATTTTTTTTTTTTGGCCTTGCTGAGCAGCTTACGGGATCTTAGTTCCCTGACCAGGGATCAAACCTGCACTCTCGGCAGTGAAAGCACAGAGTCCTAACCACCGGACCACCAGGGAATTCCTCTTCTCCAAGTTTAAATACTAAATAATAATGATAATGGTGGTTACTATATGTCAAATGCTGTTCTAAGCACCTTACATATGTTTCATTTAATCTTGACAACAATCCTATAAGGTAGGTGTTATTATTATTGTCCCATTTTACAGATGAGGAAATTGAGGTTCAGGAAGGTCAAGGCATTTGCTCAAAGTCCCAGAGCTAGTGAGTGGCAAAGTGAGGTCTCCATCTAAGCAGTCTGGCCTCAGGACCCATGTGCTTTCCCCAGGCGTTCTCACTGTCAGCAGCTGATTGATGGGCTCAGGTCTCAGCCTGAGCTGCCTTGTGCTATGGAGGGCCTACACCAGTGATCCTCAACCTGTCTGCATATCAGACTCATGTGAGGAGCTTGCCAAAAATGCTGACGTCCAGACCTCACCCTAGGTCAGTTAAATCTCAGTCTCTGGGGGTGGATCCCAATCACTGATGGTTTTGAAAAGCTTCCCTGTTTCGTCTAACATGCAGCTAAAGGTTGAAAAGCACTGCTATATAGCCTTACCGTTCCTTCTTTCTTTGGGGGTATTTTAGTTGGAGCTGCTGTAACAGAAATCCATAGACTTGGTGGCTTAAACAACAAGCACTTATTTCTCACAGTTCTGGAGGCTGGGAAGTCCAAGATCAAGGTGCCAGCAGATTTGGTGTCTGGTGAGAACCCACTTCCAGTTTGCAAATGGCCACTTTTTTGCTGTGTTTCCCCCATGGTGGAGTGAGAGACATTATCTCTCTTGTGTGTCTCCTTATAAGGGCACAAATCCCATTCATGACAGCTCCACCCTCATGACCTAATCACCTCCCAGAGGCCCTCACCTCCAAATACCATCACAGTGGGGGTTAGGGCTTCAACATATGAACTTTGGGGGCGCACAAACATTTAGTCCAAGGGGCAACCAGCAATATGGTTTGCCTTTGTGATCTGGGTATCTGTTTAGTATGACAGTTGTAGAGGTATTTAGTCATACCACACCATGAGCTCCAGTCTTAGCATAAAGAATTCATTTGGTGTGCATGCTGTGGCACCCACATTCAAGGACGATGTGTGGAAACAAGTCTGTCGAGGGCTGAGGTAGTCATCGCAGTCCTGGGCATCAGGAACCAGTGTAGCTTAGTGGGGTAGAGCTTGAATCTGAGTCAAACAGACCCAAATTCAGGTTGATGCTTTTTTTCATACAGTCTGTGATTTGGGAGATTTATCCTGTCTCGGGCTCCATTTTGCCCTCTATAAAATTAGGCTAATAAGATAATACTACCTATTGCATGGGGCTTCTGTGAGGATTAAACGAGCTGGTACATGTCAAATGCTCAGTGTAATGCCTGGCACCTAACACTCTGTAAATATTGGCCATTATTTTACTTCATGGCCGTCCATGTGGCTTACTTGAGCCTGGTCACGGGTAAACAGTTGTATTTGGGAAAAACTACTAGTGACACTGATATTAAGGGGAATTTTGTTTGACATTTAACGAGTGCCCAGTATGTGCAATGAAGGGTATTAGACCCCAAAGAGCTAGGACAGTGAGGAAGGCCTAGTGCCTGCTCCCATGAGCTTGCTGGCTGCCAGCCCAGAGATTGCATCCAGATAACTCATACCAGGTAGCCTGGACCACAGCAGAGGTCTAACCAATAACTAAGGGAGCACAAAACAGGAAAATAACCTCGATTCAAACGAAGAAGCTATAAACTAATTATAAGGCAATCCAGGAAATGTGAACACTGATTAGATACATGATAATATTAAGGAAATATCATAGGTGTAGTAATGGTATCATATATTTCTATATATGTAATATACTTTATTTTATATTTTAGAGAAGAAGCCATTGTATTTTCGAGAAACATAACTAAATTTAAATTAAACAGATAAATTAAAATGATGTCTTGCAAGGGATAGAGATGAAAAAAGATTGTCAATACACTGCTAATTGTTGAAGCTGGGTGGTGGAACTTTCCATTCATTTTACTAGCCTCTCCACTTTTGTATATGTTTGATATTTTCCACAATAAAAAGTGTTATTTTAAAAAAAACAGGGACTTCCCTGGCGGTCCAGTGGTTGGGACTCTGCGCTTCCACTGCAGGGGGCGCGGGTTTGATCCCTGGACGGGGAACTGAGATCCTGCATGCCGCATGGCGCAGCCAAAAAACAAACAAACAAAAAAACACAGAGAGAGGTAAATTTCAAGAAAAGGAGGGAGGGAGACAAAGGAAGAGGGAGCAAGGAAACAAGCAGTTCCAATCGCCGAATCAAGAAGTTTCAAGATGAGGTGGCATCTGACCTGGACCTGGGTGAGGAGGATTTTGCCCATCAGAAAAAGTATACGTAATGTTCAGGAGGTAATGGGTGTGACTGGACGTAGGGCTCCTGGGGTGGGGGTAGGTATTAGTCAAGGTTCTCCAGAGAAACAGAACCCATAGGATGTATATATGTAGAGAGAGAGAGAGATGGATTTTCGTTACTTGGCTCATGTCTGAAATCCGCATGGTAGGCCAGCAGACTGGAGATGTTGCAGTTCAAGTCCAAAGGCAGACTGCAGGCAGAATTCCCTCTTTCTCAGGGCACCTCAGTCTTTTTGCCTCTTAAGGCCTTCAACTAATTGGATGAGGCCCACCCACATTATGAAGGGTAATTTGCTTTACTCAAAGTCTAGTGATTCATTTTTTTTTTAATTGAAATATAGCTGATTTACAATGTTGTGTTAGTTTCAGGTGTACAACAAAGTGATTCCATTTTATATATCTTCTTTTTCAGATTCTTTTTCCTTATAGGTTATTACAAAATATTGAGTATAGTTCCTTGTGCTATACAGTAGCTCCTTGTTGGTTATCTATTTTATACACAGTACTATGTATATGTTAATCCCCAACTCCTAATTTATCATATTAACAAAGTCTAGTGATTTAAATGTTAATCTCATCTACAAAATACCTTTACAGTAACATCCAGACTGGTATTTAACCAAATAGCTGGGTACTGACGGTGGCCTAGCCAAGTTGACACATGAAACTAACCATCACGGGGTGATAGTGGGAAATGATACTGGGAAGACAGGTGGGGGCCAAACTGTAGAGAGTTTCGAATTCTGTTAAGTTTTCTTTGGAAAACACTCCTTCTGGAAGTGTTTCTTTGGAAAATTGGGGGTTGGTGAAGGTTTCGAAGCAAAGCAATGACAGCACCTGATGAGTTTTGAGTGGTACCTGGCCGCTGTGTGCAGGAGGGAGAGGGCAGAGACTGGAGACGGAGGGATGGGTAAGCAAAGTCTCGTCCTCACTCAAGAGAGATGAGAGGTACTGGCAGTGGAACTGAAAAGTGTCTGAAGCATAGAATGTAATGCAGGAAGGAGCAGGAGATCAGACTGAGAAGCAGGCAGAGACCAGGTCATGGAGGGCCTGGTAAGCCAGATGAAAGAGTCTGGACTTCATTCTGAGGGCAACAGGGGCACCCTGAAGAGTTGAAGTCAAGGAGTAACCAGATCAGATCACCCTGGCCGCTCTGTGGGGAATAAGGGCAGGTAGACGAGCTAGCAGCGGTTGTGGTGAAGGTGAAAGATGATGTGGCTTGGACAAGGGCGATGATAGTGGGAAGAAAGAAAAGTGGACAGATTTGGGATACGTTTGGAGCACTAGCTGGTGAGAGATGAGATAGCAGAAGGTGAGGGATGAAGAGAACTTAAGGGTGACTCCAGTTTGGGGCCTGATCAAATAGGTCAATGGCGGTGCCATTTCCTGACATGAGGACAACTAGAGACAGTCAGGGATGGGGTGGAGTTCTGAGTAGGACATATAAAGTTTGAGGTGTTTGTTAGACTTTCGAGTGGAGATGTCAAGTAGATAGTTGGTTACACGATCCTGTGGCTCAGAGGAGAGAGGGGGGCAGAGGAGAACAGAAAGAAGGCCAGTGCAGTTGAAGTGTAGTATGTGAGCAAGAGAGTGACACAAAATGAAACTGAAAATATGTACGGGGGCAGGTCACTCAGGGCCTGAGCCTGAGTCGTGTGCTACAGCCATCTCCTACTGGCTCAGGAGAGCTGATTATTAAATTGCAGCAAATTTGGGAGCTGGCTGACCTCACAGTTGGTAGCCTGCAATCTGCCACGGTGGGAGTACTTACACCATCGAGGTCAGCAAATGCTACAACTCAGGGCTTCCCCCGCCCACAGAACCAGTTGTTAAATATTTATCACTATATTACCACTGCAGCTTACAGACAACAGTGAGAAATTTATATTTTATCCTAAGTGGCTTTAATAAAGCCATTAAAATATTTTAAGCAGGTGAATAAAATGAGTTGATTTTTTTTTTTAATCACTCTAGCCGCTCTATAGAGAGGGAGGGTAAGGAGTTTCAAACCTTTTATGTCCCAAGGAGACTACTAAGGAAGCTGCTGCGGTGGTCCCTGTGAGCACTGATGGTGGCTTGGTGGTGAAGGTGGAGTGAAGGAAAGACATTTGGAAGATTGTTAGGGTCCTAAGATTGACTACAGATGGCCCCCAATTCATCACAAGTTGATTATAACTGACCTGTCATATAACTCATGTATATGAGTTATACATGAGTTAGACACTTGGTTAGTGTCTTCTGTTTTAGTTGTGGTAGGGGCTCTCAGGTTGCAAAATTATTACCTTGACTCATGACTGGGGGCTTTTTGCAGTTTTACCAGAAACCGGCAGAAAATAATAAATCAATAATATTATCTCATAGCAGAATAAGACAGTTAATTTCCTACATGAACACAATCTCCTTTTTTCAACATTTCAGTCTTACAGTAGCAGGAGGAGCTTCAAGTCTTGTGATTAGGCTGATTCTTTCTAAGGGAAAGGAGGCTTAATATCTGTTTGACAGCAGTTCTTTCTCGATGGGATAACAAGGAAAGGAGGCCGAGTCGGAACAGTGCTAAGGTAAACGCTTTAAAATAAGACATTCGCTAAAACCCCCTGACCATTTTGGTTCCTGTAACTCCAGGCTGGAGACTCAGCTTGTTCATTTCATATCCTGTTTCTCATACTCTGGTCTGTGCTTGGTTGTTACTGTACCTCAAAGGGAAGGCCAAACCCCAAAGTTCACCCTTCGCCCTGATGGGGAACAGAAATCCCTTTTCCTACAGAGCTGAACTTCTAGTTGGGGGTAGGAGCAGACCAGTAAAGAAAGTAAATAATTACACCAACTATTAAAAGGCAGGGAAAAGATATAGGCCTGGTCAGAATCAGTTCAGTGAAGTCATGGAGACAGATGCCACAGTGAGTGGGTAGAGCAGTGAGTGGGGAGGTGGGAAGGGTTGTGCCTCAGCAGGTGAATGGATAACCAAACATCCACACAATGCAATACGACTCAGCAATAAAGAAGAAGAAACTAGTGATGAACTCAACATGGTGACTCTCAAAGGCATCGTGCTGAGTGAAAGAAGCCCGTCTCAAAAAAGTTACATGCTGTATGTTTCCATTTATATGACATTCTCAGAGGGCAAAACTATAGGGACAGAACAGATCAGTGGCTGCCCGGGGCTGGGGGTGACCTTGATTATAAAGGGGCAGCACAGGAGAATTCTGGGGGCTGATGGAGCAGTTCTGTATCCTGATTGTGAGGGTGGTCACACAGATCTGTACATGTGTTAAAACTCATACAACTAACTCTACACCAAAACAAGGTAACTTTACTGTATGTTACTTTGGGAATGAGATTGGGCAGTGTCTATAGGACAAAGATTGGAGGAAGGAGTCATTTTTAATTTGGGAGGGACTTGAGTTTATTCCTCTGCTAGGGGGGAAAATCAGGTCTCTTGGGAAAGGTGCCCAAGAGGAATTCAAAGGTGTGAGATCCAGGGCACCAGTGGGAAGAAAAGATGATCTATTTTCCCTACGAACTGGGAGGCAGGGTCGCCTGTCTAGGGCGGAGGACACGGTGTGGCGTGCGGGGCGTTGAGGGGTGTGGTAAGGTTGGGAAGAGCCACTGTGAGGAATGGGAAAGGATGCTTCCAGGGCTCGCTCTCCAGTATGAGGATCCAGCAGAGGTTAGAGACCTCAAAGCTTTGGTGGCACCGACCTGCCCCTTTGTGGATTCATGTTCAGCGGCTTGGAGCAGAGAAGGGGTTGGTGGGGAGGGGGGCGTGGAGATCAGCTGAAAGACAAAGGACTTCGAGACTAGGAACAAAAAGAAGTGCTGGGAGGACAAAAAAGGAGGACCGTGAAGTCAGCAGGGAAGTGGTGGCCTGGGAGACAAGGGAGAGGGCGTGTGACTAGAGGGGTTAGTGATCTGAACGCTGACGGTTAAGAGGCACCAGGGAGCGGGGGAGCTGGGTGGATGAGGACACGGGTCCGAGCAGTTCTCAAGTGTAAGATTTCAGAAGTGGAGACAGAGGACTAATAGGTCACGTAAGGGATTTGATTGATATTTAGAATAATTTCTACATAATAGTAATAGCAGCACTGGCTCATAATTATTGATCCTTTCCATGTGCCTGACACCACTGAGTGCTTTGCATGCACATCTCATTCATTCTCACAGCAGATACTATTCTTATTTTCCAAATAACGAAACTGAGTCTCAAAAAGGTTAGGTGAGTTGCCCAGGGTCACATGGCCAGTAAGTAAGTGAGGCAGCCGTGGGCTAGAACCCAGCCTGTCCGACGCCAGAGTTTATGCTTTTCCGACTCTTATACTCTACTGCCTCTCCCACATGGAAGAGCTTGATTCCATTGCAATAAAATGCTATACTAGCCTCAGCTAGACATTTCAGAAACGAACCAAAGTAGGTGCGTAGCTTGAGGTAAACTTGTCACCATTTCTGAAAGCCAGCTATGAGGGGCTGTCCCCCTCACAGTGAACAAATAGAGTCCATTTGCATATAGATGGTATACTGAACAGTTATTTCATCTGATCGTAAAATTGTTTTTCTAAAGGACAAAAGAGTTACTTTCAAAGACGGGGCATTTTGGTGGTCAGTCAGGATGGTACTGGGGGTGATGATGAAATCCATGGGGTGGCCAAAGGGGTGTAAAGGTGAGGATCACTGAAGCCGAGGTCCAGAAACTAGGTATGGGATGGCCTGTGACTACAGATGCCAAAGTTCCCTACGACGGTGGTGAGTGTGGAAGATGGGGAGCTACCAGGTGTCACAGGCCTCAGTGAATGTGGAAGAGTGGCCAGGAGGCCAGTAGCTCAGAGCAGGGACCAGGAGTGTGGTTCAGTGGCACGAGCCCCAGCTGAGAGCTTTTGGCATGAGAGCAGCAGAGTCAGGGTCTGGGAACAGAAAGAGGGAGCTGGAAGAATGCCCTGCCCTCTGCTCCCCAGCCTGGGACATCTGTGATGTGGGGAGATGAGCAGCCCCCACTTGAGAACTTCACAGAGGAGGAATCAGTTAAGACAAGGAAACAGAAGGCACTTAAAAAAGATGAAGGGCCTGAGAGGTGTCTACCACATCCAAAGGGCATAGTTTGGGAGGCAATGTTAAGTGTGAAGTTGAGTCCATCCCAAATGGCTGCTTCCTTCCAAGAAAAAATAGCCACAAATATGTGAATGGGGTGTCATGGCTTTACTGCATGCAAATATTCATTCTAAGCCCACGGAACAGGTAGAGCCCTGAGGCAACCATTCTTTGTCATCATCTTGGCCAGGACATTGCATCCAGAGCCCAGACTTGAGACCTTGGCTACTTGACTAGAACCGTTATTTCCCAGTGACTAAATCACCTCATCCCATCTTCTGTTTCCTGCCAGGCTCAGAGCCCCTACCTTCCCCACTGTGGAGGAGTAGATGTCCATTTCTCAGGAGCAGTGGACTGCTTCCGGCAGATAGTGAAAGCCCAAGGGGTCCTGGGGCTCTGGAATGGATTGGCAGCCAACTTACTGAAGGTGAGAGGAGTGGTGAGTCTACTGCTTGTCTGCCTCTTTCACTTCTACCCTGTTCTGTGCCTTTGCTGCTCCCCCTACAGTTTGCGTGGAAACATCTCCTCTAGCACAATGCAGGCTGGTTGTCAGCCCTGAAGAGTGGGGACCCTGTGCAGTGTTGGGGCATCTGACACCCCATCCCAGAGGAGCTGAGCATTTAGTGTAAAGGTTCCCAACATGTAGGTTCATGGACTCCAAAGGGAACTTAACCCCCTATCCTAAAATTGTATGCAAAAATATGTCTATATGGGCATCTGTGCATCCCTCTGCGGAGAGGATCCATAACTTTCATCATTTTCCCAAAGAACTCCATGACCAAAAAAAAAAAAAGTTAAGAACTGTGGACTAACCTTGGACTAACCTTGATGCCAAGTGATTCCTGATTCCAATCAAGACAAGCACATGTTGGGAATTCCCCAGCTGTCCAGTGGTTAGGACTCGGTGCTTTCACTGCTGGGCCCAAGTTTGATCCTTGGTTGGGGAACTAAGATCCTGCAAGCCGCGAGGCGCAGCCAAAAAAAGGACAAGCATAAGTTGACAGGCAGTGTCAGGCTGCCTACATGCATATCAACCCAGACCCAGGCTTCCCCAGGGCGTGCCCTTCAATGGTTCTGCCATTCCTCTCCCCAACACTCACTGGGCCAGCTTGCATTTTGCCATCTTCCCTGATTCCAAAAAAGAATGACCATGTTGTATTGTCTACAGCCTTTATCTTAGTTTACCCTGATCCAAGTTGATTGCAGACACACTGATGTTTTAAGATTTTAACATGATTTTCATTTTCTTTTTAAACAGATAGTTCCATATTTTGGAGTTATGTTTGGCACCTTTGAGTTCTGCAAGAGAATCTGTCTTTACCAAAATGGCTACATCATGTCTCCTCTGAGCTATAAATTGACCCCAGGGGTGGATCAGAGTTTGAAGCCCCAGGAATTACGGGAATTAAAGAAGTTTTTCAAAACTGGACAACTAAAGTCTAAAAAACCAACTCTTTAAAACTGAATGGAGCTAGAAGTGCACTGACTGAAGGTGTGTTGCAATCAGAGAGAAATGTAGCCTCAGAATTGTGCACGCGTGGAGTGACAAGAGGGTGCTCCTGTCTGCTGCTCTTGGAAATGAGAAGATTCGGCCATACCTGAGCTCCAAACTGATGGCCCTGTAAACACCTACGCCACCGAGGGTTTCCCAACATGACCGTCGCACAATGGCATTCCACCAGATTTTACAACAAAACCTAGCAGTAGTGAAATGTGCAATCTACACTCTGAATGTAAGTAGGCAATTTACACAACACCAAAGGAAGGGCATTGCCATGACTCTTCAGAGCAACATGTAGTTGAAGTGGCTGGGCAGATACCACGCCGGGAGCTCCGCCACAGGCTCACAGCTTACACCAACCCACAGCAGCCTAGTTTCACCCAGATTCACTCCAGGCTTCCTGGAGTGAATTCCTGATACAGTCCTGGAACTCATAATCTTTGCTGACTTCTGAGTGCACACACCATGGTGTAAATTATGCCTTATCAGAAACTAAATGAAAACATTTAACATTTAAAAGTTACCACTGTCGAGGAGGAAAACAAGATGGCGGAGTAGAAGGACTTGCTCTCACTCCCTCTTGCGAGAACACCAGAATCACAACAAGCTGCTGGACAGTCATCGACAGGAAGACACTGGAACTCACCAAAAAAGATACCCCACATCCAAAGACAAAGGAGAAGCCACAATGAGATGGTAAGAGGGGCACAATCACAGTAAAATCAAATCCCATAACTGGTGGGTGGGTGACTCACAGACTGGTGAACACTTATACCACAGAAGTCCACCCACTGGAGTGGAGGTTCTGAGCCCCACATCAAGCTTCCCAACCTGAGGGTCCGGCAATGGGAGGAGGAATTCCTAGAGAATCAGACTTTGAAGCCTAGTGGGAATTGGTTGCAGGACTTCGACAGGACTGGGAGAAACAGAGACTCCACTCTTGGAGGGCACACACAAAGTAGTGTGTGAATCGGGACCCAGGGGAAGGAGCAGTGACCCCGGGAGAGACTGAACCAGACCTACCTGCTAGTGTTGGAGGGTCTCCTGCAGAGGCGGAGGGTGGCTCTGTTTCACCGTGGGGACAAGGACACTGGCAGGAGAAGTTCTGGGAAGTACTCCTTGGTGTGAGCCCTCCCAGAGTCTGTCATTAGCCCCACCAAAGAGCCCAGGTAGGCTCCAGTGTTGGGTTGCCTCAGGCCAAACAACCAACAGGGAGGGAACCCAGCCCCACCGATCAACAGTCAAGTGGATTAAAGTTTTACTGAGCTCTGCTCACCAGAGCAACAGTCAGCTCTACCCACCACCAGTCCCTCCCATCAAGCCTCTTAGATAGCCTCATCCACCAGACGGCAGACAGCAGAAGCAAGAAGAACTACAATCCTGCAGCCTGTGGAACAAAAACCACATTCACAGAAAGACAGACAAGATGAAAAGGCAGAGGGCTATATACCAGATGAAGGAACAAGATAAAACCCCAGAAAAACAATGAAATGAAGTGGAGATAGGCAATCTTCCAGAAAAAGAATTCAGAATAATGATAGTGAAGATGATCCAGGACCTCGGAAAAAGAATGGAGGCAAAGATGGAGAAGATGCAAGAAATGAAATTCAACAAAGACCTAGAAGAATTAAAAACAAACAAACAGAGATGAACCATACAATAACTGAAATGAAAAATACACTAGAAGGAATCAATAGCAGAATAACTGAGGCAGAAGAACGGATGAGTGACCTGGAAGACAGAATGGTGGAATTCACTGCTGCGGAACAGAATAAAGAAAAAAGAATGAAAAGAAATGAAGACAGCCTAAGAGACCTCTGGGACAACATTAAACGCAACAACATTCGCATTATAGGGGTCCCAGAAGGAGAAGAGAGAGAGAAAGGACCAGAGATAATATTTGAAGAGATTATAGTCAAAAACTTCCCTAACATGGGAAAGGAAATAGCCACCCAAGTCCAGGAAGGGCAGAGAGTCCCATACAGGATAAACCCAAGGAGAAACACACCGAGACACATAGTAATCAACTTGGCAAAAATTAAAGACAAAGAAAAATTATTGAAAACAGCAAGGGAAAAACGACAAATAACATACAAGGGAACTCCCATAAGGTTAACAGCTGATTTCTCAGCAGAAACTCTACAAGCCAGAAGGGAGTGGCATGATATACTTAAAGTGATGAAAGGGAAGAACCTACAACCAAGATTACTCTACCCGGCAAGGATCTCATTCAGATTCGACAGAGAAATCAAAAGCTTTACAGACAAGCAAAAGCTAAGAGAATTCAGCACCACCAAACCAGCTCTACAACAAATGCTAAAGGAACTTCTCTAAGTGGGAAACACAAGAGAAGAAAAGGACCTACAAAAACAAACCCATAAAAATTAAGAAAACAGTAATAGGAACATACATATTGATAATTACCTTAAACATGAATGGATTAAATGCTCCAACCAAAAGACACAGGCTCGCTGAATGGATACAAAAACAAGACCCATATATATGCTGTCTACAAGAGACCCACTTCAGACCTAGGGACACATACAGACTGAAAGTGAGGGGATGGAAAAAGATATTCCATGCAAATGGAAATCAAAAGAAAGCTGGAGTAGCAATACTCATATCAGGTAAAATAGATTTTAAAATAAAGAATGTTGCAAGAGACAAGGAAGGACACTACATAATGATCAATCCAAGAAGAAGATATAAGAATTATAAATATATATGCACCCAACATAGAAGCAACTCAATACATAAGGCAACTGCTAACAGCTATAAAAGAGGAAATCAACAGTAACACAATAATAGTGGGAGACTTTAACACCTCACTTACACCAATGGACAGGTCATCCAAAATGAAAATAAATAAGGAAACAGAAGCTTTAAATGACACAATAGACCAGATAGATTTAATTGATATTTATAGGACATTCCATCCAAAAACAGCAGATTACACTTTCTTCTCAAGTGCGCATGGAACATTCTCTGAGATAGATCACATCTTGGGTCACAAATCAAGCCTCAGTAAATTTCAGAAAATTGAAATCATATCAAGCATGTTTTCTGACCACAATGCTATGAGATTAGAAATCAATTACAAGGAAAAAAACGTAAAAAACACAAATACATGGAGACTAAACAATATGTTAGTAAATAACCAAGAGATCACTGAAGAAATCAGAGAGGAAATCAAAAAATACCTAAAGACAAATGACAATGAAAACATAACGATCCAAAACCTCTGGGATGCAGCAAAGGCAGTGCTAAGAGGGAAGTTTATAGCAATACAAGCCTACCTCAAGAAACAAGAAAAATCTCAAATAAAGAATCTAACCTTACACCTAAAGGAACTACAGAAAGAAGAACAAACAAAACCCAAAGTTAGTAGAAGAAAAGAAATCATAAAGATCAGAGCAGAAATAAATGGAATAGAAACAAAGAAAACAATAGCAAAGATCAATAAAATTAAAAGCTGGTTCTTTGAGAAGATAAACAAAATTGATAAACCATTAGCCAGACTCATCAAGAAAAAGAGGGAGAGGACTCAAATCAATAAAATCAGAAATGAAAAAGGAGAAGTTACCACAGACACTGCAGAAATACAAAGCATCCTAAGAGACTACTACAAGCAACCATATGCCAATAAAATGGACAACCT
Organism: Eschrichtius robustus; assembly: GCF_028021215.1. Classification (NCBI taxonomy): domain Eukaryota; kingdom Metazoa; phylum Chordata; class Mammalia; order Artiodactyla; family Eschrichtiidae; genus Eschrichtius; species Eschrichtius robustus. The sequence continues at coordinate 105,379,493 of NC_090845.1, forward strand.
GGAAGAAATGGACAAATTCTTAGAAAGGTATAACCTTCCAAGACTGAACCAGGAAGAAACAGAAAATATGGACAGACAATCACAAGTAATGAAATTGAAACTGTGATTAAAAATCTTCCAACAAACAAAAGTCCAGGACCAGATGGCTTCACAGGTGAATTCTATCAAATATTTAGAGAAGAGCTAACACCCATCCTTCTCAAACTCTTCCAAAAAATTGCAGAGGAAGGAACACTCCCAAACTCATTCGATGAGGCCAGCATCACCCTGATACTAAAACCAGACAAAGACACTACAAAAAAAGAAAATTACAGACCAGTATCACTGATGAATATACATGCAAAAATCCTCAACAAAATACTAGCAAACAGAATCCAACAACACATTAAAAGGATCATACACCACGATCAAGTGAGATTTATCTCAGGGATGCAAGGATTCTTCAGTATACGCAAATCAATCAATGTGATACACCATATTAACAAATTGAAGAATAAAAACCATATGATCATCTCAATAGATGCAGAAAAAGCTTTTGACAAAATTCAACACCCATTTATGATAAAAACTCTCCAGAAAGTGGGCATAGAGGGAACCTACCTCAACATAATAAAGGCCATATACGACAAACCCACAGCAAACATCATTCTCAATGGTGAAAAACTGAAAGCATTTCCTCGAAGATCAGGAACGAGACAAGGATGTCCACTCTCACCACTGTTATGCGACATAGTTTTGGAAGTCCTAGCCACGGCAATCAGAGAAGAAAAATAAAGAAAAGGAATACAAATTGGAAAAGAAGAAGTAAAACTGTCACTGTTTGCAGATGACATGATACTATACGTAGAGAATCCTAAAAATGCCACCAGAAAACTTCTAGAGCTAATCAATGAATTTGGTAAAGTTGCAGGATACAAAATTAATGCACAGAAATCTCTTCCATTCCTACACACTAATGATGAAAAATCTGAAAGAGAAATTATGGAAACACTCCCATTTACCATTGCAACAAAAAGAATAAAATACCTAGGAATAAACCTACCTAGGGAGACAAAAGACCCATATGCAGAAAACTATAAGACACTGATGAAAGAAATTAAAGATGAGACTAACAGATGGAGAGATATACCATGTTCTTGGATTGGAAGAATCAATATTGTGGAAATGACTACACTACCCAAAGCAATCTACAGATTCAATGCAATCCCTATCAAATTACCAATGGCATTTTTTACGGAACTAGAACAAATCATCTTAAAATTTGCATGGAGACACAAAAGACCCTGAATAGCCAAAGCAGTCTTGAGGGAAAAAAACAGAGCTGGAGGAATCAGACTCCCTGACTTCAGACTATACTACAAAGCTACATTAATCAAGACAATATGGTACTGGCACAAAAACAGAAATATAGATCAATGGAACAGGATAGAAAGCCCAGAGATAAACCCACGCACCTATGGTCAACTAATCTATGACAAAGGAGGCAAAGATATACAATGGAGAAAAGACAGTCTCTTCAATAAGTAGTGCTGGGAAAACTGGACAGCACATGTAAAAGTATGAAATTAGAACACTCCCTAACACCATACACAAAAATAAACTCAAAATGGATTCGAGACCTAAATGTAAGACTGGACACTATAAAACTCTTAGAGGAAAACATAGGAAGAACACTCTTTGACATAAATCACAGCAAGATCTTTTTTGATCCACCTCCTAGAGTAATGGAAATAAAAACAAAAATAAACAAATGGGACCTAATGAAACTTCAAAGCTTTTGCACAGCAAAGGAAACCATAAACAAGACGAAAAGACAACCCTCAGAACGGGAGAAAATATTTGCAAACGAATCAACGGATAAAGGATTAATCTCCAAAATATATAAACAACGCATGCAGCTCAATATTAAAGAAACAAACAACCCAATCCAAAACTGGGCAGAAGACCTAAATAGACATTTCTCCAAAGAAGACATACAGATGGCCAAGAAGCACATGAAAAGCTGCCCAACATCACTAATTATTAGAGAAATGCAAATCAAAACTACAATGAGGTATCACCTCACACCAGTTAGAATGGGTATCATCAGAAAATCTACAAACAACAAATGCTGGAGAGGGTGTAGAGAAAAGGGAACCCTCTTGGTACTGTTGGTGGGAATGTAAATTGATACAGCCACTATGGAGAACAGTATGGAGGTTCCTTAAAAAAGTAAAAATAGAATTACGTATGATCCAGTAATCCCACTACTGGGCATATACCCAGAGAAAACCATAATTCAAAAAGACACATGCACCCCAATGTTCATTGCAGCACTATTTACAATAGCCAGGTCATGGAAGCAACCTAAACGCCCATCGACAGACGAATGGATAAAGAAGTAGTGGTACATATATACAATGGAATATTACTCAGCCATAAAAAGGAACGAAATTGAGTCATTTGTTGAGACGTGGATGGATCTAGAGACTGTCATACAGAGTGAAGTAAGTCAGAAAGAGAAAAACAAATATCGTATATTAACGCATGTATGTGGAACCCAGAAAAATGGTACAGATGAACCGGTTTGCAGGGCAGAAGTTGAGACACAGATGTAGAGAACAAACGTATGGACACCAAGGGGGGAAAACCACGGTGGGGTGGGGATGGTGGTGTGCTGAATTGGGTGATTGGGATTGACATGTATACACTGATGTGTATAAAATTGATGACTAATAAGAACCTGCAGTATAAAAAAACAAACAAACCAAAAAAACAACTAATACTAAACTTTCTTTGGGTTATTTGTATGGAAATATGTTAATGTAAATGTTTCAGACATTACATGAAATTTCTAAAAATCTTACATGTTCTGGTATAATGTTATAAGTCATAATTCTAGTTATTACCTTAATATGTATATCTCAGAAATAACTAAATTTCCTTGTCAATTGCATTATTATGAACTTTCATCAGATCTTTAACCGTGGTCATTTTTAAGTCTTCTGTCATTTACAGACAGTTCTGGGTGTACTCTGATGCTTTTGCAAAAATGTTCCTATAAAAGGGTTTCATCTTCAAGGAATTCATGGAAAAGACTGACAAGTACAGGTTTCTGGTAACTGACTATACTGCTGAACTGAATGAATAAGCATTTTCAGAACTCTAATGGAAAACTGATGAATTCATAAAAGTGCTAACAAAAGATCAAGATGAAAAAAAAATTAATTACATGGGACTGAGTGAACTGATGAGGATGATTATAAATTTTGTGACTTTCTGTTTGAATAAAAAAAAAATCCCACAAGGACTCAGAGGCAAAAAATATACAAATCAGTTTTCACTGCAAAGTAAAGGAGCTGTTACAGTGGAGGATTACTGGACTGAATGTCAATATTATGACATAGTATGAGTGTGTTTCGTGTGTGGTAATTGAAATCACTGTTGCTTTTGTTGTGGTCATCCATTTACAATGCTTGGTGTCAGTTTATCTCTTGTAAAAATAAAATACAGTGTGTGTGTGTGTGAAAAAATAAAAATAAAAAATAAAAATGCGGAAACTGAGAAAAAAAATAAATTACAAAAAAACAAAAAACAAAAGTTACCACTGTCATAGTAGAACCATCCTTCTTTATTTAATTTGAAGCATCCTAGGCTTAGAATCTTGTGTTTCTGGAAGGTAGTTTATACCATGACTGCTTCATCATGCCCCAGAAGACCTTCTTTCAGTTGAAGTCATGTATAGTTCAAGTGGCCTGAATTCTCTGCCTTTTTTACTTGCTTTACAAGCCTACCCTGAAAATAAATTATTTAGTCAACTTATTCTCACAACATGTCCCAGTTGCCTAGAAAGGATCAAATAGAACATTGGACGTACACACACACACACACACACACACAAACACACACACACAAAATGTAACTAAACAAAAAACACTTCAGTCTAATCATCTCTCCTAGATTTTTTAAAATCAAATTTCGGGTTTATTCCACCTTGGGGATTCTATGTCAAGTTTATGTAACTGTACCTTTTGAATAGTGCCTACCTATGCATTAAAAAACTATCTAATATTAAGTTGTTAATTTATACACAGAGAGAGAGAGACTTGCAGTATGTTGAAAGTATTTTTCCCTATTAAATTTATTTTCCAAAGAAAAATGATGTTGGTCATTTATTACTAATCTGAGTTGTAAAACTATGGCTATCTATATATACTGGCCAAAACCTTTAAACTCTCAGAAACCTGTCCTATTGAAATATATCAAAATAACTCATTTTTCCAACCGCTGGGCAGACTGTGTTTTATGGGGAAGAGCAGTTAATACACACATGAAAATCTCATCTGTAACCCAGTCTGTTAGAGTTTAGAGGGTAGCAAATTCTTAACCCAGAGTGAATCGCTCATGTTAATTACTCTTGATTTTCCTTGAGGTGAACAACTTCTTAAAAAATTCTGAAAGCTGCAAAAAATTATTTTAAAACTCTAGTTCTGTTCTTGAAATGAACTTCCAGCTCTTTGCATTTTCTCAGAGGTATGAAGGAAGTGTTCTGCTTTTCCACCTTATGGCTGGCAGTGGGCACCACCAAACTGGGCTAAGTACTTTAGGATTGTAAAGATGTGTGATGCAATATATATTTTTTTTAATTTTTAAAATAAATTTATTTATTTTATTTATTTATTTTTCGCTGCGTTGGGTCTTGGTTGCTGCACGCAGGATTTTTCTAGTTGCGGCGAGCGGGGGCTACTCTTCGTTGCGGTGCGTGGGCTTCTCATTGCAGTGGCTTCTCTTGTTGCAGAGCACGGGCTCTAGGCACGTGGGCTTCAGTAGTTGTGGCTCACAGGCTCTAGAGCGCAGGCTCAGTAGTTGTAGCACATGGGCTTAGTTGCTCCGCGGCATATGGGGTCTTCCCGGACCAGGGCTCGAACCCGTGTCCCCTGCATTGGCAGGCAGATTCTTAACCACTGTGCCACCAGGGAAGCCCAGTATTTTTCTTAGTATTAATAAAATCTAACATGTATTGAATGCTTACTATGTACTAGACTGTTTATGCATATATTATCTCATTTAATTGTCCTTATAGTCCTTCAAGGTACAGGTACCATTATCATTCCCATTTTACACCTGAAGTCATGGAAGTCTCGAGAGGTTAAGCAACTTACCCAAGGCCTGACAGCAAGTGGCAGAGCCAGTATCTGAACTCTAGCAGTTTGGCTGCAGAGCCCACCCTTTTGACCACTGGGCCAAATTACCTCTCTCTTACTTTGTCCCAGATTCCCAAACTCAGATGCTCAATCCATTCAATCTTATACATACAAAGGAATAGAGCCACAGAATCTTAGAATTAGATGGGTGCAGAACTCTCTTCCCAGCCAACACAGTAATCTCGTCTACAGTGTCCCTAACAAGTGGCCATTTTACCCCAACTCTTAACATTTCCAGTGACAAGAAGTTCCCCACATCGTAAAACAACCCATTCCACCTTTAGGTCGCTCTTTTGTTTGTTTGTCTGTTTTGTTTTGTTTTTTTGCCACACCATGCGGCTTGCAGGATCTTGGTTCCCCAACCAGGGATTGTGCCCAGGGCCCCAGCAGAGAAAGCACAGAGTCCTAACCACTGGACCACCAGGGAATTCCCAAGCAGCTCATATTTTAGAAAGTTGTTTCTTGTTCAGCTGAAGTCTACCTTCGTGACACTTCTACCAGCTGGTGTTGATTCCATATAGAATGTCTTATTCTCTTCCACCTGACAGCCCTTCAATTATGCAAACAGTCATGATGGCCCTCCTTCACCCAAAGCTCTTCCCCAGTTAAATCTCTCTCATTCATTCAGCCATTTCTCATATGACATGATTTGCAGGTACTTCACTTTCCTGACTGCATTCTTTGAATATGTTCCAGTTTGTTAATGTCCTCTTAAACATGGCATCCAGAAGTAAGCACAAAGCTCTATGGGCAGAGAATGGACTTGAGGACACGGGGAGGGGGAAGGGTAAGCTGGGACGAAGTGAGAGAGTAGCATGGACATACATACACTACCAAATGTAAAATAGGTAGCTAGTGGGAAGCAGCCACATAGCACAGGGAGATCAGCTCGGTGCTTTGTGACCACCTAGAGGGGTGGGATAGGGAGGGTGGGAGGGAGACGAAAGAGGGAGGAGATATGGGGATATATGTATATGTACAGCTGATTCACTTTGTTATAAAGCAGAAACTAACACACCATTGTAAAGCAATTATACTCCAATAAAGATGTTTAAAAATATATATACAAAAAAAAAATATATATATATATACAATAAAATAAAATGGATAACCAACAAGGACCTACTGTATAGCACAGGGAAGTCTGCTCAATAGTCTGTAACAAACTAACTGGGAAAAAAATTTGAAAAAGAATAGATACATGTATATGTATAACTGAATCACTTTGTTGTACACCTGAAACTAACACAACATTGTTAATCAACTGTACTCCAATATAAAATAAAAAGTTAAAAAAACAAAAACTTGGGGGGGGAAAAAAAAAGCTCTATGGGTGGACCAGCAGAGGCCCCAATGGGACTAAAAGTCCCCCGATCTGTTCATGACCATCATCTTGACCCAACTCAAGACTCATTAGCATTTTTTGGCATTGCCAACTCACAGTCAAGTAAGACCCTCAGTTCTTTTTCACACATGCTCTAGCTCCTTATCCTTAAATGTCCTGCACTAAATAGAGCATTAGAAACTTTTATTGTGGTCCTTCCCATTTTCTAAGCCTGAGTTTATTCTGGACTTTAGCCCTTCTGACTCAGTTCCTAGAGGTTTGTGATACTCTTTGGTCTTTGCCCTTGGAAGTCTAGCCCTCACTGTGTCATCTATATATGTACTTTAAACATTTGAGCTCATCAGAGGATAACCTGGAAGGGCATTTAATTTATTAGATATCTCTCCCTTTTGAATTTCTCACTGGAATTTTTCCAAATTGTACAGGTCTGAATTTTATCTTGGGAATCTCTCACCCTCCTGAGCTATCTTTCTGTTTGGAGCTTGGCCAAGAGATCATATTTACCTTTTCTCTGGTCCTTCTGAAGTCTAACACACACACACTCCACAGGTTAGTTAACCTATCTGACTATGCCGAGCATTCTTTTGTTTGACAGATCCAGACCAGTCAGTCTTGGTCAGTTCCCTTAGATTCTTGTCACTTTTACTTTGCTAACCAGATCTTCCTTATTTATTATCAGGATTAAGCCTAGTTTAGCAATTTACCTCATTGCTCTTCAGTGTTCTGAGAAGTGTAATTATCAGCAAGAGAGTAAAGAATTTATCCAGTGTGTTGCTATCAGAATAATGAAACCTACAGCAGATATTCAGATGGCTTTTGTCCCTGATCAACATTTCTAGTCTAGGTGATGGCTTTATGAAGTACTATTCATAGCTTTTATCTATCTAGGCAATCTCTAGGTATGCTTCCACAATGACAATCACTTTCATCTCTCCCTTTCATTTTCATGGAATGCTTTTCACCCTCCCACCAGTGAATTGTTCTCCTTCTATATGGTATCTCTCTGAACCAGGTTTACCCTTCCTTTTCCTGATGCCAGTCAGAAGTCCCATTCCATCAAGTTTGAACAATACCTATAAAGTTGTGTTTTCTTGCTTGTATTGACATTTTACATTCACTTTATTACCCATACTCTGGGTGTGTTAGTACATAGATAACTGAGGCCTGAAGTATCATTTCTGACCCTCTTCCTTGTTTTTTCTGAGAGTTACTAGGCACTGCCTTAGCTTTAGTTTCTCTTTCTTAATTATACATGTATTCTACACAACTTCCAGAACACAACAGTTACTAACACAGAGCTCCCACTATGTCTCACTGGAGGAATTTGTTTTTGATGAATTGACTAGCCATATATCATTATCAACATCATTATCATTGACATTAGTCTCTATTTCCCTGGACTCTTGCTACTGGTTTCTTTTTTTTTTTCCTTTTTTTTCTTTTGACTTTTTCATTTTTTTAACTTTCAGAAATAAAAATGTTGCCCCCAAAAAACCAGTATAAAGAATTTCCATGTATCCTTCACTCAGCTGCTCCAAATGTTAACATCTTACGTAACCGCTGTAACTAAAAGTACTATTGGTAGACTATTATTAACTAATCTACAGATATGTATCCAAATTTCAATAGTACCATCAATGTCCTTTTTCTGGTCCAGGATCCAATCCAGGATCACACATTGCATTAACCTGTCATTCTCCTTAGTCTCCTTTAATCTGTGACAGTTCCTCAGTCTTTGTCTTTCATGACCTTGACACTTTTGAGAACATCTGACTCCTTGAGGTACACCTGGTCATTGGCAACCAGGAGAGCTCCAGCTCACAGCAGATTTAGCAAAATACCAAGTCATGACATGGACTCGCTTTTAAATGTATTTCATCTTCAGTAAAACTACACTTAAGCACCCAAAGACTGAAAAGGGACAAATTCTATGTAATTATTTGATCATCTTTTTGTGGAGAGAGAGAAATCTAACAGAACAATAAATGTGGAGGTGCTTGAAACAGTAAAAGACCTTTGGACTAGAATATGGTAGGGACGTCATGCTCAAAGGGAGTAGCAGATGTGGCCAATGAAAGGTAGAAAAAGGTACATAAGTGATGGTAAGGTGGGTCAGAGTAATTAATATTTGAATAAAAATGCATTCATCAGAATGTCAAGAGTTCAGACTAGAAAGGTTTTGAATTGTATTTTGAAATGCATTCTAAAACCCACCTCCCTCTAAACAAAATGCTCCAGAGATTTTTTGTTTTAGCTGTTCATTCTCTCACCAGTAGAGGTAGAGGATTGGCTACCGCTTTCAGAGAACACACTCTGTCACTGAAATTGCACAGCAAGGTCATTTCTGTATCCAGCTGCATTTCTATTATAATCAGCTAACAAGAGCATAGCGGCCTCTCGAGAATACAGGTCAAAGATAGCCCCCAGGATCAACAAAGCTGGAGTGAAAATTTCTCTTCTTTGAACACTTGCTGTGTGTGCTCAACACTTCAGATTGCTGGGGTTCTTGGGAAGACTAAGAAATTGCAAAGTATACTTAGAGGAAGGACCTGACATTCCTGGAGGAATCCTAGAATTGGGTCCTTTAACGGGCAGATCTGGAGAAGGTGGGAGAGGGCAAGATAGTAAAGTGAGGGGTATGCCACCTATGTTTCCAGTGTGCTGGGTACCTAGGGCTCAGCTGCAGTTGGAGTTTTCAACAGTTATCCTTACTTTTATAAACATGGTTGTCATTACTTACACAGGATTTGTGATGACACTCTCAGCTCCTGTTCTGAATCTGAGGGAGTGTACTCAAGCTAACAAGTAGGTTTTTAAGGACATGTGTGGCAAATGCTCCCCCAGTGCAGAGATTAAGGGACTCAGTAAGCACTTGTCCCTTGACACAATGGGTGTCAATCTAGTTCTACTGATTCCTCTAAACCTTTCTGGAGTTCAGGAATCTACTCAATTCAAGAGCACTTTACCTGGGGTCCAGGACCCCAAATACCAATCTAATTCACACAACCTCTTAACCTTAACGGTATAACCTCTATCTTTGGCTTCTGGCTAAAATAATTTCCCCACCCCCTACCGAGTTCTTTGGACTCTCCTCTGCCAATTCCCGGCAAGATCTCTGTTAAACTGCATTTGCAAACCGGGGTCTGGGGCACGCTGACAGTGTCCCAGCTCTGCTGTTCCCCAGTTTCCTCTATAGCTTCACCCGTCAAGCTCCAGGGCAGTGCTAGGTCTAGGGTGAGAACAGTGAGGCACTTGCCTTGGCACCAAATGTAAGCGGGAGCTAAACAGCTCAGTAATCAAGACGAATGATTATTTTAATGCACTATTTTTAAATATCAAAAGGAATACAAAAATCCATGATGAACAACGTTTCGAAATTTATAATAAAGACAGGCTCCCATCTTGCACTTGTAGGGTCCTGCCTCACTTGCCTCACCCTCATTCCAGCCCTGGGGCTCCAAGTAAACTTTATTTACAAAAACAGGCGACCGGCCAGAGCGCCATACTTTGCCTACACGAATCTTTTTTTAAAATATTGCATTAAATATTATTTGTCTTGACTACCAAGTTTGGGAGGGGTATGTTTGTCTGGTCTTTGGAGTCCCCTTAAATATCGCGCCTCACCCTTGTCCAGGCGGGTCGTGACCTCTCGCTCCCTCCGCGCCCCCAGGCCTCCCCCAGGGTCCCGCGTCCGGGCCGGGTACTCTCTGGGGCCGCCCCTTCCTCGGGCCGGGTCAGGCGCTGCGGGCGAGCCGGGGCGACGCCGAGGGCGGCCGGTGCCCGACTCCACGGCTCCTCCCTCCGCGCGCTGAGCCATTCAGCGGCCCCGGCGCCCGCCCCCGACGCCGGCCGCCCGGGCGCCGGCCTCCCCTATATAAATCGGCCATTTGCTTCGCTCCGCCCCAGAGCCCCGGAGTCTAAGCCGGTTCCTCGCTGTTCCCGCAGTCGCCCGCCTCCTCTTTCCTTCCAACATGACAGATGCCGCCGTGTCCTTCGCCAAGGACTTCCTGGCAGGTGGAGTGGCCGCGGCCATCTCCAAGACCGCCGTAGCGCCCATCGAGCGGGTCAAGCTGCTGCTGCAGGTACGTCCCGGAATCCGAGAGCCCGATCAGGAAGTGGGGGGAGGGGGTCGCGCGGGAAGCGGTGCCCCAGGGCCTGGGGAGAACGAACCCTCCGGACCAGTCCAGGGAAGTGGCAGCGTGGGACCAGGGGTGGCCGCAGGGTCGGACCAAAAGGCAGACTTGAGGGAGATGCTTTAGTGACCTGAAGTTCAGGATCTAGGAAAGGGTCAGGGGCGGAGGGTCGGGGGAGGAAGCCCAGGGCCTGGGCATCCCGGAGGCAGCGAATTCGGATGGGACAGCCCGGGGGTGACTGGCTCCCGGGCCTGGAGGTCAAGGGCTAAGCCTGCAAGCCGGCACTGAAAAGAGGGACACCTGCCCTTACCGAAGACCTCAAGGTCGCGGCAAAGAGATAGCAGCCCCGTGGAGGCCGTGCGGCCGGTGGAGCTGCCTCGCAGCCGGCCGCCGCGCTCCGACCTAGCCGGGCCGGAAGCCGGCGCCGGGAAGCGCGTGTCCCTTCTGCGTCCTCCCCCGCGCAGCCGCCGGCGCGTCCCCGCGGCCTGGCGTCCTGCGCGGCGCGCTCTCCCGCTCCGGCTCTAGAGGGCGCGCCTGCACGGGCGTAGGGGTGGTGGCCCACGGGTCACCTCCAGGAGAGGAGGGGGGCCAGAGCGGGAGGGAAGCCGCTCCGGGGACCCTGAGGCGTAGGCCACGGTCACCAAGGTGACTGCGCCCGACGTGGGCCTCGGCCTGATGCTTCTGAACCTGGGTCTGAGGTAATGACTTTTCTCCCAGGCCTAAAGGTCACGGGTCCGCTTGAGGGTGCCTCCTCCCCACCCAAAGGGATGGAGGCTTAATGCTTCTAAGGGTGCAGATCACCTCTTCCACCTGTGACAGCGTCAGAGGTTTGCGGGGGGGGGGGTGTCCAGCCTGTGTGACATAGAAGACTAGATCTGGGGAAAGCGGGGGGAGCCAGCTAACCTTAAGTGTGTCCATTGAGATGATATATTCTCTTCCCTTTTCCCTCCTCCGTGGTTATAACTCTCCCCGTTGGCCTCCTCCTTGTCTGTCAGGTGCAGCATGCCAGCAAGCAAATCACTGCAGATAAGCAATACAAGGGCATCATAGACTGCGTGGTTCGTATCCCCAAGGAGCAGGGAGTCCTGTCCTTCTGGCGTGGAAACCTGGCCAATGTCATCAGATACTTCCCCACCCAGGCTCTCAACTTTGCCTTCAAAGATAAATACAAGCAGATCTTCCTGGGTGGTGTGGACAAGAGGACCCAGTTTTGGCGCTACTTCGCAGGGAATCTGGCATCAGGTGGTGCCGCTGGGGCCACATCGTTGTGTTTTGTGTACCCTCTTGACTTTGCCCGTACTCGTCTAGCAGCCGATGTGGGCAAAGCTGGAGCTGAAAGGGAATTCAGAGGCCTTGGTGACTGCCTGGTTAAGATCTACAAATCTGACGGGATTAAGGGCCTGTACCAAGGCTTTAACGTGTCTGTGCAGGGTATTATCATCTACCGAGCTGCCTACTTCGGTATCTATGACACTGCGAAGGGTAAGTTTGCTGTGTGCTTCAAAACTGTGTTCTCATGAGATCATTTATAAGATCGTCGTGCCATCCTAATTTTCCAGGAGCCAGAGATTTCTTTGTAATTGCTGAAGGAAGCCAAGGTCACCCAGTACAGCCCGTTGTGTACAGATGAGATGTTGGGGATGAGGGGACGTGGCAGACAATGAGTCAGGAGGACTCCGCTTTCTGGTAAAAGTGTCTCTTTCCTATCCTCAGGAATGCTTCCAGATCCCAAGAATACGCATATCTTCATCAGCTGGATGATCGCACAGTCCGTCACAGCGGTGGCTGGGTTGACTTCCTATCCGTTTGACACAGTGCGTCGCCGCATGATGATGCAGTCAGGGCGCAAAGGAAGTAAGTTCCGCTTGAGCAGAAGACGAAGATGTGGGCATGGAGCATGGGCACAAACTAGCCATGCCTGTCTTTGAAAATGGCAATCTGTTGAGATCACAGATGGGGTTGCTTGGTCTGTGTCTACTGCACAGTTGCCTTTGAGTGGGCCCTTTGGGTGCTTATGCCCAAGAGGCTTCCATGGTATTAGAGGTTAAGACCAGCGGGTAATCTACGTATCTCTGTTGTTCTCTAGTCACCAGATTAAGATTTCAGTATTGCCCACACTAATGTGTCAGTGTTGGATTTTTAAAAACTGACGTTAGCTCTTAGAGGTGGGGCTCTGGTTTAGTCTAGTTAAACCTAAGGATTTTTCATCAGCCTCAGGTCACCAGGTCCTTGTCTTTGTCCTTTGCAGCGGATATCATGTACACAGGCACACTTGACTGCTGGAGGAAGATTGCTCGTGACGAAGGAGGCAAAGCCTTTTTCAAGGGCGCGTGGTCCAATGTCCTCAGAGGCATGGGTGGTGCTTTTGTGCTTGTCTTGTATGATGAAATCAAGAAGTTCACATAAGTTATTTCCTAGTTTTTCTTCTTCTGTGAACAGGCATGTTGTATTACATAACATATCTTGAGCATTCCTGACAGACTGTTGGCTGTCTATTTATCAATGGCAACTATTTACTGGTTGAAAATGGGAAGCAATAATATTCACCTGACCAGTTTTCTCTTAAAGCCATTTCCATGACGATGATGGGACCCAATTATGTTTTTTATTTTAGTCACTCCTGATAAAATAACAAATTTGAAGAAATAAAAAATACCTGAAATATAATTTTGTTTGTGGTTTGTTTTCATATAAAAGTACATTTTATAATTTAGTAAGTGCTACGTTTGAGTAAAATGCTACATGTTTAATAAATGCTACAGTATCTCCTGAGATGAAGAGCTTTCTTCTAAAACCAGCCTTCAGCCATCCACTTAGCAAAGAATAGCTCAGTCGTGTGACCCATCAACATTCCCAATACATTAGCAAAGTGAAATTCAGACCCAAAGCATCCAAAAAACCATTGGTCCATTGCCTGCGGACAGTCATAGCTGATGAGCTTTCTCTAAAAAGTACTATGCACCCACCTTTCCTATCTTGTGGTTATTAATCAAGAAATATAAGCTGAATTGTTCACTTTAGAATGGTGGTTCTATGAATTTCACCTCATTTCAACGGAAGTATTGTAAAATATAAGGTGGTAACAGCTAGCAACTTTTGTCCAGTTGCTTCCCCTCATCTATCTTCACCTGTCTCAAGTCATTTTAATTTAATCCTGTTCAAAGCAGAGGATTAGCGCTGGCATAGTTACGCGGTGCTGAGATGGCAGTGCTGTTAAAGATTACGGAGAGAGCTGCCACGACCTCAAAACTCATTTTACAAAGAGGAAATGGAGCATCTGCATCTTGCCTAACATGCAAATAAGCCTAGTCAATGAAGGACATTTGTTTCTTTTTGATAAACCCTTACTTGGGATCCATGTGTGTTTGCAATTTCTGTAGCTCTTGATAAGGCCTCAGAAATCCAGTGGATCTTACCTGTAACGTGAGATTTGTATGAAGAATAAAGCACCATGGCTGTCAAGCCACAACATTTCAAAGTAGAAAGTGATAGGATAGGTGGTCCACGTGCACAGGTAAAACATTCCTGAGGAACATCTCACACACTGGCATGTTTAAGTGCCACTCACAGACAGGGTCTGCATCACAGGCCTTGGTGCCCAGGGGATCGTAGAGTTTGTTATGTGCCCCCTGGCCAAGCACCTTAATTGTAGTATAGCTTAGTTGTTGAGAACTCTTCACAATGTATGCATATCGAATCGTCAAGTTGTATACCTTAAATATATACAGTGGTTACATGTAAAAGGTGTGGTAATAAAGTTGTTAAAAAATCCAGGCATCAGGCCTGGATTCTGCCACTTAACTCTGCTGTTGGGTAAGTTACTTAATTTCTCTAAGCCCCAGTTTTCCTCATCTATAAAATGAGAATAATAATAATGCCTGCCTCCGAGGATTGTTTCAAGGATTAAAGAATTTATGCAAAGCACCTACCATAGAACATACATAATAAACACTCTATAAATGGTAACTGTGATAATCATTAAAAGACAGTTAAGATTTCAGGGACTCCAGAATCGGAAGTACCTAGATTTGAATCCTGGCTCTGCTGCTGATTTAGCTGTATGGCCTTGGGCGAGTCAATTATCCTGGGTCTCAGTTTCCTCACCTGTAAAGTGGGGATTTAATAGCGCTAGCCATATTTCCTAGGGGTGTTGGGAGTGAGGGTCAAGTAACATAAAGCATGTAGAGCAATCAATATGGCGCCCGGCATCTAGTAAGCACTCTGATGTGAGTTTTTTCATAATCAGACATCCATTTTGTTGAATGAAGATCTGCCCAAGCAGAGAACTACTTAAAAATGAATTCAAATCCACTTTTCTTTCTCTGCAACAGCCTACACATACTATTTTTTGCAGAATTTATATAAAATAAACTTCAGCTTAGGTCTTTTTCAGAGAATTTGTTCCTGAAAGGGGATAAGAGGCTCTCCACTTAGGGCTGCAAACCACAATACAAGAGAACCCAAGCCCCCTTTATGGTTATTACAATGGATGTGGACTCACTGAGCTGGCAGCTATTAAAATAAACCTAGGACCGAGCATTAATGATCAGAAAGAAAGAAGTGGTGCTTCCTACAATTGGGCGGCTGACAGATGAGGTGTTTTTTTTTCTCTCTCTCTTTCTATTCTTGTTGTTCAATGATTTTTGAAATTTAATTTAAAGACAAAGTGGTTTTAATCTCTGCAAGCTGTGCAGGATAGTGCTATAGAATTCATTATGTCCATTATGCTCATGCGAACATTGATGGTACACAATCTTAGCAACCCCCTAATTTATGCCGTTGTTTTGTTACTATTCAAAGCCTAACAGCATCCGTGAAGCCTGATTCCAGGTGAGAGAGCCAGAATACAGGTCAGCTCGCACACAGCCGTGCTCCCCATTCCAGGGGCCACTCCGCTCAGTCACTGAAGGCAGTGTGCTCCGGGTGCTCCAACCGCTGGAGAAAGAAACCAGGGGTGTCTCCCCACAGGGGCAGTTGTCGTGGATGGTAAGTCATTTAAGCCATTATTTTTGTATTAAAAGAGATGCGGATATGTTAGAGAGTCTATTGCACAATTTGAATGTGTTTTAAAGCTGCAAAGAGAGTTCTTGTGTATAGAGGACCATTTCTGGCACTGCCCTCAGACCCCAGGGGGAAACCTTTCAGCCTTCTCTGCCATTATGGACACTCCAGTAGAAAAAATCTTAAAGTATTGCTGTACCGGATGCTAGATTTTCAAGCGTCCGTGTTCCTGTGGTAAATTTCATCTCTCCTGTGAAGTTCGTGAGCATAGTATTTCTAATTTGTTTTTTAGGTTTTCAACACAGTTAATATCTGTACATGGTCATCAAAGTTGAACAGTAAAGAAAAGATATAAAATGAAAAGCAAACATTTCCCTGTCCTCCCTCTCCCATCCCTAATCCCCCTCCTCAAAAGTAACCATTATGAACAGTTTCTTGTCTATCCATCCAAAAAAAAAAAAATGTAATGCATCTTGTTGTAAGAGTAGCTGATTTGTTTTTATCTGAATCATATTCTGACTGCTTGGATTCAAAATGGCATGATTCTTTTAGACCGGTGTCAGACTGTGGGCATGAGGACTCAGACGCTGTCAGAGGCAGGAGGGTAGGGAAAGGGTCGCTTCTGGACCCTGAGCTAGGATTTCTAAGTGTGACCCTTTATTAAAACCTTAAAAGGAAGCCAGTACTTTCCTTTGCGCTTTTAGCTTCTGTCGCTGAGTGACCCGGGGGCAAGTCACTTTTCACATCACAACCTTAATTTCTCCTCTGAAGTCCTTCCAGTTTAGATGTTCTCTGGGTCCATCATTTTTACATAAAGCAGAATCTGTGAAAGGACTGGGATTAGGTGATTGAATCCTTCCCGAGAACATTTTAAAATATCTAACACAGTCGTAAGTGAATAGTCTCTGACTCAGAACAGTCATTTGCAGACTGGTGGGAGGGTTGGCGTTGGCAAATAAAATTACGATTGTAAAGATTTACATTAATTTCGGGAGCAAGAAGCTGAGCAACAAAATTACAGCCCAGAGTTTGGGTCAAAGGTGGTCTGATTTACCTCAAAATAATTAACTTCAGTCTTTTCAGAGCCTCATTTTATTATGTGTAATGTGCACTTCGGTATGCAGGTGGAGATTTATTGGAACAACAAATATTGGATGCTACAATTTCCGGACACACACAAAAATGCCTTGCGGTCCACTCAAAATGTTTGGAGAAGCTTTCCCATCATTTCAGCCATTATTTGCCTTAAGTGCAGGTGAACAAGTTCAGATGCATGGTGTTCTTCTTAGCCAAAGGTTTAAAAGAGCCTTCGGTATCCTGGCAACAAATATAAACAATGTTCAAGTGACAGACTGGGCAGTATTTCCACTGTTCCCTCTTCGGAGACACAACTGAGTGACATGAAAAGAGTATTAATCCATGGTTTTTCCATGACTGTCAGTCGAGGAGGGGTCTCATTTTGATGGTGAGCGTCCATCCTGGGATTTCGTTTCCTTGTGTGACTTTTGTAACGCAGGGAGGAAATTTAGCACTGTTGAGATTTAAGGGAACTTGTGGGGTCTAATCTCCCGACATGTTTCACCGTCCCTAATGTTTTCACTCCCACAGCAGAGATAGTTGTGGCCATAAAGACATAACCAGGGCAAAGTCTGTGCTAGACCACTCTTGACAGATCAACTTCTGAGGGCCTCGTGTTTGGGAGTGAAAAGGGAAAGTCTTCCATCTAAATGAGCTTCCAAGGCCCTGCTGCGCGAGGAGCAAATGTACTCCCTCATGGCAGAGAGACATGCCGCAAACCTAATGATGCCTCAGCCTCGGAGCCGCCCCTTGCACGGGCCCCTTTCCAGCCCTGGGAGGCACCGTAGCAACATATTCATTTGGTCATCTGGTTTTGTAAAATGTTCAAAAGATATGTTTGTGTTTTTTAAAAGAGGGCACCCAGATTATATATAATTATATAAACTGATATCCCCACAAAACCTGCATCTATTCCTGCTGGTGGAGCTGGAATAGATAAAGGAATCTGGAGGCAGCCCTGTACATCAGGCACAGGCGTCACCCAGGTCTGGGACTTCCTTGTCACCTGGTCTCCCCACTGCTCCCCACCTTCCCATTCAGGACTCGCTCATGAGACTCTTTTGGACTAGAGGTCTCATTTTCAAATACCAAACTTTCTCACTTGACAGCTGTGCAATTTTTTTTTTTTTTTGGCCTTACCACTCAGCATGCAGGATCTTAGTTCCCCGACCAGGGATCGAACCCGTGCTCCCTGCAGTGGAAGCACAGAGTCCTAACCACTGGACTTCCAGGGACTTCCCGACAGCTATCCAATTTTTACTTAACTGCTTCGTGCCTCAGTTTCCCCATCTGCCATTCGTGGATAACAACAGTACCTACCCCATAGGAATAGTGTGACGATTAGCAAGGTTAATATGTGTAAAGTGCTTAGAACAAGGTGGGCACCTGCTTTACACAGTTTTGCTATTATTATGACTGTTATTGTTTTATTGGAATGCTTTAAATGATTTTTGTTTCATTCATGGGGGACTGATGTAATGGATTTATCCCTGACCTACAGATTTCTGAAACAGTCTCAAGAAAATGCCACATGTCCTATAGACAGTGAATCACACACACACACACACACACACACACACACACACACAAACAAAGAAAAGGTTGTAAAGAAAGAAAAGGACACTTGGAGTGGACTGAATAGAAACGTGGTTATAGTGGTAATCCTGAACTCTAAGTTAGAGCACTTATTTTACAACACTGACTATTCAAGGGAGCAAAGGCCAAAAATAAATCCATCCTGCCTCATACCCAGACCCCACTGCCCGGCTGGCCCAGGGACACTATGTGATCACCGGCGTTCCCTTTGCTCTTGTAGTATTTCAAGGAACCCATGAGGTCCCGGCCTGATTACCCAAGTCTATGACGTGACTCCCTAGGGAAAGAAGCTGCTGGGGAGAGGCAACACACCAAGACCTTTGGAAGCAAAAGATCTTCTTTCACTCTTGCAATTAAGTTCAGGAATCAGGAGTCCCTTTGTTACGAAATTTGAGCCTTGTAGTGGGCTTACCCTAGAAGTGAAGGTCAGGGGGTAAAAGTGCTTGCACTTCTGGGTAAAAGCATGCTGTTTGCCAATTAGGATTTAAAAGCTGGGAGTTTGGCCATTGAAATTGTAATCCCACTTCAGCTCCATGTTTCTCTGTCTGTCTTGGGTCACATCACACCTCATCATGGGTTAGTGCCTCAGTTTGTCCACCAGGAAGATTGGGAATCAACTTTTCTTGTTTGGGTTACAATACCGTTTGGTTTCTTTTTTTTTAATTTTTATTGAAATGTAGTTGATTTACAGTGTTGTGTTAGTTTCAGGTGTACAGTAAAGTGATTCAGTTATACACACACACACATATATATATTTTTTTACAGAATCAGATACAATATCATTTCTTAAGTCTTCTACCAAGGACTGTGGCCCTTTTCAGAATTTCTAGATCTAGACACATTGGATTGTTAAGCCTGCTTCTGCTGATTAAACAATCGATACAACCAAATACCATGATTTCTCTAAAACTACAGAATCTGGATCATAGCTAATTATTTTGACCTCCTATATGCCAATGTTGTGCTAAGCACTTCGCATGGATTAACCCTCCTGACCCTCTCAACAGCCCTGAGAGGTAGGTATTGTTATTAGCTCCATTTTACAGCTGATGAAACTGAGGCTTAAAGAGGTAAGGTAACGTACTCTGAGCTGTCCTTGACTTTCAAAGAGAACTTCAAGGCTATCCTGTCCAACTACTTATTTTCAGTCATAAAATATATTAAAATATGAAAGCTGGCTAGTTTCAACAATAGACAAAATCCACCTGACAAATATTCAATTAAATAGAAATTGTAATAACCAAAGCACTGTTTACAGAGTTCATTTTTAGAGTATGGGTTATTTACTATTCCAGCCAATTTAAGAATTATTGTTTAAGAATAATTACTTGAACCTAAAGCTACATTTGATTTTATTCAAGTTTCCCTAGCTTTTTCAGGACAGACCCTCCTTTTAAATTTATTTATTTTATTCATTTTATTTTTGGCTGCGTTGGGTCTTCGTTGCTGTGTACGGGCTTTCTCTAGTTGCGGCGAGAGGGGGCTACTCTTTGTGGGGTGTGCAGGCTTCTCTTGTTGCGGAGCACAGGCTCTAGGCGCGCAGGCTTCAGTAGTTGTGGCATGCGGGCTCAGTAGTTGTGGCACACGGGCTCAGTAGTTGTGGTGCATAGGCTCAGTGGTTGTGGCTCATGGGCTTAGTCGTTCCATGGCATGTGGGATCGTCCCGGACCAGGGCTCGAACCCGCGTCCCCTGTACTGGCAGGCGGATTCTTAACCACTGCACCACCAGGGAAGCCCCCAGACCCTCCTTTTAAAAGGAGGCTCTTAGCAAGGAACGCTGAGCCCCCTTCTGATGTTATTTGCCTGAGGCTGGGGTTATTGGGCCATTGGGTAAGGCCCAACCCAACTAACACAACCACATGACCACTTGGTGTTTGGCGCCCCCTCACCTCTTGCCAGGGTTAGGGGTTGGGAGGGGCCATCTCAGCAAAATGCTGACACCCTGGCGTTGGTCTGTTTTAGCTGATTGCACCAGCTATGGAGAGACAGTAACTTGTGCCTCTTGTCCTGCTACTTACGCTCATGCTCCAAAGTCCCAAACCAAGCTGCTTGCCATTCCCTCACCAGGCATTCACGTTCATATTTCTAAGCTTTGCTGTACTATTATGTGGACAACAGAAAAACGTTCAACCTAACAGTTGTGAGTTATGTTTTATTCGGGGACCTTACTGAGGGCACCCGGGGAGACAGCCTCTCAGACAGCTCAGAGAGCTCTGAGGAACTGTTCCAAAGAGGCAAGGGAGGAGCCAGGATATATAGGAGTTTTTGCTGGAAAAAAAACTGTGGTCGAACATCAAAAGATTACTGCTAATCACAAAAACATGCACCTCAAGTTAATGATTTTAGCGCTTTTCTATGTATGGGAAGATGCAAGAATCTGGGCTTATTGAAATCATTCCTTAGATATGCATCTTAACTATCTATAGCCAGTATCCTGTTTTTCTCCTTTCTGAATTCCCCTCAGGGTGCGCCGTGTTGGGCTGGGGGTGCAGCAGCAGTGGCTTCTGGCCTGATGGCGGGCAACATTCTTTGTTTACTAGAATGGCAGGCGGTTTTGTCCGCAGTTACCCCCCGCCCCCTGCCCCGGCCCACCTGCCCTTCCCTACCTCTCTGTCAAGGCACGGTCCTTCAGGACCCGGGTGCCATCACGCCTTTTTCTGCAAGCCTTCCCAGACTCCACTAGCCAGTGCTCGCTGCCCTTTCCTTTGAACTGCTAAAGTAGTCTCCTTATGTCAGCTCCATGAGCCAAGGAATTTTGTCTGTTCAATTCATGGTTGTATCCCCAGTGCCTAGAACAGTGCCCGGCACATAGTAGTTATTCAAGAAATTATTAAGCAAATGAATTATAATGTTTGTGTCATTGTATGATGACTAAGTATTTACTTGTCTGTCTCCATTAGGGGCTATGTCTTGTTCCTCTTTACATTCCTAACATGGAGCAGAGAACTTAACACAGAGCGGACGTGTGGTAAATGTCCATTGGAGGGAGAAATGAATGAGAGGATGAATGAATGAACATGTAAACTGTGCTCCCGCAGGAGTGAATATTGGCTGGATCCAGCATCTTGCTCCCTGGGAACGACTCTGCAGTAATAAATTGCACAGGGCCTTCTTGATTGGCATCTATTGTTTGCCCAGCTCCTGGGCTTAGAGGGAGGCTCTGGATATAGCAGGGGTTTGGAAATCACTGGGTTCCCATACTGCTGCTATATTGTCCATGCTAGAGCCAGGGTCTTAGAAACCCCCCTCCCCAAATCTGTGTGAAAAATAGGTGTGACTCCACAGCAAGTCCTCCTAGCAACCTGTGGACATATGCTGCCTATTCAATCACGAACCCCAAACACGGATCCCTCCATATAGTAAGTGCTTGATGGGTATCTGGTTGTGATGGTGACAATGCTGAACACTGACTGTCACACAAGATGACTCAGGCCACTCCAAGGGGAGAGGAATAGGCATGTTACTGGGGCACCTGAGGACGCTGCCATCAGAGCTGTACCGACTGCACACCCACGTGACTTATTAGGGCTGATTAGGCCAGACATACTCCTGTGCCTGGGCCTGATGTTCCCAGCCTTTAAGACAGACCCAGCCACAGAAAGCCGATGAGAACCCTAGAGTGAATGTGACCCTCTTTGATCTGCTCTGAAGGCAAGTGTGTTTGCTCTCTCTCTCTTGAAGGTGGGTGGGAAGCCCCCAGGGATTTGCTCTCTTATTGCTCACCCATTGTCATTTCTAGGGCTTTTTACTGTGGGCCAGACACTCTTCTAATTGTGTATGGATTCTCTCACTTAATCCTTTCAGCTGCTTTATGATGCAGGTGCTATGATTACCATTTTCCAGATGTGGATAACTGAGGCAAGCCATATATATATATATATATATATATATATATATATATATATATATATATATATATATATATATATATATATATATATATATATATATATATATATATATATATATATATATATAGCACCTGCAGCTGAAAACCCTGAAAGCAGAGGGCCCCCCCACTTAAGAGAGGGCCAGGAAGCACTGCAGGATTATGTGGCTCCTGGAAAATGACCAGGGAGATCCGATGAAGGAGAGTGGTCTGCAGCATCAGGAGAGGCCTTGGTGTAGTGGTTAGAAGATGGCTCTGCCTCTTTCCAGCTGTGAGGCCAGGCGGTGGACAAGGTGCTAAGTTCTCAGTGCCTCAGCTTGCTCAGCTGTAAAACGGGATCAAAAAGAGCACTGTAGTGCGGATTAAATGAGTCAGTACTTGCGAGGCGCATGGAACAGAGCTTGGCACAGAGTATGTACTTAAGTGTTAAATGACGGCGGGGCTCTCTGGAGACCGCCAGCCTCGTCCCTTGAGGTGCTGGTTTTTTCAAGGGAAACGTTGTAGGGGGCGCTCTCGGCATGTTAGCTACAATAGTCTTTGCTGCGGACGGGGAGTGGGGGAAGAGTAGCAGAGGGAGATATCCCCTCCCGCCACGGGGGCGACTGAAGGCAACTACCTAGGAGAGAGGAGGGCCGGGCACACCCTGAGGGGAAAACGCGGCTGCTGTGGGCATGATGGCGACTGAAAGCCGCTGGAAGCGCCAGTCTGGATGAGAGATACAGGCTAGGAGACCCGCCGCGCAGCCGCCGCCGCCAATGGCGAACTCGCCTCGCAGGGCTCAGCCGCCTCCTCGCAGCTGCCTGCAGAGGGCGCGCTGCTTCTCTGCTCGGCCCGGCGCTGCTGCCCGGCGGCTGGGAGTGCGGCGCCCTAAACGCAGGCAGCTCTCCAACCATCTCGGGCCAGCCCACCTCCTCCAAGAAGCCTGCTCTGACCACTGCGACCACAGTCTTCCTCCCCTGATCCCCTAAAGCATCATCCGCGCTTGCATAATTTAGAACTCGGATATGTGCTGGCTGGTTCGCTGTGTCGGATGTATTGGGAAGTCTTGGCTTCACAACATATCATACCTTGTATTTCTCCCCCGCACCACACGCGGCCCCTGGCGCACCGGTAGCCACATAGCGAGTGCCCAGCGAACACTTGACTTGCCTCTACGAGGTCCCGCTGTAATGACTCCCCAGGGAGACTCTCAGGGTCCCTGATGTCACAGAGCCCAGGGTTGGCAGAAGAGGCGCCTAGCGGGATGCCTACATGGCCTCCCTTGACACCTGAGCCTTCACTAACCGGGTGGGACTGGTATAGCCCACCTCCAGAGGCAGTGCCTTGTGCAGAGGAAGCCTGTCTGCAGGGAAGCCCACGGATATGGAAACATTTGCCGAGCCCGGGCTTCAGTGCAGAGTCCTGTGCTGGACACCCGGGACACAGATATAAACAGGGTGCTTGCCCTCATGGGAGGCAGCGTGGAAAAATGGAAACAAGAGATGGAGAGTCAGAAAATTCCCACATGCTAGCTGCGTGACCTTGGGCACATCGTGTTGCCTCTCCGAGCCTCAGTGTCTTCATAACGTATCTCTAAGAGGGTCTGGAGTGGGGTGGAGTAGGGGTGATCAACGTCTACTGTAGCCAGACCTATAACGTTTCCACTTTCATGAGGAGAATATATTCGTTTATTGAGTAATTTATATTACATTTTTAAGTCAAAAAAATTAAGTGGAAGTGGTAGCGTTTTGTGACAATCAAATGATAAAATATTTATGAAAGCTTTTTGTTAAATCGAAGAGGCTCCACAAAGGTTCATCACTTTTTCCACTGCTAAAAATACGTAGTAGGCACTCGGGTAAACGCTTCTTGAGGAGGATGAAAATGTTTCCCAGGTGATGAGGTGAACAGTTAACTCAAGGTTACAAGATCCATACATAAACATGGAAGTTAAGGATACAAGAAGGTCTGGCATGTGCCAAGTGACTTGTCCAGACACTTGAGTTATCCAGATGGTAAGTGTCGAATGAATGACTCCAGAAATCACTGTGGGTAGATGGTCAGGGGAGGCTCCACCACGGGCACAAGTCTCGAGATCAGCCTTGAGGATTGGATTGGATTTTGGTAAAGAAACACAGGGAAGACCATCTAGACAGAGGAATGGCCTGAGTAAAGGTGCGAGGCAGGAAGGAATGAATGGTTGGAAACTGCAAGTGCCAGCGGGTAGTTTTTTGCTATCGTATCCACAGTCCTTGGCATGTAGTAGGCTCTCAATAAGTATTTGTGGAGGGAAGGAAGGAAGGAAGGGGGGAGGGAGGGAGGGGAGAAAGGGAGGGAGGGAGATGAATTAATTTGGCCAAGTTGAGACCAAAGCTTCCCATGAATCACGAGTCAGGACAAGAGACAAACGGAGACTAGAGGGACACAGAGTTGTCTAACATCCCTGAGACTCATCTTCCCTTCTGATGATAATACTCACCTCGCAGGACTGTCCTGAAGATTCAATGACAGAGAGTGTGTAAAGTACCCGCGGCAACCCACAGGGACACTTGGTAGCCATTGTGATCACAGCCCTGAGGCCGGAGCAGATTTCGGAGGAGTGCTTTGTATACAGTAGTCCATCAGTCAGTATTTTTGGCTGAGAGGAAGTTTGGGGACTTTGAACTTTTTCCCTGTAGGCGGCGGGAACCTCATATGCAAAGTGGGGTGAGGTGTGGGCTGCAGGGCAGGAGGGGAGGAGGTGCAGGTGCGAGGCTGCTGTAACTGGGAGAGGATTAGGACAGGCTAGGGCGGTGGCAGTGGAAATGAAAAGAAAGGGATGATGGGAAGAGGAGAAGCAAGGGGACTTGTTATTTTTGAAAGGAGACTGCCTGGAAATGGCTGCAAACTAAAAGGGGAAATAGGGACTTCCCTGGTGGCGCAGTGGTTAAGAATCCGCCTGCCAATGCAGGGGACATGGGTTCGAGCCCTGGTGCAGGAAGATCCCACATGCCGCGGAGCAACTAAGCCCATGCGCCACAACTACTGAGCCTGTGCTCTAGAGCACGCGAGCCGCAACTACTGAGCCCTCGTGCCACAACTACTGAAGCCTGTGTGCCTAGAGCCCATGCTCCGCAACAAGAGAAGCCACCGCAATGAGAAGCCCGCGCATCCAACAAAGAGCAGCCCCTGCTCTCCGCAACTAGAGAAAGCCCGCGCACGGCAACGAAAACCCAACGCAGCCAAAAATAAATAAATAAATAAAAGTAAGTAAGTAAATAAATAATAATAATAATAAATAAAAGGGGAGACAGGTATGAGGTCAGAAAGATGCAGAGACCTCCCAAGTGGGTTTCACTGCAAAGAGTGAGGATCCAAGTGCTTTCTGGACTCCTTTAACGAACTGAATCCACATTAGTTCAGAGAATGACTCTGGGATCAGAGAGGCCTAGGTTCAGATCCCAGCTCTACCACTTCTTAGCTCCATGTCCTAGGGCAAGCCACTTAACCTCCCTGAGCCTCAGTTTCCTCATCTGGAAAATGGGGAGAGTAATAACAGCACTCTCTGTGAGGTGTCACAGAGCAGTTGTGGCGTTTCAGTGAGATAATGTGTAAATGAGAGAGAGCCTAACAAAACAGCACTCAGTGAACGGTAGCTGGAGTCCTCGTTACTGTTAATAGTAACAATAAAGCAATGTGCTACATATTGAATATAGAAAAAACTTGGAAGACACAATGGCAGGTGTGTAGGAGGTGGGTTTTACCCTGAGTTGTTGAAGGTAAAGAGGCAGGAGTTGTGAGAGCAGAGCGGGGAGGGCATTCCAGGCAGAAGGAAAGAGCCGATGTCTTCAGAGTTGGCGGGTGACTTCACGCGGCTGGCTCGCCGGGTCTGCATTGGCAAGGACGGAGGCTGCTGAGATGGGGCCGGTGCAGCAGGACCTGCGGGCCAGGCATGGGAGGCAGCTGAGTCCTCACCTCAGCATGAAGAAGCCAGGGAAGTGATATGAGGGAGTGTCTCCAGTGATTATTGCTAGAGAAGTCCTCTTGGTCTCCAGCCTCAGCATGTTAGAAGAGGAAAGCAAATCCATGAGAGCAAGTGTATTAGTCAGGGTTCTCCAGAGAAACAGAATGTATACATAAAATAGGCATTGGCGCATGTGATTATGGAGGCCAAGAAGTCCCAAGACCTGCCATCTGCAAGCTGGTGGTGTAACTCAGTTGGAGTCTGAAGGCCTGGGAGCCAGGTGGCCTATGGCATAAGTCCAGGTCCAAGTCTAAAAGCCCAAGAACCAGGAGCAGCAATGTCTGAGGGAAGTAGAAGATGGATGAAGCAAAAAGAGCAGATTTGACTTTTTTCTGCCTTTTTGTTCTTTTGGGGTGGGGAGCCCTCAACAGACTGGATAATGCCCGCCTACATCGGGGAGGGTGACCGTCTTTACTTCTACAACCGAGTCAAATGCTGATCTCTTCCGGAGACACCCGGACAGACACACCCAGAAACAATGGGCATCCCTTAGCCTAGTTGACACAAAATTAACAACTGACAGCAAGCTAAGGAAGAGAAGGGCCCCAGGGCTCTCTCCCTGCAGGGGCAGCCCCGGTGGGACTAAACCGAGAGTATGGAATAAGGGAGTCAGAAAGTTTCTTTGCTCTGGACCCTAAACACGTATCTACAATTCCAAGGTGATGACCCAATGGGACCTAGAAGTCAGCTTCTACCCACAAAACCCTCAGCTATCAGCTGCAAAATGCTCATCCCAGGTGGTACCTTCCCCACTCCCACCCCAGGGGTGGTAAACTGGCAGGAGGTTTTTGGCATTTTTCAACCCCAGGGCCTGGTCTAAGGCTTTCATTTCCATGCTGATTTTATAAGCAGATCTTTCTCAGGCCTTGACTCAGGGCCAGCTGAGCTGGGCTCATTTCCTGTCTGTGCAAATGGTATGCACCCATATAACCCTTGGTTACCTAGTCCCTTGGAGGGAAGCCTTGGCCTAAATAGCCCTGAACAAGAGACAATAGAAAAACCTTTTATATTTAGCTTTAGGGTATCATAAGTGATTTTTTGGCAGCACATTTCCCTTCCTAAATAGGGTTGGATTAGGCTAATATTAAAATGAACTTTGGACTTCCCTGGTGGCGCAGTGGTTAAGAATCCGCCTGCCAATGCAGGGGACAGGGGTTCGAGCCCTGGTCCGGGAAGACCCCACATGCCGCGGAGCAACTAAGCCCGTACACCACAACTACTGAGACTGCTCTCTAGAGCCCGCGAGCCACAACTACTGAGCCCACGTGCCACAACTACTGAGGCCTGCATACCTAGAGCCCGCGCTCCGCAATAAGAGAAGCCACCGCAATGAGAAGCCCGCGCACCGCAACGAAGAGTAGACCCCGCTCGCCACAACTAGAGAAAGCCCGCACAAAGCAAGACTCAACGCAGCCAAAAATAAATAAATAAAATAAAAAATAAAATGAACTTTATGAGAGGCAGTACCTCAGAGTGCATAAAAGCCTTAATAGCACAGCGGTTACAGGTTCATAACCACACTGTCTGGTCACCACCACTTACTAGCTGTTTGTCTCTCTGAAGCTGAGTTTCTTCATCTGTAAAACGAAGAGAGCCAGAGTCCCTTCCTCCCTGGGTGTTTGTGAAGACTGCGTGAAATACAATGCATGTAAAGCACTTAGCCCCAGCCTGGCCCACGGAAGCATTCCGTAAGGGTGGTGGTCATAATGATCCTCACATTATTATTATTCTCCCAGCAGACCCGTTGGGCTTTGGAGAAAGGAAGCCGGCAGGTATCCCGGGGGACGGACATGTGAGGGAAAGTCAGACCAGGATTAAAGACTGTCAGCATACAATCCAGAAAAAACACTCCACACTAGAAAACTGACTGTGTCCACTCGTTATCCTGAAAACCACCAGAACCTGCTTTCTCGACCCTTGTTCTCAGACCTGTGCCAGTTCCTCAGCCGACTGAGGCCGGGGTGAGCAGGTGGTGCTGGCCGTCGACCAGCTGGACCCCGAGCCTGTTGGGAAGCACTTCTCTGTGCCCGGGGCGGGCCCGGCTGGGGACGGGTGCGTGTTTGCCAGGTGAATGGCTGTTATCCTCGCAGTCACCTTTGTCTGTGAAGAGGGGAGGAGGCCAAAGCGTGTGGAAGGAGGCCAAATCCCTTCTGCCTTGTGCGGGCCTCACCTGCCTCTGAACTCTTGTCATGTTAGCAGTTTCCTCATGGGACATGTTTGGAAAAAAAGACTAGAAAACATACAGGTTTTTTTCCTAGCTAGGACATGTTAAAAAGACCTCTTGGAAATAACCATCACGGCTAAAGCCTGGCCTGTGTCCCAAGCCAGGAAGACAAATTGGTAAGTTCAGTCTTTATGTCCTGGTTCTTCCATTGCCCACAACCCAAAGCTCTTTGAACACGCCTTTGTGAGCCCTTATCCTGTTTATTTCCCCATTTACATGTCTTCACGTTTGTCTCTCCCTCTTACGTCATTACGTGGTCGCCCTCCCACCACCGTTCCCTAACCACCCCCAGGTAATGTAATCTCTGTTCCCGCGTTCCGCCGGTCCCCTCCAGAGATCATCTATGAAGATGCAAGCATACATATGTCAGCACAAACGGTAGCATTCTTTTTTTTTTTTTAATTTATTTATTTTTGGCTGCGTTGGGTCTTCGTTGCTGCGCGCGGGCTTTCTCTAGTTGCAGCGAGCAGGGGCTACTCTTCGTTGCGGTGCGTGGGCTTCTCATTGCAGTGGCTTCTCTTGTTGCGGAGCACGGGCTCTAGGCACGCAGGCTCAGTAGTTGTGGCGCACGGGCTTAGTTGCTCCGTGACATGTGGGATCTTCCCAGACCAGGGCTCGAACCTGTGTCCCCTGCATTGGCAGGTGGATTCTTAACCACTTCGCCACCAGAGAAGCCCCACAAACAGTAGCATTCTTACTCACGTTTGCATTCCCGGTGCCCAGCAGAGGGCCAAACACATAGGCCTTCCAAAAAAGTATGTTGGTTGCATGTTTGTTTGCTCCAAAGTTTGTTGCCCTCATCCCAGCCCTGTCCATACTGTCTGGTTGATGTCCCCACGGGCGTATCAGCAAGTTACCTGTTTGGGCTCGCGGCTCTGGCTGTACTTTCTCAGGACTGAGATTTACAAAGAGGCCACTGGGGCCCTGCTTACTATAAACGACTCATTATCTTTCACTTTAGAGCTCAGAAACACCATCCTGGTGCACTCATTTTCTTCCCTGCTCTCTTTGGTGTCAAGCCAAAGCTGAGCTCTGGCTGCTCTTTGGTGGTAGTGGTTGCCTGAGGCTAGGGTTAAAGAGATTTGGATGCCATGCTCATCTTCGGGGAGTCTCATTCAGCTCGGAATTTTGGCTCAGGAAATAAAATGCAGGAGTTTCTGAACCACTGCGGTGTGCCTCAGCCCCTGCCAGAGCTGGCTTTTCCAGAAGCATCCAAGCATTCAGACAGTGCCCTCATTCGCGTTCTCTCTCTCTCACCCTCCCTCTCTCTCTCTTGCTCTCTCACTCTCTCTCCTCCTCATGTGACTAGGGGACAGGTTGGAGTCTACTTGATCTGTATGAAAGCACCTAAGGAAGAAAGGAAAGTGGGGAGGAGAAGGGCCACTCCTTGTCCTGCTCTGTTCCCACAATGTTTGCAAACCCAGGGAGGCAGCAGGGCAGAAGAGTAAAGAGAACAGAGTCTGGGGTCACACTACCTGGGCTGGAATCCTGAGTCTGCCACTTAGCAGCTGTGTGACCTTAGGCAAGTTATTTAACCTCTCTGTACCTCCGTTTTCTTCAACTGTAAAATGGGGATGACACCTGTACCTACTTTAAAAGATTGTTTTGAGAATTTAATGCGTTAGATTGTAAAGCATTTAAAACCGTCCCTGGCATATGGTAAATGCTACATAAGTGCTTTTTTTTTTAATTTTATTTATTTATTTATTTATGGCTGTGTTGGGTCTTCGTTTCGGTGCGAGGGCTTTCTCTAGTTGCAGCAAGTGGGGGCCACTCTTCATCGCGGTGCGCGGGCCTCTCACTATCGCGGCCTCTCTTGTTGCGGAGCACAGGCTCCAGATGCTCAGGCTCAGCAATTGTGGCTCACGGGCCTAGTCGCTCCGCGGCATGTGGGATCTTCCCAGACCAGGGCTCGAACCCGTGTCGCCTGCATTGGCAGGCAGATTCTCAACCACTGCGCCACCAGGGAAGCCCTAAGTGCTTTTGTAATAAAAATAAAACTTTTAATGTTAGTGGTTCCTGTGTTAGATCTATTTTCCTGAATTTGGCATTCCCTAGCTGTAAGTTTCAAGGGTTTCACTTACTGACCTGGGGCCCCTTGGTGCATTTTTATTTTCCTATTGGGAAAAAGCCGAATGCTATCTTAGAGAGGAAAACCGAAAGAACAGCCGTATGAAGGATAAAAGTTCAGTATAAAGGCAGGGTTGTGTCACTATGCTGACTTTTGCCTGGGGCTGCTCTGGGGCCCCTCTCTGCCTCTAGAGGGTGACCAGAGCCCTGTCAAGAGCTTCCCCAGCCAGTGCCTTCTGGGAAGAGTTGCTCTGGCTGCCGAGCTGGGTGCAGCGCTCAGCCTCCCCAAAGATGTGTATGCTGTTATGGCAATGGGCCTCGGCCCTGAGGGGCTGCAGAGCAAGAAGACAGCCTGGAATCCAGGTCCAGATCTTGGCGGTCATCAGAAGTCATTCTACCAGATTGGTAGGCTATGCTCCAGACAACAGGGGTGCCCCATGCTCTTCAAAGGGCGGGGTGGTCAGCCCAGCTCCTCCTAGGCCTTCTCGCCAGGTCTCTCCCGCTTCTGCATCAGCCCGACACAGAGCGGCGTGCCTTCCAAATGACCTAGCACCAGAAAGACATCCAAAGTCAGCTCACCGAGTGTGTATAGTTCGGCCAGGAGCTCCTGGGAAGGTTCCATGGGAGGAGCCAGGGACTGTCATGTGGGAAGGCTTCAGGCCTCAGGATGGGTCCTGGACAGCCCTTGGTCACTCCCAGAGACGCACTCAGTGACGGGAACCCTGATGACCCTGACCACATACCCCTGCGTGTCCTGTGCCTTGTGATCAGGCAGGGCTGGGCCCAGCTGTGCCAGAACAGCAGGGTTCAAAGGGCACGCCACTTGGCACACAGGTGTTGCCCACAGAGCTTAGTACAGTTCTGTGGAAAGAGAGCAAAAGCATTTCCTTAACGACCAGTATACACGTATGGACTCATTCAGCAAAGGTTCAAGTGCCTGTTATGAACAAGGCCCTGTGCCAAGTACTGAGGGGAGGGGAAGAGGATACAGAGACGAATTAAGTGAGGTCCTTGCCCTTAAAGACTTTGTCCTCTACTGGAGAAGCCAGCCATATAGGTAACAAGCTGAAATATGAGACCCACCTCTTTACCTGATTTGACATTTGCTGAATACATATGCTGGGCGGGGCACAGCAGAGAAGAAGAGGGAGAAAGCCCTACCCTTGAGGAGCTTATATCTCCATGATGGAGGCAGAGAAGTAAGAAGACAATGATGATATAATGTAACAAGGATGCCGATGGGGTCAGCAGACAGAGTTGTGGAAGCAAAGAGCAGGAATGCCGAACCGACACTTGGGGAATCTGGGAAAGCTTCCAGACAGGCAGTTCCGATAAACCAAGACCCACGGCTGCCACTTGGCATGGCTACGATGTAAATGGCGCCCCCTGGAGTTGTGTACCGCCATTTGCGGCAGCCCAGGCTGAAGGATGAATAGGAATTAGCCAGGAGCGCTTAATAGGTGTGACGAACTGAAAGTGGCACAAAATGGCTAGAGTGGTAAATTTTAAAATTAAAATTTTATCCTGTTCCTTTATCATTTGGGTTCTCTCTCTCTCTCCACACACACATTTTATATATACAGTTGACCCTGGTAAGTGTGGATGGAGGGAGAGTGGGAGTTGGAAACTCGTCATTTTATGGCTATCGTCATTGTAAAGATTAGAACGGACAAAAATCATCCATGGATGCTAAATTTAGTGGAGATTTTAATGAGAAGCAGGATATTTGCATGGTCTTAAAGTATCTCCCCACAGACTGTTTATTATGTGCAAGGGAGACATTTAAAAGTAGCTACAGAGAAATCGGGCACCACCTTGAACTGGTGATCAAAATTGACATCACCAATGAGAGACAGACGTCCACTGAGTGCCTCCAGATTAGACACCATATTAGCTATGCAGCCGCGTGCCAGCAGAGATGCATATCCCCAGTCGAATCGTGAGGAAACAGCAGGCAAACAACATGAGGAGCATTCATTCTGTTAAAAGTGTTAGCAAGGGGGCTTCCCTGGTGGCTCAGTGGTAAAGAATCCGCCTGCCAATGCAGGGGACACGGGTTCGAGCCCTGGTCCGGGAAGATCCCACATGCTGCGGGAGCAGCTAAGCCCATGCGCCACAATTACCGAGCCTGTGCTCTGGAGCCCGCGAGCCACAGCTACTAAGCCCGCACGCCTAGAGCCCGTGCTCCTCAACAAAAGAAGCCACCGCAATGAAGACACAATGCAGCCAAAAATAAATAAATAACTTTTTTTTAAAAAGATCTACTCTCTTAGCAATTTTCAAGTATATAATACACTGTTATTAGCCATAGTCACCATGCAGTAATTAGATCCCCAGAACTGACTCATCTTATACCTGGAGGTTTGTACCCTTTGACCAACATCTCCCCATGTGGCAGCAGCCAAATATTGAAGAGACTTGAATATCACAGTTGGAATCTGGACTTTATCCTGAGGACAATGAGATACACACAACAGATAAATTTTTTAAAAAGACCTTGCACCACAGTGTTGATTCATGTTTGGTTTTCTTATTTGTAGCTTTTGGTAGTTTACAGATTTGGAACAGCTGTCACATACAGTGTATAACTAACAGGTCTGGGAGGGACGGTTAAAGGCGTACTCTCAACTGAGTGCAGGGAAAGGGCTTGGCCTCGGAGGATGTACAAGGATGGAGAGGAAAGACAGCACGTTGCAGGCTGAGCAGAGGGGGGCGTAGGGCTAATTTTCTGAGTGCCTGTTACGTTTGGAGGACACTTCACCCTAGAGGTACAAAGATGAGCACGGTGGTCCCTTCCCAAGAAGTCCGGTGGTGTCACCTTGCTGGAGGGCTGGCAAGGTGGTGTCCTGGATTTGTCAGGGCAGCCACGAGAGGGCCTGGGCTTCAACCTGGCCTTGCAGGACTATGGGGGGCTGGCAGGGCTGGCGCTTTTGGGGGCCGTCTCTGCAGCTGGCCTAGAGGATGGGGGTTGGGAAGAGAGGCTTGTGTTTTGTAGAGAATCACCATGAAAGCAAGGTGAAAAGCCTCCTTCAGACTCTGATAATCAGGCCCTGCCCACCCAGAGCAGAAACGTGGGCTGTCGCCTCCTCACGTCAGAGGTCTCAGTGGGGAGAATGGGAGCTGCTTCTCCAGCCTCACCCCCGATTTCCTCTCCCTGGCTTCTCCCTCCCTTCTGGAAGGAAGACCCCAGACCATGTTCTGGGAGATCTTCATTGGTCCCACCCCAGAGAGACCCAGTCACCACGGGAGCTGGTCGCCTGAGACCTCTCTGTCCCCAGGGCGGGCCCTTCCTCAGGGCAGTCTTCCTTCTGGGCGGTCCCTGCAGGACCGAGGCCACTCCTTCTCTGGAAGCCACTTCCCCAAATCCCAGGAATCCCCTCTGGCCCTGTGGACATGCACATTATCCTGCCCTGGGCCTGCCCCCGACTTTCTCATCGGTGTCAAAACTTCCTTTTCACTTCATGTTCCTTCCTTTCTGTCCGGGAAAATCCGACGTCAGTAGGATAAATCAGATAAGCTGGGCTGTGTTCAACAGTGAGCTAGCTGTTAAGCCAGCGTATGTCCCCAGAATTGACCAGAACTTCAGGCCCCTGAGACTTGGAGAGAAAGACCTGTTTGGTCAGGCCGGGCCTTCTTCCTGCTGCCTTGGGCAGATCATTCAGGACTGGTTTATAGATGGGCTGGAGAATGCAGGGGGGTGGGGTAGAGATGATGGGGGACCCGGAGGCAGGAAAGCACATCAAGAAGCTGTGGCTGCACGTCTAGAAGACGGTGGCCTGACCTCAAGTCTTGCCAGGGTGTGCAGGGCTAGGTTATTGAAGCGAAAATGTGCAGGATGGAACAGGCCTGACTTGGTGCCCGGACCTATGGAGATGTGGGATGAGGGAGTGCCCCGGTTTCCTGCTTGGCCACGTAGGTGAGTGGTGGTGCCATTTATTCAGAAAGGGATTATCGGACAGGACAGGCTATGGGCGTGAGGGGGAAGGAAAGGATGATAGTGTAGTTGAGGCTATCAAATTGGGTTTTTAAATAAATTTATTTATTTATTTATTTATTTTTGGCTGCGTCGTGTCTTCGTTGCGGTGCGCGGGCTTCTCATTGTGGTGGCTTCTCTTGTTGCAGAGCACGGGCTCTAGGCGTGCAGGCTCAGTAGTTGTGGCGCACGGGCTTAGTTGCTCTGCGGCATGTGGGATCTTCCCGGACCTGGGCTCAAACCCATGTCCCCTGCATTGGCAGGCAGATTCTCAACCACTGTGCCAGCAGGGAAGTCCCTGGGGCTATCAAATTTGAGTTGCCTGTGTGACAGCCAAGTGGGGCTGGCCAAGAGCCATTTGGATTGAGGGGACAGTGTATGGTCTGGAGCACAGGAGCAAACTCTGACCCGGAAACAGAAAGTTTTAATATTTTAACACACACACACACACACACACACACACACACACACACTCCAGAACTTCCAACCTGGTATACTCCCAAGGTCATTCAGCCCAGGGCAAGCTGACAGAAGAAGGTACGGAGAGTCCCTGCACGGTTTTTGTGTTTGTTTTTTTTAACATCTTTTTTGGAGTATAATTGCTTTACAATGGTGTGTTAGCTTGTGCTTTATAACAAAGTGAATCAGCTGTACATATACATATATCCCCATATCTCCTCCCTCTTGCGTCTCCCTCCCACCCTCCCTATCCCACCCCTCTAGGTGGTCACAAAGCACCGAGCTGATCTCCCTGTGTTATGTGGCTGCTTCCCACTAGCTATTGATTTCACATTCCATAGTGTATACATGTCCATGCCACTCTCTCACTTCGTCCCAGCTTACCCTTCCCCCTCCCCTTGTCCTCAAGTCCATTCTCTACGTCTGCGTCTTTATTCCTGTCCTGCCCCTAGGTTCATCACAACCATTTTTTTTTTTTAGATTCCATATATATGTGTCAGCATACGGTACTTGTTTTTGTCTTTCTCACCTACTTCACTCTGTATGACAGTCTCTAGGTCCATCCACCTCACTACAAATAACTCAATTTTGTTTCTTTTTATGGCTGCGTAACATTCCATTGTATATACGTGCCACATCTTCTTTATCCATTCATCTGTCGCTGGACACGTAGGTTGCTTCCATGTCCTGGCTTTTGTAAATAGAGCTGCAATGAACATTTTGGTACATGACTCTTTTTGAATTAAGGTTTTCTCAGGGTATATGCCCAGTAGTGGGATTGCTGGGTCATATGGTAGTTCTATTTTTAGTTTTTTAAGGAACCTCCATACTGTTCTCCATAGTGGCTGTATCAATTTACATTCCCACCAACAGTGTAGGAGGGTTCCCTTTTCTCCACACCCTCTCCAGGATTTATTGTTTGTAGATTTTTTGATGATGGCCATTCTGACTGGTGTGAGGTGATACCTCATTGTGGTTTTGATTTGCATTTCTCTAATGATTAGTGATGTTGAACATTCTTTCATGTGTTTGTTGGCAATCTGTATATCGTCTTTGGAGAAATGTCTGTTTAGGTCTTATGCCCATTTTTGGATTGGGTTGTTTGTTTTTTTGATATTGAGCTGCATGAGCTGCATGTAAATTTTGGAGGTTAATCCTTTGTCAGTTGCTTCATTTGCAAATATTTTCTCCCATTCTGTGGGTTGTCTTTTAGTCTTGTTTATGGTTTCCTTTGCTGCCTGCACGGTGGTTTTACAATGCCTCCTTAATAGTCATTGTGCGTAATCATAAGGACAACAGTAATAGTGGCCCGGAGACATTTGAGTCCTGAAACTCCAGAGTCATGCCTCTCTGCAGGCTACACAGCAGGCCTCCCCTCAACTTCTGTGAATGGTGTTGTCAGAAGGCATGGGCTGGAGGATGTGTGGGAATGCTGGGGTGGGTGTTGGGTGCTTGGCAGGGAAGGAACACTTGTAAATCTGTCTGATCCTTCCCCTTTCAGAGCCTGTTGAGCCCTTCGTGTCTGCATCCTCACCCTGGTCCGTTCCCATCCTGTGTACTACAGGGAGGGCAGCACCGCACTCTCAGCTACACAGGATATTCTCAGGCTGAGGCCAAGAGCAAATCACTCCCAGTCACCACTTCCGCAGGCCTAGGTAGGCACGGGGTGGAGCAGTGGGGGGAGGGGGGAGGGGGGGAGACGGGGGGGGGGCGGAGGAAGGTGGCAGAGGTGACTTTTCTCCTAGGTTGGAAGAGAAACAATTGGTGTCTGAACTTCCTGGTTATAGAACATCTAGCTAGTAGAAACCTGTGTGTGCCTGGGGGTGGGGATTGGGGAGTTTCCCCTCCCTCCAAGTGTTAGGAATAATAAAGGACATTCTTGGGAGAAGATGACAAGCTGAGCGCTCCCACACAGGAGTCCACACTGAGCTTGTTTCACCACGAAGAAATCTTGAATGGCAGCCAGGCTTGTACTCACTGATTCATTCAGTCACTGAGGGCTGGTCTTTGTACTGAGTGCTGGGTGGAGTGGGGCTGGGGACTGTGCCCTTGGAGAGCCACCAGCCTAGGTGCAAACACAGAACAGTCATTCATGCAATGACGTCAGAGCAGAATATCCCAGCACGGCACCAACTGGTTGCAGTTGTGCCTGCTAAGTTGCCCAGGGTGACCTGGGGAGTGGAGACAAGTGCCTGCGGCCCGGAAGCAGACAGGGTTCATTCGTGGCCTGCACACAGAGGATGGCCCAGAATGCTGGGCGGGCTTTCCACCAGAAAGGGTCATGTTCCAAAGCAGACTGAGCCAGCCAGCAAGAGGCCCAACCCCACACCCAAAGTCCCCCTGCCACCCTCTCCTTCTGCTGAAAAGAAAACAGGGCCTCAAATGTAGACCCCAAGGGCAAACCCCGGGCCACCCTCAGGAGTCGCTTCCAGGACTCTGGCTGACATCCTAGAGGCAGGAGAGAAGGGTTCGGCCCCCCTCCCCAGCCTACAGTCTCCAGTGTCACGAGCCTTTCTGGAAAGCCTTCAACAGTAAGTTATGGGACTTCCCTGATGGTGCAGTGGTTAAGAATCCACCTGCCAATGCAGGGGACACGGGTTCGATCCCTGGTCCGGGAGGATCCCACATACTGCGGAGCAACTAAGCCCGTGCACCACAACTACTGAGCCCACGAGCCACAACTACTGAGCCCACGTGCCACAACCACTGAAGCCCGCACGCCTAGAGCTCCGCAACAAAGAGAAGCCACCACAATGAGAAGCCCGCACACTGCAATGAAGAGTAGCCCCCGCTCGCCACAACTAGAGAAAGCTGGCGCACAGCAAGAAAGACCCAACGCAGCCAAAAATAAATAAATAAATAAATTTTAAAAAATTATTAAAAAAAAAAAACAGTAAACTACAGCCCGGCCAGGAGCAGGGCCAAGTGGACAAGAGACTGGGCCACAGCTCCCCTGCCCTCATTCCTGCATCCTTCCTCCTCCCCTTAGTGTTGAGTGCTTGCCAGATGTGCCTTCCAGACTCATGGCAAGTGTCCCTGGCTCTCTTCCACCCCTGCTTTTTTTCAGGCAGAAAGAGGCCACCCATTCATGGAAAAGCCACTGTTGTCAGTCTGTCCCCAGGGCCCTCGTTCAAGGTGGCAGCTGGGGGGCCTGAATTAATGGCAGAGGGGAGTGGGAGGAGGGATGAGGGTCATTCAGGACCTGGCAGCATAGTCAGGCCCAGGGGGTGCTGGAGCCACCGCCTTCTGACCCATGAGAGCCAAATGCTACATTTTCAGAAATGCGGGCTGCTTGTTAAGCACAGCTATTGTGTAGAAACATATATACTTACAGTGAAATAAATTCTATCAAAAACTAAGGTAACAAATACCTTCAAACTCATCACTTCCTATTCATTTTACTATATGTTACTTTATCTGTGCCCTTGAGGTTATTTATTGTCTATCATATCTGTGTGGTTGAAATCCTGTATAACAAAGTGCAACTGCACTTCTTCCCAACATCACAGTGAAGTTGGCAGCTTGAAATCAGGTGGGGTGGGAGTATTTACAACTCAGAAATCAGTAAATGCTATGAATCAGGGTTTGAGTTATTGTTCTGCTGATTATCTAAACCTAAGAAAGTGAGGGGAAAAAACATTAATAATGCAGATTAAGCTCAACTGTGAGCCATGTCTGTAACTGTTACATTGTGAATAATACCAAAAAATGAGGAAATAATCTTCAAGTGTTTGAAAACCATTGTCCTACCTACAAAGAAGTCACTCACATTATTGACAGATTAATGAGGTTCTGACATGTCTTTGTTCTTTCACACGTAAGTGAAGATATCAACCAACATTCACGTCAAAACTACATTTGTTCATCAGATGCAAGCAACCACAGGTTGGCTACAGATATGAGTCTGGCAAAAATCAATGAAAGCATTCTGTGGGGATCAGTTGGCTACTGATTAATAAATACACTTAATATTATTAATTAATATGAATATCAACAATATAATTCACTTATTATATTGTGTATTTTATTATGTGTAATTTGTGTGCTCTACATCCTTTATATCAGTAAAATTTATAATTAACTTATGTACATATATACATATATACACTTCCCCCCAGAGAGTCAGTTGTTAAACATTTACCAACCCATCACTGGTTAAGGTCCAAGGTTCAGAACTTCTTTGGCACCAGAAACACAAGGTTCAAGGGTCCAAGAGGTATTCCAACCCTGACCAAAACCTGGTAGAGGACAGACACGTGACTAAAAACATCTATGTGGTTTGTTTTTTTTTAATGCAAACAAAGAAAAATCTTTTCTAAAACATCACTTAGGCTTTAAACTCTATGAAAGTGAGGACTTTGCCTGTCTCATTCACAGTGGCCTCCTGGGTGCTTAGCGAGTGCCTGGCAATAGGAGGTGCTCAGTCAGTTCTTCTTGAAAAAAATGAATGGTTCTTCTATGCCAACTAACTTTGATTTAGCTTCTTCCTCAAGATATCATGCAGAGAGGGCCCTGACTGGAGACCCAGGCCTAGAAACCCCCTCCCCACGGGTTCCTTGCTCCCCCCGCAGGCCGTCTCTGAGAGGCCTCCTGCTCCAGCACGCCTTGTTGGTGCCTGACAGGAAGCCCCACTGCTTTACTTCCTGGATGCTGGCTCTCCACGTTGGCCTAGGCTAGCTTGGTGCGCTCACCTGACGAATGGACAGCATGAAAAGAAATTGAGGGGTGGGGTGGGGAGACGTGAGGCAATGAGGGAAGTCCAGAAAAATACAGTCCAAATGGGAAACCATTTGGCTTGGGAAGAAAAGTGCAGGCCAGTCTCCCGACTAGAAGCCTATGGAAATTTCCAGTTCTACCTACCACCTAGTAGGCTGTAAGACCTTCGACAAGTTACTTCACCTCTCTGATCATCAGTCTGCTTATGTAGGAAATTATCTAAAGGGACTACTCTAGAAGATCTCCTTGGTTTCCTCCAGCCTTGCTGTGTTGGGGGCTACAGCTGACACACACACCTGCAATCTGGTGGGTGGGTAGGTGGGGGAATGCCGATACACAAGAAGGGCATCATGTGAAGCTTGGGAAAGGTGTGGGGTTTTTTGGTTTTTGTCTTTTAATTTATTTGGTTGTGCCGGGTCTTAGTTGCAGCATGCGAACTCTTAGCTGCGGCATGTGGGATCTAGTTCCCTGACCAGGTATCAACCCGGGCCCCCTGCATTGGGAGCGTGGAGTCTTAGTCACTGCGCTACCAAGGAAGTCCCGGGAAAGGTGTGTTTTTAAGAAAAGAATTTCTCTTTAGGAGTAAGCAAGCGTATCGAAAACATCCCAGTTGGTGAGGGAGGCTGAAAAGAAATACTACAGCTTCCGAAAGGCTTGGATAAACTCGTGGCTGACAGTTTACTGAAGGACTCAAGGACGACACTCGGGTCTTTGCATCCCATGATGCCCTTGTCTGAGTCAGAGGAATGGGGTCCTCACCCACAGGGTGGCATTTTTATACCCTTGTGTTCTCATGTCCTTCAAACGCCCTGGCTCAGGTCCTCGCTGCGGCACAGACGTGCCCACACCTTCTTCCCACACCCTGAAACCACTGCCCAAGGACAGGCAAGGTGATCTGAAAACGAAGCCCGGCAGTTTCCAGGGCGCCGAGAGGAGGCTTCCTCCCGGCCCCTCCCCCGCCTTGCTACTTCTGGTCCCCAACTGCAGTCTGGGCTCAACTTCTGATGAGTCAGCTCCAGGCCTCTTGCTCTGCCTGTACTTTATGATGTTCATAATAACCCTGTGGAAATGATAAGGCTGCCCTTTTTCTATCCTGCCCCGCACTGCACATGAGTGGAACCTTCCCTAATAGTGTTTTTCTCCTGCTACTCTTCTGTTCAGAATGCCTCCAACTGCCTGCTATCTTGAGTCCAAATTCATGGCCTGACCTTCAAAGAGAAGTTATCATCAATTCGGCACTTAACAGTGTGCCAGGCGTTCAGTCTAAGCGTTGTATCCCCTGATCCTAGTAGCAAGTCTAGGAGAGGACCTCCGCTATTTGTCAAATGAATGAATGAATAAGTGGTCAGGACAACCCTGAAAAGCAGGTATTTTTATTCCCCATGCTATTAATTACGAGCATGCTACTAATTAGGAGACTGAAGCTTAAGGAAGTTAAGTAACTTGCCCAAGGTCACGATTAATAAGAGGACGAGTCAGGATTCAAACCCAGGTCTGTCTGATTCTAAATCCTGGGGATGCTTATACTATATATGGTTCTTCAAGTCTCCCCTCAACCTCCCTCGCCCAGGAAGGTTCTGGCTCAGTAGACACAGCCCTGTGATATTTTTGGTTCCAGTTATTCCTGTGGAGATGGCTGCAGCCTTCCCGACAGAGGGCACATATGACAGCTGCCCCAACTACAAGCACTACCCACCACAAATGGCTCATCGTATCCTGAGGATTGGCCGTAAGATAAGGCGGCTGCCCCTGGGAACTTCCACAGCCTTCCCGGGATAGGCACACGCTTGGCCTGGCACAACCTCTGATCTGTCCTGGGAGGAAGCACATCCCGGAAGTTCTGTGGTAGAAGGATTTCCTTTAAGGGAGCTGCCGTGCAGCCCGGGCTGTTATCAGGGAGGAGGGTTCCACCTGCTGCTGCGCGGCCACCTGCAGGTACCCCCTCTGCTTCTATGGAACCTACTGACCTCTTGTGGGCAGAATGCAAATGCACCGCGGCTGGCTGGGCAGCCTTAGAGGGTTTGGCCCTCAGCCAAGCTGTGCTCCCACATCTTCCTGTTTGGGGGAAGCCAGCTACCCCTACCAGGTTGATTTGTCTAGGCCAGTACTGAAGCGGGTAGGTCTTGAGCTCGCTGTGCCTCAGTTTCTTCACCTGTAAAATGGGGATAAACAAAGGCCCCCGCCATACTTTAAAACCTGAGAAAAAGCTTTAATTGGCGGCAAATGGATGGGTAAATTTAAGATGCTAAGGTCCCAGCGGGGCACGCATGAAATTCTTGGCACCTGAGCAGAATGATTAGCTATTACTTAACAATGTGAAGCAACCTTTCTTCGTGTCACAGCACACAGAGAACATTTGTCCGGCACGCTGGGATAAAAGGAAGAGCTGTCCCACTCGGCCCGG
The DNA here is from genome assembly GCF_028021215.1 of Eschrichtius robustus. Lineage (NCBI taxonomy): Eukaryota > Metazoa > Chordata > Mammalia > Artiodactyla > Eschrichtiidae > Eschrichtius > Eschrichtius robustus. Next base: position 105,421,545 of record NC_090845.1, read on the forward strand.
CTCCCCCAAAGCCTGAGAGGACCGATATCTCAGCACTCCTGTCGCAGGAGCGGTGGTGAGCCTTGTCAGGATTCTCTGTCCCTACTTTCCATACAAGACAGCCGGCAAAGGGTTTGGTGGGTGGCCCTGTAGTGACCATAGGTCCAGGTGGGAATGGCCACTGAGCAGTGGGCAAGGGTCTTATATGCCTGCCTTGGCCCCAAGGCAGAGCTCTGCAGGCTCTGCTTTACCTGTGTTCCTTTCCTGATGCAGAGAGGCGAAGAGATCACAGCCACCCCACAGACGTCTGGGCCAAAGCAGACTGCATCTGGGGATAGTCTGGGTAGAGCAGAGACCAAAGACACGGTGCCTAGTCAGAGCAAATATCTGTGGGGCCGGGGCATCTGCCGTCTGTCGCCCCACAAGCTGCTTCTCTCTCTTCCTCCTGCTACACTCAGGCCTCATTGACTCACTCATCCCCAAAGCCCTTCACGAGTGGCAGCCGACTGCCAAGCCCCATGCCAAGTACTAGGGCTACAGGATGGAACTGTTGACTTCAAGGAACTCAGTCTGGTAGAAAGACAGACAAGGAAAGAGGGGCGCTGAATAGGGCGTGCCTGTAAGGAGGAGGGAAGGTGCGAGGGCCTAAGACAGCCTCAGGGAGTCAAGAAAGTTTGCAAGGACACTTGAAGAAAACATGGGGGGTGGGGAAGGGAAGAGTAACTGGGGCATAATGAGGCAGCTTTCCAGAGAGAAGGACGTGTACAAAGGAGGCATTGAGATGGGGGGGTGGGGATGAGGCATGTTCAAAGCACTTCAAGGAGTCCAGTTGTTCTAGAGTATAAAGTGCTGGATGGGATTGGGGTAGAGGGTGATGAAGCCAGGCTGGCAGCAACCAGATCAGAGAGGTGCCCATGAAAGGAGTTTTTACTTCATTCTGAAGGCAATGGGGGGCCGCTGGGGCACTCTGAACCGGGGAGCGCCATGATCCAAGTCACCGTTAAGCAACGCTGCTCTGGCAGCAGAGGGAAGGGCAGGCTGTCGAGGCAGGGACATTGCTGAGGAGGCCGCTGCAGTCATTTGGGTTATATGGGTCCAAAGCCTGAACTAGGAAATTGTCAGGGAGGGTATAAAGGAGGGATTTGAGAGCCCTTAAATAAGCGGAACCAACAGAACGTAGCGGTTGTACGGAAGTAGGTGATAAGGGAGAGAGGTCGTGACAAGAGAAGTGTCAGGTTCCTGGCTTGAGTCACTGGGCAGGTGCCATTCCCTGAGCTCGGGAACACAGGGAGGACCCAGACTGGGGCAGGGGAGGGAGACAAGCGCCACTGTGGATATACTGGCTGTGAGGTACTTGTGGAACATCGAGGTGGGGATGTCTAAGACCCTGTTGGATACAAAAGTGTTATCGCTCAGCAGCAGAGGTCTGGCTGGAGATACGAATTTGGACGTCTTCAGTATGTAAGGGGAGCTGAAGCCAAGGTCATGAATGAGATGAGGAATGGGATGATGAATGAGAAGAGAAGAGGGCTAAGGACGGAACTCTGGAGCTCACAAGCACTTAAGAAATGGAAAGAAAATGGGAGAGAGCCTCGTGTCCTAGCAGTGAAGGGAGGAGAGACTGGCCATCAGAGCCAGATGCACCAGAGAAGTCAAATAAGATAGAGTGGAAACGCGAGGAGAGACATTTCAGCAGCGTGCTGGAGGGAGGAGCCACACAGCAGAGGGCTGGTTCCAGAAGCTTAGGCTGTGAAGGGCAAGAGACCACCAAAACTAGAAGGGGGCTCTGTGTCAAAGGGAGTTTTTGTTGAAGGTATCTGTTCAAATTTCCAGGCTGAGGGGAAGAGATGGAGAGAGAGGGAGAGGTTGAAGCTACAGGAAAGAGAGAGGACATAAGTGATGGAGCAAGACCCAAGGGGAGGGGACTTCCCTGGTGGCGCAGTGGTTAAGACTCCACGCTCCCAATGCAGGGGGCCTGGGTTCGATCCCTGGTCAGGGAACTAGATCCCACATGCAGGCCGCAACTAAGAGTTCGCATGCCACAACTAAGGAGCCCGCGAGCCGCAACTAAGACCCAGCACAGCCAAATAAAAATAAATAAATAAATATTTAAAAAGACCCAAGGGGAAGCCAGGGTACTGGACATGAGTACCTGGGGGAGGTGGCTCCCGGCTGTGGGCAGGAGGAGGGGGTTGGATGTAGGGAAGAGGGTGTTGCAGGTTGGGTTTGCTGAGAAGCCGAGTCTGAGATGGAGATCAGCACGCAGGAGGGTTATGAGGGAGTGCTCCCGGGATCACCACCCGTGGAAGGGAAGGAAAGGAAGCAGGATTGGGCTACAGTGCAGATTCGACGAAGGCCTCAGCCAGCCCCATGGGAAGCTCTGAAGCCAGGCGTTGGGACCAGGGGCTGGGCCTTTATACCCCCCACCAGTCATTCATTGGATACAGGCTGCCCTAGGAAGTTGGCTCACCCTTGGGCAAAGCAGCTCTCTTCTGCTGAGGCAGTCCCCAAAGGGGCCTGACCGCTGAGGGCTGTCGGCTTAGGCACTGAGTCCTTCAGTCCTGAAGGGGGTCAGGAAGCACATACAGTGCCCGAGACAGAGAGGAAGGGGGAGCCATTGCATTTGAGTTGAATCTGTGGGCCAGTCAGGCTGCGGCTGAAGTTTACACTGTTGGCCTGAATTTTGCTCTGCGAAAATGGAAACAAGTCCTTCTGCTGAAAAGGGGGGCTGGCCGGAGTTGCGGGCTGGAGGGAAGTGGAATGGCGGTGGGATGGCTGCTTCAGGACCCTGAAGAGGAGCTGCCCAGGGACATAGGATAGGATTGCCAGGTGGCGTTGGGGTTTTAGTTGAAACCAGAGAAGGGATCATTTTGGCAGGCCCAAATACCGTTCAGATTTCAAGCTCCTTCATCCTCGACCATGTGGATCTGTCCTCCCTCCTTCTGATTTAGTCAGTCTGTACCAGGAAACGTCTATATTATTTAGAGAGGAATATTTTATTGCACCATGTTCCTAAATTCACAAACTTTTTACCTAAACTATTTCCTAAACAAGAACTAAATTCAAGGATTTCAGTATCTAACTCATTTTTGTTATGACAATAGTTATTTATGCAAATGGCAACAATCTGGCTAATGGCAAATAAAACGATGTGGATATTAAACGTTACACAGCAATCAGAAAACTATTTCAGAGATGACAATAAATAAACACTTGTCTATGAGCAGATGAATGAAAATGACAGGAGTCAGGATTAAACCTAATTAGTAGGCAAATCCAAAATGTAGGAAATTTCCAAGGAAAATTAATTATGAAGCCACGAAGGAAAAACCGTTGCTATGATGAAATCAGAACACGTGGCTCATCGGGTACTAGAGTGACAAAAACCAAGTACACTGCACAATGAAGTGAGCTTTTGTTATTATTTTTTTATTTTTATTTTTTTTTAATTTTTGGCTGTGTTGGGTCTTCGTTTCTGTGCGAGGGCTTTCTCTAGTTGCGGCGAGCGGGGGCCACTCTTCATCGCGGTGCGCGGGCCTCTTCACTATCGCGGCCTCTGTTGTTGCGGAGCACAGGCTCCAGACGCGCAGGCTCAGTAGTTGTGGCTCACGGGCCCAGTTGCTCCGCAGCACGTGGGATCCTCCCAGACCAGGGCTCGAACCCGTGTCCCCCACATTGGCAGGCGGACTCTCAACCAGTGCGCCACCAGGGGAGCCCTAGTTATCTATTTTATATATAGTAGTGTGTATATGTCAATCCCAATCTCCCAATTTATCCCTCCCCCTGCTTATCACCTGGTAACCATAAGTTTGTTTTCAACATCTGTGATTCTATTTCTGTTTTGTAGATAGGTTCATTTGTAGCCTTTTTTAAAGATTCCACATATAAGCAATATCATGATACTTGTCTTTCTCTGTCTGACTTACTTCACTCTGTATGACACTCTCTAGGTCCATCCACATCTCTACAAATGACCCAATTTCATTCCTTTTTATTGGCCGAGTGATATTCCACTGTACATATGTACCACATCTTCTTTATCCATTCCTCTGTTGATGGACATTTAGGTTGCTTCCATGTCCTGGCTATTATAAATAGTGCTGCAATGAACATTCGGGTGCATCCCACTCCTGGGCATATATCCGGAGAAAACCAGACCTTGTTTTATTGTGCTTCACTTTACAGCACTTCACAGATACTGTGTTGGGTTTTTTTTTGTTTTTGTTTTTTTTGGCCATGCGGCATGCGGGATCTTAGTTCCCTGACCAGGGATCGAACCCGTGACCCCTGAAGTGGGAGCGTGGAGTCTCAACCACTGGACCACCAGGGAAGTCCTGTGTTTTTCACAAATTGAAGGCTTGTGGTCATCCTGCATCGAGCAAGTCTATTGGTGCCATTTTTCTAAGAGCAAATTGCTCACTTCATGTCTCTGTGTCACATTTTGGTAATTCTCACAATATTTCAAATTTTTCATTATTATATTTGTTATTGTGATCTGTCATCAGTGATCTTTGATGTTACTCTTGCAAAAAGATTATGACTCGCTGGAGGTTCAGATGGTGGTTAGCATTTTTTAGAAATAAAGTCTTTTTAAATTAAGGTATGTACATTTTTTTAGACATAATGCTATTGCACACTTAAGAGACTACAGTATAGCGTAAACATAACTTTATATACACCGGGAAACTAAAAAATTCATGTGACTCACTTTATTGCAATATTTGCTTGGTCACAGTGATCTGGAACCAAACCCACAATATCTCCAAAGTGTGCCTGTAGTGCCATTATCCCCACTTTATAGATGAGGGCATTGAGACACAAAGAGGTAAAGTGACTTGTCCAAGATCACAAGGAATACCTGACAGAGCCGGCACCCAAACAATCTGATGGCAACATTGTATGTTTCCCAGAATGCTATGATGCCTCCCACATTTTGAGGGCTAGACTAGTGATTTCTAACTGTTCTGTCGTCTTGGGCCCCTCTGAAAATCTGGTGAAACCAATGAATCCTCTCCGCAGAAAAATGCCCACCTGCTCACGTATACACACAACATATTACTTTCAAAGAGTTCAAGGACTTTCTGAAGTTCACCCTGAACTCTATGGAGCCCAGGCTAAGAAGCTCTGCTGTAGGCTAGTCCACTCCCAGGAAGCAGCTTGCCCTAGACTCCCACCTAGCTCAGCAGGCCCCCAGCTTCCTCCAGGAGAGCACGTGTCCACTGCTTCGGGGCTACTCTCACAGCTGAAGTTCAGAATGCTCTGGCTTTGTAACCTGACACTTGTGACCTCACATTTTCCCTGGTACCATGCCCAGTGCCATTTGCTGCACCAGGATGAGACTTCTGGTGGGCTAGCCCAGCCCTGGCCCACAGATGATAAGAAAGCTCTAAGAATTTTCACAAAGAGATAGGACACCGTGCTCTGAATGCAAAAACAGAGAGGGAGCGGGTAATCAAGCTCCCCGGCAGAGCAGATGAAAACTGGTGATGTCAAGGGTGCTGCCAGCACTGCTACAGTTCAGAACTGGAGATCAAGTCAGGAAAGGATACAAGAGGACACAGACAAAAACCTGCTCTGAGGGCAGCCAGGCTGGGTGCTGCGGTGTGCCCTCCATTACCAGAAATTCAGTCGATTTGAGCTGTCCCAGAGCTCAGAGCTCTCAGCAGAGAGATGTGGGATTCCCATTTGGGCTCAGCACAGGGTGGGGGGCAACCACAGTTGCAGTTCATTCATTCAAGCAACAGCTAGTATTTAGCATGTGTCTACTGACCAAGCACTTACCATATGCCAGGCACTGTTCTGAGCACTTTACAAATATTAACCCACTTCATTCTCGTAACACCATGACGAGAGGGGCACTGCTATTGTCTCCATTTTCCAGATGGAAAGCCTGAAGCACAAGCGATATTAAGTGACCTGCCCGAAGTTATACTAGTTAGTTAAGTGGCGGAGCTGGGATTCAGACTCAGGCAGTCTGGCCCTCAGCGCCCATGCTCTGCGGCGAGTGTGATGCAGGCACTGGGCTAGTGGACACCTACAGAGGCTGGAGCCGGGAGCAGCACAGACTTGGTCCCGGCTCCAAGCTGCTTACCTTCTAGCACTGGCCCCAGAGCAGTTGACGGGCAATCACAGCACATCCTGACGAGTTCCTCCATCAGGGTGGGGACGCTATGGCTGTGCTCCAGAGCAGCAGCCAACAGGTTACAGGGACTCCTTTCTCGGGCCCAGGTTCAAAGGAGCCAAACAGAAAGAAGCAGGTGACCCATTTCTGGTGGTGGGTTCAGCTCCCACTCTGAAGCCTGGAAAGCAAACCGCTGTGAGTGAGGTTCCCATCAGGAACTGCAGGAGCGCAGGAACCAAACAAGTGTCCTGCCTCCTGTTTGGGGTGTCTCTACAGACCTGTTCCCTTGTTGCTCTTTCCCTGCAGAGACAGCGAGCTCCCTGAGGGCAAGGCCAAGGCCTGCATCTTTCTCCATCCTACCCTCAGTGCCCAGCACAGGCTGGGACCTTGTCAGCACTTGGTAAATGTTTATCTAATTCATTCATTCAACCAATATTTATTGAGCATCTCCTGCATTACCAGGAACTACTAGGCTCTGGGATACAAAAGTAACCCCTCCCCCCAAAAAAATCCATCCTCACTGTGAGAGTGCCAGACCATAAACAAACAAAATGAGCAACAAAAAAATATAGGGTCTTAGGGGAAAATGAAAGCAAGGAAGGAAGATAGGAGGTATGGGGAGGTAATGAAATTTTAGATAGAACAGGCAGCAAAGACCTCTCTGAGAAAAATGACATTTAAGTCAAGACCTGAAGGAGGGGACGGAATGGGCCATGCAGATACCTGAGGGAAAAGTGTTCCAAGCAGGGGAACAACAAATGCAAAGGGCTCAGGGCGGGAATGTGCCTGACAGGTTTGAGGGCCAGGGAGGAGACCGCTGTGGCTGGAGGGGACTGAGCTGAGGGGGATCATAGTAGGAGCTGAGGTCCAAATGAAGGAGCAAGTAGTGGAGACTGCGTCTGGTGCCTAGCAGCGGGGGAAACAAAACAGCTGCGCGGCATGGCAGCCCTCTAAACCCTGCTGGGACTCACAGCGGAGGCCCCACAGGAATGCCTATTAATAACTCACTCTCTCTGCAGCTCCATTCCAAAGGCATCACTGGGAGGACAGACAGGGGCTTTCTTGAAAGTCCTCCTCCTCCTCGGTCTGGGTTTAGGGCTGAGCCAGCAGGAGCGAGCTGAGATTAAGAATTGACCTTTAGAGTTTGCGCAGTCCATCCTTATACCTCCAGAAAGTACTCCACTCATTTGTCCTTTGAGATGCTGATGAAGGGCGTGATGGGATGTGGCCACCTATTCCCTCTGGTCCTTCTGAGGGAAAAAAACCTCTCAATTAGGGTCTTTAGATAGTAAATTCTCTTTCACAGTCCCTCTTTCCCACCTCCCTCCCTCCCTCTGGCTCTACCTTCAGGGGCAATAAGAATAAGTGGCCTTGCTTCCCTTTGGGGATCTGGGGCCTGCACTGTCCCTAAAGAGTCGAAAGTCAAACCCTCTGTTACCTAAAACATGATTTGTAGTTCTTTAGATATTTTGGCTATGAGCTTCTGTATATACTTTTCTGCATTACAGATATCTTTACCTACTCTGTGGCTTGCTTTTTCACTCTCTTAATAACAGAAACTCTTAATTTTAATGTAATCAAATGTATCCATCTTTTTTTTAAAGAACTTTTTATTTATTTATTTTTGGCTGCGTTGGGTCTTCATTGCTGCACGTGGGCTTTCTCTAGTTGCAGCGAGCGAGGGCTACTCTTCGTTGCGGTGCGTGGGCTTCTCATTGCGGTGGCTTCTTTTGTTGCAGAGCACCAGCTCTAGGAGTGTGGGCTTCAGTAGTTGTGGCTCGCGGGCTCAGTAGTAGTGGCGCACGGGCTTAGCTGCTCCGCGGCATGTGGGATCTTCCCGGACCAGGGCTCGAACCCATGTCCCCTGCATTGGCAGGCAGGTTCTTAACCACTGTGCCACCAGGGAAGTCCCTCATCTTTTCTTTTATGATTAGTACTTTTGTGTTTTAATTAAAAGGTCTTTCATTTCCCAAAGATAATGAAAATATTTTGCTATATTATTTTCTAGAAGTTTTATATTTTACCTTGCACATTTAGATCTATGATTTACCTAGAATTGATTTTTGTGGATGATATGAGGTAGTGGTCATTTTCTTTTTGCCATATGGATAGACAGTTGTCCCAGCAAAGTTTTTTTTTTTTTTTAAATCCTTTCCCAGTGACACCTTTGTTGTATATCTGTTATATCTCTACAGGATGTGTCCAGATGTTTCTGGACTCTCTATTGTTTCATTGATCTATTTGCCTATCACTGGGCCAATATCACATTGCTTTAATTACTTTCTCTATATAAAAAGATAATATCTAGTAGAACAAGTCTTCCCACCTAGTTCTTCAAGAATGCTCTGGCTATTCTTGGACCTTTTCATTTCCATATAATTTAAATTAGCTTGTCAAGCCTCCCCCACTTACACACACACATACAACTGTTGGGGTTTTTTAATGGGGTCTCATTGAATCTATAAATCAGTTTGCAGAGACTTGACATCTTAAAGATACTGCATCTTTCAATTCGTGAACACAGTTTAGTACTCCATTGATTTAGGTTTTAATTTTTCTCATTAATTTTTTATAGTTTTCTATGTAAAGGCCTTGCATGTGTTTTTCTAGATTTACCCCTAGGTATTTTTTTATGACAACGTTTGTATTTTTAAAGTTTCCAACTGTTTGTTGATTATATACAGAAATACAATTGATTTTCGATATTATCCACATGTTCAGCAACCTTTCTAAATTCATTTATCTATTCAAATGTTTATCCTTCAATTCTTTTGGATATTCTATGTACACAATCATGTTTTCTACAAACGATGACAGTGTTGTTTCTTCCTTTCCAAATCTTTAAACTTTTTGTTTCTTTTTCTTCTCTTAACGCACTGGCTAGGATTTCCAACAAAATGGTAATACAGGGAATCCTTGTCTCATTTCCAATTTCAGGAGGCAAGCTTTTAAGTATGATACTTGCTGTATAATTTTTTTATAGATACCTTTTATCATAGTTAATAAATTTCTTCTAGTCATAGTTCCTTATTCCCATGTGTATCCTTACAATAAATCCCTATTAACTATGACAACTTGAGTATCTGTTCCTAACATCCAAAAGAGCTTAATTAAAACAATGATAATTTTGACACTTTCTTCTAAATATTTATACCTCTCAATTTTCTTATTCAGTGAGGTAGAAATTCCAGAATAATATTGAGTGATAGCAATGACGGCAAGCATCCTAGTCTTGTTCCTGACATTAATGAAAATGCCTCTAGAATTTCATCTGGATCCTATTTGTTAATATTTTATTTAGAACTTTTACGACTATATTCAGGATTTTTATACCTATGGGTTTTTTTTAAAATTGCCAATAATCATTTATAGCCAAGATGCTATACATTTAGGTTACACTCTTTTATTTTTATATTTATTTTTGGCTGTGTTGGGTCTTCGTTTCTGCGTGAGGGCTTTCTCTAGTTGCGGCGAGCGGGGGCCACTCTTCATCGCGGTGCACAGGCCTCTTCACTATCGCGGCCTCTCTTGTTGCGGAGCACAGGCTCCAGACGCGCAGGCTCAGTAGCTGTGGCTCACGGGCCCAGTTGCCCCGCGGCATGTGGGATCCTCCCAGACCAGGGCTCGAACCCGTGTCCCCTGCATTGGCAGGCAGATTCTCAACCACTGCGCCACCAGGGAAGCCCATATACCTATGTTTGCAGGTAAGATTGGTCCATATGTTTCTTTCTCCTGCTATCACTGTCAGGTATGGTATCAGTTATCCTATTTTCATATCAAAAATTGGGAAAAGTTATCTTTTTCTATTCCCTAAAACAGTTTAAGAACTATCTGTTTATTGAAGTTTTGCTAGAACTCAGTGACACATTCTCATTACCCAAGATCACCACTGTTAATATCTTAATGCATATCCTTTCAGATCTCTCTATGTGTGTATGTGAGTACACAGGAGCAGATATATAATACACCAAATAAGATCACTCTGCATGCTGTTCTGCAAACTTTTTTCAGCCAACAGTCTCCACCATTTAAAAAAATTTTCATCTCATCTAATACCACATATTTATATTTTCCCAACTGACCCCAAAATGACCCTTTTAGCTGGTCTGTCCAAACCAAAACCCAATTCAGAACAAGGCACTAATTGAATCTGGTTGTTCTGAAAAGGAAAAGTTTTTTCTAACAATTGTATTTGTCTTAAAATGGAAATGGCTTCTTTGGGAAATTGTAAGTTTACCATCACTGGAGACTTTCAAGCAAAGGCTGGACCAATATGTGTCTGGGAGTCTGCACAGGGAATTCCTGCATATGGGACATTAGAGCACATGATTTTTAAGGTCTTTTCCAAACTTAAGTGATAACGATTCTATGAATGACTCTCTCCAAATCCTATTATTAAACCACTTCTGCACTGGATCTCAGCCCCTCCTGCCTACTCAAGTACACCACTCCAGTAATTCTTCTCTTTCCTTGCAGGAACTGTTTTTTTAATCAATTTTTACTTCTCTCTTGGCATTTTCCTCATCACCATTCAAATATGCTGTTATTTCTCCCATCTTGAAAATACCTACTGTCAATCTGATTTTCCACTCCACATACCACCCCCAATTCTTTCCTTTCCTTTTACAGCAAAACTCCCAAAAACAAACAAACAAAAAAGTTGTCTGTGTTCACTGCCTCCAATTCCTCGTCTCCCATTCTCTGTTGAACTCAGTCCTGTCAGGCTTTTGCTCATACCACTCTACTGAACTGCTCTCGTCAAGGTCACCAATGACCTCCACATTGCTAAATGCAATGGCCATTTCCAAGTCCTCATCTTACTTACATGTGCTGGTCATTTGCCTATTTGCTCTCAGAGCCATTCCCTCTTCTCCTGCTCTGCTGTGTAGAACAGACTACATTTCCCAGCTGCCCTTCCCCTCTGACTTCCTGATACATTTGGCCAATGGGAATCATTGGTTTAAGATTAAAGAGCAGGAGAAGGGGAGAAGCCAGGGTATTCCCCTTCCTTTCCCTCTGTTTGGAGTGTCATCTCTATCAGTGACTGTATGCCCTCTCTGGTTCCCACTGGATAGGCCCTCCCTCCATGGACCAAGCTCCTGCTGGGCCAGCCTTCCTGCTTCTGCTGTGTGGTCCCTGATCTTGGACTTGGGCAACAACACCTTTTACTTTTACCTCCAGTAGAGGTGAAGCAGCTTCCTGCTGTTGCTAAATTTCCGGGTTAATTCACCACCCCCTCCTTGGCTTCTCAGCTCTTCCCAAGAAGAACAGTTCTCACCTAAGTAACCCATTCCTCATGTTAAATTCTTCCTGTTTAAAATTCTGAATGTGGTTTCTGTTTTCTAACTGGCCCCTGTCTGATATAAAACACCTACTTCTCTTAGCTTTCAGGATATTTCACTGTGTTTTCCTCCAACCTTACTAGCCATTTCTACTCAGTCGTCTTTGCTGATTTCTCCTCATCTCTTGACCATTAAATGATGGAGTGCTCCAGGATTCAATCTCTGGACCTATTCTCTTTGCTATTTACACTTACATCTTTGGGAGTCTCATCCTGTCTCACGGCTTTGAATAACATCAATGTACTGAACACTCCCAAATTTCTGTCTCTAGCTGGACCTCTCTGCCCAACTACATACTCAACTGCCTACCTGACATCTCCACTTCAATAGCCAATAGGCATTTCAAACATAACATGTCCAAAACAGAGCACTTGGCTTTCCCCTGAGTGGGGTTCCTCCCCATCTCAATAAATTGCACTTCAATTCACCCAAGTTATTCGACCACAAATCAAGAAGCTGTCCTTGATTTCCCTCTTCCCCTCATTCCCCACAATCTTTCAGCTAGTCCTGATAACAAAACCTCCAAAACACATCTCCATTCACTTTTCCCAACTCTTTCTCTACTACCCCGGTCCAACCACTCTCATCTCCCATCTGGGCTACTACACTAGTCTCCTCATTGGTCTCCATGCTTCTATTCTTGCTTCCCAACGACAAGCCATTCTCCATGTAGCAGCCAGAATGAGTCTAAAACATAAATCATGTTACTCCTCTGCTTAAAAGTCTCCAATAATTTCCCACTGTACTTCTAAGATCCAAAATCCTTATTTGGGCCCGCAAGGCCACACACGGCCTGGCTTCTGCACACTCCTCTGACCTCATCTCTTGCTGCTTGTTCATTCTCTCACTCATTACAATCTAGTCACATTGGCCTTCTTTCTGTTCCTCCAACATGCTAAGCTTATCCCTCCATAGGGCCTTTGTATTTTCTATTGCCATCATCTGGAATGCTTTCCCCCGATCCTCACCTGGCTGACTCATTCTCATCCTTCAGGTCTTACATGGCTCAAATGGCTCCTCCTCAGGGTCCATCCCTGACCACCATCATTCTCTATCACATCACACTATTTTGTTTTTTTTGGCCTTGCCATGCGGCGTGTGGGATCTTAGTTCCCCAACAAGGGATCGAACCCGTGCCCCCTGCATTGGATGTGCAGAGTCTTAACCACTGGACCGCCAGGGAAGTCCCACATCACACTATTTTAACTGATAATTTTCTTGTTCACTTGTTTGTCTGTTACCGCTGCCCCCAGAATGTGAACTGCTTTGTTCTCCACTATGTCCCAAGCTCCTAGTGCAATATCTAGCATATAACAGATACTTAATGTATATCAGTTGATTGACTAAAAGGTGGATTAGCCTTGAGCAGGAAGAGGGCCACCTCTTCCTCTGAGACTGGAGAGAGAACAGGATGGGAGCATATGCAACAAAATGCGCCCCTATGTTCTTGGTGCTTTGTGGAGGAAAATCATCTGTGGAGAGAGAGGCCTTGTAGGCAGAGAGGTTTGTGAAAAGTGGTGAAGGCTCTAAATTGTTCCTGAGGGAAACAGGAGACTTGCTGACCCAAAACACATAGTAGAAGGATTAACTAGCTGTGGTGAGAACCCCGCTGATACTGGAACCATAAATTCACAATGTCAAACTCCACTAATTTATAAGATATGGACACTCATCTATTTGGGTAAAGATCAGAGAAAGCAGGTTGTAAGACTGATTCTAAACTGGGAGCTTGCAGGGCAGATGTTATAATATTAAAAAAAAGGTAAGATTTATCTATTTATTTTTTCAATTAAGCATGCTGTAACAGAAGTCAAGTCCAAAGTTTTAATCAAAATATTTGATAATTAGGACTCACTGGCAGTGGCTTAAAATATTTGGGCAGAAGACTGTTACCCTACAGATTTGTGTAATTTTTTTTGAGAAAAAAAAAAGAACTACAGGTCTGGCCTGTGTACACCTAACTCTAATCATTGTCACTGTAATGAAATGTCATTGCCTCTCACCCACTTCCCAGGCCTGTTGCCAATTCCAGACTGGTTTACCCAGAGACCTTTGAACCAAGAGCTAATGCATCCCCTTGACCTTACCACAAGTATGTAATATGAAGTTTCTTTATGGCCTTCCCCAAAAGTAATTATCAGAGTTTCTGTCAACAAGAAAAGGACAATACTCAGGCACTGGCTCTGGGGAGTCAGAACGCCACCATGAGACAAATCAGACTTGGGGCTCAGGGCCTGGGGTCAGGAGATAAATGGAAATTTCAGCCTGAGTTTATGTAAGAATAGGCTTAGCGAGTTTGCAAATACACCGTGAGATTATTTTCCTTGTTTGAAAGGAGGTAAGGTTTACAATAGCACCAGAAGAAATGAAGGTGTAAATTTGAACAAAATATTTGCAGCATCTGTACATGAAAAACTACAAAACGCTGGTGAGAGAAATCAAAGATCTAAATAAATGGAGAGGTATGCCATGTTCATGGGTTGGAAGATGCAAGATCGTTAAGATGTCAATTCTCCCCAACTTGATCTTTAGATTTTATACAATTCCAATCAAAATCCCAGCAAGAATTTTGAACATACCAACAAGCTGATTCTAAATTTTATATGAAAAGGCAAAGAACTAGAGTAACCAAAACAATTCTCAAAAAGAACAAAGAAGCATCATACTGCCCAATTTTAAGATTTACTATAAAGCTGTAATAGTCAAATCAAGATAGTGTGGTATTGATGCAAGGATAGGCAATAGACAGAAAAGAAAGTGCAAAACTATAGTCAACTAATTTTTTTTTTTTTTTTTTTTTGGCTGTGCCGTGTGGCTCGCAGAATCTTAGCTCCTAGACCAGGGATCAACCCGGGCCCATGGCAGTGAAAGCGCTGAGTCCTAACCACTGGAATGCCAGGGAATTCCCAGATTTTTGACAAACCTACAAAGGCAATTGGTGAAAGGAACGTCTTTTCAACAAATGGTGCTGGAACAACTGCTCATCTTTATGCAAAAAAAAAAAAGAAGAACCTTAACACATGGATCATAGATCTAAATGTAAATATAGAACTTCTAGAAGAAAATATAGGAAAAAAAGCTGCATGATCCTGGGTCATGAAAAGCAATGCATTATTAAGACAATGAAAAGACAAACCAGAGACTGGGAGATGTTGCAAATCACATACCTGATAAAAGATTTATATCCAGACTGTATAAAGAGCTCTTAACACTCAACAATATAAAAACAAACCCAGTTTAAGAATAGGCAAAAGATCTGAGCATATACTTTACCAAAGAAGATACAGAGATGGAAAATTAGCAAGTAAAAATATGCTCACAACAATGCAAAAATCAAATAATCCAATTTTTAAAATGGGCAAAGGACTTTTTTGGGAATAGACACTTCTCCAAAAATAATATATAAATAGCCAACAAGTATATGAAAACTTGCTCAACATCATTAATCATTGACGAAATGCAAATCAAAACCATGAAATATCATCACTACTAGGATGGCTACTATCAAAAAACAGAAAATAGAGAATTCCCTGGCAGTCCAGTGGTTAGGACTCTGAGCTTTCACTGACAAGGGCCAGGGTTCAATCCCTGGTCTGGGAACTAAGATCCCACAGGCTGCGAAGTGCAGCCAAAAAAAAAAAAAAAAAATCGGAAAAAAAAGAAAACAGAAAATAAGAAGTGTTGGTGAGGATGAGGAGAAATTGGAGCCCTGTACATTACTCCTGGGAATGTAAAATGGTGCAGCCACTGTGGAAAACAGCATGGAGGTTCCTCAAAAAATTAAACAGGATTACCATATGATCCAGCAATCCCACTTCTGGGTATATATCCAAAAGAATTGAAAGCAGGGTCTCAGAGAGATATTTGTACCTAATGTTGATAGCAGCACTATTCACAATAGCCAAGAGGTGGAAGCAACCTGAATGTCCATCAATGGATGAATGTGTAAACAAAATGTGGTCTACGCATACATTGGGATATTATTCAGCCTTAAAAAGGAAGGAAATTCTATCATATGGTACAACATGGATGAACCTTGAGGACATTATTCTATGTAAAATATAAGCCAGTCACCAAAAGACAAATACTGTATGATTCCACTCATATGCGGTCTCTAAACTAGTAAAATCCACAGAAACAGAAAGTAGAATTGTGTTTATGAGGAACTAGCTAGGGAAGGGAGAGTTGTTGTTTAATGGGTATATAGTTTCAGACTAATAAGATGAAAAAGTTCCAGAGATGTGTTTCACAACACTGTGAATATACTTAGCATCATTGAACTGTGCATTTTAAAATGGTTAAGGTGGTAAATTCTTTTTTTACATGTACATGAAATATTTTTATTGCTGTTAGTTTTACAAAAACAGGGTCATATTATTCACACTTTTCTGCAGTTTGCTTTTCTTTTTTTTTTGAATTTTCTTTTATTTTTATATACAGCAGGTTCTTATTAGTCATCAATTTTATACACATCAGTGTATACATGTCAATCCTAATGGCCCAATTCATCACACCCCCACCCCCACCCCCGCCGCTTTCCCCCGTTGGTGTCCATATGTTTGTTCTCTACATCTGTGCCTCAATTTCTGCTCTGCAAACTGGTTCATCTGTACCATTTTCTAGATTCCACATATATGCGTTAATATACGATATTTGTTTTTCTCTTTCTGGCTTACTTCACTCTGTATGACAGTCTCTAGATTCATCCACGTCTCTACAAATGACCCAATTTCGTTCCTTTCTATGGCTGAGTAATATTCCATTGTATATATGTACCACATCTTCTTTATCCATTCGTCTGTTGATGGGCATTTAGGTTGCTTCCATGACCTGGCTATTGTAAATGATGCTGCAGTGAACACTGGGGTGCATGTGTCTTGTTGAATTATGGTTTTCTCAGGGTATATGCCCAGTAGTGGGATTGCTGGGTCATATGGTAATTCTATTTTTAGTTCTTTAAGGAACCTCCATACTGTTCTCCATAGTGGCTGTATCAATTTACATTCCCACCAGGAGTGCAAGAGGGTTCCCTTTTCTCCACACCCTCTCCAGCATTTGTTGTTTGTAGATTTTCTGATGATGCCCATTCTAACAGGTGTGAGGTGATAACCTCATTGTAGTTTTGATTTGCATTTCTCTAATAATTAGTGATGTTGAGCAGCTTTTCATGTGCTTCTTGGCCATCTGTATGTCCTCTTTGGAGAAATGTCTATTTAGGTCTTCTGCCCATTTTTGGATTGGGGTGTTTGTTTTTTTAATGTTGAGCTGCATGAGCTGTTTATATATTTTGGAGATTAATCCTTTATCCGTTGATTCATTTGCAAATGTTTCTTCCCATTCTGAGGGTTGTCTTTTCGTCTTGTTTATGGTTTCCCTTGCTGTGCAAAAGCTTTGAAGTTTCATTAGGTCCCATTTGTTTATTTTTGTTTTTATTTCCATTACTCTAGGAGATGGATCAAAAAAGATCTTGCTGTGATTTATGTCAAAGAGTGTTCTTCCTATGTTTTCCTCTAAGGGTTTTATAGTGCCCGGTCTTACATTTAGGTCTCGAATCCATTTTGAGTTTATTTTTGTGTATAGTGTTAAGGAGTGTTCCGATTTCATTCTTTTACATGTAGCTGTCCAGATTTCCCAGCACCACTTATTGAAAAGACTGTCTTTTCTCCATTGTATATCCTTGCCTCCTTTGTCATAGATTAGTTGACCATAGGTGCATGGGTTTATCTCTGGGCTTTCTATCTTGTTCCATTGATCTACATTTATGTTTTTGTGCCAGTACCATATTGTCTTGATGACTGTAGCTTTGTAGTATAGTCTGAAGGCAGGGAGTTTGATTCATCCAGCTCCATTTTTTTCTCTCAAGACTGCTTTGTCCATTCGGGGTCTTTTGTGTCTCCATACAAATTTTAAGATTTTTTGTTCTAGTTCTGTAAAAAATGCCATTGGTAATTTGATAGGAATTGCATTGAATCTGTAGATTGCTTTGGGTAGTATAGTCATTTTCACAATATTGATTCTTCCAATCGAAGAACATGCTATATCTCTCCATCTGTTAGTATCATCTTTAATTACTTTCAACAGTGTCTTATAGTTTTCTGCATAGAGGTCTTTTGTCTCCCTAGGTAGGTTTATTCCTAGGTATTTTATTCTTTTTGTTGCAATGGTAAATGGGAGTGTTTCCTTAATTTCTCGTTCAGATTTTTCATCATTAGTGTATAGGAATGGAAGAGATTTCTGTGCATTAATTTTGTATCCAGCAACCTTACCAAATTCATTGATTAGCTCTAGTAGGTTTCTGGTGGCATCTTTAGGATTCTCTATGTATAGTATGTCATCTGCAAACAGTGACAGTTTTACTTCTTCTTTTCTGATTTGGATTCCTTTTATTTCTTTTTCTTCTCTGATTGCCATGGCTAGGACTTCCAAAACTATGTTGAATAATAGTGGTGAGAGTGGACATCCTTGTCTTGTTCCTGATCTTCGAGGAAATGCTTTCAGTTTTTCACCATTGAGAATGATGTTTCCTGTGGGTTTGTCATATATGACCTTTATAATGTTGAGGTAGGTTCCCTCTATGCCCACTTTCTGGAGAGTTTTTGTCATAAATGGGTGTTGAATTTTGTCAAAAGCTTTTTCTGCATCTATTGAGATGATCATATGGTTTTTATTCTTCAATTTGTTAATATGGTGTATCACATTGATTGTTTTGCGTATACTGAAGAATCCTTGCATCCCTGGGATAAATCCCACTTGATCGTGGTGTATGATCCTTTTAATGTTTTGTTGGACTCTGTTTGATAGTATTTTGTTGAGGATTTTTGCATCTATATTCATCAGTGTTTTTCGTCTGTAATTTTCTTTTTTTGTAGTATCTTTGTCTGGTTTTGGTATCAGGGTGATGGTGGCCTGATAGAAGGAGTTTGGGAGTGTTCCTTCCTCTGCAAATTTTTGGAAGAGTTTGAGAAGGATGGGTGTTAGCTCTTATCTAAATATTTGATAGAATTCACCTGTGAAGCCATCTGGTCCTGGACTTTTGTTTGTTGGAAGATTTTAAATCACAGTTTCAATTTCATTACTTGTGACTGGTCTGTTCATATTTTCTATTTCTTCCTGGTTTCGTCTTGGAAGGTCTTCCTTTTTAAGAATTTGTCCATTTCTTCCAGGTTGTCCATTTTATTGGCATATGGTTGCTTGTAGTAGTCTCTTAGGATGCTTTGTATTTCTGCGGTGTCTGTTGTAACTTCTCCTTTTTCATTTCTAATTTTATTGATTTGAGTCCTCTCCCTCTTTTTCTTGATGAGTCTGGCTAATGGTTTATCAATTTTGTTTATCTTCTCAAAGAACCAGCTTTTCGTTTTATTGATCTTTGCTATTGTTTTCTTTGTTTCTATTCCATTTATTTCTGCTCTGATCTTTATGATTTCTTTCCTTCTACTAACTTTGGGTTTTGTTTGTTCTTCTTTCTGTAGTTCCTTTAGGTGTAAGGTTAGATTCTTTATTTGAGATTTTTCTTGTTTCTTGAGGTAGGCTTGTATTGCTATAAACTTCCCTCTTAGCACAGCTTTTGCTGCATCCCAGAGGTTTTGGATCGTCATGTTTTCATTGTCATTTGTCTCTAGGTATTTTTTGATTTCCTCTCTGATTTCTTCAGTGATCT
This sequence comes from Eschrichtius robustus, assembly GCF_028021215.1. Taxonomy (NCBI): domain Eukaryota; kingdom Metazoa; phylum Chordata; class Mammalia; order Artiodactyla; family Eschrichtiidae; genus Eschrichtius; species Eschrichtius robustus. The sequence goes on from NC_090845.1 coordinate 105,440,644, forward strand.
CTTGGTTATTTACTAACATATTGTTTGGTCTCCATGTATTTGTGTTTTTTATGTTTTTTTCCCTGTAATTCATTTCTAATCTCAAAGCATTGTGGTCAGAAAAGATGCTTTATATGATTTCAATTTTCTTAAATTTACTTAGGCTTGATTTGTGACCCAAGATGTGATCTATCCTGGAGAATGTTCCATGCGCACTTGAGAAGAAAGTGTAATCTGCTGTTTTTGGATGGAATGTCCTATAAGTATCAATTAAATCTATCTGGTCTATTGTGTCATTTAAAGCTTGTGTTTCCTTATTAATTTTCTGTTTGGATGACCTGTCCATTGGTGTAAGTGAGGTGTTAAGTTCCCCCACTATTATTGTGTTACTGTCGATTTCCTCTTTTAGAGCTGTTAGCGGTTGCCTTGTGTATTGAGGTGCTCCTATGTTGGGTGCATATATATTTATAATTGTTATATCTTCTTCTTGGATTGATCCCTTGATCATTATGTAGTGTCCTTCCTTGTCTCTTGTAACATTCTTTATTTTAAAGTCTATTTTATCTGATATGAGTATAGCTACTCCAGCTTTCTTTTGATTTCCATTTGCATGGAATATCTTTTTCCATCCCCTCACTCTCAGTCTGTATGTGTCCCTAGGTCTGAAGTGGGGCTCTTGTAGACAGCATATATATGGGTCTTGTTTTTGTATCCATTCAGCGAGCCTGTGTCTTTTGGTTGGAGCATTTAATCCATTCACGTTTAAGGTAATTATCGATATGTATGTTCCTATGACCATTTTCTTAATTGTTTTGGGTTTGTTTTTGTAGGTCCTTTTCTTCTCTTGTGTTTCCCACTTAGAGAAGTTCCTTTAGCGTTTGTTGTAGAGCTGGTTTGGTGGTGCTGAATTCTCTTAGCTCTTGCTTGTCTGTAAAGCTTTTGATTTCTCCATCAAATCTGAATGAGATCCTTGCTGGGTAGAGTAATCTTGGTTGTACGTTCTTCCCTTTCATCACTTTAAGTATATCATGCCACTCCCTTCTGGCTTGTAGAGTTTCTGCTGAGAAATCAGCTGTTAACCTTATGGGAGTTCCCTTGTATGTCATTTGTCGTTTTTCCCTTGCTGCTTTCAATAATTTTTCTTTGTCTTTAATTTTTGCCACTTTGATTACTATGTGTCTCGGCGTGTTTCTCCTTGGGTTTATCCTGTATGGGACTCTCTATGCTTCCTGCACTTGGGTGGCTATTTCCTTTCCCATGTTAGGGAAGTTTTTGACTATAATCTCTTCAAATATTATCTCTGGTCCTTTCTCTCTTCTCCTTCTGGGACCCCTATAATGCGAATGTTGTTGCGTTTAATGTTGTCCCAGAGGTCTCTTAGGCTGTCTTCATTTCTTTTCATTCTTTTTTCTTTATTCTGTTCCACAGCAGTGAATTCCACCGTTCTGTCTTCCAGGTCACTCATCCGTTCTTCTGCCTCAGTTATTCTGCTATTGATTCCTTCTAGTGTATTTTTCATTTCAGTTATCATGTTGTTCATCTCTGTTTGTTTGTTCTTTAATTCTTCTAGGTCTTTGTTAAACATTTGTTGCATCTTCTTGATCTTTGCCTCCATTCTTTTTCCGAGGTCTTGGATCATCTTCACTATCATAATTCTGAATTCTTTTTCTGGAAGGTTGCCTATCTCCACTTTATTTAGTCATTTTTCTGGGGTTTTATCTTGTTCCTTCATCTGGTACATAGCCCTCTGCCTTTTCATCTTGTCTGTCTTTCTGTGAATGTGGTTTTTGTTCCACAGTTTGCAGGATTGTTGTTCTTCTTGCTTCTGCTGTCTGCCATCTGGTGGATGAGGCTATCTAAGAGGCTTGTGCAAGTTTCCTGATGGGAGGGACTGGTGATGGGTAGAGCTGGCTGTTGCTTTGGTGGGCAGAACTCAGTAAAACTTAATCCACTTGTCTGCTGATGGGTGGGGCTGGGTTCCCTCCCTGTTGGTTGTTTGGCTTGTGGTGTCCCAACACTGGAGCCTACCCGGGCTCTTTGGTGGGGCTAATGGCAGACTCTGGGAAGGCTCACGCCAAGGATTACTTCCCAGCACTTCTGCTGCCAGTGTCCTTGTCCTCACCGTGAGCCACAGCCACCCCCCGCCTCTGCAGGAGACCCTCCAACACTAGCAGGTAGGTCTGGTTCAGTCTCCTATGGGGTAACTGCTCCTTCCCCTGGGTCCTGATGTGCACAGTTTCTGTGTGCCTTCCAAGAGTGGAGTCTCTGTTCCCCCCAGTCCTGTCGAAGTCCTGCAATCAAATCCCGCTATCCTTCAAAGTCTGATTCTCTAGGAATTCCTCCTCCCGTTGCCAGACCCCCAGGTCTGGAAGCCTGACGTGGGGCTCAGAGCCTTCACTCCATTGGGTGGACTTCTGTGGTATAAGTGTTCTCCAGTTTGTGAGTCACCCACCCAGCGGTTATGGGATTTGATTTTACTGTGATTGCGCCCCTCCTACCGTCTCATTGTGGCTTCTCCTTTGTCTTTGGATGTGGGGTATCTTTTCTGGTGAGTTCCAGTGTCTTTCTGTTGATGATTGTTCAGCAGTTAGTTGTGATTCTGGTGTTCTTGCAAGAGGGAGTGAGAGGACGTCCTTCTACTCCACCATCTTGAACCAATCTCCCCCCAAGATGGTAAATTTTATGTTATGTGTTTTTCTACCATAATAAAGAAGAAAAATATGTTCAACATCATCTGAGATTAGGGAAATGCAAATTAAAAGCATGAGATACCACTGGAAAACTGTCATAGATCGGAGGAGACTAAAGAGACGTGAAAGTTTAAATGCAATGTGAGATCCTGGATTGGATCCTGGAACATAAAGAGGACACAGTGGAAAAACTGATGAAATCCAAATGAAGTCCGTAGCTTAACGTTATTATACCAATGTTAATTTCTTAGTTTTGACCAATGTACTATGGTTTTATATATATTACTCTTCTAGGGCTGCTATAACAAAATACCATGGACTGGGTAACTTAAACAAGACATTTATTTGTCACAGTTCCAGAGACTAGTAAGTCCAAGATCAAGTTGCTGGCTGATTCAGTTCCTGGTGAGAGCTCTCTTCCTGGCTTGCAGATTGCTACCTTCTTGCTGTGTCCTCACATGGGAGAGAGAGAGGTGGAGAGAAAGAGAAAGACTGGGAGAGACAGAGAAAGAGAGGGAGAACTCTCTGGTCTCTTCTTGTAAGTGTACTAATCCCGTCACGAGGGTCCCACCCTCATGACCTCATCTAAATCTAATTACCTCTCAAAGGCCCATGTCCACATACCATTACATTGGGGATTAGGGCTTCAAAATGTGAATTTGGAGGGGGACAAAATTCGGCTCATAGCATTATATAATACTGCGGTCCCCAACCTTTTTGGCACCAGGGATCAATTCTGTGGAAGACAATTTTTCCACGGATGGGGAGGGGGGATGGTTCAGGTGGTAATGTGAGCGATGGGGAGCGGCAGATGAAGTTTCAATCGACTGCCCGCAGCTCACCTCCTGCTGTTCGACCTGGGGGTTGGGGACCCCTGATATAAGACGTTAATATTAGGGGAACTGTAGTAAAGAGTATAAAGGAACTCTGTACTATTTTTGGAACTTTCTGTAAATCTAAAATTATCCAAAGATTTTTTAAAATCTAAAAGACAAATCAAGGTGGGAATTCCCTGGTGGTCCAGTGGTTTGGACTCCACGCTTCCAATGCAGGGGGCACGGGTTCCCTCATTGGGAACTAAGATCCCACATGCTGCACAGCATGGCCAAAAAAATAAATAAAAAATAGAGTTAAAGGGGCTCATGAGAGGAATTCTGATCATCAATCACAGGATCAGGCTGGGTCAAAAGGAAGAAAGAGGGGGACAGAACTGCAATACTGGGAGAAAACGGGAGGTTCAAGGTTCTATAAAGTTTAAAATCAGGTTGAGGGAATTCCCTGGTTGTCCAGTGGTTAGGACTCTGTGCTTTAACTGCTGAGGGCCTGGGTTCAATCCCTGGTAGGGGAACTAAGATCCCACAAGCCATGTGGTGCAGCCAAAAAATATAAATAAATAAATAAATAATACAAAATAAAAACAGGTAGAGTTCACCATAAGTGATGCTTTTTGTTTTCCTGGAGGAATATAAAAGATTAAAAGCTCAAGTGTAATGGACTGTGCTTTGTTAAAACTGAGTGAAGGGACTTCCCTGGTGGCGCAGTGGTTAAGAATCTGCCTGCCAATGCAGCTGACACGGGTTCGAGCCCTGGTCTGGGAGGATCCCACATGCCGCGGAGCAACCAGGCCCATGCGCCACAACTACTGAGCCTGTGCTCTAGAGCCCGTGAGCCACAACTACTGAGCCTGCATGCTACAACTACTGAGGCCCATGCGCCTAGAGCCCGTGCTCTGCAACAACAGAAGCCACCACAGTGAGAAGCCTGCGCACCACAATGAAGAGTAGCCCCTGCTCGCCATAACTAGAGAAAGCCCACACGCAGCAACAAAGACCCAACGCAGCCAAAAACAAAAAACAAAAACAAAAACTGAGTGAAAAAGAGGAGTAGTCAGGTGAAGAAGCAGAATAAAACATCAAAAGAATAAAAAAGGGCATATTTTCCCTTAAGAAAAGGAGGTGGTCTGCAGCGGTAAGGCTCCTAAAATGGTTGACACAAGCTAGTTTTTAAAAAGCTTTTCAAGGAACTCCCTGGTGGTCCAGTGGTTAGGACTAGGCTTTCACTGCCAGGGCCCAGGTTCAGTCCCTGGTCAGGGAACTAAGATTTCACAAGCTGCCTAGCATGGCCAATAAATAAATAAATAAATAGCTTTTCAATTTCTCTTAAACAATAAAATTACACTTCCAAATGTAAACAGTTATTGCGGTGGCAACATTTTACTATATTATCACAGTCAATAATTTGCAAAACCAAACAAAAAAATAGAATAAGACTCTCCAAAATTTCAATATGGTTCTTTATACTAACTCTAAAACACTGCGTTTGCGGCTAAAACACTACAACTAAATAGAATAGAGAGACTATGTCATGTTATTTTAATAACTATTTCAACATGAAAGAATAAAACACAATGAAGAGCACATGCTTGTTTGGTGCTAGTGACATAACAATTTGCAGTCTTAAAGATGAAATAAAATGCATAAGTTGAGCCAGATGTTGAAATGGTTCTGGATTATCATCTAAAGGCAAATACTTCAGAAAATACGTAGAAAGGTAACCACGCATTTGCTACAGGGAGTCCTCTGTGCAAGGGTCTTTACAATGCACTTTACTTGATGGCTCAGAATAAAAGTGTGATCTGTTCCCAATCATGTATTTTTTTAAAATCTCACAGGAGAAGCAATTCAGCATAGTTCTATAGTCAGATTTCTGGCATTATCACTTAATGGCTATGGGACCTTGGGAAACATAAACTCTCAGAACCTCAGAGTACCCATGTGTAAAATGAGAATGAAAATAGTTAAACTTATCTCATAGGATTATTGTCTTGTTTAGATTAAGATAATACCTTATAAAGTTCTTTCTATGGCACCCAACTCAATAAGAATAGTAAGTATTCAATAAAATATTACTATTATTATTACTGTTACTATTTTTGATTGTTACTACCAATAAAATAATCACCCTTCACACAGAACTAGAACAAATAATCCTAAACTTCATTTGGAACCACAAAAGACCCAGAATTGCCAAAGCAATCCTGAGGAAAAAGAACGAAGTTGGAGGCACAACGCTTCCAGACTTCACGCAATACTACAAAGCTACAGTAATCAAAACAGCATGGTACTTGCACAAAAACAGACATATGGATCAATGGAACAGGACTGGGAGCCCAGAGATAAACCCACGCACATATGGTCACCTTATTTTTGATAAAGGAGGCAAGAATATACAATGCAGAAAAGACAGTTTCTTCAGCAAGTGGTGTTGGGAAAGCTGGACAGCCATATGTAAATCAATGAAACACACCCTCATGCCATACACAAAAATAAACTCAGAATGGTTTAAAGACCTAAATATAAAACATGACACCATAAAACTCCTAGAAGAGAACATAGGCAAAACATTCAGACATAAATCATAGCAATGTTTTCTTAGGTCAGTCCCAAGGCAATAGAAATAAAAGCAAATATTAACAAATGGGACCTAATCAAACTTATAAGCTTTTGCACAGCAAAGGAAACCATCAACAAAACAAAAAGACAACCTATGGACTGGCAGAAAATACGTGCAAATGATGTGACCAAAAAGGGCTTTATTTCCAAAATATATAAACAGCTCACACAACTCAATAACAAAAATCCAAACCCAATCAAAAAATGGGCATACATTTTTTAAAATGGGCATACATTTTCTTAAAAAAAGACATACAGATGGCCAAAAAGCACATGAAAAGATGCTCAACAATTATTAGAGGAATGCAAATCAAAATTACAATGATGTATCACCTCACACCAGTCAGAACGGCTATCATCAGAAAGTCTACAAATAATAAATGCTGGAGAGGGTGTAGGAATGTAAATTGGTGCAGCCACTGGGGAAAACAGTATGGAGGTTCCTTTAAAAACTAAAAACAGAGTTACCATATGATCCAGCAATCCCATTCCTGGGCATATATCTGGAGAAAACCATGATTTGAAAAGATACACGCACCCCAATGTTCACTGCAGCACTGTTAACAATAGCCAAGACATGGAAGCAACCTAAATGTCCATGGACAGATGAATGGATAACAAAGATGTGGTACATATATACAATGGAATATTACTCAGCCATAAAAAAGCATGAAATAATGCCATTTGCAGCAACATGGATGGACCTAGAAATTATCATACTAAGTGAAGCCAGGCAGAGAAAGGCAAATGTTATATGATATCACTTATATGTGGAATCTAAAAAATAGTACAAATGAACTTATTTACAAAACAGAGGCAGACTCAGAAACACAGAAAACAAACTTATGGGTACCAAAGGGGGGCGGGTGGGTGGATAAATTGGGAGTATGGGATTAACAGATGCACACTACTATATATAAAATAGATAAGCAACAAGGTCCTACTGCATAGCACAGGGAACTATATTCAATATCGTGTAAGAGATTATAATGGGAGCTGGCTGCTGGACAATCATTGACAGGAAGACCCTGGACTTCACCAAGGAGGATACCCCACGTCCAAGGACAGAGGAGAAGCCACAGTGAGACGGTAGGAGGGGCGCAATCAGAGTAAAATCAAATCCCATAATTGCTGGGTGGGTGACTCACAGACTGGCGAACACTTATACCACAGAAGTCCACCCACTGGAGTGAAGGTTCTGAGCCCCACATCAGGCTTCCCAACCTGGGGGTCCGGCAACGGGAGGAGGAATTCCTAGAGAATCAGACTTTGAAGCCTAGTGGGAATTGATTGCAGGACTTCGACAGGACTGGGGGAAACAGAGACCCCACTCTTGGAGGGCACACACAAAGTAGTGTGCGCATCGGGACCCAGGGGAAGGAGCAGTAACCCTGGGGGAGACTGAACCAGACCTACCTGCTGGTGTTGGGGGGTCTCCTGCAGAGGCGGGGGGTGGCTCTGTTTCACCGTGGGGACAAGGACACTGGCAGCAGAGGTTCTGGGAAGTGCTCCTTGGCGTGAGCCCTCCCAGAGTCTACCATTAACCCCACCAAAGAGCCCAGATAGGCTCCAGTGTTGGGTTGCCTCAGGCAAAACAACAAACAGGGAGGGAACCCAGCCCCACCCATCAACAGTCAAGTGGATTAAAGTTTTACTGAGCTCTGACCGCCACAGCAACAGTCAGCTCTACCCACCACCAGAGCCTCCCATCAAGCCTCTTAGATAGCCTCAACCACCAGAGGGCAGACAGCAGAAGCAAGAAAAACTACAATCCTGCAGCCTGTGGACCAAAAACCACAGTTACAGAAAGATAGACAAGATGAAAAGGCAGAGGGCTATGTACCAGATGAAGGAACAAGAAAAAACCCCAGAAAAACAACTAAATGAAGTGGAGATAGGCAACCTTCCAGAAAAAGAATTCAGAATAATGAGAGTGAAGATGATCCAGGACCTCGGAATAAGAATGGAGGCAAAGATTGAGAAGATGCAAGAAATGATTAACAAAGACCTAGAAGAATTAAAGAACAAACAAACAGAGATGACCAATACAATAACTGAAATGAAAACTACACTAGAAGGAATCAATAGCAGAATAACTGAGGCAGAAGAACGGATAAGTGACCTGGAAGACAGAATGGTGGAATTCACTGCTGCGGAACAGAATAAAGAAAAAAGAATGAAAAGAAATGAAGACAGCCTAAGAGACCTCTGGGACAACATTAAACGCAACAACATTCGCATTATAGGGGTCCCAGAAGGAGAAGAGAGAGAGAAAGGACCCGAGAAGATATTTGAAGAGATTATAGTCGAAAACTTCCCTAACATGGGAAAGAAAATAGCCACCCAAGTGCAGGAAGCATAGAGAGTCCCATACAGGATAAACCCAAGGAGAAACACGCCGAGACACATAGTAATCAAAGTGGCAAAAATTAAAGACAAAGAAAAATTACTGAAAGCAGCAAGGGAAAAACGACAAATAACATACAAGGGAACTCCCATAAGGTTAACAGCTGATTTCTCAGCAGAAACTCTACAACCCAGAAGGGAGTGGCATGATATATACTTAAAGTGATGAAAGGGAAGAACCTACAACCAAGATTACTCTACCCGGCAAGGATCTCATTTAGATTTGATGGAGAAATCAAAAGCTTTACAGACAAGCAAAAGCTAAGAGAATTCAGCACCACCAAACCAGCTCTACAACAAATGCTAAAGGAACTTCTCTAAGTGGGAAACACAAGAGAAGAAAAGGACCTACAAAAACAAACCCAAAACAATTAAGAAAATGGTCATAGGAACATACATATCGATAATTACCTTAAACGTGAATGGATTAAATGCCCCAACCAAAAGACACAGGCTCGCTGAATGGATACAAAAACAAGACCCATATATATGCTGTCTACAAGAGACCCACTTCAGACCTAGGGACACATACAGACTGAGAGTGAGGGGATGGAAAAAGATATTCCATGCAAATGGAAATCAAAAGAAAGCTGGAGTAGCTATACTCATATCAGATAAAATAGACTTTAAAATAAAGAATGTTACAAGAGACAAGGAAGGACACTACATAATGATCAAGGGATCAATCCAAGAAGAAGATATAACAATTATAAATATATATGCACCCAACATAGGAGCACCTCAATACACAAGGCAACTGCTAACAGCTCTAAAAGAGGAAATCGACAGTAACACAATAATAGTGGGGGACTTTAACACCTCACTTACACCAATGGACAGATCATCCAAAATGAAAATAAATAAGGAAACAGAAGCTTTTAATGACACAATAGACCAGATAGATTTAATTGATATACATAGGACATTCCATCCAAAAACAGCAGATTACACGTTCTTCTCAAGTGCGCACGGAACATTCTCCAGGATAGATCACATCTTGGGTCACAAGTCAAGCCTCAGTAAATTTAAGAAAATTGAAATCATATCAAACATCTTTTCTGACCACAACGCTATGAGATTAGAAATGAATTACAGGGAAAAGAACATAAAAAAGACAAACACATGGAGGCTAAACAATACGTTACTAAATAACCAAGAGATCACTGAAGAAATCAAAGAGGAAATCAAAAAATACCTAGAGACAAATGACAATGAAAACACGAAGATCCAAAACCTATGGGATGCAGCAAAAGCAGTTCTAAGAGGGAAGTTTATAGCTATACAAGCCTACCTAAAGAAACAAGAAAAGTCTCAAGTAAACAATCTAACCTTACACCTAAAGAAACTAGAGAAAGAAGAACAAAGAAATTATAATGGAAAAGAATAGAAAAAATATAGATATATACATATGTATGTATAACCAAATCACTGTCATACACCTGAAACTAACACAATATTGTAAATCAACTATACTTCAATGAAAAAAATAATAATAATCTCTCTTCAAATCTAAAAACAAAACAAAACAGGTTTAGTGGAAGTAAGAGTATGAAAGAGCAGCAATGGTAGGAGGCTGTGGTCAGAGCAGAGTATTGGCTCTCACAGGTGGTGTAGATGATATCCAAGGAGTTTGTGGCTAAAGGGGGTGAAGCCATATTAACAAATTGAAGGAGAAAAACCATATGATCATCTCAATAGATGCAGAGAAAGCTTTCGACAAAATTCAACACCCATTTATGATAAAAGCCCTCCAGAAAGTAGGCATAGAGGGAACTTTCCTCAACATAATAAAGGCTATATATGACAAACCCACAGCCAACATCGTCCTCAATGGTGAAAAACTGAAACCATTTCCACTAAGATCAGGAACAAGACAAGGTTGCCCACTGTCACCACTATTATTCAACATAGTTTTGGAAGTTTTAGCCACAGCAATCAGAGAAGAAAAAGATATAAAAGGAATCCAAATTGGAAAAGAAGAAGTAAAGCTGTCACTATTTGCAGATGACATGATACTATACACAGAGAATCCTAAAGATGCTACCAGAAAACTACTAGAGCTAATCAATGAATTTGGTAAAGTAGCAGGATACAAAATTAATGCACAGAAATCTCTTGCATTCCTATACACTAATGATGAAAAATCTGAAAGTGAAATTAAGAAAACACTCCCATTTACCATTGCAACAAAAAGAATAAAATATCTAGGAATAAACCTACCTAAGGAGACAAAAGACCTGTATGCAGAAAATTATAAGGCACTGATGAAAGAAATTAAAGATGATACAAATAGATGGAGAGATATACCATGTTCTTGCATTGGAAGAATCAACATTGTGAAAATGACTCTACTACCCAAAGCAATCTACAGATTCAATGCAATCCCTATCAAACTACCACTGGCATTTTTCACAGAACTAGAACAAAAAATTTCACAATTTGTATGGAAACACAAAAGACCCCGAAGAGCCAAAGCAATCTTGAGAACGAAAAATGGAGCTGGAGGAATCAGGCTCCCTGACTTCAGACTATACTACAAAGCTACAGTCATCAGGACAGTATGGTACTGGCACAAAAACAGAAATATAGATCAGTGGAACAGGATAGAAAGCCCAGAGATGAACCCATGCACATATGGTCACCTTATCTTTGATAAAGGAGGCAAGCATATACAGTGGAGAAAAGACAGCCTCTTCAATAAGTGGTGCTGGGAAAACTGGACAGGTACATGTAAAAGTATGAAATTAGAACACTCCCTTACACCACACACAAAAATAAGCTCAAAATGGATTAAAGACCTAAATGTAAGGCCAGACACTATCAAACTCTTAGAGGAAAACATAGGCAGAACACTCTATGACATAAATCACAGCAAGATCCTTTTTGACCCAGCTCCTAGAGAAATGGAAATAAAAACAAAAATAAACAAATGTGACCAAATGAAACTTAAAAGCTTTTGCACAGCAAAGGAAACCATAAACAAGACCAAAAGACAACCCTCAGAAGGGGAGAAAATATTTGCAAATGAAGCAACTGACAAAGGATTAATCTCCAAAATTTACAAGCAGCTCATGCAGCTCAATAACAAAAAAACAAACAACCCAATCCAAAAATGGGCAGAAGACCTAAATAGACATTTCTTCAAAGAAGATATACAGATTGCCAACAAACACATGAAAGAATGCTCAACATCATTAATCATTAGAGAAATGCAAATCAAAACTACAATGAGATATCATCTCACACCGGTCAGAATGGCCATCATCAAAAAATCTAGAAACAATAAATGCTGGAGAGGGTGTGGAGAAAAGGGAACACTCTTGCACTGTTGGTGGGAATGTAAATTGATACAGCCACTATGGAGAACAGTATGGAGGTTCCTTAAAAAACTAAAACGAGAACTACCACACGACCCAGCAATCCCACTACTGGGCATATATCCCGAGAAAACCATAATTCAAAGAGTCATGTACCAAAATGTTCACTGCAGCTCTATTTACAATAGCCAGGACATGGAAGCAACCTAAGTGTCCATCATCGGATGAATGGATAAAGAAGATGTGGCACACATATACAGTGGAATATTACTCAGCCATAAAAAGAAACGAAATTGAGTTATTTGTAGTGAGGTGGATGGACCTAGAGTCTGTCATAGAGAGTGAAGTAAGTCAGAAAGAGAAAAACAAATACAGTATGCTAACACATATATATGGAATCTAAGGGAAAAAAAAAGTCATGAAGAACCTAGGGGCAAGACAGGAATAAAGACACAGACCTACTAGAGAATGGACTTGAGGATATGGGGAGGGGGAGGGGTGAGATGTGACAGGGTGAGAGAGTGTCATGGACATATATACATTACCAAATGTAAAATAGATAGCTAGTGGGAAGCAGCCGCATAGCACAGGGAGATCGGCTCGGTGCTTTGTGACCACCTAGAGGGGTGGGATAGGGAGGGTGGGAGGGAGGGAGATGCAAGAAGGAAGAGATATGGGAACATATGTATATGTATAACTGATTCACTTTGTTATAAAGCAGAAACTAACACACCATTGTAAAGCAATTATACTCCAATAAAGATGTTAAAAAAAAAAAAGAAAAGCCATTGACAAGGCCTCCCTGCCATTACATCCCAGAATTTACAAAATTTGGCTGCTTATCAGACAGTGAGTGATTATAAAACTTGGTGAGTTGCTTTTGCCTCGATGAACCTCTCTCTAGAATGATGATGCTATTTATTGCATGCCAGCAAGCTAGACACGGTGCTAGGCACTTTGCATTCATTATGCTCTCTAATATAAACCCTACAAGGTGCTATTGTACCTATTGTCTTTTTCTGATGAAGAAACTGCGGCTCAGAGAGGTGAAGTGCCTTTCTTAGAGTTAACACAACTATGAAGCAGGAGCGCTGGGATTTAACACAAATCTGACAGTGTTCAGTCCACTGTGCTTTTCTATTTCTATTTGAGGTGTACTTTTGGTTCCTCTCCACTCAAAAGATTCAAAAGGTGATGCTGATGGATAAGAGGATATAAAGATAGGTTGCACTCATTTTCTTTAAAATAAAACATTGTTTCTTTTTTCTTATTTAAAAAAAAAATAAAAATAAAAATAAAAACAAGATGACACTGTAGAAAACAGTTTGGCAGTTTCTCAAAGGTTAAACGTAGAGCTACGATATGATCCAACAACTCTGCTACTACCTACACTGCACATCTAAAAGAACTGAAAGCAGGGATTTGAACAAATATTTGTACACCAATGATCACAGCAGCATGATTCACAATAGCTACAAGGTGGAAACAACCCAAGTGTCAATCAACCGATGAATAACAAAATATGGTATATACACACAGTGGGATTTACTAAGCCAAAAAAGGAATGGCATTTTGTTACATGCTATAACATGGATGAACCTTGAAAACACTATGTTTAGTGAAATAAGCCAGACATAGAAGGACAAATATTGTAGATTCCACTCACACGAGGTACCTAGAATAGGCAAATTCATAGAGACAGAAAATAGAATAGAGGTTACTAAGGGCTCTTAGCTGCTTGACAGGATGGTAGCTCCCTTGGGTTGCTTACCAAGACCCCATTTTCATTCGGATCAGAGGTATCCTACCCCCTCACTTGAATCTGGCTTTTCCTTCTGCATGTACAACATCTCATAAGGGTTGGCGTGCCTAGAGTTTTAACATTTGAGGTAAAGGAAACTTTATGCAGATTCTGGCTTGTTATGGATTTTCTCTGACAGTAGAGAGATTCAAACCCTAGCCAATACCTGCCAGTCTAAGAACAGAGACAGAGCCACTTAAAAGGATCTGGCTTGCTGTAACATTAAATGTAATTCGTGTTACTTTTTTCTATGACATCATATTTTTTTCAAAAATCTTTAAACATTTTATTAACTTTGAAGGAATAAGAATAGCTCCTTTAGAAGCTAGACACACTGAAGCACTGATCTATTCACAGAGCTTCTACACAGATGAAGAAGTTTACTTCAAATGGCCAAAAAATAGTACAGAAGACCTATACTCAGAAAGACTGAGAAAAATCCATCTCTAGAAAGCAGGTCAGATGGACTCAAAGACCTCACCGAATGTAGGAGAATCACTGGTAAGCCACGTAAAGCCTTCTGCTGGGGCATAAAGGTAGGAACCAGTCCATGTAGTCAAGAAAACGCTCTTTTTCTTCCTGATCTCAATGCCTGTCTCCAGTCTGGGTTCACAGAAAGGTCCTGATCATTTGAACTGGTTGTCAATCAAGGTTCCCTTCATTTTCGCTTTCTTGGCTTCCAGTTCAGCCTGGAAAGGAAGAAAAGTATATGTCCTGATACGTGACATGAAATTCTGATTTTCCTGCCTTATTCTAACTGCCCCAACACTATCCCCTCATGCTCATTTAGTATACAAACTAGAACCGTGTTTCTAAAATTGTGATGAAACTCTAGCAACTGCTTTCCAACCTTTCTGATGTTATGACACACATTGAAGATAATAATATCTGTATGGTAAAATGGGGTAAACACACAGGGCTGTGGTCTATCGGCGTAGGGATCCCACAGCTCCAGGACCCCTGAAGGACTGGAGGAATCAATATCATGACATATCAGTATCCTATTTGTGGCAGAACAGGAGGAAGAACACTGTTCTAGAACAGTGCTACTTAAAGTTGTGCGGTCCATGAAGATACCCACAAAAATTGAGAGTAAGCATTTAGAAACTTTTATAGCAATTTGACAGAGGAATAATAAACTAAAATAACCTCGTAAGAAGAATTCAGGCAAATTCATTTTTATTGCATTTTATAAATTACAAATCTACTCTTGACAAATTTTAAAACAAGAAGCAAGCACTGGTCCTTCACCTCAGAAAATCTGATAAGCACTGCTCTAGATCACTATGGCAAGGTAAAGCAGCTCTCAAGACCCACTACCTCTGTCACCAAAAACCGCTCTACAGTCAGTAGAATAGACTGGTATACTTTTCGATGAGGCACCAATGCTGGGATGTCTGAGTTGAAAGAAATATCATAAGTAACTTATTATCAGGAAAACAGAAACATAGGCACCATCACATACAGATGTGCGTGCTCCATAAAGAGCCCAGGAATAGTGCAGACAGTGGTGGTGGAAGCAGTGCTTTAAGAAGCAGCGACCAGCCCCAATCCTGGCGCCCCAATGTAGCCCCACTGTATGCCTCATACCCTGGGAGAGCACCCATGAGCCCCGATCTTGAACTCCTGACCTTGGCCCACAAGTAGCAGATTAACTTATCATTCTCGTTGGGGTTGGCTAACAAGAACTATCATTTGGGGCCTGGATCCTGTGGTCACTGTCCCAGAGTAGGGTATGTACTGACAGCCACGGCCCACGGTTAGACACCTGGCAGCCAGCCACACCATAACCCCCGACAGACTTCCGAAAGGATTCCCGTGCCTGCCGGAGGGTCTTTCAGACCGAGGAACCCAAACAGTCCAGCCCAGCGCCTGCCACCCCCCGCCCCCGCCACTCACCAGCTCCTGCAGCCGCCTCTTGCTCATGCCTTTGCGCTCCAGCTGCTTTTCAATCACCTTGGCATTCTGCGCATACGAGTCAGCAACTTCTCTCTGAGGGAAGAAAGAAGCACCCTTAGGCCAGCAGTCTCACCAAAGAGGAGCAACAGAGACCTCGGGAGAAGTTTATAGTCCTCAAATTATGAAATTATTACTGAAATGGCAAGACTCTGCTCCCTTTCAACTCTTCAGCTTTTCCATAATCTGGGAGAGTCAGGTTTCAACCGAAACCACGTTTAAATAACAGATAACATCTCTCTGTAAACATCATTATACTGAAATACCATAAAGGTAATTGCTGCTCTTGCTAAGGACAGACTCCCACACCATCAGAGCTGGACTGGAAGGGACTTGAAATTGCTGAGCCCAGTAGTTTTTCAACTGAAGAGGGATGAGGAGGGATTTGCCCCCTAAGGCATCTCAAAAAACAGTATGAAAAAAATGACTGATCTAGTCCAACTCCCTGCTCCTTATCTTACAGAGATGTCCCTGAGATCCAGGGAAACAGGAACCAGCCCGGTATCACAGCGTTCCTTAGTAGCAGAGCAAGATCTACGAGCGAAGTTTCTAGTTATTCTGTTACTCGATGCTCTGGCTCGAGAGTCCCCTCCCCCCGCCCCCCATTCCAATTCCCCCGAGAGCAGAAGCACTTACAGCCTCAATCTCCTCTTCCTCTTCATCAATAGTAGACACAGTGACAGAGCTGAACTTGCCCATGTCTTTAGTCCGTTTCGTCATCATCACCTGGAGTTGCAGGAAGAGGAATCAGTCTAGTTCACCTCAAGAGGCTCTGTGAGTCGTGTGTGTGTGAGTGTGTATGTGTGAGTGGGTGTGTGCAAGTGTACAAGCCTGGCTCCTGGGGGCAGGGGACCTCCTTGGGACAGGCTGGCCTATCTAAAAGTGCCCACCTTTTAATTTGCATTATATTTTTCTAGTATTTGCCATCAAGGGTTTTTAAAAGTATATTTAAAGACTAGCCTTATTCATTCAATTTTAATTGTTCACGTTGGAAAAAGAAGAAATTTCAAAGGAAGTAAATGTGAATAAAAACCATACCATTTCTAACTTTACTCATAGAGCAGATGTAGGAAAGAAAAGAGAACACATAATAGGTGTTACAATTTTGTAGCATCTGCTCATTCACAAAAATGGCATTCTCTTAATAAAGGGCAGTTTCTCATGCACCATAATCTTATTTAAAATTTTAGGGCTAAATCTGTAGCTATATTAACCCATCTGTCTCCTTCAGTGATAATTACCTTCTTAGGAGGCTCTTGTTTCTGAGTATATATGTTCGTCTTCCCAAAACCCTGACCAAACTTGACTACTGCTCCATCCACAATGAAGGTCACAGGAGCATTCTTCGGTTGGGACTGGTAGAAGAGTGGCAGCCCGCACCTGCAAACAGCAGAGTGAATCTCAAGGAGGCCTCAGAATCCAAATCCCCAAAACGGTGCTTCACAAAGCGTGCTTAGACTCTGGGAATATTTGTGTTCGTGGCATAAACTGATGCTTAGCTCTTCCCAGTGTTTCCCAAAACAACTTGATAAGAATCACTGATGGCTGGGCTTCTACGGCTGGGCATGTGGGATCTTCCCAGACCAGGGCTCGAATCCGTGTCCCCTGCATTGGCAGGCGGATTCTTAACCGCTGCACCACCAGGGAAGCCCTGGTTGGTCACTTCTATTATACTTCTTCAGCTAAGTGAAGTAGACCCATACCCATAAGATATGATTAAAGCAGTCTAACAAATCTAATGTGGCTGTAAACTAAAATGCCTTCTTAGCCATTTCCCTGCTTTAATTCTAGTCTGAGTCTTCTGAGAGCCAAAATTGAACTGTAATTCATCAACAAGATTAAACTTATTATAGTTTAATATTCTCACTGTTAACAGCCTAAAGCTGGAAATCATATATATCTTTAAATAACAGTCTCTAAAGTTCTTGGGTCTGTAGTCCTATGACAGACTTTATAAATAAGTTTGTATTAAATTACACTATGTTGGGATTTCCCTGGTGGCGCAGTGGTTAAGACTCTGCACTCCTAATGCAGGGGGCCCAGGTTCAATCCCTGAGCAGGGAACTAGATCCCACATGCAGGCTGCAACTAAGAGTTTGCATGGCACAACTAAGGAGCCCGTGTGCCACAACTAAGGAGCCTGCCTGCCACAACTAAGACCCGGTGCAACCAAAATAAACAAATAATAAATATCAAAAGAAAATTACACTATGTTACATTTACCATATGACCCAACAATTCCACTCCAAGAGAAAACACATATTCCCAAAAGATTTATACTAGAATGTTCATGGCAGCTTTATTTATAATAGCCAAAGCCATTAACAACTCAAATGCCCTTCAACAGGTCAATGGTTAAACAAACTGTGGTGCAATGACTACTACTCAGCGATAAAGAGGAACAAATTACTGATACACATAACAACTCAAATGAACCCCCAAAGCATCATGCTACATGAAAGAAACCAGATGGAAGAGATACATATTGTATGTAGTAGAACACATACTGTAGAATTTACATCACATTTTAGAAAAGGTAAAACCACGGTAACAGAAGGCAGATCAGTGCTGGCGAGGGGAGGGGTGAGGAAGGAGACTGATTGCAAAGGAGCACTGGAAACGTCTATGTCACAGGAGTGGTGATGTTACATGGCTCTATGTTTTTGTCAACACTCATCAAACTGTACACTTAGGAAGGGCAAATTTTATTATATATAAGTTACACCTCAGTGAAAAAATAATACTATGTTTAAAAACCCATTTTTGTGGCCAGCTGGTCGGAGATGTAACTTGGTCAGTTGCATCTCTTTAAGAAGCATATTGGTATTTGCATAATTGAAGTTTGAAGGCAGGAAAGATTACAGAGACAAAGATATATCAGAGAATTGTCTCCAAATGATCCTTCTCCTAACACATCATTGCCTCTACTTGCTTATGCTCGGAGAAACCCACACTGTTAATACTTACTTTGCACATTTCTTCCTGTACTGTCGTTCAATGCCTTCAGGCCTGCGCAGAAAATGGAAGTTAAAAAAAAAAAAAAGATACGAACAAATCTCATAACCTACCAACCTCACTAGCTCATTTCTTCAAATGCTAAAAGGGCTTTTCAAAAGTTATCCTTTCATAGCTCAGCTGCTTATTTACACATGTATTCATTTTAAAGCATTCCTTCCTTCCACAAACACTTACTGAGCCCCTAAAATGGGGCAGGCACCTCCCTGACAAAGGAGGAGGCGTGGTAGTAGCTGTGGTCACAGCGGCAGTTGGGGTCACAGTAACAATGACAACAACAACAAGAGTGGCGATCACTGGTATAGCTTTTATTATGTACCAGGGGCTGTTCTAAACTGTATGTGTACTAGCTCATTTGATCCTTACAACAACCCTGTGAGGTAGGCCATGTTATCATTCCCATTTTACAGTTGAGGGCGCCTAAGCACAAAGCAGTTACATAGTTCACCCAAGGTCATAGAGTTAGGAAGTAGAATACGTTGAATTCAAGCCCTGGCAGTCAAGCTCAAGAGCCCATGCAACACTGCCTTAGATAATCAACTGGGAAATAAAGATTCTTCCACCCATCCAGTTGCTTAACAGAAACCTGGGACTCATCTTTGTCTTCTCTTTCCCTCATCTCCCACAACCTATTTCGTCAGCAAATCCTGTGGATTTTACTGTATCTACAAAAAAGGTCTTGAACCTGTCTACTTGTCTCCACCCTCCTGCCACCATCTCAGCCCAGGGCACCAGTATCTCTGCCCCAGACTATTGACACAGCTTCCTGACCGGTCTCTGCACTTTCCCTTCCTGTTTCGATTTTTAAAATAGGTAACATGTGCACATGGTATATGAAAGAGTATAATGTGAAAGGTAAATATCCTCCCTACTCATCTTCCACATACCCAGTTCTCTTCACCAGAGGCAAATACTGTTTCCGGTTTCCTCAGTTCCTCCCAGAAAGAGTCGATGATACAACCAAAGAATCCTTCTTGGCATATAAAGAAAATATTTTTTTCTCTTCCTTTTAAGACAAATGTAGCATACCTTATACTACTCTCTACCTTTTTGTTCACTTAAAAATCATTTTTATTTTAAACTTAATTTTATTTATCTTTTTATACAGCAGGTTCTTATTAGTCATCAATTTTATACACATCAGTGTATACATGTCAATCCCAATCGCCCAATTCATCACACCACCACCCCCTGCCACTTTCCCCCCTTGGTGTCCATACGTTTGTTCGCTACTTCTGTGTCTCAATTTCTGCTCTGCAAACCGGTTCATCTGTACCATTTTCTAGGTTCCACATATATGCGTTAATATACGATATTTGTTTTTCTCTTTCTGACTTACTTCACTCTGTATGACAGTCTCTAGCTGCATCCACGTCTCTACAAATGACCCAATTTCGTTCCTTTTTATGGCTGAGTAATATTCCATTGTATATATGTGCCACATCTTCTTTATCCATTCATCTGTTGATGGACACTTAGGTTGCTTCCACGTCCTGGCTATTGTAAATAGTGCTGCAATGAACATTGGGGTGCATGTGTCTTTTTGAATTATGGTTTTCTCTGGGTATATGCCCAGTAGTGGGATTGATGGGTCATATGGTCATTCTATTTTTAGTTTTTTAAGGAACCTCCATACTGTTCTCCATAGTGGCTGTATCAATTTACATTCCCACCAACAGTGCAAGAGGGTTCCCTTTTCTCCCCACCCTCTCCAGCATTTGTTGTTTGTAGATTTTCTGATGATACCCATTCTAACTGGTGTGAGGTGATACCTCATTGTAGTTTTGATTTGCATTTCTCTAACAATTAGTGATGTTGAGCAGCTTTTCATGTGCCGCTTGGCCATCCGTATGTCTTCTTTGGAAAAATGTCTATTTAGGTCTTCTGCCCATTTTTGGATTGGGTTGTTTGCTTTTTTAATATTGAGCTGCATGAGCTGTTTATATATTTTGGAGATTAATCCTTTGTCCATTGATTCATCTGCAAATATTTTCTCCCATTCTTTTTTTTTTTACCATCTTTATTGGAGTATAATTGCTTTACAATGGTGTTTTAGTTTCTGCATTATAATGAAGTGAATCAGTTATACATATACATATGTTCCCATATCTCTTCACTCTTGCATCTCCCTCCCTCCCACCCTCCCTATCCCACCCCTCTAGGTGGTCACAAAGCACCGAGCTGATCTCCCTGTGCTATGCGGTTGCTTCCCACTAGCTATCTATTTTACGTTTGGTAGTGTATATATGTCCATGCCACTCTCTCACTTTGTCCCAGCTTACCCTTCCCCCTCCCCGTATCCTCAAGTCCATTCTCTAGTAGGTCTGTGTCTTTATTCCCCGTACCACTAGGTTCTTCATGACCTTTTTTTTCCCCTTAGATTCCATATATATGTGTTAGCATACTGTATTTGTTTTTCTCTTTCTGACTTACTTCACTCTGTATGACAGACTCTAACTCCATCCACCTCACTACAAATAACTCAATTTCGTTTCTTTTTATGGCTTTCTTTCATGTGTTTGTTGGCAATCTGTATATCTTCTTTGGAGAAATGTCTATTTAAGTCTTCTGCCCATTTTTGGATTGGGTTGTTTGTTTTTTTGTTACTGAGCTGCATGAGCTGCTTGTAAATTTTGGAGATTAATCCTTTGTCAGTTGCTTCATTTGCAAATATTTTCTCCCCTTCTGAGGGTTGTCTTTTGGTCTTGTTTATGGTTTCCTTTGCTGTGCAAAAGCTTTTAAGTTTCATTTGGTCACATTTGTTTATTTTTGTTTTTATTTCCATTTCTCTAGGAGCTGGGTCAAAAAGGATCTTGCTGTGATTTATGTCATAAAGTGTTATGCCTATGTTTTCCTCTAAGAGTTTGATATTGTCTGGCCTTACATTTAGGCCTTTAATCCATTTTGAGTTTATTTTTGTGTATGGTGTAAGGGAGCGTTCTAATTTCATACTTTTACATGTACCTGTCCAGTTTTCCCAGCACCACTTACTGAAGAGGCTGTCTTTTCTCCACTGTATATGCTTGCCTCCTTTATCAAAGATAAGGTGACCATATGTGCGTGGGTTTATCTCTGGGCTTTCTATCCTGTTCCATTGATCTATATTTCTGTTTTTGTGCCACTACCATACTCTCCTGATGACTGTAGCTTTGTAGTATAGTCTGAAGTCAGGGAGCCTGATTCCTCCAGCTCCATTTTTCGTTCTCAAGATTGCTTTGGCTCTTCAGGGTCTTTTGTGTTTCCATACAAATTGTGAAATTTTTTGTTCTAGTTCTGTGAAAAATGCCAGTGGTAGTTTGATAGGGATTGCATTGAATCTGTAGATTGCTTTGCGTTGTAGAGTCATTTTCACAATGTTGATTCTCCCAATCCAAGAACATGGTATATCTCTCCATCTATTTGTATCATCTTTAATTTCTTTCATCAGTGTCTTATAATTTTCTGCATACAAGTCTTTTGTCTCCTTAGGTAGGTTTATTCCTAGATATTTTATTCTTTTTGTTGCAATGGTAAATGGGAGTGTTTCCTTAATTTCACTTTCAGATTTTTCATCATTAGTGTATAGGAATGCAAGAGATTTCTGTGCATTAATTTTGTATCCTGCTACTTTACCAAATTCATTGATTAGCTCTAGTAGTTTTCTGGTAGCATCTTTAGGATTCTCTATGTATAACGTGATACACCATATTGACAAATTGAAGGAGAAAAACCATATGATCATCTCAATAGATGCAGAGAAAGCTTTCGACAAAATTCAACACCCATTTATGATAAAAGCCCTGCAGAAAGTAGGCATAGAGGGAACTTTCCTCAACATAATAAAGGCTATATATGACAAACCCACAGCCAACATCGTCCTCAATGGTGAAAAACTGAAACCATTTCCACTAAGATCAGGAACAAGACAAGGCTGCCCACTCTCACCAGTATTATTCAACATAGTTTTGGAAGTTTTAGCCACAGCAATCAGAGAAGAAAAAGAAATAAAAGGAATCCAAATCGGAAAAGAAGAAGTAAAGCTGTCACTGTTTGCAGATGATATTTTCTCCCATGCTGAGGGTTGTCTTTTCGTCTTGTTTATGGTTTCCTTCGCTGTGCAAAAGCTTTGAAGTTTCATTAGGTCCCATATGTTTATTTTTGTTTTTATTTCCATTACTCCAGGAGGTGGGTCAAAAAAGATCTTGCTGTGATTTATGTCAAAGAGTGTTCTTCCTATGTTTTCCTCTAAGAGTTTTATAGTGCCCGGTCTTACATTTAGGTCTCTAATCCATTTTGAGTTTATTTTTGGGTATGGTGTTAGGGAGTGTTCTAATTTCATACTTTTACATGTACCTGTCCAGTTTTCCAAGCACCACTTATTGAAGAGGCTGTCTTTTCTCCATTGTATATCCTTGCCTCCTTTGTCATAGATTAGTTGACCATAGGTGCATGGGTTTATCTCTGGGCTTTCTATCCTGTTCCATTGATCTACATGTCTGTTTTTGTGCCAGTACCATATTTTCTTGATGACTGTAGCTTTGTAGTATAGTCTGAAGTCAGCGAGTCTGACTCCTCCAGCTCCGTTTTTTTCCCTCAAGACTGCATTGGCTATTCGGGGTCTTTTGTGTCTCCATACAAATTTTAAGATTTTTTGTTCTAGTTCTGTAAAAAATGCCATTGGTAATTTGATAGGGATTGCATTGAATCTGTAGATTGCTTTGGGTAGTATAGTCATTTTCACAATATTGATTCTTCCAATCGAAGAACATGGTATATCTCTCCATCTGTTAGTATCATCTTTAATTTCTTTCAGTGTCTTATAGTTTTCTGCATAGAGGTCTTTTGTCTCCCTAGGTAGGTTTATTCCTAGGTATTTTATTCTTTTTGTTGCAATGGTAAATGGGAGTGTTTCCTTAATTTCTCGTTCAGATTTTTCATCATTAGTGTATAGGAATGGAAGAGATTTCTGTGCATTAATTTTGTATACAGCAACCTTACCAAATTCATTGATTAGCTCTAGTAGGTTTCTGGTGGCATCTTTAGGATTCTCTATGTATAGTATCATGTCATCTGCAAACAGTGACAGTTTTACTTCTTCTTTTCCGATTTGTATTCTTTTTATTTCTTTTTCTTCTCTGATTGCCGTGGTTAGGACTTCCAAAACTATGTTGAATCATAGTGGTGAGAGTGGACATCCTTGTCTCATTCCTGATCTTAGAGGAAATGCTTTCAGTTTTTCACCATTGAGAATGATGCTTGCTGTGGGTTTGTCATATATGGCCTTTATGATGTTGAGGTAGGTTCCCTCTATGCCCACTTTCTGGGGAGTTTTTATCATAAATGGGTGTTGAATTTTGTCAAAAGCTTTTTCTGCATCTATTGAGATGATCATACGGTTTTTATTCTTCAATTTGTTAATATGGTGTATCACATTGATTGTTTTGCGTATATTGAAGAATCCTTGCATCCCTGAGATAAATCCCACTTGATCATGGTGTATGATCCTTTTAATGTGTTGTTGGATTCTGTTTGATAGTATTTTGTTGAGGATTTTTGCATGTATATTCATCAGTGATATTGGTCTGTAATTTTCTTTTTTTGTAGTATCTTTGTCTGGTTTTGGTATCAGGGTGATGGTGGCCTCATAGAATGAGTTTGGGAGTGTTCCTTCCTCTGCAATTTTTTGGAAGAGTTTGAGAAGGATGGGTGTTAGCTCTTCTCTAAGTATTTGATAGAATTCACCTGTGAAGCCATCTGGTCCTGGACTTTTGTTTGTTGGAAGATTTTTTATCACAGTTCCAATTTCATTACTTGTGATTGGTCTGTTCATATTTTCTATTTCTTCCTGGTTCAGTCTTAGAAGGTTATACCTTTCTAAGAATTTGTCCATTTCTTCCAGGTTGTCCATTTTATTGGCATAGAGTTGCTTGTAGTAGTCTCTTAGGATGCTTTGTGTTTCTGCAGTGTCTGTTGTAACTTCTCCTTTTTCATTTCTAATTTTATTGATTTGAGTCCTCTCCCTCTTTTTCTTGATGAGTCTGGCTAATGGTTTATCAATTTTGTTTATCTTCTCAAAGAACCAGCTTTTCGTTTTATTGATCTTTGCTATTGTTTTCTTTGTTTCTATTCCATTTATTTCTGCTCTGATCTTTATGATCTCTTTCCTTCTCCCAACTTTGGGTTTTGTTTGTTCTTCTTTCTCTAGTTCCTTTAGGTGTAAGGTTAGATTGTTTACTTGAGGTTTTTCTTGTTTCTTGAGGTAGGCTTGTATAGCTATAAACTTCCCTCTTAGAACTGCTTTTGCTGCATCCCATAGGTTTTGGATCTTCGTGTTTTCATTGTCATTTGTCTCTAGGTAGTTTATGATTTCCTCTTTGATTTCTTCAGTGATCTCTTGGTTATTTAGTAACGTATTGCTTAGCCTCCATGTGTTTGTGTTTTTTACGTTTTTTTCCCTGTAATTCATTTCTAATCTCATAGCATTGTGGTCAGAAAAGATGCTTGATATGATTTCAAGTTTCTTAAATTTACTGAGGCTTGATTTGTGACCCAAGATGTGATCTATCCTGGAGAATGTTCCGTGCACACTTGAGAAGAGAGTGTAATCTGCTGTTTTTGGATGGAATGTCCTATAAATACCAATTAAATCTATCTGGTCTATTGTGCCATTTAAAGCTTCTGTTTCCTTATTAATTTTCTGTTTGGATGATCTGTCCATTGGTGTAAGTGAGGTATTAAAGTCCCCCACTATTATTGTGTTACTGTCAATTTCCTCTTTTAGAGCTGTTAGCAGTTGTCTTATGTATTGAGGTGCTCCTATGTTGGGTGCATATATATTTATAATTGTTATACCTTCTTCTTGGATTGATCCCTTGTTCATTATATAGTGTCCTTCCTTGTCTCTTGTAACATTCTTTATTTTAAAGTCTATTTTATCTGATATGAGTATTGCTACTCCAGCTTTCTTTTGATTTCCATTTGCATGGAATATCTTTTTCCATCCCCTCACTTTCAGTCTCTATGTGTCCCTAGGTCTGAAGTGGGGCTCTTGTAGACAGCATATATATGGGTCTTGTTTTTGTATCCTTTCTGCAAGCCTGTGTCTTTTGGTTGGAGCATTTAATCTATTCACGTTTAAGGTAGTTATCAATATGTATGTTCCTATTACCATTTTCTTAATTGTTTTGGGTTTGTTTTTGTAGGTCCTTTTCTTCTCTTGTGTTTCCCACTTAGAGAAGTTCCTTTAGCATTTGTTGTAAAGCTGGTTTGGTGGTGCTGAATTCTCTTAGCTTTTGCTTGTCTGTAAAGCTTTTGATTTCTCCATCAAATCTGAATGAGATCCTTGCCGAGTAGAGTAATCTTGGTTGCACGTTCTTCCCTTTCATCACTTTAAGTATATCATGCCACTCCCTTCTGGGTTGTAGAGTTTCTGCTGAGAAATCAGCTGTTAACCTTATGGGAGTTCCCTTGTATGTTATTTGTCGTTTTTCCCTTGCTGCTTTCAGTAATTTTTCTTTGTCTTTAATTTTTGCCAATTTGATTACTATGTGTCTCGGCGTGTTTCTCCTTGGGTTTATCCTGTATGGGACTCTCTGAGCTTCCTGGACTTGGGTGGCTATTTCCTTTCCCATGTTAGGGAAGTTTTTGACTATAATCCCTTCAAATATCTTCTCGGGTCCTTTCTCTCTCTCTTCTCCTTCTGGGACCCCTATAATGCGAGTGTTGTTGCGTTTAATGTTGTCCCAGAGGTCTCTTAGGCTGTCTTCATTTCTTTTCATTCTTTGTTTCTTAATTCTGTTCCTCAGCAGTGAATTCCACCATTCTGTCTTCCAGGTCACTTATCCGTTCTTCTGCCTCAGTTATTCTGCTGTTGATTCCTTCTAGTGTATTTTTCATTTCAGTTACTGTATGTTCATCTCTGTTTGTTTGTTCTTTAATTCTTCTAGGTCTTTGTTAAATATTTCTTGCATCTTTTCGGTCTTTACCTCCATTCTTTTTCCGAGGTCCTGGATCATCTTCACTATCATCTTTCTGAATTCTCTTTCTGGAAGATTGCCTATCTCCATTTCATTTAGTTGTTTTTCTAGGGTTTTATCTTGTTCCTTCATCTGGTACATAGCCCTCTGCCTTTTCATCTTGTCTATCTTTCTGTCACACTTAAAAATCTTGCTCAAAAAATATATGTGATCCTTCCCCATCAACTGATAAAGAGTTGCTTCATTCTCTTTAAGGGCCACATTCCATCCGTTTGTATGGATGAAGCAAAATGTCTTTTACCTGCTGGATAAACTCGTAGAGTGTATCCACTTTAAATTCTGATAGATACAGCCAAATCACTCTCTAGAGAAGTTGAAGCAATTTATACCCCCACCACCAATGTGAGACTTCCTGTTTCCTTACAGTCTCACCGACACAGTATGTTATTAAAATGTATTATTGCCAATCTGGCACGTGAAAAATGTGATCTCATAATTTGCATTTCTTTTTTTAATCAGCGAAGTCAGGCATCTTTTCATATATTTAAGAGGCATTTGTATTTTCTTTTCTGTGAACTGTCAGTTCATATTTTTGGTGTATTGAGTTGTCTTTTTATTTTATATTATGGAGACTTGCAAACGTTAAGGGGCCTTGCAAATATTTCTTCCCCAGTTTGACATTTGTCTTTGACTTTTTCCCCCCATGGAAATTTTAGATTTCTGTGTGGTCAAATCAATCGTGTGTATGATAGTTAGGCCTTCTCCACTCTAAATTCATATCTAAAATAAAAATTCTGATCGCTTATTCTAGAACTTTCTTCCATTACCATCTCACTCTAAATCATTATCTAAATAGAGGCAAGAGTGGCTTCCCAAGACAGCTAGAATAAAATGGAAACTCCTTACCATGGCCTTCTAGGCACTGACTGAGCAGAGAATGGGGCCCAGCCTCATCTCCTACATTCCCTCCCTACCTCACTGTGCACTCTCGCACCAGCCTTCTTTTGTTCTTGGAACAAACAAGTGCTTTCCCACCTCTGAACTTTCACACACACTCTTCTCTCTGCACGGAATGCTCTTCTCACCACTTTGCCAAGCCTGTCGCATTCTCATCTTTTTTGGTCTCAGTTCAACTATCACCTAGACATAGAGGCGTTCCCTGAACACCTTTTCGAAGAGGTTTTCATGTGATTCTTTATGAGCCCTTTGTTTCATTCATATGACTTACCATAATCATAATTACTTTATTTTTCTGTCATCCCACTAGACTGCAAGGTCCATGAGATCAGAGGTCAGTGGAGACCATGCCTGTCTCACACACTATCCCCAGAGCTAAGCATAATACTGCAATAAATACTGACTAAATGAATTCTTATAAGAATTGCAGTTTAGTGAGGAAAATTATAACCATGGAGGTAAGTTCTTAAATGGAGGAATGTATATGGTGTAATGGGAACACAGAGGTGGGAGCACCAAGTCGGTCTGAGTCAGTCATGGAAGGCTTCATGCAGGTGTGATGTTTAAGTCAACAGTCCTGATAGAAAACAGTATTTCAGGCAGAGGGAGAACTATGTGCAAAAGGCAAAACAGTACAGCATATTCACAGAATTACAAATAGTCTAATGTTCTTGGGACCTAAAAAAATCAAGGGAGTACTACTGATCTTACAGACATAAAAAAGATTCTAAGATTATACTATGAACAACTATGTACCAACAAACTAGATAACCTAGATGAAAAGGACAAATTCCTAGAATGATAGAATAACACAAACTACCAAAACTCACTGGAAAAGAAATAGAAAATGTGAATAGACTATAACAAGCATAAAGAGATTGAATTAGTAATCAAAATCTTTGCACAATGAAAAGTCCAGGACCAGTGGCTTCACTGGGGAATTCTACCAAAAGTTCAAAGAAGAATTAAGACCAATGCTTCACAAACTTCAAAAGAGGAAGAAACACTTCCCAACTCATCCTATGAGGCCAGTATTACCTCAATACCAGCCAAAGATATCACAAGAACAACAAAAACAACAAACTAGAGATCAATATTGTTTAAGAATATACAGACAAAAATCCTCAAAACAAAAAATAAATACAGGGGCTTCCCTGGTGGCGCAGTGGTTACGAATCCGCCTGCCAATGCAGGGGACACGTGTTCGAGCCCTGGTCCGGGAAGATACCACATGCCGCAGAGCAACTAAGCCTGCGAGCCACAACTACTGAGCCCATGTGCCACAACTACTGAGCCTGCACGCCTACAGCCTGTGCTCCGCAACAAGAGAAGCCACCGCAATGAGAAGCCCGTGCACCGCAACGAAGAGTAGCCCCCACTTGACGCAACTAGAGAAAGCCTGCACACAGCAACGAAGACCCAACGCAGCCAAAAATAAAATAAATAAATAAAATTTTTTAAAAATACAGGCAAAACTGAATCAAGCAACATATAAAGAAGGTTTACACCACATGGCCAAGTGGAATTTATCCCAGGAATGCAAGATGGGTGCAACATACAAAAAAAGATCAATCAATGCGATACACTATAATAATAGAATAAAAGAGAAAACACACATGATCATCTTAACAGATGCATAAAAAGCATCTGACAAAATTCAAAGCCCCTTCAATACACTAGAAATAGAAGGGAACTTCCTCTACCTTAAAAGGGGCATCTATGAAAAATTCACATCTACTAAGCCACATAAACTAACATCATATTTAATGGTGAAAAACTGAAACCTTTCCCTCTAAGATCAGGAAGAAGACAAGGATATCCTCTCAACACTTCTATTCAACACTGCACTGGAAGTTCTAGCCAGGGCAATTCGGCAAGAAAAAGAAATAAAAAGCATCCAGATTGGAAGGGAAAAAGTAAAACCATCTCTATTTGCAGATGATATAATCTTATACATAGAAACCCTAAAGCATACACACACACACACACTATTAGGACTAATAAGTTTAGCAAAGCTGCAGGATATAAGATCAATATTCACAAATTAATGGTAGTCTTATACACTAGAAATGAACAATCCAAAAACGAAGTTAAGAAAAGAAGTCCAGTTACAATAGCATCAAAAAGAATAAAATACTTAGGAATAAATTTAACAAAGGAAGTGCATAACTTGTGCACTGAAAACTACAAAACATCGCTGAAAGAAATTAAAGACCTAAGTAAATGGAATGACACTTCATGTTCATGGATTGAAGACTTAATATTGTTAAGATGGCAATACTTTCCAAATGAATCTACAACTTCAACACAATCCCTATCAAAATCCCAGCTGGCTTTTTTGCAGAAATTGACAAGCTGATCCTAAAATTCACATGGAATTGTAAGGAATCCAGAATAGACAAAACAGTCTTGAAGAAGAACAAAGTTGGTGGACTCGCACATAATTTCAAAACTTAATACAAAGCCACAGTAATCAAGACAGGGTGGTACTGGCATAAGGACAGACATATAGGTCAATGGAACAGAACTGAGAGTCCACAATAAACCGATACATATATGGTTAATTTATTTTCAGTGGTGCCAAGACCATTCAATGGGGGAAAGAATAGTCTTTCAATAAATAGTACCAGGATAACTGGATATCCACACACAAAAGGATTAATTTAGATCCCTACCTCACACTATGTACAAAAATTAACTCAAAATGGGGAGTTCCCTGGTGGTCCAGTGGTTAGGACTCTGCATTTTTCCACTGCAGGGGGCCCAGGTTTGATCCCTGGTCAGGGAACTAAGATCCCACAAGCTGTGTGGCATGGCCAAAAAATAAATGAACAAAAAATTTAAAAATTAACTCAAAATGGATGAAAGACTTAAAGGTAAGAACTGGGACTTCCCTGGTGGTCCAATGGTTAAGACTCTGCGCTTCCAGTGCAGGGGGTGTGGGTTCGATCCCTGGTCAGGGAACTAAGATCCCACATACCAAGGTGCAGCAAAAAAAAAAAAAAGGTAACAACCAAACCTATAAAACTGTTAGAATACATAAGTATAAATCTTCAAGACCTTAGATCAGGCAATGGTTTTAAAAATATGACACCTACAGCACAAGCAATCAAAGAAAAAATAGATAAATGGGACAATTAAAATGAAAACCTTTTGTGCTTTCAGGAATACCATCAAGAAAGTGAAAAGGCAACCCACAGAATGGGAAAAAATATTTGTAAATCATATATCTGATAAGGGACTAGTATCCATAATAAAAAATTCTTACAACAATAAAAAACACAAATACTCCATTTAAAAAATGGACAAAGAATTTTTTTTTAATTTATTTATTTTATTTATTTATTTTTGGCTGTGTTGGGTCTTTGTAGCTGTGCGTGGGCTTTCTCTAGTTGCGGCAATTGGGGCCTACTCTTCATTGCAGTGCGCGGGCTTCTCATTGCAGTGGCTTCCCTTGTTGCGGAGCATGGGCTCTAGGCGCGCGGGCTTCAGTAGTTGTGGCACGTGGGCTCAGTAGTTGTGGCTCGCGGGCTCTAGAGCGCAGGCTCAGTAGTTGTGGTGCATGGGCTTAGTTGTTCTGCGGCATGTGGGATCTTCCCGGACCAGGGCTCGAACCCATGTCCCCTGCATTGGCAGGCAGGTTCTTAACCACTGTGCCACCAGGGAAGCCCAAAAATGGACAAAGAATTTGACTAGACATTTCTCCAAAGAAGATACATAAATGACCAATAAGGACGTGAAAAGCTCAACATCATTAGCCATCAGGGAAATGCAAATCAAAACCACAATGATACCATCTCATACACACTAGGATAGCTATATCAAAAAGGCAGACAATAACCATTATTGGCAAGGATGTGGAGAAACAGGAACCCTCATACACTACTGGCAAGAACGTAAAATGGTGCAACTGCTTTTGAAACCACTCTTCCAGGTCCTCAAAAGGTTAAACACAGAGTTACCATATGATCCAGCAACTCATACATATCCACCCATGAGAACCAAAAGCATGTTCACACAAAAACTTGTACACAAATGTTTACAGCAGCATTAGCCATAATACTTTAAAAAGTTAGTTTAAAAAAAAACAAAAACACAGGACTTCCCTAGTGGCGCAGTGGTTAAGAATCTGCCTGCCAATGCAGGGGACACGGGTTCGAGCCCTGGTCCAGGAAGATCCCACATGCCGTGAAGCAACTAAGCCCGTGTGTCACAACTACTGAGCCCACGAGCCTAGAGCCTATGCTCTGCAACAAGAGAAGCCACCGCAATGAGAAGCACGCACACCGCAACGAAGAGTAGCCCCCACTGGCTGCAACTAGAGAAAGCCCACGCACAGCAACGAAGACCCAACGCAGCCAAAAAAAAAAAAAAAGAAAGAATGATTCATTGAGTCATTCTACACATGGATGAGCCTTGAAAATATACTAAATGAAAGATGGCAGTCCAGTGGTTGGGACTCCATGCTTCCACTGCAGAGGGCACGGGTTCAATCCCTGGTCGGGGAACTAAGATCCCGCAAGCCGCATGGCACAGCCAAAAAAGAAAAAAAGTTCATCTTCCTGAGATATTGAGACTCTAATACAAATAAGACAAGGGTTTTAAGTGGTACAATTATAAAGAAGTGATTAATATGAGCTAGATATTTGGACTTAATGGACCTTGATTTTCTTTCTTGTCCTTAATCTCTAGGAATATGTGAGATAGGAAAGGCCAAAGACAAAATAAAACATTCTCCCTGGTTGTGGTAGCAGCATCTAAGATGGCCCCAATGATTCTCGCCCCCTGGTATTGACATAATAATGTCAATAATCCTTGTATAATGCCCTCCCACAATGAACACAGCTGACCTGTGACACCAATAAGACATTGAAGAAATGATGGTGTGTAACTTCTGAGTCTTGGTCATAAAAGACATTTTAGCTTCCAACTCGCTCTCTCTTGGATTACTCACACTGTGGGAAGCCAGCTGCCATGTCACGAGGATACTCAAGCAGCCCTATGGAAGATCCTTGTTCTAAAGAACTAATGCTTCTTCCCAACAGTTAGCACTCAGCTGCCAACCATGTGAGTGAACCACCTTGGAAGTGGAACCTCCAGCCCTAATTAAGACTTCAAATGACTGCACCCGTGGTCGACCTCTTAACCACAGCCTCATGAGAGACGAGAACCATCCAGCTAAGCTGTTCTTAAATTCCTGACCCACAGAAACTATATGAGATGATCAATGCTTGCTGTTCAAAAACACAAACAACAACAACAACAAAAAACCATAGGAATACCAGGAGATGAGGATGAACAGGTAGGCTAGGGCCAGATCATAGAGAGCCTTCAGACTTGGATTTTATCCTGCTAGCCAGGATTTTTTAAATTGCACTCCACAATGATCCCTAAATGAAATCGGATAGGAGAAAGGGGAGAAGTCCTTAATGGGTTGGGCTCAACTCTTCCCCAATCAGAGAAGCTTCTTACTTATTTATACTTCTGGTAAAAATTTCATTTGAAGAAAGGATTCATTGTTTAAAAACGTTTGAAAGGCACTGCTGTAGGTGATGAAGAGTCACTGAAAGATTTGAAGCAGGAAACTGACATAACGTGCATGTGAGATCATTCAGGCAGTAGACGATAGACTGGAGGAGAGCGGGGGGTGGGGGGAGGTAAGAGGACACTTCGATAGCCCAAGCAAGTGATGCTGGGTACCAGAATGATGGCAGTGTGGCAGGGCTGAACAGGAGGAGGCAGCCACAAGACAGACTAGAAGGTAGAATCAACAGTACATGGTGAGTGACTGGATGTGTGCAGGGGATGGTGGGGGGCAGGGGTGGATGAGACAAAGACAGGACTGGCTCCCAGATTTCTGCCCCGGGCCACTGCGTGAATGGTGATGTCATCGTAGGAGGAGGAAAAAGAAGGAATTGTGTTTAGCTGACACCTTCAGAGACCTGACTGCAGTGGCTTCAACACAAGAGTTTCTTCTCACGTAAAATAAGTGTAGAGGAAGGCGGTTCCTGGTAATGGTTGAGACTCAAGGATAGCATGGCAAAAACTCTGCAATCCTTGTGGCCTTCCCTTTCCAGTCCCAGGATGGCTGCTGGTGCTCCAATTATCACGCCCGTTTTCCAAAAAGCAGGAAGGAATGAGAAGAGTAAAAAGGACTTTCCTTGGAAGCCCCACCCAACAACTTCTACTTCTGTCCATTTTACTTGGCAAAAGCTAAGTCACCTTCAGAATCTTAGGGGGTTTTTGGAGTGGGGAGAAGCTGGAATATGTACCCTATCTTTACAGACACTGGTATATAGGCAGGTAAAATAGAAGAGTGTTGGAGTGGTGCTGAGTGAACCAATCTGTGGGACTTTCCCAAGTTAGAGAAATGAGTTTGGCTTTAGTCATGCTGTATCTGAGGTAAAACATCAGGTGAAGAGGTAGAATAGGTAGTTAGATATACAGTTCTGGGCACAAGAGAGACACGGAGGCAGATCTAGATTTTGTGAGTCATCAGCATATAAGCGTAACTGATGCCATGAGAGGTGGTGAGAATGGCCAAGGAGAGTATAGAGAGAGAGGGGATAAAATCAAGGTCAGAACCCTGGGGAATGCCAACATTTAAGGGGCAGGAAGAAGAATCCAGAAGACTGAGAAAGCCAAAGAAGTAGAAGGAGAATCACAAGAGTAGTTTCACAGAAGTCAAGGAAGGAGACAGCATCAAGGGAGGCATGGTCAACAAAGATCCAGATAGAAAAGCACCCACTGGATGGGCAACTGGGGAAGCAATGGATGAGGGAGGGAAGGTAGCAGGGAACAACAGAGTCAAAGGAGAGGTACTTTAGAATGGAAGACTTGGAGGTGGAAAGTGACAGGCTCCAGGGCATGCATTAGACAGACTGCCATATTTTCAGTAACTGGGGCTCCCACACTCATCTGGCTAAAGAACAGGAGGGGTAAGATCAGACTGAAATTTCACCCCTGCTAAGAAAGGAGCATGCTAAAGTGGGCCCTTGGAAAGACTGTTCATGATTAGAGCAGGAACTATGTCAACCAAGGGGGAAGTCTACCATGCCTTGTGGGTAAACTCTGAGAGCTCTGTGGCCCAACAGAGTTACTGGGCCAGAGGCCACTGGCCTGTGCAATACCCGGCACTAAGGCTGGGCCCAAAGCTGGCTCACTTCCAGGATCAGGCTGACTGGATCCCAGGGTTGCCACTTCAGCCTGGGGCCTCCCAGTTTTCTGGCCTACAGGTGAGGGCATCTGCCTTATAGTGCCATAGGAGCCTGTGGCCTAGTTGTGTTGTTAGATTACTTTCTGTATTAACTAATATATATACATTTAATACATATTATCTAGAACTGTTATATATAATTATGATACATGTAATAAATATTTTAGCAATCCTAAAGACAGTCAGTTGAGAATTTTCAAAATCAGAAACCTAAATAAAGGTTAATAGAGGGAGAAAAAGCACAAGAGAATGGATTAGCTTTAGATAGGGCATGTTATTTATAAACCTTCCTATATACCACAACGGAGGACTTCCCCAATGTTACCTGGAGGGCCTTCCTTTGTGAATTTCATATGTTTTATAATCTGTGTCCCCACTTGTACCCTGTATATAAGCAATTTTCTCTTCAACTACATAATTCTAGAAGCCCAGTTGTCACAGTGGTGCCTGATTTGGTACTGAATGTCGCCTAGCAATAGTTTCTAACTGTTTTCATTAGCGTGGGCTGATAACAGTTTGGTTTCTTAAATAAACATAGCTAGATGTCAGCCTGTAGCTTTTTCTGATTCAACACTAGAATATAAGCTCTGTACGGGCAAGGTTCTTTGCTTGTTTACTGGTTGTACTGGTTTGGATAGTGTCCCTTAAAAAGTTATGTCCTTCCAGGAACCTCAGACTGTGACCTTATTTGAAAAGAGGGTCATTGCAGATATAACTAGTTAAGATGAGGTCACAGAGATGAGCAGAATGTTCCCTTAATTTAATATAACTGGCGTCCTTATAAGAAGAGAAGAAGCAGAGACAGAAACACAGGGGAAAAGCCATACAATGTTGCAGACAGAGACTAGAGTGATGCATCTACAAGTCAAGAAATGTCAAGGACTGCCGGCAAACACCAGAAGCTAGGAAGGGGCAAGGAAGGCTCCTCCCCTAGAACCTTCAGAGAGAGCATGGCCCTACCGACACAGTAATCTCAGATTCCAGCCTCTAGAACTGTGAGACAATTCATTTCTGTTGTTTTAAGCCACCTAGTTTATGGTACTCTGTTATAGCAGCCCTAACAAACTAATATACTAGTATATCCCAGACTTTTAGTACAGTACCTGGTACACAGTAGGAGCTCAATAAATGAAATATTTGCTGAATGAATGAATGGACTTAGAGCAGGATGACCTCTCTGTGGCGTTTGGCACCTGTTGATGACCACCCCCTTCCCTCACTTCTTGAAATTCTCTCCTCTTCTGTTTTCCACATCACCAGGTTCTCCTGGTTATGTTCCAATTATTTTGTCTGCTTTTCAAACATCAGTGTTTCCCAGGATTATGCCTTCAATCCTCTCTTCTTGCTCCACACACTTTCCATGTAATTGTATCCCTTCCCAGGTTTCAATTCCCCATATACACCAAGGACTCCCAAATCTAAAACAGATCTAACCATGTCACTCCTCTACTTAAAAAAAGAAGATGGCTATTGCCTAAAGATAAAGTCCAAACTTGTCTACTTTAGCATTCTACTCTGTCCTCACCCCAGGATGCATGAACCCCCTCCTGTAAAGTAACTTAGGCTCTAGCCACAAGGGACTACTTAAATTTCCCAGGCACACCATATTTGATGCTTTTAATGCTTCCAGAGTCCCTCCACCTGGAATGCTCCTCCATCTACTTGGTGAAATCCTAGTTCAAGGCCAAACACAAATGCCACCATCTTCTGGTGTCTTTCTTGACCACCATTCAGGCAAGATGATCTGCTGCTGTCTGTTTTCCCATAGGCTTTTGTTCACCACACCAGTATTTTATCATATCACAATAGGTAATCTGTTCCCTCACTGAGCCATGAGCTCTTTAATGGTAAGGACAGTGCCTTATTTATCTTTGCAGATCCAGTCCCTAGCTCAGTGCCCGGCACCTGGTGTGCTGGAGATTACAGGTTGAATGAACTCATTCTGCCTGCAAAAACCCCAAATTACAGCTATCAACTGGCAACAGAATCACATCTCAGCACCACTTCAACAAAGCACAATAAAGATATGGCTGCATTAACAGAAGTTAGAGACCCACCACAAATGTCAAAGTATTGGGCCCCAAATGGATGACCTGTTCCACACTAGATGGGGTATTTATACTCCTCAGAACTAGACCCCAAGTCAACCAGGAAATCCTAGACAGAGAACATCAACCTCTTACCTCCGAAGATACATAGTCTCCTCGTCTTCTGTGTTACAAAACTTGTGGGCGTGTTTGGCAGCATCAATCACACGGGACCGATCCCGGGGCCTCATGGGCAATTTCTCCAACTGACAGTCTGACGGAATGGAGAAAGATTTGGTCACGAGAGCCACTGAAAAATACCCTGAGGCAATCAGAAGCTTTCAGTGGGGCCCTTAGCACTGTAATTTTTACTATAATTATCACGCTTATTGAAGCCTATTATTGAATGTTCCAACTAAAAATGACTTGGTGTCAGGAGACCTGGATTTTAGCCCCAGCTCTGGCTAATCACTTCCTCTCTAGGGCTCTTTCTCCTTACTTGATTATATTATCTCAAAAGTCCTTCCCACACTGCAATTCAAGTTTTCTATGAGTATTACTGATCCTGGTACACTTGGCTTGTGCTATAATGCATTAGAATGAGAAGAGACGATCAAGCGTCCTGGAATGCCTATGAGGAAGGCATTGATTGGAAAAGTTGGATAAGTGCTTCGGAAAGGAGAGAGTGGGTATGCTATTATATATATGGTATGTGAATGACCCATCCCAGTTAGAGGAGTTCTAATCCAAAAGCAATGAAAACATACAGGAAATAAATTAGGTACAGTTATAAAGCAGACGGAAAATTGATACAATGCAAATTAAGTACCTAAAGGATGACAGAGAAGTCAAGTGATCAGAGTGATTGGAGATTCATGGAGGAGGTGGAGAGGGGAGTTAGCATGAGGCAGTTTGCACATCAGCTCGTGACTCTTCTCAACGACCTGCCGGAGTAGACATTTACTATTCCTAGCTTAAAAGTAAGGGAATTGAGGACTAGGAAGGCTAAGAGGTCGGCCACGCATTTAACAGGAAGCAGAACAAGAATTCAGACCCATCTCTAAGTGATCAAAAGGGAATTCATTTACTCAGTAAATACGGGAGGGCCTTCTATGTACCAGACACAGTTGGAACACTGTGCTGAGGATTCAGCAAAGAACCGAGCAGACAAAGACCCTGACCTGATGAAGTTTACAGGCCAGCAGAGGAGGCAGAAATTTTCAAATTAATAATTATATAACATGATCTTGGATAATGATAAGTGCTAATACAAAAAGTTAGACAGGATATTAAGAGGATGCACAGTGATCCAGAGAGTGATAAGTGCTACCCAGAAAAATCAGGCACGGTAAGAGGAGAAAGAGTGACAGGGGTGCTATTTTAGATAAGGTAGTCACGGAAGGGTTCTCCAAGGAAGTGACATTTCAGCAGAGACCTGAATGAAGTAAGGGGGCATGGAGGGGAAAGGGTTTGAGGCAGAAGAAATACCAATCCCAAAGGCCCTGCAGGCAGGAACATTTTGACATGACAGAGAAAAATCAAAAAGGCCACTGTAGCTGGAGTGCAGTGAGCAAGGGAAAGAGTGTTAGGAGATGAAATCTGAGAGATAGCTGGAGGTCTGATCACACAGGGTCTCGTTATGGCCTTTGGTCTTATTCTTGGCGTTACAGGAAAACACTGGTTTGGAACAGGACTCTGGGGACAAAGAGTGGTGAGCAAGAGACTACTGTGGCAATCCAGGTGAGGGATGGCGGTGGCTTGGAGAAATGGAGGTGGTCAAAAGTAGATTCTAGATAGACTTTCAAGGAAGCACCTGCAGAATTTGTTGATGGACTGGATGAAGAAGTCAAGAATGATTCTGAGATACTCTGTGAAGAGTGGTACCACTGACTGTGATAGGCAAGTCTGAGAGGAACAGTGGAGAGCAGAAAGTAGGAGATCATGAAGTTAATTTTGAACATGGTCTCCCTCTCTCTTTTCTTTTTTTAATTTTTAAAAAATTGTATTTAAGTATAGTTGATTTACAACGTTGTGAGAACACGGTCTCTTTAAGAGGTCCATTAGCCATCCAAATGGAGACGCAGAGTAGGCAGCTGGAGTTTGAGAAGAGGTGCAGGTTAAAGAGGAACATTTGGGAGTCATCAGCATATAGACGGTATTTAAAGCTTGGGAATGGTTGAGATCGCCTAAGGAGTGAGTACAGATTGAGAACACATGAGAGGACTGAGCCGTAGGGCCGTGCAATGCCTAAAAGTCTGAGACAGAAAAAGGAGCCAGACACTGAGAAGGGGGAAAATCAAGGTAGGAGAAAAATCAGTAAAGTGTGGAGTCTTGGATGCAAATGAAGGGTTTCAAGAAGGATGGAGTGATCATCTGTCAAATGCCACTGAGAGGGGATTTACATGAGCACTGATAATTGACCACTGTAACTGGTAACACGTTCGTTAGTAACTTTGACAAATATGATTTGGATGGTGAGGTGAGAAGGAAAGCCTGCTTGAAGTGAGGGCAAGAAGGAATGGGAAGTGAGGATGCAGAGACAGCCCATATAGGTAATTCTTTTTAGAAGTTTTGCTATAAAAGAAGCAAAGAAATGAGGTTATAGCTGGAGGAGAATGTAGGATCAATGCGGGTAGGAGGTTATTTTCACGTAACATCAGAGCTGTTAAAATATCCT
Organism: Eschrichtius robustus; assembly: GCF_028021215.1. Lineage (NCBI taxonomy): Eukaryota > Metazoa > Chordata > Mammalia > Artiodactyla > Eschrichtiidae > Eschrichtius > Eschrichtius robustus. Next base: position 105,480,092 of record NC_090845.1, read on the forward strand.
TGTATCCGGCAGAAAGGTTACAAAGTTTCTAGACGCAGAGCGGGAGGAGAGTGAGTATATTTTTTATGGAAGAGCAATTTAGTTTTGAGAGAGGTCTGGATACAGAATCACATGGTTAAACAGAAAACCGAAAAGCTGCCCTGGAGTGGGGCTGGATGGGTACGGAGGATTTTGATGGAGAAGGAAATCCTCGCATAGACTCGGCTGCCAGATCACAGCCAGAGGAAATGCGCCCTCGAGAACCCGAAGTTTCGCTCCTTGCAGACTACTCACCCAGCACCAGGACCATCTGGCCGCATAAACAGTAGTAGACGTGAAGGGGCTTCTCGCCGTCGTCATACTCCTCCCGGTCCCGGGTGTCGGAGCAGACTACGGACCGGGAAACTACTTTAGGCATAGCTCAGAGCAGCAGTAGGAAAACAAAAGGCAAAAGTAAGAGTCGCGCAGAAATGACGTCACTCGCGCGTCGCGGCTGTCCCCTACCTAGGCTGGTCACGTGTCCGTAGTAGTCGTGTGAGCTTCCCGGCCGTACCATTAGGCTAAGATGCATGGGGACACCCTGAGTCTCCCAGAACCTGACCTAAGTTCTCTGGGACTGCTTTACTTGGGACACTCTTAATAATTTAAATTATTCATTTATATTTCTATACACGTATACGTGTGTATATGCATATATACATATATATGACTAGATATAAGAAAGAACAATTTACACTTTATATGCATGATACAGATTTTAGGTGTGCCTCTAAATATGATTTTGATTGGCTGTATTCAGGATGAGTACCTAATGAAGTAGAGGAATGTTAAAAATTGAGATCTAATTCACATAATTCACCCTTTTTTTAAAATTAATTTATTTTTTGGCTGTGTTGGGTTTTCGTTGCTACACACAGGCTTTCTTTAGCAGCTAGAGGGGCTACTCTGTTGCGGTGCGTGGGCTTCTCACTGCAGTGGCTTCTCTTTGTTGCAGAACATGGGCTCTAGGCGCGAGGGCTTCAGTAGTCGTGGCGCGCGAGCTCAGTAGTTGTGGCTCATGGGCTCTAGAGCGCAGGCTCAGTAGTTGTGGCACATGGGCTTAGTTGCTCCGTGGCATGTGGGACCTTCCTGGGCCAGGGCTCGAACTCGTGTCCCCTGCATTGGCAGGTGGATTCTTAACAACTGCGCTACCAGGGAAGTCCCATAATTCACCCTTTTAAAGTGTATAATTCAGTGGGTTTTAGTACATTCACAAAGTTTTGCAACTATCACCACTACCTAATATTTTCATCATCCCCAAAAGAAATCCCATATCCCTTAGCAGTCACTCTCCCCACCTCTTTCCCAGCCACTGGCAACTACTAATCTAACTTTCTCTCTCTGGATTTGCCTCTTCTGGACATTTCATATGAATGAAATCATACAATATGTGGCTGTTGGTATCTGGCTTCTTTCACTTATGTTTTCAAGGTTCAACCATGTTGTACCATGAATCAGTAAAAAAGTAGTAATGAATCAGTAAAAAGGAACTTCATTCCTTTTTATGACTGAATAATATTCCGTTGTATGGCTATACCACATTGTGTTTATTCATTCGTCAGTTGGTGGACAATTGGGTTGTTTCCATTTTTGTGGTATAAAGAGTAGTGCTAACTATGGACATTGGTGTCCAGGTTTTTGTGAGAACATGTGTTTCTATGCTTTTATGTTTTGTGAGGACATATGTTCTCTTGGGTGTTGACTTAAGAGTGGAATTGCTGGGTCATATGATAACCTTATGCTTAACTTTTTGAGGAACTGCTAAGAGTGTTTTCCAAAGCAAGTTTATTATTTTACATTTTACATTTACCACCAGCAATGTATGTGGGGTTCTGATTTCTTCATGTCCTCACCAATAATTATCTTTGTCTTTTTTATTACAGCCATCCTGGTGAGTGTGAAGTGGTATCTCACCGTGACTTTGATTTGCCTTTCTCTGATGGCTAATGATACTGAGCACCTTTTCACATGCTTATCTTCTTTGGAGAAATGTCTATTCCAATCCTTTGCCCATTTTTAATTGGGTTATTATTATATTGTTCAATTGTGAGAGTTCATTATATATTTTTGGATACTAGACCCTAATCATGTAAGTGATTTGCAAATAGAGGCATCTTAATGATCCCGTTTGCCACAGGTTTAGGAAACATCTTCCACCCTTCCTTCCTCAACCCAGAAACTCTCCCAGAATGCTCTCTGTGGAGGACCAGAGCCTGGGGGAATCCAGAATAAGGACACTGAGACAGTTTACATTGGATAGCTTCAAGTGATGACACCAAAATAGTGGATTTTTAACAGAGAACTTACTGAAGGAAGCAGGAGCTGGTGACCAGAAAATTGACAGGTTAGCTGGAAGAAGTGTAGTGTTCAAGATACACAAGATGTAAACCAATGGGAATTTGAAGCAATCTGCTAGCCCTCAAATGAACATGAGTTAATAAAGTAGAAAAGAAATGTCAAGTCTTAAAGAATCATAGCGTTTGCTCCTTAGATCTTAGTCCAGTGTCATCCCTATGATTCTATGTTCTTTATAATAGTATTTATTGATCTTCTACTGTGTGTTAGGCACTGTGCTACATACTGGTTGCATAGTGATCAATTATAAATAGTCTCCCTCCCTCAAGTGGCTTAGTCAAGCGCAGGGGTGGGTAAAGGGCTAGAGAGTAAATATTTTAGGCTTTGAGAGCCAAGAGGAAAAATCAAGAACATTATGTAGGTACTTATATAACGAGAGAAAACAAATTTCCACAAATGTTTTATCAATGAAATACAAAATATAATAATAATTGAGTATAATTTTTTTCATAATACAGATCTCCTAATAAGAATGGCATTCTTTTATGGAGAGGATAATATTTCACTTAATTAGGGTTCAAAGTGAGTGTTTCCTATCATCAAATCAGTTACAATCGCAATACACTTTTTTTTTTTTTTTTTTGGCCGCACCGCGCAGCATGTGGGATCTTAGTTCCCCGACCAGGGATGGAACCCGTGCCCTGGAAGTGCAGTGGAAGCGCAGAGTCCTAACCACTGGACCGCCAGAGAATTTTCCTGTTTTTGTCTTTGTTTTCAATATATTTTTAAAGGTTTTTACCTTGTTTCAATTGGTCAAGATTTTTAAGAACCTCACTTTTAATCTGTAATAAAAGTTTACAACTTGATTTTTTCAAGAGTTAACAAACTGCAAGCACCTGTTAATAAAGGTCTTAATAAAAAATCTGTTACAAATATTTATCCATTAATGCTTATCTGTAATAAGATTTTATGTATTTCATCTTTGAGAAAAATCTTAACACAGATAAGTACTGCCATGTACTGATATCAATCCACAGGCACCTCTGGACTTCCCTGGTGGTCCAGTGGGTAAGACTCCATGCTCCCAATGCAGAGGGCCTGGGTTCAATCCCTGGTCGGGGAACTAGATCTCCCATGCATGCTGCAACTAAGAGCCCACATGCCAAAATTAAAAGGTACCACATGCTGCAGCGAAGATCCCACGTGCCGCAACTAAGACCCGGAGCAGCCAAAAATAAATAGACAGATAAATAAATAAATTTTTTAAAAAAGAATTGCAAAATGGTGACAATTGAGCATTAAGTCAAATGCAAGGTCCTTCTGAAAGCAGGGCCCTATGCAATTGTACAGGTTACATGCTTATGAATCCAATTCTAGTTTAAGAGAACTGGCTTCATAGGCATGTAAAAAAAAAATCCACATGCATCTGAGTTTTAATTGAGCATATTCATCTCTTAGATGGCACTTATAGAATTCTATCAGATTCTTCTCTTGACATTTGCCTTTCAGTATGTTGTTACATTGCAGAATAATCACTTCCAATTGAAGTTTAGGTGGAAGCTCCTCAACTGCACAGTTAAATTGCTTTTGAAATACAGAAATTTCCTTTGCACTTGCATCAGGGTCCAAAAATCACCACTGGAACTGTAATCTGAGCTCAGAAAAGATATCCACTGAAAATTTGTGTGGGACTGCAAATCTTGATTTTTTATTTTAACATTTGACAGCACAGGAAGCAATTAAGTAACTAGACATTACTTGTAGTTCAAAAAATGTCAGTTGTCATCGAAGTGATTTCACTGCGGTATAAATTTCACATGTAAGCAGCATTTTGCCTTGTAATTTTAGGTTAAATTTATTAAGTAACATAATTACCTCTACAGCAAAAGCTAATTCCATTCAGTGTTCAATAATAGTGGTTGAGGGTGATTCTTCCGGCTCAGAAAATTTTCAATCCCAGCCACGAGCTATAAAAATACAAAAACAAAACAAAAAATACAAAAACAAACAAAACAACAAAAAAAACCTTATAACTGCTAAGTTGTTGAACTGCTGTTGGTAGGGCAAGTCAGAATATTCAGCCTCTTTTTCTGACAAAAATTCATGAAACTGACAATGGTTTAGTCCATGAGAGTGAATGAAGTTCACTGTAGACACGAATGGTTGAATAACACAAGATAGATTAAAATATTTCCCTGTGAAGTACCTGCCGTTCAATAATATATAACAAATAACTATAGGATTTAAACAACTTACATTTTTGCAAGCTTTGTACATTTGTCCAGCTAAGCCTTTTTCTCCTTCATACATGTTTGAAATGCATCTTAGCAGATTCTACTTCAGGTTGTATTGAATTAGTGGTTTCTTGACTTTTTTGAAAATATTCTCATTTGCCGTCGTCTACAGATTATCCATACAGGCCAATTCTTCCATCGCTTTAAACTCAGCATTGACTCTTCAAATAAATAACAACAACTGAGGAGTATTATTAAGATCTGTCAACTTATAAAGAGCCAAGGAAAACCACTTGAAATAATTTGCCCTGTTTTTTAAATGACTATTGATGTTGCTTCCAATGTCCTCAACATTTTGAGCTGCTGTTCTTGGTGAAAGCCTAATAGTCTTTAAAAAGTTTATTTTCCCTGGACACATTTCTTTGGCTTCTGCAATCAAACACGATTTAATTAACTCACCATCAGTAGATAGCTTTCCTTGCTTGGCTAACAAATGAGCCACTCAGAAACTTACTTTGGCAGCAACCTCATTTTCATTTTTAATTTTTGTGAAGCATTTTGCTATGGTAAGATATTCTATTTTAAACTTTCTAATTTTTCTAACCGTTGCTTTCCTGTGAACTGGGAACATTGTAATGAGCACTTAGTTTGGTAATGTCGATGTATATCGTATTCTTTTAGCCATGCTACAGCGTCATTGTGTAACAAACACAGTGTTTTGACATCTAAATTGATGACCAAGTAATCTACACTCCACTGTGCCTTAAAAGCACAACATTCAAAATCCACTTTTATTTTCTTGTTTTGACATGCTAGGTATGCACTTGTAATTAAAAAACAATAATAATGCCAAAACACGGTGATACAAGTGGTACCCAAAATGCTGTTGAGATATAACTGTGTCACCGTGGTTCGTAGTGTACCGACCAACAGTGGGAAGTGATGAGGGCACCACATACAGTTTCTGTCACAGCTACTCCACTCTGCTATTGCAGCACAAAAGCAGCCATAGTGAAACTTTATTTATGGACATTGAAATTTGAATTTCATATCATCTTCATGTGTCATGAAATATGATTAAATACTATTCTTCTTCTGATTTTTTTTCAACCATTTAAAAATACAGAAAAACATTCTTAGCTTGCAGGCCATAGGAAGAATGCTGGCAGGCTGGATTCGGTTGTAGTTTGCTGGTGGATGTGGCTGGTTTGTTTGAATTCTCATGTGCAACACTGTAGCCATTTGTATTAGTTTCCTTTTGCTGCTGTAACAAACTACCGCAAACTCAGTGGCTTAAGAAAATTCAAATTTGTTATCTTAGGGTTCTGGAGATCAGAAATCCAAAATCAATCTCACTGGTCTAAAGTCAAGGTGTCAGCCAGGCTGATTGCTCCTAGAGGCTCCAGTGGAAAAGTCATTCTCTGCCTCTTCCAGCTTCTAGAGGCTGCCAGCAACCCTTGGCTCCTTGGCTGGTGGCTGCATCACTCCAATCTCTACTTCCATCATCACAGGGCCTTCTCTCTGAATTCAGACTCCTCCTTTCCTTTTATAAGGACCTTTTATAAGGACCCGTGTGATTATTATCAGGGCCACCTGTTTAATCCTGGATAATCTCCGTATCTCAAGATTCTAAATTTAATCACATCTGCAAAGTCCCTTTTGCCATATAAGGTAACATGTTCACAGGTTTAGGACATGGAGATTAGCACATGGAGATCTTGAGGAGGGGTGCGTTATTCAGCCATGCCTTTGTTTTCCTCTATTCAGCAGTTCAGCAGGTAGTGAAATCCTGTGTTCATGGCCCTCATTTCCCCATTTCTCTAAGCTTCACCATTTCTCTCTCCTCTCTCCCTCCCTCTATCTCTTTCTCTCCTTGTGTTCTAGGGGCTATAAATGGACAGCATACTACTACCTTTACTGCCAAGAACACACACTGACAACTGTTGTCTCCTGTAAGTGATCCTCTTCTTGACTTGTCTTCCAAGATTATTGGAGTCAAGAAAAATCTTTTGATTTTATTTTCTGTTGTTCCTTGGTTGTCATTTGTACTGAATTTTATTGATAGAAGTGGGAACTATAGAAAAATAAAATTCCTTGCCTTCACTGGCTAACAGAAATACAAATTCCCAGCCTCATAAGGCAGGAAATGATATTTTATTTGGTTTCTCTCTCCAACCCCAAATAGTCGAGGAAAATCCCAATCTATTCTGCATTTTGAAAACAAGAATAAAATTCCACAATTTCCCTAGTCATATAGTCCCATATTTTTCCTCCCTTTTAGGAAAATGCTCAGATCCTTGCCTCTGAACAATTTGGAATTTTTAATCTTCCCTGCAGCTGCATTGCTCACACACTTTTCTTTAAATTGAAAAGGACCTCTAGTTTCTTGACCCCTGTTCTTGGGGGGAAGGGGGGATGCTTGCCTGTGAAGAGGGTATTTCTTCAAGATGTCAAGGTGAGAATGGGGTGGAAGGAATGCTCGGCCAGCTCTGCTATAGTCAGTATATTCCAGCCCTATAATCGCCTGTGCTGGAGAACAATCTTCTGTGTGCTGCTTGCTATGACAACCCTGCTTCTGATGGGGAATGTGAGGGCACAGCGTTCCTGCAAAGCAATTCCATTGTGCAGTCAGGGAACACTCTCCCCACATCCCAGTGCCCCGGGGCTTCCAAACTGCTTCGGTTCACGCTCTTGATTTTTCCTCATTAGGTAGTCAAAGAGCTACTCCTTAGCTATACAGCAAAGGAGTGGCAGAAAACAGGCCCGCAACAAACTCAAACACATCTCTAGCCTTCAATGAGTTTTACACATTTATACCCAGTCCCTTATATCCAGGAGCCTCCCAGACCCTCTCCTCTTCTCCAGTACATTATACGCCGCTTCTCAGTAGGATGTTTTCAGTGCATCTCTCTTGGGCTCAAACGCCTACAAAAGCTGCCTATCAAGCCTAAATTCCTCATGCTCGCATTTGAGGGCATTTAATTAACTTGTCATCCTCACTTTTCCAAGCCAGGGTCTCATCAGTCTGCATTAGCCACTCTAACCTGCCCACTGCCCCCAGATCCTGGTTAAGCTCCATGCCCACGCTCGTGCTGTTGCCCTCGTAGCAACTGCTTGAGTTTCTCCCTCCTAAGCCCTGCTTTCCTCTCTTCTGAAACAACTTTGAAATAGACCCATTCCAGGAAGCTTCTTCTAACCCAACCGGACTGATGATTCCCTTGCTGCGCAGCCCCTCAGCATCTGTGGATTCACATGTTTCTGCTATGTATCTTGCTGCTGCTCTGGAGGGAGAATTCTAAGATGCCACCCCCTTCCTCAAGATTTCTGGTCACTTCTTCCAGCTATTCAGTCAAACACTAATCTAGGTTCTGCTATGAGGCAATTCTGTAGATGTAATTAAGGTCCCAAATCAGATGATTTTAAGATCAGGAGATTATCTGGGATGGGCCTGACCTAATCAGATAAGGCCTTAAAGTGAACTGGGCTCTTTCTGAAGAAAGATACTCAAACTGTCAGATGAAAAAATATATATACGTTAAAAAAAAAGTGTGAGAGGGATTTGATGGGAGAGAAATTCTCTATTGCTGGCTTTGAAGATGGAGTAGGCCACATGGCAAGGTATGCAGGTAACCTCTAGGAGCTGAGACTGGTCCCCGGCTGGCAGCCACTGAGGAAATGGGGCCTTCAATCTTACAACCACAAGGAACTGAAGTTGACTAACAGCTTGTGGTAATTTGTTAAACATCAATAGAAAACTAACCCACTTGCTTTTGTAGACCTTGCTTTTGTTGATTTCATATGTGCGTATTAGTAGACTGCAAGCTCCTAGATTAGAGGAAAAGGAGGTTTTTAATTTATTTTTGTAACCCCTTCCCACCACAGCCATAATGTGATGCTATTAGGGAGATTTGCCTTAACTGATACGTTGGAGTTAATGGGAGATATAAATCCTTGGCCATGAGAGTACTTGTTGTAAAGCAGCAGCTAGAATCACTACCACTGTCAAGTGCCTCCTGCCTCCCATGTTAAAAACAATTTCCTGCACATCTGATATCTTCTGGACATCTTCACGCAAATGTCTCACTAGTCCCATGAACTCAGTAAGTCCCCAAATTTCCTCTCCCAAAACTGCCCCTCCGTCTCTATTCTGTAATTCTGGTAATGGCACCTTCAAACCCCCAATTATCTTGGAGGTTAGAACTTGAGCCATTGTTTGTTTGTTTGGCCGCGCCACACCGCAGTGCGCCGCGGGGCTTGTGGGATCTTAGTTCCCGGACCAGGGATCGAACCTGTGCCCCCTGCAGTGGAAGCGCAGAGCCCTAACCACTGGACCGCCAGGGAAGTCCCCAGAACTTGAGCCATAGTTGACTCCTTCCCCTCTCTTGCCCCCACATTCTATCTGTTCCCAGGTCCTCTCCATTTATCCCCTCCTCTCCATGTTTATTGTCTTTGCCTGGTTCAGTACCTCTCACCTGGAATACTTCAGGAGTCTCCTAGTTGCTGTCCTGGGACCCATCTCTGATGAGCACAGCTCTGATCATGTCGCTTTTCTGCTCAACCACCTTCCAAGGAAGCCATTAGCTTGGCATTCAAAACTCTCCATGACTTAACCCAAACCTACCTTTCTCATATTTTCAAAAATCCTTAAATGAGTATTTTGCCTACCTTCTATGTTATTTTGGGTTGACCTTTTAAAAAACATTCTTTAAAACTGTTATTGCTTTTGCAGGTCCACATACTAACTGTGACTCTTCCCTGCAACCTGCAGCTTTTTCACGTGCATCTTACCGTTACTTTACTTCAGACTCACTGCTCTTCCAATTCTCTGCAGTCGGATATTCTCATACCTTGGACTCTTCTGAACATATATTAGCTGCTTGGCTTGTTGAACTGCCAAGGGGAAATGTGGTTCCAGAGCCAAATTGTGAGTGCCCAAAGCTAAAGCCTCATTCTGCTTGCCTCCAGCTCTCATTCCCTCCCCCAGGACACACAACACCATTTCATTCTGCTTTGGGGGTGATCATTGGCCTAAATGTTAGGACCCAAACCCGCACATTCATCCCATAGACAAGGAACCCACATTCCATAGAGAAGGGACCCTCGACCTCATAGTCGAGGTCGATTTATTCTTTGGATTTTCAGTGATTTTAAGCAGTCACACACCCTCCTCCCCAGTCTCCAGTGTCCGCAGGGGGTGTGTCCCCTAGACTTCCGGCTTTTGGACAACCGGTTTTGCCTCCGCCCACTCCCACCTCGAGATCTCGAGATTGGGACTTCCATCGTTCTTCTCCCCCCTCAGCCACTGTGCGCACTTTAATAAGTGATCTGATCTCAAAAAAAAAAGAAAGAAAGAAAGAAAAAAGAAAGAAAGAAAAAAAAAGAAAGAAAGAAAGAAAGGAAGGAAGGAAGGAAGGAAGGAAGGAAGGAAGGAAGGAAGGAAGGAAGGAAGGAAGAAAGAAAGAAAGGGAAAAGAAAAAGGAAAACAGAAAAGAGCTTCCCGGGGTTCGTCTTAGAATTGGCAAATAGAGGTGCACCCCGTTCCACCACCCGATCCTAGTGAGTTCCAGGCAATTACGTGCGGCCCGCAGCTCGCCTCTCACCGCCCCCCCCACCGCCTCCCGCCCGGGTTTAATGACCTAAGCAACTTTCCGTACCCCCCCCCCCGCCCCGTCTTGGTACGGCCTGTCCGGCGATCGGCGTTCCACCCCCGCCCTTTCCTTCTAGGTTGGTTCAGCCCCTGTCTACTCAGGGGTGGTGCTCAGCCGGCGCCAGACAGACCCTCGACTTCGGAGAGGGAGTGCAGTTCCTCTGGGAGCATCCCCCTCGGTTCCATCAGCTTCCCCAGCCTCCTCGGCCGCCTTACCGCCCGCGGGGACCCAAGAGCTCGGTGTATGCCCCACCCCTGACCCCGCTAGAGACATGTCCACCCCGGCTCGGCGGCGCCTCATGAGGGACTTCAAGAGGTAACCCGCCCGGGACGCCGGGGTCCCGGGGCTGCGGCCGGGGCGCAGGGCGGGGCCGGCGGAGGGCCGGGCGGGCGGCGGGGCGGCCGGCGGCGCGAGCGGGTGCCGGATGGCGGGCCCCCTGTCTGTTTCCTTGAAGGTTGCAGGAGGATCCTCCAGCCGGAGTCAGCGGAGCTCCGTCCGAGAACAACATCATGGTTTGGAACGCGGTCATTTTTGGGTGAGTCTGCGTTCCGGGTGGTGGCGAGGGCTAGGGACGCGTGTGCCCTCCGGGACCGGCCCGGTGCGGAAGCGGGGGCAGAGGGAGAGTGTTTGGGGCTGGCTGGGCCTAGGCGCCTCCCCGGAGCCTGTGCCTCGATTAGCTCGGTTCCCGCTGCCAGGGGAACCGCTTGGGGTTCTAAGGGGGGCGGGGCGGGGAGTGGTGGCGCTTCGGCGCGGCGGCCTGCCCGGGGTTTCTGAGCCCCAGACCTCTGTTGGTAGTGGTTTTGCAACCCGGGAAGCGGTGGTTTACCAGCGGTGGAGCGAGCAGGGCTCGTAATAGCCATGTGTTCAGATGAATCGGGGAGAGGGGAGCCCCCGAAGCGGGAACTGATTGGTTTTTCTCTGTGTTGCAGGCCTGAAGGGACCCCGTTTGAGGATGGTAAGAGAGTTTCTTTACCCACCTTTCGGGAGCCTGATCATCTGGGGAAAGGGTTCCCAGTCATCCTGGAAGTGCCTCCTACTTAGGAACCCGCTTCTCCCTAGCCTCTGCCCACTAAAGGCTTGAGTGGAATCCAGTCTGTGGCAGGTTGTTCTGGCTATTGTCCGCTTGACTAGAACTGCACCTTTTTTATTGCTTCTTAAAAAAAAATCTGGGTAAGGCAGTAAAAGGAGCATCATACCACTGATGTTAAGGGTCTGTGAGGTTTGGGCTGTGATCCTCCTGAATTCAGCCCCCCATCAAGATACTAAGTGTCAACCCAACCACTTGCTGATAGGCTCAGAGACCCCAGGGACCATTTGATTCAGAATTCTTCACAAGGGCGGGAACTGTGTTCAGCAGGTGCTTAATGTGTGTTTGTTGGATGTTGAATGGATGCAAGAATCCCTTGCACACAATTGTCTGGTTTCTACAGTCTGGCATTGAGTGCCTGTCAGCCTCACTGCTTTAAGATGGTCTTTAATGGCACCTTTAATAGCCAGATTGAGCATAATGTTTCTAATTTTTAAATGAGTTTTCAGTATGTGCTTTTATCAAGACTTGATGGTCAGTAATCTCAAAGCAGTTTCACAGTTGAGGGGAGCCTTAATGTACTGTCTTGACCAGTGTCCAACCTACTTCAAGGTACTACACGTACTTATAGGTACATGATTTTTAATGGGTTTAGGTTTGACCTTTAAAAACACACGTTAGTTGCTTTTTTTTTTTTAATTATTAGCACCTTTAATTATTGTTTATTTATTTATTTTTTTGGCTGTGTTGGGTCTTCGTTTCTGTGCGAGGTCTTCCTCTAGCTGCGGCGAGCGGGGGGCCACTCTTCATCGCGGTGCGCGGGCCTCTCACTATTATGGCCTCTCTTGTTGCGGAGCACAGGCTCCAGACGCGCAGGCTCAGTAGTTGTGGCTCACGGGCCCAGGTGCCCGGCAGCATGTGGGATCTTCCCAGACCAGGGCCCGAACCCATGTCCCCTGCATTAGCAGGCAGACTCTCAACCACTGCGCCACCAGGGAAGCCCCACGTTAGTTGCTTTTTAAGGATTTTTTTAAAGCTTCCTATTTTGAGATAATTATAGGTTCATGTGCAGTTGTAATAAATAATATTACAGAGAGACCTTGTATACCCTTCACCTGCTCCCCCGCCCCTTTGGTAACAAGTCATCTTGAATGACTATGCACAACCAGGAAATTAACATTGATACAGTTTTAGTGCACTCAGTTGTGTGTGTGTGTATGTGTGTGTGTGTTTGTGTGTGTGTAGTTAATTGTTTTTGAAAGCTTAATACATTTAAAAACATGATTAAAAGTATTTGAACTACTAATCGACATCTTTAATATTTTGAGGCATTTTTAAAAAGAAAAGGATCTTTCTGTTATTTTTTTCTCAATGACTTACCTTCCTTTGGTCACATAGCATTTGAGAGATATTATACACATATGCACACACATATGCACATAACTCAGTTTGAAGGCGGGAACAAAAACATTTCTGCAAACTACTAAGTACAAACTTATGTTGCCAAGTCAGTTTGCTTTTTGATGCTACCAACCACAAGATGTTGTGAGGTAGGTCAGTATTAACCAATTCTATGATTTGTCTCAAACACTCACATTTCCCTAGAAGACTGTAGACAGTAACCTAAATACTTGTAGTTTCCTCTCTACCTTCACCCACTGGGTAGATATCACTGCTCTTCAGTGCTGCAATAAAAAGAAATGACAGCAGGGGAGTGGGATCCTCAAGCCATACTATTGATACTTTGGTGCAGTAAATCATTTGAACTGATCCTGACCTGTAGCAAGAGCTAGCTAAGCTTAATTTTCCTCTGCTAGACTGGTGCTAGTTCTTCATGCTTAAGTTTTATGTGCAGATTAGCTGTGTATCTGCTTTAGCTCCAGCAGGCTTTGTTTTCATTGGCTTCTTTTTTCCTCCTGATTTTACTCAGACTGCTTTACGCTGGGCACAGCTTTATTAATAGTACACCACTTTGCTGGGGTTGGCAACTTAAATATTTCAAGGGTGCTTCTCTCGTTTTAAGTGGTATGAGTTGAAAAGGTACTTGTGGAATCCATTATCTACCTGGACCTTCCCCCTTGACATTACTGGCTCTTTTTTTGATGATGTGTATCTCCACCCTGACATTACTGAAAGGAATTACTCAGGCTAAATGACAGTACCCTTTTCTAATTCATTCTTTTGAGCAGTCTGCTATCCATGGATGCTTTCTCAGGTGTCTAGAACACTGACCAAGGTTACAAGAAATTTTTTGACCATTTAAAAATACCTGTTATTTACAGTTAGGAAATTTACTGGAAAGGCCCAATTAGGGACAAGTGGCATAGTTGATTTTGCTGTTGCCAACGTATTATATAAATCAACAGCTCCAAAACTACTTCTGCTGCTTCCTTGTAAACCATTTGTAGTGGAGGTTTCTGGAACAGCCAGGCCCTAGTTAAAGAGATGAAATTTTAAGAAAAGGAACTCTTAAAGGTATTTTGATTTAACTTTACACACTTGAAGGTAAGAGGACTATGCTCCCAAGAGCTTACACTACCAAACAAAACACTGGGGGGAGATACTTCCTCATAAAATATCTTGGTATGTATGCTGAATACGAAGGCTAAGGAACAATGTATTCTCCATCACATCATCTGAAAATTGTTAATAGACACAGTAAGATACTAGTACTTGATTTTCATAATAGATGTATTCTTAAGAATTTGGTGTCTTTTTTTTAAAAAATGAATCAAAGTCCACTAGGGGTGTTCTTAAGGTAAATAAATCCTATGATGAAGAGTATTTGGGTATTATCTTAAAAATCAGACTTTTTTCAGTCATCAAAAAAAATTTTGTAAGTACATGTACTTTGCTTTCTCCTCAGGGGTCACAAACTGGTGGCTAAATGGCAGAAAACACCTACAGAGGTGCTTTCTTTGGCCAATACAATATTTTCAAAAAATTGTATTTGTGACTGTCTTTAGGCAGAACATACACTCTCTACTTTAACCATATCACTCCCTATTGCCATACACCTGCCATTTAACTCATTTATATAATTTTCCTGGTCCCTATACATAGATGGATTAATTGATACTTTCCTTACAATTTTGTGACCTCCTCAGGAAGATAAAAAATCAGTACAGATTGTGTACAACAATGGTGAGGCTTAAGTTTCCAATTCTTTTAAAGCCTAGCCTTCTAAATATTCAGAGGACAAGCTCTAGTCTCGATTGCGTAGTATTAATTCTCAGATTTTAAGTTTCCTTAACATTTGTTTTGGATCTCAGAAATTGGATTGAGAGTTGTACTAAAGAGGTTCTCATTGTTTAAGGTGGCTAAAAGTGTGAAATATCCCTTTAAATGTGTGCTTTGAGTAAGATTTAGGTACGTCCTAATTTATACTCACATTGAATATAAATTATCTTGGTTTCACTTCTCAAGATATTAAATGAGCTGTTCTTAAAGACTTGATTAACTTCTTTGGTAGCTAGGTAACCACCTTGTTGAACTTTTAGGCAAGCATTAGGCAGAAAGCTCAAGTCAAGGGTTTTGTGAGCCACCAGCGTATGTACTCAACTTGCTTTCACTGTGATTGATGTAGGTCAGAAAGAAAGTACTATTTAATATTTGAATTCATTAATTGTATTTTTCTTACTGATAGTGAAGTTTGGATTTTTGGTTTTTGCCTCCTTCAGCTGGGTCTAGAGATATGAAACTGTAGAATTATTGTAACTAAAATATTTATGAAGCACTTATTTTGTGTCACTGTGCATCTTTCCCTCATTTAAACCTCACAACAATGTTATGTAGCAGGTACTATTATTAACCCTATTTTACAGATGAGGAACTTGAGGTTTAGTCAAGTTGAGCAGTTTCCCCCAAGGTTTCATAACTAGCAAGTAGCAAAGCAAGGATTCGAACCCAGATCTGTCTGACTACAAAGCTTCTGCTCTGCCCCACTGCACTCCACTGTTTCCACTTACGCCTGCCTTCTGTGTGACTTTACCACCTTTAGGTATCATATTTAATGATGGTTTTAATTTAAAGTACCTGGGAGCTCTGCATGCTATTAAATCTGCCCAATTTTCGAGCAGTTTTTTTAGATCAATTTCTTGATGATAAATCTCTAAGCTATAATTTAAGCAGGTATCAACACTGAGCCAAATGTGTTTATACTTGAGATACATAAGGAAGTTCAGAGTTTTGAACTAACACTTATTCCCACTTTTTCTTGCGTATTATAATATCAATAGAACTGAAAAGAAAGAACTATGCTTTCTTCCTCAAAAATAGGAAGAGTTATGACCAGGTGGTGATAAAGGTGAAGTGTGTTCTGATGGACTATAGCATGTTTATCCATTCCAAAATATTTTGCTTTTTGTCCTTAGTTATAATACATAGTAACTTCAGATCTGCCTTTCAAGATTAGGGAGTAACAATAGTTGGGGAATATAATATGTCTCCATATGTTGCATTTTTAAAATTTTATTTATTTATTTATTTATATTTGGCTGCGTTGGGTTTTTGTTGCTGCACACGGGCTTTCTAGTTGCGGCGAGCAGGGGCTACTCTTCGTTGCAGTGTGCAGGCTTCTCATTGCGGTGGCTTCTCTTGTTGCAGAGCACGGGCTCTAGGCGCGTGGGCTTCAGTAGTTGTGGCACGCAGGCTATAGGCTGCAGGCTCAATAGTTGTGGCGCATGGGCTTAGTTGCTCCGCGGCATGTGGGATCTTCCCAGACCAGGGCTCGAACCCATGTCCCCTGCATTGGCAGGCGGATTCTTAACCACTGCACCACCAGGGAAGTCCGATATGTTGCATTTTAAATTATTCTGAAACTTTGGGACACATGTTCATACCAAGAACAACTTTGTTAGCAAATTGTTTCCTATGAGCTTGCTGGTAGGAAACACACTTTTTGGTATTGTTACATGTAACAACTAGCAGTAAAATGATTATAGTCTTTTTTTCTTAAGTGGAAAGGAGGAATGGAAGCTAGGAGGAAATAAATTGCTAACTCGAAGGAACCAGTAACAATTTATACTCTATCTGAAGTGTGGTCTGTTGTATTAGAATAAGTAATTTATTAAGTGGACCAGAGTAATATAGTGGAACGTGCATCACCTTAGATAATAACTGATTCCTTAAGATTACTTGAAGAAATTTCAGTCAGGAAAAAACAATTGCCCAATTGTTTTCTTGAATTTATTAAACCCAATTAAAAATAACATTTTGAAGAAAATAATCTCCCCAAATCACAACATCCAACAATTCTTTTTTGGTGGGGGGCGGGGACGCGCTGTGGGGCATGCGGTATCTTAGTTCCCCGGCCAGGGATCGAACCAGTGTCCCCTGCAGTAGAAGCACAGAGTCCTAAACACTGGACCGCCAGGGAAGTCCCCAACAATTCTTGAATGAGATCCAGTTTGTCCATTTCTTATAAATAAGTCTATAACTTAGTATGCTTTAGGGCCTCCTGCTACCTTAGTTGACACATATTCAAGAAAAATAATTTGTTTCAATAGTAGCGTAAACAAACATCATTAGAAAGAAATTTACTGGAGACATGAATGCAATCTAATATGATTTTTAAATTATTTCTGCCATTAATTCCTACCATTAGTGTGAATAATTGAGTTGGTTTTATAGTGAAGTAGCTTGTGAGTCATACTTAAGGGTTTTAAAGAGGGACTGTGAAGTTTTTTCTGGCTTACATTCAATTATGTTTTCATTATAGAGTTGCTATTACATGAAGAGGAGCCAGTGAACACTTTTCTTATTCCCTGCTATTTTAAAAATAATTTGATTATTGATTTGTATTTCTAGCATTGGTTTTTGAACTTTGTGCTCTCATCCTTTCTAGTGCATTTAAAAATCACCACTTAAGATGACAGCTGATTAAAATTGGCCTTTATTAAGGTCTTTCAGTCTTCTCAAGGAGGAAGGCCACGTTTTGGCTCTAGTTGCTTGTCATTTTAGGGATGTCTTCAAAATGTACAGTGGCTAAAGTTATCCTGCAGGCAGTAATTTTGAGTTTAAGATGGCTGTATTTAAGTTTGGGGGAGAATAATGGAAAAACAGAAAACAAGTCACCTTTGAGTGATGGTTCTTACGGTGTCCATCCATTTTTAGGGCAATCCCTGGAGCTGTATCTCTTACCTGGTCTCTTTCCTCTCTACTCTATATCTTTGCGTTATTTCATATAATACTTGAAAAAAAAGTCATGTAGTATTAAAAACAAAGTACTACCGAACAAAGTGATAAATAGGTTTTCTTAACCCTTTCTTTTCTAATTACAGGAACCTTTAAGCTTACAATAGAATTCACTGAAGAATATCCGAATAAGCCACCTACGGTTAGATTTGTCTCTAAGATGTTTCATCCAAATGGCAAGTATCACTTTTAATACAGTATTTTAAACTACTACACTGTTTATTTGGGAGGTATTCCACATTTCCTATTTGTCTGTAGCACCTGAGTATTTGTCTAGGCATCTTGCTGTTTCCTGAAACCTGAACTTTTTCATGGTGGTCTATTGCTGTCTTGGTCTGTGGTCCTAGAACTGAAGCAGTGAAGGGACATTGCCTTTGCTTGGAATCTGAGAGCCTCCTGGTTTTGATGATTTTATCATTTACTTACTAAACAAAAATAAGGATGTTCTTGAGGTTTCCTTTTAATATAAGGCCAGATTGGGGTAGTTTTGTGTTGTGATTATTTTCACTAGCATTTAGAGCAATAGTTTTCAGCTTTGGATGCAGATCAGAATTAGCATGGGACATTTAAAAGCCATGGATGTCCTGGCCCCACTCCAGACCTACTGAATATCAGATTCTGTGGTTGAGTCCAGGTATACGGTATATTGGAGTTCTAACTTACTTGGTGATTCTAACTTACTATTCTAACTTACTATTCTAACTTACTATTTTGCTCTTTTATTTTTTTTCCTAGTAATAAGCCTAGAACAAGTTGCCTTTTATTCAGGTTAATAATGTATTTTCCAGGGTATCAGATATTTTTACCTTCATACCAAAATGAAACCTTGTGAACTCTGAGCTATCTTGGTTATTTCAGATAGGAGATAAAGTTTAAAAATTTAGTGGAGTGAATTTCCCATAAGTCTATCGATGATGAGGAACCCTCTTAGAAATTGTGCGTGGTTTCCTGGATAACAGGGCAGTCTTTTCAGAATAACAAGCATTAAGTATCTTCCAGTTTTATACTGATTATGTTTGACATTCTCTGATCATCCTGTTTCACTAGTAGTGATTATGACACTTCTTTTAGGAAGGTAACTAAGAAGCAGCTTAGTAATCTTTTTTAAACCTCAGAAGCAAAGTATTCTTGACTGTATTTGTCTTGACTATGATGTTAAAACCTTAATGGTTTTGTTATGTTTAACATAACCTACTTCTATGCTCTTAGTCTATGCAGATGGTAGTATATGTCTGGACATACTTCAGAACCGTTGGAGTCCAACATATGATGTGTCTTCCATTTTAACATCCATACAGGTGAATTTTCCTTAATGTGACTATGGCCTTTGATATGTTTATATTAGCAATTGTTTTTGAAAGTCAGAAGTAAAAAGTAGGTCAGTAAGACCTAACCCACCAGAAAACATATATGTTTGCCTAGCTACTAGCAGATTAATGTAACTGTAGATTATTATGCTAAGAGAGCAAATTTAGCTGCTACCTAGGACAATTCGAGTGTGTTGAAGATACATATTGGGTTGGCCAGAAAGTTCGTTCAGGTTTTGCATAAGATGGTACGAAAAACCTGAACAAAGTTTTTGGCCAACCATATATATATATATATATATATATATATATATATATATATATATTTGCATTGAGGAACTGACTTTTTACAATTGTCTCTATAGTCTCTTTTGGATGAACCCAATCCCAATAGTCCAGCAAACAGCCAGGCTGCTCAGCTGTACCAGGAGAACAAGCGGGAGTATGAAAAACGTGTTTCTGCGATAGTAGAACAGAGCTGGCGTGACTGTTGACCCGGGTGCAGGAAAAGAAGCAGCTGGTCATAAGAAAAATATATATTGATGTGTTTGTCACCTTCCTATTCGTCAGTGTCATTACATTTACTTTATTAAAAGCAAAATAGCTGTTGTGCTGTTTCCATCTTCCCTTGCCAGGCTTTTCCTACCCCTTCTACCCTCTCCTTAAACATCAGAAAACACCCTCTATGAGATCAAATGTACTGTACCTGGGTTACGTGCAAAAAGTCACTAATGCTTAATTCCTTTTCTGTTGTGTTTCATTTCCAGTTTTATGGCAGTATTGTGTTACTGTACTTTACACTAAGCTTTTAAAATGAATTGTTTTACAAGTGGTGCTTATGCATAGCTTGATGACCAGAATGTTATTTTTAACAGAATGAATGATTACTGAAGCGTTTCACCCTGGCTGGTCCTTCACTTGCGTTGGATTTAGAAGTGAATTTTTGGAATATGGCCTATAGAAAACAGGGAAACAAATCCATATAAACATCCATTTTGAAAGAGCAATGGAAGCTAAAAAGGCTATGATACTAATACCTAACTAACATGAATTGTGTTTTTTACTGGTAGGAAGGAGAATGTTAAAGGGCTCAGCCAAAGGAGTGCAGCAATCATAGTAACTGACACTTCCTCTCCTTGCAAGGTGTTCAATGGACACACCCAAGCTAAGATTCAGAATACTGAAGTCTTCTGGATTTTCACTTTTTAAAGAGGTGTGGGAGCAGAGGAATGGAAACAATCATTAGTTTTTAAGCTAGGGAAGGTTGGAGATCCTTTAATCCTTTTAAAGGAGCAGTGCTACCCTAGATAAACAAATTTATAATCCTCCATTGTTTTTTTAGAGTTTTAATTAACCCAAGGAAGGGAACATGTCTGTGGTAAACCACTCAAATCCTCTGTTAATGCTGCATGCTTTAGTTTCTTCCTCCCTTTCAGTATTATAAGGACCTTAAAGTCAATGTTTGCGATCTTTCTTTGGATATTTATACTTTTAGACTGACAGTACCTTTAAGTAGCAGTGTGGGAAAAAGCTTGTAAATGTTTTGTCTGATGTTCCATTGTCACCTTTTGTGCATTTATCACTCTTATGAATTTAACTTTGCACAAGTAACCCATGTAAAAAAAATGTACATTTTTCAAAACTTGTAAATAAAAATAACCTTAAAAATTTGTAGTCAAGGTATAATTATATTTTAGCTCAGTATGAACTTTTAGTATGAATTTATTGGACTCTCATCTACTCATTCCCCCCCTTAAAATAAAAATTATGGTAAAAGCAAAAATAGATTTTGGGAGAGGGAGAAGAGTAGATACTGCTGGAGAGGACGTATTTTCTTTTCAGTCATAAGTGTTTAATGCTTTTTTAAACATGCTAACAAACAGAATGTAAATCTACTAGGTAAAACAAAGTTACTTCAGCATATATTATAGTCAATCAAGGGAATGAAATTGTGGTAAGGGGGGAGAATTAACCTGGAGATTTACCAGCATCCTCAGAGACCAAGATCTAACTTGTTGATCCTGACATTCCACCTCTTAAAAAAGCCCTAGCTTAAAAAACAAACTAAATAATAAAATGGTATTTTAAGTCTCAGGTAAAGCTTGGGAGTACAGGTATCCTCAGTGTTACCTTGTTTAAACAAAACTCTGCTTTCTTCTGAGGAGCAATCTATCTCATTTTAAAGAGACAAGGACAGTGACTGTGGAAACTCACTTCTTGGGGAGGGGGGGTGGGCGCTAATTGAAATTAAGTCCTTATGCTGTATGTACCCACTCATCCTCTAAGACATGGCACTTAAAGGAGCCTCAACATGAGGGAGCTCATCCTACACTGAACACATGAACTGGTTAGTTTCACCTAGAAGCAACTTCCTTAAATGCACTTACTTTCTCTTAAGTCCATTTCTTTTTTTTTTTTTTAATTAATTTATTTATTTATTTATGGCTGTGTTGGGTCTTCGTTTCTGTGCGAGGGCTTTCTCTAGTTGTGGCAAGCGGGGGCCACTCTTCATCGCGGTGCGCGGGCCTCTCACTGTCGCGGCCTCTCCCGTTGCGGAGCACAGGCTCCAGGCGCGCAGGCTCAGTAGTTGTGGCTCACGGGCCTAGTTGCTCCGCGGCATGTGGGATCTTCCCAGACCAGGGCTCGAACCCGCGTCCCCTGCTTTGGCAGGCAGATTCTCAACCACTGCGCCACCAGGGAAGCCCTTAAGTCCATTTCTACTTCAAAGTAGAATGACATTAAATTGGTCTTTATTTGGCAGATCAGTTTTACATAAATTTCTTCATCCTACTGTGGCTGGATATCTTTTTTTTTGTTCCATTTTTTTTGTTTTTGCCACACTGTGCAGCTTGTGGGATCTTAGTTCCCCGACCAGGGACTGAACCCGGGTCCACGGCAGTGAAAGCACTGAGTCTTAACCACTGGACCTCCAGGGAAGTCCTGTGGCTGGGTATCTTAAATATATTTGACACTGTTACTTATACTTGAAAAAATTAAGGTGAGATTGGGAATGTGCACGTTTAATATTTTTTTTGTACACCTCCTGAGAAACACTATTCCCAATCTCTTTCATGGGATAATCCTTTTAAAATCTTACAACGGCGTCAACAAGCTGACCTCCCAAAGCATCATATCCACGGTCAAAGGCACCACAAATCATTCACTTCAAAGTTTAATGCTAATTTGCCTTTTTTCTTTACAGTTTTTTTAAACAAATGCCACAGGCTGCCTGCATACAATAATTTATAACAATAATAAACCAGATTTGTGAGGTCCCCTTTTAAATGGCAGAACTGAACTTGAACCTTCAATTCTGCACCTGCTGGTGTGGCAAAGAGGGTATGATGAAGAACCAAAGTTGTAATTAAAGTCCTTTCTTTAGGACCGATCTCCAGCTTCAGGAGTTACTCATAGCACAGTGAATGCACTGTATACTATTTTTAAAAGAATCCCAACAGAATGCAGGAAATTTCTATTCATTTTATAATCAAAGGGGAGGGAAAAAAATCTAAACGATAGATCTGTGAGCCTCAAAGCTATAAATATATATATAACTGAAAGCAGAGTTAGTTCCTCAGTATAATATATTTAAGTGATTCAAATAAAACTTAAAACTGCTCATGTACCTGCGCAGGTTTTACAGCAAGGTTACTGGGTTAAAACGACTGCCATCTCAAAGAAAGGGAAGATACAAGAACCAACAAAAAGGGGACAAAATAGAACAGCAGGGTTTGTCAGCAGCTCATTTTTGCCAAACCCATTTCTCAACATTCTTTATTCTCAAGCAGAGTTAAATGACGTCACCCTAATTCCACATCTATACCAAGGCTGATCTAAGAAGTTAGGAAATTTGGACTCTCAAATCAAGAACCAAATATACACTTGGCCCCATTATTTCAGAGCTTAACTTTGACTATATTAATATTCTGTTCTATTGAACTTATATAAACCAGATTTGTGTAACATTACCCTACTCCTCCAGCCCCCACATCATTTTGGGAAGAGGAAAGAAATGTAGAGAAATGAGTTTTCACACTCCTTAATCCCCAAAGCCACTCTTACCCAAGAGAGTTGAAGCCTGACTTTTCTAACACTAATTGAACCACAGCTTCTCAAAGTTGGCATGAGACTTGTAGGTAAAAAAAAAAAAAAAAATCCTATAAAATCTATAAACTTTAGCTTAGTTCCCCTTGCCACTGTTAAAACATTAAGTGCCAAAATAAAATGCACACCTCATTTCCCTTCCTACCAACATTAGGAAAGGCCATATACTGCAGGACAAAAAAGTTAGTGGAAAGCAAACATCACTTACTGTGTTAAACACTGTAGGTGACTAAAAGTCACAGAGGTCCAGGCATAAAAGTTAATCCCTTTATATTTTTTAAATATTGATTTAACTACAATGGACAGCTTCTTAATGTAAAATATAAATAAGAGGGGAAAGGAAGTTGTTCACTGTGGGCCAATTACATGTCAAGTTTGGTGCTAAATGTTTTAAGACACTGTAATCAACCTAATTGTTCTAAATATGAAGTCATTGGAAGTGTTTATCAATGTCAGTATTCATCTCTGAATATTAACACTTGATTTATCTGAGATACAAAAACAAAATCACGTAAAAGTAAACAGCCTGAGATTTGGTTGCAGCCAGCAGGTTGGTCCCCAGAGAAAACGTGATGGGTGGCTGACTGCCTGTTCCTATCTGCTAGGTCATTATGTTCATCCACATGTGCTCTAAGTGTTGAAATATTTTGTGCAAACGCCACTTCCCTTCTCCAAAGACCCAAAGTGTCGCTACCAGGCTGCTTCCCAGAAACAAGCACACCACCATTTTGATCAACTTTGGCTCCTTTTTATTCAGGAAGCATACACTAATCCTTTTTATACAGTTTTTTTTACATTCCAGAAATAAGCGAAAATAGCAGTTTTAAATATGTTACAAAGTTGGCTTTGGGGGCTAAATAAGCTTTTTGAGAGAGGGACCAGCCAACTAACCTTGTCAGCAAAGCACCAATGTATCTTCAGTCTTTTACCAAGCTCCACCACAGCTGTGGCCACCTTGGATGTGCTATACACCCAAATCATGTGAAAGCTATAACGGAGAGTTGCTGCGAGTCTCTCTGCAAGGCACCAAGAACAGACAGTTCCAGCTTCCTTTCTTCAGACTGAATCAAAGTTTTGGGAACTTCTCAATTGCTCTCTCAAGTAGTGCTCTCTCAGCATGAAGGCTAGAATTTGTTAACACTCATATATCACAAGATACAGTATATCACTTCCAATATTCTGGAAACCACATGGTAGAAGTTATAAATAAACGAACACTAAAATTACTTTAAGAAAGTTTTACATCATTTAGTTGGTAAGGACATTTACACGTACAGCACAACTTACTATTAAACATTCTATAACTGGCTTCACATAAAGATGAAAATAGGTAATACAAAATGACCTGACATTTTCAGTTAAGTCTGGAATTAAGACTGTAGTTTTATTGTAGTTAGTATCAACTTTACATATTGTTGCAAATTGCTGTGCTATGCCCTTTAAAATGGGAATTTCTTTCTCGGGGTGAAATTCCATTTGGATATGTGTTCTTGCTTTGTATGAACTACTAAAATCTGAGGGACACAGCAATATCAAAGACGCAAACAGTAACTGCACAATATTATCTGCTGGATTAAGTTAATACAAGTGGACAGAATTCTTCAAGTTCCAGTATCTAATAAAGCACTATATGAAATGAACAAGGTGAAACATCTTAAGAATGAATATACTCTGCAACCAGAACATGTAGCATTTCTCTTATTCACAAATCTGCCTCATTAGGCATTTACAAAATAAATTAGTAAGATCTCAATTTGCTTGAGGCATCACAAGCTCGTAATGCCCCACTTGGCCTTCCTGTTTGAGCTGGTCTAGTAAATCCTCCTTCCGTCTTTTTCTACCTACCACCAGGTACCTATCGTGGCCCACCCCATGAGACTTACTCTTAAGACCATACTTCTGGGCAATCTGATGTATTTGCTTCCGCTCATCATTAGTCAGCTCTGTAGAGAAAGTTAAATCCGTGTGGCTCTCCGAGCGGGCGTAGTTTCTGATGATCTGTTCAATATCTCTCTTGGCAATTTTATTTACCCTCTCTACATCAAGACCAAGCCCTTCCCGCTTATGCTGCTCTTTGACAGAGATTGGCTCCCGAATGCCCTCACCAGATTTACCTAAACCACCACCCGTCCAACCCATCTTTCTCAGCAGCTGATTTCCAATGTTATCTTCTTTGATTTGTTGTTTGTAAGCCTCCTCTGCTGAGCGACCCTGAATTTCATTTCTTGAAATCACATCTTCAATAGCTCCTTTCTTCAAGTTGTTAATGACAGTCGGCTGGGTCTTTTTGAGGGTTTTCACAGCTTCCCCAGCAGCTTCATATTTGACAGTTTTCTTCACTCCAACTGCTTCTGCAATTACTTCACTCTCTAGAATCACCTTGCATTTCCATCGGAGTCCTGTCATTCTTTCATAGACATATTCAACTGTCATTCGATTAAACTGAGCTGTGTCGTTCAGCGTGCACACAGGATTTGAAGAGTTCTCATAAACTACGAGATCCTTTATATCTTTCTTCTTCCCAGATCCCCTGGGTGAAGAGCCCGTTTGGCATTGTGAACTTTTGACAGATGGGTAAGTGGGCTGTGTTTTTTGAAGGATTTTCAAAGCCTCATCAGCAGCTGCATGTTTACTTGTTTTTTTGGTTCCATAACCTTCAGCTAAGCAGTGATCTTGCAAAAACACTCGACAACGCCATGTACGATTTGGCATCATCTCATATTTGTATTCAACAGACATTTTGTTGTATGAGGCAGAATTGTTAAGGATACCAATTGCATCATTTGCATTTTCTGTAAGGATAAAATTGGTCCAGTGTTTGGCAGAAGCATTAAAAATCGGCTGCCCAGAAGCATCTTTAGCCAGCACCACCAGCTCTTCTGGTGGTTTCAGAGCTGGAGGAAATTCGTATGAAGGCATGCCAATCTGACACACCACAAGGTCCTCACCAATCGTGTGTTTGAATTTCCGTCGGACAACCCTAACTTCAATACGTTTCTGCAAGAGTTTTACAGCTAGCTCAGTAGCTCGATCCCTGGAACCATTCTTGCTGCCAGCATAACCTGTAGTTAAGTAGATATTTTGGCATCTAACTTCACAAGCATAACCATCTGTTAGAAGTTTTTTATTTTTGGGGATGTCAGCAGGAGGGATTTCTTTTAAAGGAGCGTATATATATTCAGGATTTGTCTTACATGCCTGAATACAACGAGTTAACATATATGTGTAATTAATTTTATCACATCCGTAAGTCATCTCTGGATTAGAAAGGTTCTTCCAGATAGCTGCTGTTAATTTTTCAATAAAATACTGCTTCTCGGCTACCACTGACTCAGGAAATGTCTGTGATGGTGAAGGCTCAGGAGCTGACTGGCAGTTTGCCTGCTGTGATGTGCTGCTGGGGGCAGGGTTCCCACTGTCAAAATACATGTTGGCTGTTACAGGCTGGTCTTTTGTGAAAATAAATCCTGATGAATCACAATACTGAGAATTTCCATCTTGTATACTGAAAGAGTCTTGAGTATAATCTTGGTAGATGTCTCTTGGCATGCTGGCAAAATGTGTTTGTTCATTTACCTCTTTTGTTTGAGGGCCATAAGGATCTTCCTGTCTTTCATCTTTTGAACTACTAGCTACAAAATGTACAGGCTCAAAACGAGGTCTCACATGGAATTTGGAACCGGCTTGCTTTTTAGGAGGACTTTGACCTATAGAATGAGTGAAATTTACAATTCATTAAAAAAGGAGTATTTCAAAAGAACCAAGCAGGAAAATAGTACCAACCATATTATTTTTGCAAACTATATTGTTGGTACAAGATACTTCCCATCACAAAAACTTCAGGTCATTTAGGTGAAGGGACTCAAATATCAATGTAAGATTCCAGCATAAGGAGGGACTGCTCCCTGTCTTTCCATGTGTAAGGGAAGAGAGTTGATAGGAAATATGCCATTGACTCGAGTATGCAGGTCACCACCATGCATGACTGGTAGATGCTTCTGCATCTAATGAGTTAAAGCACAAGTGAAGTGTACCGAGTAAGAGGTTGTTCCACTACGATCTCATACCACCTGTACTGAAAAGCTCCCTTCTGAAGGACTGCAAACGGAACAGATGGCTCTAATGCAACAGAGATGACGAGCAGAGGCATTTACAAAGCCTCTCTTTTGTACCAGAAGTGACCGACTCTGTGATGGTGCTTTACACAGTTGTGACTAAAAAATCAAATAAATAAAAAAAAATTGTCAAAAGATCCCAAAGGTTTTCAACTTCAAAATCTTAGTTCTGACTTATTCTGCACAAAAAGGTGTTTGCTATATTTTATTTCTAGAACAAACAGCTGGAAACTAATGATTTATGGAGGATATCAAATTTAAAGCTATGGAAGAACTCTGTTGAGGCTATACCAGACACTAGAGCTTTCTCCCTATAACACTGTTTACTAGAAAATTGGTCCACGTTGGACTCATCCAAGAGGATTTAGTTACTTAGATGCTCAAATGATCTAGAGTATAAGGTTGTTCTATTTAAAGGGAGGTTCCATGGCAAGGACTTCAAGGATAGCATTATAGTATGAGTTCAGTATTCTTAGTTTTCAGTTCTATTTAAGCATCCTAAAAAAAAATGTATAAACTAAAAGTTAAAATTTTACATTTGTGTAAGATCCAAAGTTACCAATGTTATTTAAAATCATATACCACACTCATATCATTAAAAAAAAGCCACACTTTCTTCAAATCCCACCTTCCAGAAATAAGTATACTCACCATCACATGTTGAGAGGTGACGTTTTTGACCTTTGGACAGCATCAGATCATATGAAGGCATCTCCCCAATATCAATACCTTCAGCCATTTGGAGAATTTTTTCCATCAAGCGTGGGCTGTATCTATTAAAATTAATATAATCTACAGTTAAAACAGATAAGAATGCAGTTTTTGAAAAAGTTTCTAGATGACCCGTCTTATAACTGCTCCCACAGGACTTTTACCAACAGAGTGTCTTGGCTATAAAACTGAAGAATCTGCCATAAAATAGTTATGTATCAAATGAGTAATTATGTTACTATCATTAGAAGACATACAAACATAAAAATCAAAAAATTTAGGTGAAGACCTTATCTTTAATTTGAACTAAAAGTATCCATATAAACTCATAATTTTTCTCTATCATATATGCATATTATATGTAAATAATTACATTAATATAGTTACAGAAGTACTAAGAGTGTTAATAAGAGATGGGTTGTGGGACTTCCCTGGTGGCGCAGTGGATAAGACTCTGCGCTCCCAATGCAGGGGGCCTGGGTTCGATCCCTGCTCAGGGAACTAGATCCCACATGCATGCCGCAACTAAGGAGTCCGAAACTAAGGAGCCCACGTGCTGCAACTAAGGAGTCCGCCTGCTAAAACCAAGACCTGGTGCAACCAAATAAATAAATAAGTAAATAAATAAATAATAAGGAATGGGTTGTTAACATCCAGATTGTGGTTTCTATCACTTCCCACCAAGAGGAATCAGAGTCCTGAGAGAAATGGTTGGATCCAAATCTGGGGCAAGAAATGTATAAGGTGAACCTGGGAGATATTTTTGTGCCTGGACACAAGGAAGCTGTCAAAGATCTCAGAGGTTGTGTCAAATGGACTCAGAAGTGAGCCAACTTGAGCATCAGTAAGAATAACCACAGTGGATTGAAACACATCAAATATTTTAAAAATCCATTAGTTCATAATAATACTTTCAAACTCATTATTGGTCACCTTTGTAGGATGGTAGGGAATCAAATCATTAAAAACAGGTAATGTTAAAGAAAGCAAGCATTTATCTGGCATTTTCCTGTACAGACTGTACCTCAGAGAATCTAGAGAGTTGATGAGGAAAATCTCTTTTACAGAAGCATTCCAGCTAATAAATGAAGGAATGATAGATTACTACCATTTTGCGACCCATAATGCAACAATAAGTGATCATCAATGGCTGCTAAGCTTATCAGATGAAAAGTTGATGGGGAAGAACCTAGAAATAGACCCATACGAATGTGCTCAACTGTTGACAAAGCTGCAAAAGCAATCCAATGGTGGAAGGACAGCCTTTTCATCAAATGCTGCTGGACCAAGTGGGTATCCTTAAGCCAAACCAACAACCTCAACCTAAACCTCACACCTTACACAAAAATTAACTCGAAACGCATCACAAACTGAAATGTAAAATGTGAAACTAAAAAGCTTTTACAAAAAACACAGGACAAAATCTTCAAGATCTAGGGCTAGGCAAAGAGTTCTTACACTTGACACCAAAAGCATGATCCATTAAAGAAAAAGTTAATAAAATGGACCTCACCAGAATTAAAAACTTTTGTTCTCAAAAGACCCCATGAAGAGGACGAAAAGACAAGCTACAGACTTCAAGAAAACATTTGCAAACCACACATTTGACAAAAGATTAGTATCTAGTATAAAGACCTCTCAAAATGCAACAGTAAGATATATACATATATATAATGTGCATATATGTGTATATACATATATATGTGTACACATACATATAAATGAACAAAAGATATAAACAGAACATTTCACCAAAGAGGATATACAGATTGCAAATAAGCACACAAAAAGATGTTCAACATCATTAGCCACCAAAGAAATGCAATTTAAAACCACAACGAGATATCACTCCATACCTATCAGAGTGGCTAAAGTGAAAAATAGTGACAACACTAAATGCTGACAAGGATGCAGAAAAACTGGATCACCCATACATTGCTAGTGGGAATGTAAAATGGTATGACACTCTGGAAAACAACTTGGAAGTTTCTTATAAAATTAAACATGCAATTACCTCACAATCTTGCAACTGCACTTTTGGGCATTTATCTCAGAGAAATAAAAGCTTATGTTTACACAAAAAAACTGTACACAAATGTTCAAAACAGCTTTATTTGTAACAGCCCAAAACTGCAATCAGCCCAGATGTCTTTCAACAGGTGGTTAAACTCTGGTACCACACACCACAGAACACTACTCAGCAATAAAAAGGAAAAAACTATTGATACACACAATATTGTGTATGAGTGGGAGGGAGATGGATGTGGTTATAAAAGGGCAACGTGAGGGATCCTTGTGGTACTGAAACTGTTCAATATCTTGATTGTGGTAGTGGATATGCAAACCTACACGTGATAAACTGTCTAGAATTAAACACAACACACACACACACACACACACACACACACACCCACCCCAGTACTAGTAAAACTGGGGGAATCTGTGTAGAATCAGTGGATTGTAACAAGGTCATTATCCTGGTTATGATATGATACAATAACTTTGCAAAATGTTGTCACTGGGGGGAACTGGGTAAAGAGTACAGGGCATTGCTTTGTGTTATTTCCCTACAATTACAGGTGAATCTATAATTATTTCAATAAAAATTTCAATTAAAAAAAGCTCGTGGAGAACTTTATAATCTTAATATCACTAAAAATTGGACAACCAGACCTGTGTCCCTGATGTGATATGACAGGACAAAGATCTAAAAAGTGTTCTTGCCCACCAAATAATTGAACTCAAACCTAATCAAGCCCCTAACTCCTAGAAACATGTTAAACACCATCACAAGCATGCAGCCAGCCAGGGACTTCCCTGGTGGTCCAGTGGGTAAGACTCCACGCTCCCAATGCAGGGGGCCCTAGTCGGGGAACTAGAGCCTGCATGCATGCCACAACTAAGAGCCTACATGCCGCAACTAAAGATCCCACATGCCGCAATGAAGATCCCACATGATGCAACTAAGAGCTGGTGCAGCCAAAATAAATAAATATTAAAAAAAAAATACAGCCAGCCAAATCCATAATGAAGGAAACACTATGTGACAGCCCATTTCTTCATCAAATAAACAGCATGAAATAAAGGGTGAGGGAATGGTTATAGGTTAAAGGAGACAGATCAACCAGATATGCGTGGACCTTGTTTGGATTGTGAATCAAACCAACTGTAAAAAGGTATCCTGAGACAAATGCAGAAAATTAAACATGGACTAGGCATTGGATGATTTTAAGAAACTATTGTTAATTTTGTTGAGTATGAATAATGGTATTATGAAAAATTACCTGGTACAGATATATACTAAAGTATTTGCAGGAGAAATGATGTCAAGATTTTCTTTAATATACTCTAGACTATCACCCACAAAAAAACTAGGGGCAAGATGAAATGAGAAGGGTAGCATGACAGACTTGATAATTGCTGAAGCTGAGTGATGGGCACATGGGTGTCCACTAAACTATTTTTGTGTGTTTGATTTTTCCATAATAAAAAGCTTTAAAACATACAATTTTTAAAAGGACTCCTTTATGAAGTAGATTGGAGCTTGACAGAATATCAATTTCCTGCAGAGAAACAAAAATATGGGCTCAAGTGAAGTTTCGGTTATCATGGGGATCTATTCACCCTTCCTACCTTCAGAGCCTTTCCCAGCCTACCAGGGACCACTGGACTGCCAGGGAATTCCCCAAGAAAGTTCTGAAAATGAGTGACTAGCACACCTCTACATGAATCGGTTCTGAACTTGAAGGAGGATAACATTTTCCATTTTCAACACAATAGGTTCCACACCCTTCAGATGTCTTTCCTTGCAAAGCAGAGAAGTGACATGGTGGCCTTCACTGACAGATTACCTGGAAGCCAGCCCAGTTGTAACCCACACTTCCCACTGATAACTGCTGCTGCTAACACCAGTATTTAAACGCCAAGAGTAATTTTTTATTTACTCTTACCTAAATATCAAAAAACATTGCCTAAAACGTCATACATTGTATATATCACTTTCATTAAGATTAGGGAGTCCAATTTCCAAGGTGATGAAAACAAAAGATTATGAAAGTGAGATGAAGTCTACAAATCTTAAACTGGTATTGCCACTCTTGCTACCAAAATTGGTACTACAACCAACCCACTCACCTTGAATTCCAGTCAAAATTCTCCAGACCTTAAATTATAGCCTGATTCTAAATACGGTATACAACTGTAAATGGCATGTATGCCATACAGTGTGCATGAATGATGCATTTGGGGCCCACTCCATTCACATTCACTTTTTCTCTCAGGTTTCTTCCAGCGTTAGTAATGATTAAACCTACTTACTGTTCTCTATTCATTACATCTGCCACAAAATTCAACATCACCCATAGGCTATAAAAATAAACCTCTGAAAAAAAAAAAATAAACCTCTGTGTTAGTTGCCAACACAGTCATCTTCTCAGCCCTTTATTAGGAAGTCATAATACTGAAGAAGCCCAACCAGCTGAAAAAATAATGGAACAGACCGTATAGTGCCTAACACTTGACTATTCAAAGAACAATGCAAATATTAATCTTTGCATTAATCTTTACTATGAAGACCACTAGGATTTCAGTCTCCAGAGAGTAGCTACCCAGGGATAAAGAAGTGGTTCCATAAATTTGAAATAAGCCAAGGCAGTAAAGCTTTCATTACTCAGTTTTCCATAGTGTATTTTTTTTTTTGTAGTGGATTTAAAAGGAACACCTTTACTCCAGAAATTTTAGAGAATCCACCAAGAAAAGCACCTACAAACCCAACCACTGATAACTTCACTAACATTTTGGGGTTTACTTTTTATTCCTTTTTCTATGCTTCCCATACCACGTCCCCCCACCGCCGCAAAAAAAATCACTATCAGATCATCTATGTTGATTTGTAATCTGCTGGGGGCGGGTGTTGTTTTTCTTAATTTACTATGTCATAAACTTTCTCTCCATGTCACTACCACAGGAGTTTTAATGGCTATATAGTATTCTATCTTACGGTGGGACCATGATGTAAAGTGTCAGTAAGGCAAGTCTATTAGAGTAATTTTAAGATGCATGCATATTATGTAGTTAAGTCTGTTAATTCACCCATTTGGTTGTAAATGCTTAAAAAAGAAAACCAAAAAGCCCCAGCAGGTCTTTAAGGTTTCCAAAGATAGTTTATTATGTTCCAAGCTTTAGGAAATCACAACTGTCCCACCATACCTAGCATACAAAAAGATGATGTCTAATGGACAGACATCTGACTTCATGAATCTTACATTCTTGAAAAAAGACACGTGCATATAGGTGTATACTTATGATATACAATGGCACCTGAAATTTAATGAATATTCAGTAATAGATGCTTTCAATTTTTTTTAATTTATTAAACTGCTCTACTAGGTCCAAATAAAAAAGCTGAGGTTTGAAAACTAAGCAAAGATTAGGATTTCCAAGTATAAAATTATTTATGCAAAACTATTCTTAAGACTTCTAACATAGTCAGTGAATAACATAAAACCAAGATTATTGATACATCTTTTGAAAGCTCCCACTCATACTTCATTAGCTGGTGACTGATAAACTCTACCTACTATGTGCGAGGTTAGTTTCACAACATGAGCCCAGCCAGCATCTACCTTCCAAACACCAATTTCAATCAACAAGGAAGAGACAAATAATCAAGGTGGCAAAGCTGATTTCATTTTAGGGTATATTTTCTCTATTAATTAATATCTCATCAAAGGTAATTAGGCCAGGATTCTGCTTCTAATACTACTGATGAAGAATGACTGGAAAACTGAATGCTCCAGTTAACCAAACATTCTGCTTTATTAAATATACATACACTATTGACAATTTTAAGTAAAAACTGCAGAGGTCCCTAGGCATTCATATGAACAATTATGTCAGTGCTGTAGACGTAGTTGATTAGAAGACTGCACTAACTTTTCATTAGCCACAAGACGCATCTTAGAAATTGCCTACAGAAAACAATCTTAACAGGTTGTTTACTTTTATGAAGCAGACAAGAAAAAGTGAAGAGAAATAATTTCAGCTATTTGGGCTTCCTCATTGCCTAGCCTATGAGGGAAAAAATGATCAAAAAGCAGACTGGAAAACATTGCTTTATTTTATCCTATAAGGCAATGGTTCTTATAGTGTAGTCCCTGGATGAGCATTTTCTGATCAACAGTATTATCTGGGAATTAGTTAGAAATGCAAATTCTGGGGTCCCACCTCACACCTACTGAATCAGAAACTCTGGGAGTGGAGCCCAGCAATCTGTGTTTTAACAAGCCTAACAGGTGATTCTGATGCTTGCTTAAGTCTGAGAAACATGTTACAGATAGTCAAGAAGATATTCAAACTTGTTCTCTGACAATCACCACTATCACCAAAAAGAATGAAACATGGTTTGCTTCCCTGCACATTTGAGCTCCTCCTGGCTTGGTCTTATGATCAAGGAGTTTTCAAAGATGTCCTTGACCTAGGAGTTATTTCAGCCCCAGCTAAATCAGAACACAGAAAGTCCTGCAAGTGGGAAACAAAAGGCAAAGAGTTACCTTCTTGCTACTGTTTATAATCTGTTCTGTAAGTCAAGGGATGAGCCTTGAACAACAAATTAACAATTTTAGATTAGAATGGGCTGTGTCACCATGTACTCCACAGTTCCCTTGGGAGAAAAGAAGAGTCTTCTGTCACAGAAGAATAGACCAGAAAACAAGAGCTCTGCCAACATCGACATTAACAAGTACTGGAATACAGATTTTACCCACCTGAAGATGACAGCTAATATAAAGCCTGCCTAAAGTGGAAGACTGCACTTGGTCCCTAGATTCCAAGATTCTTTATTGCCTCTTCCATTTCTCCTATATCTAAGTTGTCAGGTACAATGCAAACATTACTCTTCAGTTAAGCTACTGGATAATGTTATAGCAATTCTTGTATTGATTGAATTGACTTAACTACAATGCAACATGATGACAATACATGTGTTGATGTATACTATACACAAATGTGCCTGGGTGAGTGCATACACACAAATGCTCTGGATGCCTGAGCTTTTAACACTATCACTGGCTCTGTTTGTGTTTTTAATGCCCTAGTTATGCTCAAGGCTGCTGTTGTTCTTGGGATGAAATCCTGAGAGATAATAATGACTTCTGTCTGTTACTTGCTTTCACTCCTGGTCCATCCTTCCCTATAGCAGCTGTGTCTCAGTGGAAAGAGCATCGGAAGACTTGGGTCCCAGCCCCAACTATGGGACCTTGGAAAAGTCACTTAACTTCTTGGCTTCCATTGATTTAGCTGTAAAAATGAGACACCACTCAATTTCTAAGGTTGTTGTATTAAATGAGATACATAAATATTTTAAGTACTTTGTACATTACAAAGCTGTATTCATCTGTTCATGCCACACATATTTACTGAGCAGCTATTATGAAGAAGGCACTCTTCTAGGCACTGAGGATAAAGGTGTGAACAAGAAAGCAAAAACCCTTTCCCCAAGGGAGCTTACATTCTTGTGGGAAGGTAAGATTTATCATTAACACAAAGGATGGTTATTCTCCTCACCTATGTAACTTCTTTTTTTTAAGGATTCAGATTCCCCATGGCCTTCCGTGATATTAAGGAGATCTATGATTACAGGATAAAGGTACCTTTTCTACTGCCAGAACAATATTGTTAAGTGAAAGTCAATTAGATTTATCTGACTTGATTAATTACTGAGGCTTCCCCAGTTGTAACCAGTTCCTCCAGTGAAATAATCATTCTCTCTGGAGGCAGAAATTACACTAACCTAGAGAAGATAGAAAAAAACACATTTGTGTTATGAAAGCAGAAAAGTATCACGCTGGATGCTATGTTCAACAATTAAGCACTAACAGTAGACAATCCTATTTATCTATATCTGTTACAGTCATTCCTGAAACTGAACTGGCTGAATTTGATCTGATCATTTTCCAGAATTTCCCATCCTTCCTAATAAAAAATTCACCGTGAGGCAAGAGTGTCAAAAAAAGAAGCCTCTTAGTCTATCAAAGGAATGATTAGTCTAGTATAGGGCCTGTTTGAGGGTTCTGTAGGACAGTGGTCCAAGTAGTCTGTTGAGAAAAAAAAAAATGCGTTGGAACCATACCGCAGTCTCCATTGAATGCAAAGAGCTTTCAAAGAGGCCTATTCAGAACACGCACCAGGTTCTAGGAAAGGGGGGGAGGGGACACATACCTAAACCCTCACCCAGAGGCCAAATGTTAATCCTTCTGATGACAATTAAGGTGAATGAGGGCAATCCTTTTTTACAGTAGATATATCCATTTCTTTGTTTGCGTCCAGACACATTATGCGCAAATCCACAAGAAAGGCGGGCCCTGCGGCTGAGAGACCTCACACAAACCGCCTCCCCAGAATAAGCCAGTACAAACCAGCTGCGGGGCTGGTGTTGTTTAATTTAACGGGGATGGAAAGGGAGGCCAGTCAGGAGGAGACTAGAATTAGAACCAAAGAGTCACCCTCCCCTCCCCCCACAGACCCTCGAAGCCCCGACTGTCGAATATTCTCTGCGGATACCGCATCCCTGGAAGGTCCTACGCAGGTCCGAGGTTCTATTCATTTCCCACGCCCTCCAAAAACACCATCACAATGACCACCTCTCAACAATCCTCTCCCAGGCGCTTCTTTATCTCCATCCCTGGTCCTGGAGGGGCCGCTCCCGCGATCCCCGCACCCTTCTAGCTGTTATGTCATCCCCTGCCACCTAGCTCGGCCAACCCCCCCAGGCCAACAGTGAGCCCTCTGGAGTCCTCCAGCACCTCCAAATCTCCAGTCTCTAAGCCCTCATCCATACCCGCCCCCCCGTCCCTATCCCGACCCTCATCGCCGATTCCCCCCCGACCCGGGTCCCTAACCCGACCCTCACACCTTCCTCACCTGCAGCCCAGGAAAACGTGGTTGGTCCAGGCAGCGGAGAGCGCGAGGAGCTGGTCTAGGGCAGCCCCGGGATAGCTGTGCAGGTGCCGACAGATGAAGCTGCGCCGCAGAGCCCACTGCCAGTCACTTTCGTGGCTATAGCGCCACTGCTCCAGCACTGGCTCGGGCGGGGGCGGCGGGAGGGGCGGCAGCGGCGGCGGCGGGAGGGGGGGCAGCGGCGGCGGCGACAGGAAGTCGCCCCCCAACAGCAGACGTCCGCCAGCCATCTTCTCCGCCCCCAAGCAGGGACCCCAGGGATGAAGCAAACTCGCTACCAGGAGCGAGCGGGAACGGGGGTCGGTGGGAGGGGCCGGGTGAGGAGGGGCGCGCCGAGGCGCGAAGACCGACTCTCAGGGGACTGGAGTGTGTGCGTGACGGGCGACCGCTGAAAAGGCGAGCACGAGCTCGCGTCCCGGCAACCCGGGAGCACGCCCGCTGCACTCCTCCAACTCGTGGAGGAGCAGGAGGAGGGCACCCGCCGCAGTCACACGCGCGCCGGGGAGGCCGAGCCAGGCCCCGCGCTCCGCACCTCCGGCTACCCGCAGACTCACGCACTGCACTGGGAAGGAAAAAAAAAAAAAGACACCAGCACGCTTTCCTCCCCTTCCTCTAGTCTACCTACCCGCGTGCAGCCCCGAGGTTGTGAGGCCAGTGCGCTTGCGCCGCGGCTGTTCCCTAACTTCGAAATCCCGTCACTGAGTCTCGCGCGACGTAAGTTTTTTTCCCTTTTCTGACGACTACGGGCCTTGGACGCACTATGGTAACAAGCGGGGGGCGGGGCTCCGGGAAGGGGATTTTTGGAAGGTTCTCTGAGGCTTGGGAACCTTGTTCTGTTAAGTCCCTGGAAGGCTCCCACAGGTGATTCTTGGCAGCAGTAGCTCGCCTGACGCTTTTCCCTGGGTTTCTGACAGTGGGACCGTGTACTTTGGGAGGGACTTGGGTTTGAAATGTATTTTACCCTTTTTATTTTTTTAAATGTCAGCTCTCCGAGGCGCCTTTTCTTCAGAGGATTAGCTTTGTATTTTACTGTGAAGTAGTACTAAAAACGAAACACTTAGAAAATCATCCACAGCGCCACTTCCCTAGTCAACCACTTTTATCATCCATACTGCATCCCAATTGCTGACAAGCATCGTGTTTACACAGTAGTGATCACGATTTCAAATAATTCTGTATTAACTGTATCAATTTAAAACGTGCAGAATATTACAAAATGCAAAAGGGGCCCCCAAAAGAGGGTTAAAAGCTGCACAGCAGCAAATGGCTCAATCACTCTGTAGGCAAACGTTATTACTAGACCCGTGGTTCTGCTCCAGCTCGATCCCTCAATCCCTGTCTGCCAATCTGTGCTATGAAAGTAGTTAATGAGTGTCTGTCAGCGGGAATTTGCACAGCACCTACTGTGTGCTCAGTATAGTCAATACAAAGGAAAAAGAAACTGGGTTTTCTCTGTTGTCCTGGAACTGATTACAGTGTTAGTGGGGAGAAATAGTCCTGCACAGAACTCAGTGTCCCACGGCAGCAGGACCGTTGGATAAGGTAGCTTTGACCCGCTGTCCCCTTTTGTTTAATGATGTATTTCTCATTATGTGACACATTTATGTGTAGGGGTGTGTTGGACTGAGAGGAGCAAATTACAGCATTGTTCACACTGTTTCATAATGATCTATTTCCATGCCTGTCTCTCCCATTACACAGGGAGTGCTGTCTTTGACTCTGATAGGCATTCATGTTTATTGAAATAACGACAGTCTTTGAACCATCAAATCAAAGAACATGATACTAGAAAGGAAGCTTAGAGACCATAAACTCAAATCATCATTGCATGAGTGAGAAAAATAAGGCCAGAGAGGTGTAGTGATAGCTGAAGACTGTAGAGACCATTCCCGGCAAAGCTGAGATCAGAATCTAGGTCACCTGATTCATCATCCAGTGCTCCCCCAGTCATTTGCCATTGCATTGCTGTTTTTTTCTTTCTTCGCAGTGTGTACCACCTTTTGAACTCTAAAAAAATTTGACTCCTCCCCACCCCCCGTGACAGCCCCATGAGAACAAGGAACGCATCTGTCTTGCTTTTAGCACCTACACCTGGCTCCTGTAGGAACTCCACAGGTATTTGTTGAATTAAATGAATGATTGAATGAATGAAGGCTCTTTCTGTTGTCCCAAACTTGTGAAATTCATTTTCTTGGGGCCTACATTTTAAGCTGATTTGTAATTTTACAGTTAGATTAATTTCAGCCTAAAAGATGCCAACTTTCATCAAAATCAACATTGCAATCAATACACAGCTTTCGGGACTTCCCTGGTGGCGCAGTGGTTAAGAATCCG
Source organism: Eschrichtius robustus (assembly GCF_028021215.1). NCBI lineage: Eukaryota > Metazoa > Chordata > Mammalia > Artiodactyla > Eschrichtiidae > Eschrichtius > Eschrichtius robustus. The sequence goes on from NC_090845.1 coordinate 105,519,035, forward strand.
CCTGCCAATGCAGGGGACACGGGTTCGAGCCCTGGTCCGGGAAGATCCCACATGCCGCGGAGCAACTGAGTCACAACTACTGAGCCTGCGCTCTAGAGCCCACAAGCCACAACTACTGAGCCCGAGAGCCACAACTGCTGAAGCCTGCGTGCCTAGAGCCCATGCTCCACAACAAGAGAAGCCACCACAATGAGAAGCCTGCGCACCGCAACAGAATAGCCCCCACTTGCCACAACTAGAGAAAGCCCGCGCGCAGCAACAAAGACCCAACACAGCCAAAAATAAATAAATAATAAATTAATTAATTAATTTAAAAAAAGAAGTATAGATAATTATACTAAAAGACCATAGTGTTAAAAAAAATACACAGCTTTCTTAGAAAAAGAGTTGAGAAAATAAAAATGCCTTCCTCTCAGCTTGGATGAAAATTCTTCCATCATACAGGAACAAATAATTCCAATCTGACTTGTGAATTTGGATTACAGAGTGAAAGGCAATGAAATTGATGTTAGAGGCCATTTGCTCTGGAACAGCCATAGCTGGAGTCCATTTGTATATCCCGCTATGGAATAAGCAGTTTCATCTCTAGGAAACAAAACAAAAATTCCCATGATTCTCCATGACCTTTCCCTGGTAATCCTTCTGATCAAAAAAAGCCTTCAGCCAACCTATCTCAGCCTATCCCCTTCTCACAAGCCACAGATGTTTTCTCAGTGAGCAGGAATTGAAACCCCTAAGCAGAAGTAGATTATCGGAATAATGGTTGGAGGTGTAGGAGGGGGCTCTGATAACAGCAGCCATTGCCATCCTAAAACAATCCAGAAACCTCCTGTAATCACCTGTCCTCCTCCCCTCCATCATCCTTCCCTGTTCTAACACAGGCTCCTGCCACTGTTTTTACATGAAACACACACACAGAGTCTGACAGCTCTGAGCTTCCTTCCCTGCCCTTTCCTGTGGGGAAGCCAGTGCATGATGAGAGGAGGGAAACCTGGAACCTGGCTAAGCACCACCCTCATAAACTATCCCAGAAATTAGATCACCAAAAGTTCTTGACCAGAGTATTCTGCACTACAATAGCCTCTTGAGGAATGGCTACTAAATGGATTAAAAGCAGTAGCTAGGAGTTGGCCAAATTCCGGTAATTTGAACACCAAAGTTATTAAGGACAGTTATGAGCCACTGAAAAAATAGGAAGCCATAAGTCCACAGTGATACCAAGTAGATAAAGAAATAATGAGAGAGAAGGGAGGGCCTTTGCTTACAATAGAACACCATGTGCTGACTGGTAAATATGAAGGGAATGCTGGAGTTGGAAAATCATCATTTTGTAGATTGGTTCAGGCAAGAATTACCAATAGATGCTAAATCTAGGGGGAAATGTTTGATGAGGAGTAGGATATTTGCATGGACTTATACTTTCTCCTCACAGATTGTTTACTAGTAGCAAAGAAGGGGAAAAAACAGTGATTATATAGTGCAGAGATTGGGCAACACCTTGACCCAAAATGAGAACAGTCTATTTTTTAAATGGGACTTCAAAAATATCAATGTCATGGAAAGACAAAGAAAGGCTGTTTCAGATTAAAGGAGACTAAAGAAACAGGACACAATGGGTGATCCTAGAGCCAATCTTATATGGCAAGAAAAATTGCTGTAAAGTATACTATTCAATAGATTAAAGTAGTGTAACAATATTAAATTTACTGAAGTTGGTGACTGTGGCTATGTAAGAGAATATCCTTATTTTTAGGAAATACCCACTGGAATATTTAGGGGTAAAGGGCCATGATACATGTAAATTACCTTCAAATGGTTCAGAAAAAAATATTATGTATCTCTATCTATCTAGATACAGAGAGAGCCTGAGTATAAATGATAAAGCAAATGGGGCAAAATATTATCAGTTGGTGCATCTGGGTCAAGAGCATGTGGGTATACTTGGTATTATTCTTGTAACTTAATTTCAAAATTAAATGTTTCAGAAGTGCAATAGTTCCCTACACTGGTGAAGAATCTCAATCTAGCTATCTCTTAATCACTTTTTATTGTGTGTCCAGCACTTTCCTGGCCCTCTGGGGGGCTATAAAGTGATGTTCCTACCCTTAGGAAGCTTAACGTCTCTTGAGGAACGAAGTCCCTCAAACGAGAAGCAGAGAAGATTATAAAATTTCAGCCAGGAGGTTAGAAAAGGAAGAAGAGATCAAGATAGGTGAATGCGGTCAAGAAGGGCTTCAAGGAGAAGGCAGGCCTGAGCCTCAAAGGCAGGATTTAAATCAGTAGAGGGTATTTCAGATAATGTCAACAAATAGTTTGCATAACTTAGGGAGAGGCCTGTGCAGAGACTGAATGGACTGGAACGGAAACGGCTATTAGGAAGTATTGGAAAATATGGTTGAATAGATAAGATAGGGCCAGTCTGTAAGTTCCTCAAGAGCAGTGTCTAACTGATCTCATGCAAAGTATCCCCCATAGCAGAGGGCACTGGACCAAATCCACGGGTGGTGTCCAATACACCCTCATCATTTGGTTAAGAAAAAATAATTTCATTGAACCTAAAACCAAGATAAGAAGTTTGTCCCCAATCCTATACATAACAAATATACATATAATTTTTATAGGTATTGAGCTGAGGGCAGGGACTTTCTAAAGTCCAAGCCAAACAAGCTAAGAGATAGTACAGGACCTGGCTGGACATTGATGGAAGGTAGTAGGTCCAGGTGGCAAAGCCAACGTGAGGTATTAACTGTTCTAATGCAGAAGTCTTTCAAGAGGTGCCCTCATTTTAAAAGAATGGCCTTGCAAGAAAACTGTCCTTTTGGCAAAGGGATGAATCTCCCCGAGCGGGGGCATTTTGAACACAAAAGGACACTGCTTAACCTCAGTGCTTACAACTGGAGCCCAGTTTGCTCAGCCTTTTTGAGGGTATTAGCGGCCTGGTTCTGTCCCTAGAAGTAGTTGGCCTTCTCACTGCTCAGCAGGGCCCCAGGAACTGGCTCTCAGAGCCCCAGCAGACCCTTGCCCCATCTATGCTCTAGCAAAACTATATGCAAATTTTAGTTAATCAAACCCATTTCCCCACTAACTTGCATTAAAACATCAGCCATTTGTCTTCATTTCTGATTTCTTTTGACCAGCCAGTCACTTTTTTTTAAAAATAAATTTATTATTTTTATTTTTGGCTGCGTTGGGTTTTCGTTGCTGTGCGCGGGCTTTCTCTACTTGCAGCGAGCGGGGGGCTACTCTTCATTGCGGTGAGCGGGCTTCTTATTGCGGTGGCTTCTCTTGTCGCGGAGCACGGGCTCTAGGCACGTGGGCTTCAATAGTTGTGGCAGGCAGGCTCAGTAGTTGTGGCTCACGGGCTCTAGAGCACAGGCTCAGTAGTTGTGGCGCACGGGCTTAGTTGCTCCGCGGCATGTGGGATCTTCCCGGACCAGGGCTCGAACCCGTGTCCCCTGCATTGGCAGGTGGAGTCTTAACCACTGCGCCACCAGGGAAGTCCCCAGCCAGTCACTTCTAACACCTTTAGGCTCGATGATGCATCAACAAGCACCAAAATGCATTAGAGGTGGGGTCAGCAAACCGTGGCCCACAGGCCAAATCCAGTCCATCTGCCTGTATTTCTATGACCCTCATGCTCAGAGTGGTCTTTACATTTTAAGTGGTTGGAAAAAATCAAAATAATAATAATTCAGAACATGTGAAAATGAAACCCACGCGTGAAATTCAAATTTCAGTGTCTGCAAATGAACTTTTATTGGCACACAGTCACGTTCATCCTTTTACATATTATCAATGGCTGGTTTTGTTCTATAGTTAACAGTTGAATAGTTGCAGAGACCACGTGGCCTGCAAAGCCTAAGATAGTTACCAGCTGGCCCTTTACAGAAAAAGTTTGTTGGCCCCTGTCCTAGAGCAATGGTTCTCAGTTTGGGGCGATTTTGCCCTCCAGGGGAAATTTAGCATTATCTGGAGACAGTTTTGGTTGTCACACCTGGGGATGGGATGGTATAGTGTGCTACTGACATCTAGTGGGTAGGGATGCTACAGTGCACAGGACAGCCTCCACAGCAAAGAATTATCTGGCCTCAAAAGACTATAGTGCTGATGCTGAGAAACCGTGGATTGGAAGAACCTAAGATACTTCTAGTAAAGGGGAAACTCCATCCTTAACAGGGATTCCGTTTAGTGAACACCCAGATCTTTAATTTACATTAGCTCATGGAACCTTCGCAATCACCCTGCAAGGGAGTTACTGATATTCTTCTTTTACAGGGAAGTTTTGACCACAACTTGCCCCACAGCATACACAGCTGGCAAGTCTGGCTGGCTCCAGAGCCGGTATTTTTCCACACCTCAGTGCCTGCCGGGGCTCGGTGACGTCACAGGCAAGTGTTGTTCCCGTTCGGCTGCCCCCTAGTGTGCGAGCTGCGCAGGCGCAGGCCAGTGTCGTTTCCCCTGGTACCCCCCTCAGAGGCCTCCAGGCCTCGGTTCGGAGAGAGGGTATCGACCACCCTCCGGTCTCCAGCATCTGGCCATTCGGGAAATGAAGCTGGGGAAAGGAAACCCCACCTCAACGGCGACCAGAATTATGAAAACTGACCACTCTCCCTCTTGCCCACTTTAATGCTGGCAGAGACAAGGAGGATTCCCTCCCTAGTAGACCCTATCTATAGAAGGCTTTTCAAGTCATATCCATGAATTTTAGGGATGCTCACATCACAGTATTAAATAAGAGAAGACATGCACCGCAGAATTCTTTTCCTTCTGGAATTAAAACTCACCCGAATCTTATTCTGTAGGGCCTGGCACTCCACTTTCTCCATCTATTTACTATCCTGGAAGATAATGAGCTCAACGGATCAGTTAAGTCCATGCTAATGAAGGAAAAGTAAAGGACTTCCTGCTCACCCCCACCCCACCCCATGGAAATTTCAAGCCCAGGTGGGGGGAGTAGGCCCAGCAGCCTACACAGGAAGGTTGCAAACTGGCTGATGGTGCCTCCCTGAGCCCCTCAGTCACGCCCTTGAAAGGAAGCCACCCACTCCTCCTAAGGCAAACCACGGTGGGCCCATCACCTAATGATCACACAGCCGTTGAGCATTTCTTTGAATTTTATTGAAAATTGACATGGACATTAGAAAGGTATCAAGCTAAACAGTGCTGGTTTCGGGATGTTTCTCCTGGCGAATGAAAGCCCCAGAGGGCCAATGACTGGTCACATCTCTGAGCAAAAAGAACGAAGGAGAAGAAAGGAAAAACACAGACTCTGGAAAACATGCAAAGAGGCTCTCTCAAGAGACACAGGACAGTGGAATGGCAATGGTTGTAGGGATATATGGGAATGAGCACACTCACATGGTATTTTGATGCAAGTTAAACCAATGAATTCAAGGCAGATTTATCAACATCAAAACTCTCCCTCCAGAACCCAAGTTGAGCAGAAACTTCTCTCAAAACCCCAACTGGCCTTGGAAGGTTGGAGTCATTTTGCTGTCACTAAGCTTAAACTCCCCCGACTCTCCCTTCTCCACCTGAGAGTTAGTAGATCCACTTCCCCCACTTGCTGGGGGGTCTGCAGAAGGTCTGTGAATGCTGAAGAAGATATGAATGTTGCTTGACTTTCTCGTCCATATTCAGAAATGTTTAATAGTGGCTGTAGACAGTCAACCCATTGAACCGGAGAATTGGTGTTTAAAAACAGAAAACTCAAACGAAAACTTGTGAACAGTACTTCCACACCCACAGCTGAGGTCTCCTGCCTCAGTCACTTACACTTGGGTGAGTCGTCCTGCAGTTGTCTCTCTGAGGTTACATTTGGTCCATTCTCCAGCTCGGATGGTTCTTTTCCTGCCTTGTTAGGTTAGGACAAGACACTTCCATTTAAAATACCATGTAAGTCGGGAGAGAGCGTCTTGCCTGGACACAGGGACACAATGAACACTTGTTGTGTGGTATGTGTGTGTGTGTGTGTGTGTGTGTGTGTGTGTATGCGCACGCACTTTGGAGGGAGAGGGAATTGGTTGGTTTCTGATTTGAGACAATATGGAACCCTAACTCTTCTATAATGGCAGTCTTCTCCTTTAGACTTAGTGCAGCTGCTGAAGACAAGATTAAAAAAAGCTGGAGAGGGAGAGAGAAAGAGAAAGAAAACATGAAATTAGCTAAAGAAAAAGGACATTCAAAGTAAGACAGGGTGAGGGAAGTGGGCAGTGTGAGGTAGCACAGAGTATACTTGGAGAAGACAGGTGAGAAATGGGGTCACTGATGGACCATCACCACCGGGAAATCTGCTGAGAAGGTTTGAAGAACACCACGCACCAGTTAAAAGCTTCTTGTTTTAATTTAAAAAAAAAAAGAGAGAGAGAGAGCACATATTAACAGCCACGTGTGAATGCCAAATAATTAAAACAAAAAACATAAACAAAAAAAAGTGATCTGGACTGCAGCTAGGAAAAGCAAACTTCTTGGCTTAAGAGACACGAGGGGTGTGTGTGTGTGCACGTGGGGATTTTTCAAGAAAACCATTCTATTCCAGTCTCGGTTGGGGTGGGCGTGGAGCCGGACACAGACCATTTCTAACGACTGGTTTTGTTTCACCAGAAGTAAACAGAGTACTTAGGGTATTTTTTAAAATAGTAATAACTGTACCACTTAAAAAGTCTTTTCACTGAAGAAGGAAGAAACCCTTTCTGTCTACAGTGAGACAAGCTACCCAATAAAATAAGCATTTTAATTCTTTTAATAGCCTTGGTTGACTTTCTAAAGGTCTCATGTTCACTCACAGGGTAGATTTTTGTTTACCAAACTTCCTTGATGACAAGGATCATCTAGGGCACCTGTTAAACATCCGCATCCGCACGCCCCATTCCAGACTCCCAGGAAAGCTGAGCAGCTAACAGGTGCCTGTGACTCTTATCGTCCGCGGAAGTGCTCAGTTCAGGAGCTGGCCTAGAGTCCTCTGCTTTGCCTATCCCTACCCACCCCATCCTCGAATATTTTCCTATGGGATAAAAACCTCAAAGGCCCTCTAATACTAACTATTCATTTTCTCCGGAACATCAAAAGACTTGTCTCCAGGAACATACATGAACACATTGAGTCCATTTGTAAAATGGCTCGGGACTCAGGAGACACTGAATTTAGCCTGGCTTCTGCCATGAAACAGGACTGGGGTGTCTGGCAAGTCCCTTCATTTCTCGGGGCCTCAATTTCCTCTTACAAAAAAGTGGGTCCTAACTGTCTTCTGGACCAAAATGTCTCCCTTCATACAAAATTCCTGCCTAGTCTCTGAAGGTCTCTCAAAGGCTGGGTGGCTCGAATACCTTTTGAAGTTTTCAGAGCTCCTCAAGCCTCAAGTAGTTAATCTGTAAACAAATGCAAATGAGGGGGCCTCCTATTTGTAATGCAAATAATTACGGCGGATGGAGACCGATTAGTTGTTTAAGTTTGGGATTCTTGGGAAGCAGCCGTGAAACTGGTCACAGAAACATCAAAGCTGCAAATAAGTAGCCTTTCCCAAGGAGACCTGACAGCCCTAGCTTAGCATCTCCCTGAGCTACTGGCTGAGTACCCCAGTTTTTTTGTTTTTTAAATCTCCGAGCACAGGGTCTCCTAAAATGCTCCACTGTGTGACTTGGATTTTCTCAAGAAACTAGCTATTGCTTTCGCAGCACCACCTTCATACTTGCTTCTGGCCACTCACCAATCAGTGACTCACCAAACAATACATATCAAAACTGCACTCTTGCTTTGCCAACAAGAAAAGATAAAGTGTGTGCATTTGTTTGCTTTTCGTTTTTTCTACTTTTTGCTTCCTGTCATTATCTATTATTGAAGCGAGAACCCCCCTCCCCATTCTCAATACTTCAAAAAGGCCTGAAAATTTCGCGTAGCCTTGTTTGTGTGTTTTGAAAGAAAGTGACCAAAAAAAAAAAAAAACCTCAAAAATAAAAAAGAAGAAGGTCATGGTCAGTGCCAGTGGGACTGTGAGGCAGAAATCAAAAGAAGAGGTGGGGCTTGAAGTGGAAGTACATGGCAGGGGCAGGGGACCCAGCTGCCTGGCGCTCCAAAGGAAAGCTGTCAGTTACAATAGGAACCTTGGCTTAAAAGGCTAAATGGAGTCCAGTCCAGCTGTAGCGGGGAATACTATTCAGTACACAGCCATGGATTACTGCAAAGGAAGGGCAGAGAAACGGCGTGTTAGCCACAGATCATTGCCAGGTCACTCCAGCTCTCACTCTCTCACTGGCCAAACACCAAAGGCCACTGTGCCTCATGGCCCTGACAATGGAGGGCTCTCAACTTCAAAGGGGCTCCCAAAGCCACTATCGGATGGGCCCCATCATACAAATCAGGGCTGGAAGATTTTTAAAATACCAAATCCTTAGACTGGAGACAAAGTTAGGGACCTTCCAAGGCACAACACCTCTTTTCTCCTCTCCAACTGATAGTCTCACGTCTTCTTATTGTGGGGCATGCGCAAAATACAGATTGAAACTCATCATCATATTCACCAGACAGACTGGAAGATTCATCAGAGCAGAACTGAAAACACTGATTCTTTGACCACTCTGTTTGGCAGTTTGTGACAGGGGATGGTTATACCTGCTACTGGCCCTGCCTTATTGGGATGGTGTGGCGTCCTAAGGGAAATTACAGAGGAGATGCTGAGACACTTCATAACAATTCCATAAGACACTAGGTTGGTACTAATATTCAGGTTTATTCTGCCTTCTGCATCTGTGGGGTACTCAAGAATTACAGAGAGGGGAAATTTATGCTACTTTCTTCAGCAGTCGTGTTGTCTGGGAAGGGCTGGCTGTAAGTAAACTCGTTCCAAATTTTTAACACAGCTTGAGTGCAATTATTTTGAGTGAATCAAAACTGGAAAGGGCTGGGCTGACAGGCCAGAAGGAAAAGGCACCAAAGGATTCTCCTTCTGGAACCCTCTGAGAAGAGGCTGCGGCTCTTCTGTTGGGGGGCTGAGGGATGGTTGGGGAAGCCAAGTGACTGAGGACTAATGGGGAAAGCCGTGCTGACTGGTGCTCACCCAGCCATGGCGGATGCAAATACCTCAGGGGAACAAGCAGCAGCCAGAGTTGGAACAGGGAAGCTGGTGGTACAGAAGAGCAGGCGGGACCCCTGAACATGTTACAGTCCGGCAAAGATGGAGTGGGGAGTGGCCGGCTGGGGGCGCTGGGAGGGGCAATGGGATGCAGGATGCATCTTTAAACCACATGACTGATGGCTTCTTGACCAGAGGCCAGACGCCGTCCTCAGACTCTCGGGCTTCTATAAACCTTGGCAGGAAGAGAGGGGAGGGCACGGGTTCTGTGCCCCCAGATGTGTTAAGGGGGAATTAGAGACAGGGAAGCCCAGCTCTGTTGCGCAGGAAAAGGGCGTCTACAGGAAGCCCAAACTGAAAATGAAAACAGAAGTTGGGTTAATGAATGGATGGATTAATGTCAAAAAAAAAAAAAGGTTAGAAGAAAATGTCATGATGACTAATGGATAAATTAGAATATAGCTGTGTTAGATGGTCTTAAGGCCTTATTGCACTGGCTTCTGGGAACATGCTTTCTCTCTCATTCACCCACACACCTCTGAGTGGCGACCACAGTGGCATTAGCTAGTAAAACAATTATCAACAGCCACAGGAATACTTCTCCCTTCTTAATTACTAGGTCCTGACTAGTGCCCCCCACCCAGACACCCTGTAGAGGAATACCTTTAGCAAATCTCCAGGTGGCCTCAGGCCACGGCACAGCGCGCCAGGCTCTCAGCCACTGAGTGCCTCGCCCCATAGGGAAAGCAGAGGAGGGAGAGGTTTCACCTTCGGAGATACCCAGTCCACTACCTGGTACCCCTTGGGCAAGATCTGTTCGAGAAGTGTCTGCGGGCAGTAACTGGGCTCTGCACTAGGGTCCGACCACAGTCACCTGAAAACCTGAACTATGGAAATCCATTATTGGTTTGTGTTCACACTGTACTTTGAACTTTCTCCCATTTAAACTTCATCCTCGTGACGCAAGTTTGACACATGAGGAGGCTGAGAAACACCGGTGAGGCCAACTGACTTGCCTGAGGTCACAGAGAAAGAGTCACAACCAAGAGGAGCAGAGCCCAAATCCCTTGGCTGCTTGATCAAGACTCTTTCCTTCACGCCACAGTGTCCCTGAGAACTCCATGCCTGTGGATCTAAGCCCCTGGTTATTTTTTACCTGAACACATTTATCTCATTAAATAAAGATATTGGGGAGGGACAGTTAAAAGCATATGCTGGGTATGTTTGTACAGTCACTTCCTCAGAGTGAATACATCCACACCTACACACACTCACACACACACACACGCATGTGAATGGCAGTTTATACCAGGAACGAGGAGTTTTGCATTCTTGTTCCACTTCTGCCACTAACTCGCTATGTGAGCCTTGGTAAGTCTCTTAAATTCCCCACTCCTCCATTTGTTCATCTTGTCAACTGGAGATCAGCCCTTCCTCCTCTACCTCACGGGACTGTTGTAATGTGAAAATGAGGTACCATTCGGAAAAACACTTTGAATAGTATGAAAATGTAATAAAAATGCTCAGCTCTATTTTTCTTCTTTGTCTACTTCCTAGGGGAAGAGAAACCTATAGAACACTGCAACGGCCTATGTCCTGGGCTGCATGGGAAGGCTGAAATATTTTGATATGTGTGTACCGTCCATGCACTGGGCACCCCCAACCAAGGGTCAAGGGGCCAGCAACCACTGAGACATAGCACCTGCAACTGTGTGAGGGTCACAGAGGAAGGATTTCTCTTGCAATTGCAGACAGCTGCCAGTAGTGCCTCAAGCCATTTCAAAACCAGCAAGAACAGTAAACCTCACTCTGCCTGCACTCTAGTTAATGAGGGGTGGCCTTTGTGATCCACCCCTGAAATGAGGGCTGTGGGGAATGGACGGGTTGCCTTTGCTGCTTTCAGACCCCAGGGAGCCAAGGCCTCCTTCCCCTATTTGGTTTGGAACTGCTTTTGTGGTGTGCTGGCGAGAAGCATGCCAGAAAAAGCCAACCTACTCAGGGTCGGGGTTGGCTGTTCCCACTGTTTGCCAATTGCCTCTCACTTGTAAAGTATGGCTTTAATTATAGTTTTGCCAGGATTCATTTTAGTAATGGCCATTACCAATGATTTACTCAGGGAAAGCTGAACCAAATTGTGTCAAAGAGCGTTAATTTGGGTTTCATTAACTGAAATCTAACTGAACAGGATGCATCTTTCCTGTTGTCCTCATTGAAAATGGGGGGGCCAAAGAAAATACACGTGAACTGAGTGTCAGCCTCTGTGCTGGGCACTGGGACTGCAGCCATGGACAGACGCTGTCGGAATTGAGAGTCTTCCTAGGTGGAAACCTGCTGTTTCATTCAAGTCAGCTAACAGGGCTCCAAGGCTTGCCTTTAAGCCAGACAATAAGTCATTTCATTGTTCTTTTCGGGTTGTTTCCTTTGGCCCAATTTCACGGGCCTTATGTTTCAGAAGCCTCTATGGACTTCCTCTTCGGGATTTGCTTGAAAGTAGGATGTTTTGCCAGCTGCCCAAAGTCCCCAGTGCAGTAGCTGCAGCAATTAGTTTGGTGACTAACAGCAGGCTCTCCATTTAAATCATAAACTCCACGGGTGAGTGGGGAGAAGTCTTCTCAATATTTTATAGTCCCTGATCCAAACAAACCAAATGTAAAAGGCATTTATGAGACAACCGGGGTATTCTGAACACTGACTAGAAATTTTATGTGAACGAATTGTTAATTTTGGGGGTGTGATAAGGGTGGCGTTGTCGTTATTTATTTATTTTTTTTAAGAGTCATGAGCTCTTAGAGATACATGCTGAAGTATTTACAGATGAAATGATATGGGTTTTGCTTTGCAGTAATCCAGCCGGTTTGGGGCAGCAGATAAGACAGGATTGGCATATGTTGACAGTTGTTTGGGGGCTGTGTTGTGGGTACGTGGGGCTGCATTGTACTGTCCTCTCTCTTCTTTCGTTCCTGTTTGAAAGTTTCTATGGTAAAGTTTAACAATGGTAATAAGCCTAATTATGTTAGATTTTAAATATTTATGTTCCTCCCCACTCACTACCTGAGTCTAGTTAAAAAGATAGAAGCAGCTTAATCATTGCTATAACCAGCCTATAAACTATGTGATGCCAGGGGTTGCTTTATTCACTCCTGCAGACACAACACCTAGCCCTGAGGAATCCATCTTACCAACGGTTACCTGCTTACCTACTTATCAAAGGTGTTCATGAAGCCGGTACTTGTAGAATTAAATATTCTATAATATCTGAGAACCTTCATTTTCTTCCACTTTTATTATGGTTTTGGGGGCCAAACGAAATTAGAGAACTTGAACCCCTCAGGTAAGAACAGCCACCAGAGGGAAACAGAGAAGCAAGTTTCCGTTGGCTCAAAACATTCCCAAACCTGGGCGCCAAGGCTGACCATGACGTTGCAGGACAGGGTTTGTGAACTCAACAGTTCCCCTCGTCACAGCAGTTTAGTTAATTTTGAAAGTAATGGTGAAGGCGCCTTTAGAAAAAAAATGGCCAAAATTGAAACTTCAAATATTGATCACAGGATCCACCTATGCTACCTAGCTGTTCTAGCAGCAAAAGTCTGAAAACACCCCACTTTTAATCAGGAAGGCAAACATTCCCACATGTATACTTGAAATCACACCAGCCTATTTCTTCATATTATAAGTCACAAGAGAATACCAGCTAGAACAATGAAGCAGCTTCTTTGATATTAGATATGTGTGTTGGGCAGGGGGTGGGACTTGGGGAGATGTGTTCTAGAAGCCACTGCCAGTTCTATTTAGAGTTAATAAAGCTTACCGGGACCCTGGGTCTCATGCAGCATGCAGCAAACAGCAGAGTTAACTGTAAAACAGTAAAAGCTGATGAAGATGGAGTGAGCTTGGGGAGAAATCAAACATTATGAGTTGACACAAACAATGAAGAGTTAGAGGTCAAAGGAGATTAGGAGGAGTGGGGAGGGGAAGAAGGGAGGGTGTGCTGGTAGGGACCCCCGAAACACCGGTACTCTTTCTTAACCTCTTTAAGGGCAGCCAAAGGAAGTTCTCAGTATGTGACTCTATTAGATCCAATCACCATCTCTCAAGAAGAAATGCTTCTACCCCTACTTCCACCCTCAACCCCCGCCCCCCATCATCACCACGGGACAAGAGTGACACAGGTCTAATGATGGGTCTTCCGGAGGTTAGCCAACTGTTCAGGGAATTACATAAAAAGCCCACGCCTGGGGCCACTTATATATCTGGAAATATGGAAGAGGACAGGCTGTTTCGTCAGGCTCTCTTGTTAATAGGAGATGCCTCGTGCCCGTGAGGTTTTCACTCATCTCAAAATTGGAAAAGGGTGCCATCACCAACTCCAAATATTCCTGGAGACTGGAGAGACATGTCTCCCTATATGGGGTCCTCTGCCTGGGCGTGGGGTGGCAGTCAGTTAATTGAGGGCAACGAGGAGAAAGCCTGGTCTGGGAGGAACTTCCGCTGAACAGCTCAATTGGGACTATTTATAGTTGAGTGTCAGTGGGGTCCCAACAAATGAATTTCCTAATTCCTGCCAGCAGGCTGTGAAACTGCCCCAGGGACTGAGTTAACAAACACCACAGGATTATGAAGGCAGCAGGTTAGAGCCGGAAGACAAATTTAGACTTTTCTGATCTTAAAAATAGGAATCCATTCCTGCTGGTGCAACTAACACAAGTCAGTTAATATACAGTGCATCCAAAGAGGCTTTTTTCGGGCTAGTTGAACTTTATCTATCAGGTAATACCACAAAAAGTTAGTCTGTGACTTTGACATATAGTGTGATTCAGTAACAAAAAAATCTCTGGACTAATTGGTGAAAATACCCAAATTACACTTTTGAAAAAAGAATATTCAGATGGCAAAACTGAGTGCCTTTAAATATAAGATATTTTACTGTTGTATTTTATCGTTGGTGAAATGTTATACTGTTTTATCCTTAAGTGATAAGCCAGGCACAGAGGAAAGGATGTTTCCGCCTTCTGGCAAGTATCTAATAGTTGAGTCCAGCAACAAGTGGCTAAGAACAGAAGGCAATGACCAGGGACATGTTTCAGATCCTCGGGCCGCTTTAGTAAGGACACTGCTTGACACTGCAAATGAGGGCTCCTCCAGTCACACTGCACAAACAACTAGAGCACAAGGGACCACCGGATATTTTCCTGGTGTTGTACAGGTCCCGTCGGAAACGCTTTTCTCTTCTCTGGTTCTGGGATAAGGGATGGATAACTTCAGCAAGCAAGGCCTGGGCTTGGGTCAGGGATATTAACCCACATGGTAACCAAGAGCTCATGCTATCCTGCCTCACCAAACGCCAGGGGAGACGGATTGTACAGTCATCCCCGGGGTTGAGGGTGGTGCCCACGGAGGATACTAGCATCTGAGGGTTCCCCACCAAGTCCCCGGTACCCCAGGCTGGGAACAACCAAGCAGCCAAGAGGGAGGGACGGGAAGGGGTAAGAAATCAGGACCAGGTTGCAGCCTTCAGCGGTTGGCCGCAGCCGTGAGAACTGAGGGAGGGGCGAGGGGGGCTCCAGGCATGGAGAGGTGAACCACCTCAGACCTAGGACAAGCGAGCAGGCCTGTGAGCTGGATCGGCTCCAACCTCCCGGGGGAAAGAGGGTGCCCAGAGGCTCCTGCTACCCTCTCTCTGCCCTTCTTTCTGTTCAGCTCTTTCTTGTAACTTTGCAGCTTCTCGTTGTTTCCTCCCTTCTTCTTTCTCCTGTCTCACATTCCTTTTGCTTTTCCTCCCCCTTTCCCTCCCTCTCCTCCTACCTTGAGTTTGCAGGGTTTTCCCAAGCGGGCCGAGCAGAGGGGCTGGGCCTCTGGGGCCACACACCGCCCTCCCCTACTCTCAGCTCCCCAAACTCAGGGAATCCGAAGGTCCAGTGGGGACACCGAGACCAGTTACAGGGGCCCAAAGGAGCCTATCAGCCCACAGCTGGCCTCTATCACCGCCCTGAGGGGACGAGCAGGAGGGGAGAGAGGCCCTCGCCCCAGAGCAGCCCACTACTTACTTCTTCTTCTCTTTGTCTCTTTTCAGAGTCTGTGCGCCTCCAGCCTGGGAGCCCTGGGACTGGAGCAGCTCGGCTGCCGTCTTTCTCTGCTTGAAAGCGTTCACTTCATCGTCCAGGGATTTCTTCTTATCCTCCAGCTTCTTCTTCTCGTCCTGGTGTAGCTTCTTCAGACGGTCAAACTTCTCGTGCAGCTGGCGGGGAAGCACAGGGAGTTTGGGGAGACCCCCCGCGAGGAGATCCCAGCTGAGCCCGGGGGTGGGGTGGGGACGGGCAGGCTTGCGACCCTCAGGACCCTGGGACCTGACGAGACATTTCTGCCAGGGACGGCTATGATGGCACCAAAGGGCACCATGTTCTGGAGAGTTCTCTTCTGCCATTTTACCTCTGTGTTTCTGCTCCGGAATATGGTCAGGGAACCGTGCATTCTGCTTAATCAAGCATTTGGTTTAAAAGAGTCCCCATAGTTACTACATATGGATAAAAATAGCATCAGTGATAATATAGAACATTTACTGAGTGCTTATTATAGGCCAGGCACTGACTTTTATAAGCACTTTATATGTATTAACTCATTTAATCATCACAACAACCCTATGAGGCAGATTCTGTTATTGTCTGCATTTTATAAGGAAACAGAAGGTATGAGAAGTTAAGGAATTTGCCCGAGGTCAACTCATTATTTTTATTTATTTGTTTGTTTGTTTGTTTATTTATTTATTTTTGGCTGCGTTGGGTCTTCCTTGCTGCGCGCAGGCTTTCTCTAGTTGTGGCGAGCGGGGGCTATTCTTCGCTGCGGTATGCGGGCTTCTCATTGCGGTGGCTTCTCTTGCTGCGGAGCATGGGCTCTAGGTGCATGGGCTCAGTAGTTGTGGCTCGCGGGCTATAGAGCGCAGGCTCAGTAGTTGTGGCGCACGGGCTTAGTTACTCTGTGGCATGTGGGATCTTCCCGGACCAGGGATTGAACCTGTGTCCCCTGCCCTGCATCGGCAGGCAGATTCTTAACCACTGCGCCACCAGGGAAGTCCTTCAACTCATTCTTTAGATGATTATATAATGACATCTCTCTCAATATGAAAGGGGCCCCTGCCTTTTCTTATTCCCTCCAATCAGGGAGGATCATGGGGAGTTGCAGAGAAAACTTCAGCAATGCCGAAGCTGGTCAAAGAAAACACTTGTCCTTGGACACGGAAGGAGATAAAAGAATTTTAGAAAATGGGATGAGTGCAGAAACCTCAGCTTTGATCAAGGAGAGGTTTAACTAGCCCTGAATAGAGCCAGAGACCCAAAGGAGAAGAGCAAGAATATTCTGGCATGCCACTGTGATAAGTGGATCAGAGAGCTAGGGGTGTAGGTGGTAACAAACTAGGATGTGATAAACTACCCTGAATAGTAAGAGCAGCCCAAGCATCATTGCACTTTCTTTTGAGGATTCAGGAGGAAATGGAGGGTTCTGCAGCACTCACAGTACACCGTGAAGGAGGTCAGGTGTCCTACAGGTATCTGGGACTGTCACTGAGTAAGGGGTGGTGGATGACAGACCCGCTGTGCAAACCAGCTTTCTCTAGTCACTTGGGGTAGGCTGGTGGTGGAAGCTCTGCTGATCAGTTGCTTTCACCTGGCTTTTGTTCACTGGCCTTTCATTCATTTTCTTTATCGTTGAGATCCCCTCACCTGTCTTCCTAAAAGTACTGGGTGATATTTTTCTTTTGAAAAGTGAAACTGAAATGAAGTCCAAGTCTCTTGCCATGGGCTTTGGCAATAACACCGGACAGCAGATTAAAAGAGGAAGAGACTTGGGAAGTAATTAAGTGCTTCCTTTCTTTATGGGTTTCGAGGCCCAGAGAGCTGAAGCAGTTGCTGACAGGACCAAAACTGCGGCTGAGGCCAATTAATCTGGCAGCAGTAGGGGAATCGGTAGTGGGACCTTGGAGGCAAGGAAATGGTTAGAGGGCTAAATGCACTCTATTAGTCACGGCTTAAGTAATGAAAACTCCAGATAGACCATCAAGCCTTAGTTTAAAAACTCGCTAGAGCCGCACAAATGTTTCTTTAACGCTAGCATGAAATGGAACAGAATATTCAAGTGGATGGGGAAACGCACCAGCTGTCACTGGTTTAGGATTCAGCAAGGTACCCAGGACCCCCTGGGACCATCTTTCCTCAAGGCCCTCCGTGCAGGCAGGACGGGGCAGGACTGCGAAGAAAGTGATCGACTGTCCCTACTGGGCTCCGAACTCCCAGAAAGCAGGGGAAAATATCAGCCCGCCCCTGACCTCGAGGGGCTAGGTCAGGTCTTGACTCTTGAGTGGGGCTGCCCAATAGAACTTTCTGTGGCATGAGGGTTGAGCATTTGAAATGTGGCTAATGCAACTGATAAACTGAGTTTTAAACTGTACTTAATTTCAATTCATTTAAATTTAAATAGCTACATGGGCTAGCAGCTACCATATGGGACAGTGCGGCTCTAGTGAACTAAATGACAGAGAATGAGAAAACATCCCGGCCTTGGGGAATGAGGGATGGAGAAGACACAGATCTCACAGCCTCCTCTGTGCCAGCCAAGGCATGGCTACGGATGCTGTGCCCCATTCCTGCCCGGAGGCTGCAAGACTCCCCCCAGCTGCTCTCTTGGGGCAGAAACCCCTGTCTTGCCCAAGTTCAGCCTCCTTTTCCTTCCCACCTGGCACGCAGGCTCACATTTACCTCTTTTTCTGCCTCTTTAAGTTCAGCTTCTTTCTCTTTGACTCTCTGGACGAACATCTGTCTCATCTCCTCTTCTTTTTTCTGGAGCTCCCCTAGGAACTCATTCCTTTTGGCCTCATACGTCTCCTGTAAACTGCGAACATGGTCAGGTTAATTCCCCTGCCTTTGGAATGGCTCCTGTTCACTGAAAACTGGCCCCAGGGATCCTCCCTGGGTTCTCCCACCCTCTCTCCCTCAGTTCTGTGGGACGTGCAAAAGCAGAAGCACAAAGCTGTGGGCACCTGGATTGGCACGTGACAGCAGGGTCACAGGGTGCTGTGGGGTTATGGGGCCACCCTGGTGAACCCGAGAGATATCTGGAACTGGGAGTGACTTAGAACACCTGCTTCTATACCCTGAGTTACAGATAAAGAAAGAGGCCCAGAGAAGTGAGGTGACTCGCTCAAGATCACACAGCTAGTTAGAGGCAGAGCTGAGACCGGAAGCTGGGTTTTGTCTCATAATCTAGGTCCTTCCACCTGCACTATGCTGCCAGGTCCTGGCTCTGAAACTGATCACATTGATGAACGATTTCAACAAACACTTGATGAGACTCCACCGTGTGCTGGACACAGAAATAAGTGATACTATGCTAGTCACTCAATATCTAGAGCCAACAGCCACTGTGCCTGCCAAGGAACTCACAGTCTAGTGGGAGATGCCTGGGTTAAGTCTCCCTGCCCCCGGCCTGGACTTAGTTTTAAAGAAATAGGAGTTAGCCTGGTGAAGAGGAAGAGGATGTGTGCTCCGAAGAGGGCAGCCTGTGGAAGGGCACATGTGGAGAAGGAATGGCACACCTGGCTGGAGTAGTGGGAGATGAGATTCCTGAGTGTGGCAGGAGAGAGCAGGCATTGGATGCCATGTTAAGACTTAGATGTTTTAAGCAGGGCTGACTTGATCCATTTTGAAAATGGGAAAGACCACTCTGGGCATTGCATGAAGAACGGACTTTCCAACAAGCCAAGTAAGAAATGACAGGATCTTAACGGCAAGGGCTGGGAAGGAATGTGGGAATGGGAGACAAGCGAGGGAAGCAGAACTCCCAGGACTCGGGAGGAGTCAAAGATGATTCTGGTTTTTCGACTTGGGCAACCAGGTGGATGGTGGGGCCATGTACTACGACAGGGAACACTGGAGAAGGAGTACGTTTAAGAGGGAAGGAGATGAATTAAATTTGAGACAGCTTGAGTTTCAGGTACATCCTCTATGGGACAGCCAAGTGAAAATATCCAGTAAGCAGTGGGATCACTGGGTTTGGAGCTCAAAAGTAAGATGTTAGCTTGCGAGTAATCTATTTCTAGGTGGTAATTAGGGCTGTGAGAGTAGAAAGAACCAGCTGCAAAGAACATAGAGAGTGAAAGGAGCAGAGGCCATCAGAAAGAACAGGGAAAGGAAGAAGCTGAACAAAATGAACCTGCCGATGAGGCTTCGAAGGAGTAGTAGCGCGCGCGAGAGGGCTGAAACCAGCCAGACCAGTGCGAGAAAAGCCAACGGCAGAGAGAATTTCGGGAAGGAGGCAGAGGGGACGAGTATCAAATGCTATGTTGACATTAAAAAAAGATGGGACTCAGAGGCCACAGTGGAATTGGCCGTGAGTATGGGACTGCTGACCTTGGAAAGAGGCGTCTGCATTCAGTGGTGCAGTGGAGGTAGAAGCCAGTAAATACAGAACAATTCTTTCCCTTTCCCATCAGAGCCGAACTCCTTGACAGGGCGGAGGCTGGTGACAAGGAGCAGGGTGAGGGAGAGTTTCTTTAGGATGAGAATGTCTGCCTGCAACATGGGAAGGAGCCAGCAGAGAAAACGTGCAGAGGGCAAAGACGCGGGAAACAGAGGTAGTCAGGATGGAGCCGACCTAGGAGGGGAGGGGACTAGATGACACCTCTTCCCCCGCAGGTGCAGATTAAAGCTGTCGGAAGGGAAGGAGGGAGAAAGCAAAGGCAACGCCCACCAGAGAGACCAGCATGTTTTCCTCCAACTCCAGGGGCTCCGGCAGCCCCTGCCCATGAAAGGGGCATTCACTCGCCCCTCCAGAACCAGGCATCCCCAAAGGAATGGCTATGCTTTGCCCCCAGGTTGGCTTTCTGCTGTGAACAGGTACTGTGGGATCTCAGAGGCCATTTGAAGGCCACCTTATCCCACAAGCATCCCCCTTACTTGCTTATCGAGGCCTGACAGTTCCTGAAAGGGGACCTGAGCTCCAATAAAGGACACCACACGGTAATTTACAATGTGGGGCTTACGTCACACATCACGCGTCCAGATCAAACACTTAAACATATAGCTCCCATCAGCATAGTTATTTGAAAGCATTTGAAGCAATGTTTTCAAAAACATTCCTCTTCTCTGAAAGCATCTTAGATTCTGATTTGAAATGTCAATGATTATTAACATCCTGTGGTCAAAACAAAACTTGCCCTTGAACACAAACACTAAGGACGAAAGCGAATGAAGAGCCGGAAGTTCATCAACACTTGTGCGATGACTGCTGCCTGGTTCCATCTGGTTTTGATACCGGGGAGGGGGCTAAAGAACAGACTGGAAACCCGACAGAGCAGAAGGAGCCTGATGTAGAAAGTAGGGCAGTGGCCAGACACAAACTGCCACGTGGAGGAACAAGGCCCGGGCTCAGGGCTCGCAGCTGCCGTGTGAATGCTTGTGGCAGCAAGACAATCGGCCTTGCCATCCCCTGGCCTCCTCCCTGCCCCCACCCTTGTAAGCAGGACAGCAATGCTTACCAAGCCTGTCCTGCCACAGCTCCCCTGGCAGGTGTGCCAAGGCAGAGAAGGGATGGGCAAGTGGAAGTGGCGAGCGACTTAGCCCTGTGGCTCCAGGTCTGGGCACCCGTGTCTCACCTCCCCTGTGAATTCTCCAGGGCAAGGCTTCCCCACCGCCGCCCCCCCCCCCCCACATCGTGTGCGCTGAGCTGAGCTGGGCCGGGCTGGTGGGAGAGGTACCTGAAGGGTTTGCTGTCGGGGTCGGTGTCCTTAAAGCCCATCTCCTCCAGCTTACAGCGGCGGTACAGCTCATAGTGCCGGCTGTGGGTCTGCTCCCGGAGGTCCTCCATGTTGATCCGGATCAGCATCTCCCGCAGCTTCACAAAGTCGCAGTGGGCTTCATTTTCAACTGCATAGCAGCAGTTGGGGTATTGGAAAGGAAGGTCACAAGAAGCAGAAATGGACAAAACGAGACGGGAAATGTCTAACAGTGACATTGCCTTTCAATCTGTGTATATAGAGCTCGCAAATTTGCCTCCTAATTGGCTTTTCTACTAAAAAGGCAAATGAAAAGTTACAAGAATGACAGTAATGGAAAACTGCAATACCATAAAAATATCTAAGAAGGCATTCATTAGCACCTCAACCCAAATTCACCCATCAGACATTCACAGGAATGTTTGCTCCGCACCACTTTTAGGACGATGGCAAATGCACATTCAACCATCCATCTGATAAATACTTGCAGAATCTCTGTTCCCAGGATTGTGTGAGGCACTGGAAATTCAGAAACATGGAGTCTTGCCCGTAGGAGCTTCCAGTTTAGTGGAAGAACATAATACAATGCAAAAATTACCAACATGGAGGTATATAGCCAAGGTGCAACAAAAGCCCAGAAAAGCCCGGGGGCCTGAGAACTCCAGGGAGAGTGAAGGCTTCAACAGAGAGCTGACAGACCCCTAAGATGACTCTTGAAGGAAGGCTAGGAATTAATCAGGCAAATAAGGGACTCATCCTTGCAAGATCTCAATGAGGTTAGG
The DNA here is from genome assembly GCF_028021215.1 of Eschrichtius robustus. Taxonomy (NCBI): domain Eukaryota; kingdom Metazoa; phylum Chordata; class Mammalia; order Artiodactyla; family Eschrichtiidae; genus Eschrichtius; species Eschrichtius robustus. The sequence goes on from NC_090845.1 coordinate 105,540,645, forward strand.
CAAGGTTACACAGCTAGAAGTCGCAGGGTTAGGACTGCAATCCAGGTCCTCTAAAGGAGAGACAAAGGCTATGACCAGGTGCCAAAGTCCAAAGAATAAGGGGGAAGAACTAGGACATCAAGAGATGACAGTGACAAGGAGGGATGTGGACCACAGGTGTGGCCCATCTGGATGGTAGAAGCTTCAAAGGAGGTGTCTTTAGAGGGTGGATAATGGCCTGATGGCAGCAATGATGGCCAGGACAGAGTGGGCCCCACTTTCCAGCCTGAGAGAACAAGCCCCCTCCTCAAAAGAGTGTGGCAAAGGTCTGCGTTTGGGGCAGTGGCCAAGAAGGACAGAGGTGTGGACCCGATCCCAGCAAAGGGATTTCGGGTCATGAGCAGTGCTCTGGCACGTGTCTCCATGGCTCCACCTTGCTGGAATGGGGAGATGTGGCCTGACCACGTTGGGACAGTAGCATCTGAGATGATGAACAGTCACCCCGGATTCTGTCTCACGGGTCTGGGAGAAGGTCGTGGGGACAGGGAAGGAGACGGGGATGACAGGGTGGGGCAGGGTTGCAGCAGATTGCATTGCGGTCATCAGAGCAATCGTTCCAAAGCCCAAATCAGCTCACATAACCCCTTCGCTTAAGACACACTGCCTCTGGGAGAAAGCCCCTCGCTGTCATAGAACATATCAGCGTTAAGCCAGGCAACTCCTCAGGACAATCTCCTCCTCCATCCCTGGAGAGTGGTCCCTGATGGCCAGTCACAAGGAGTGACTCCAAGGCCCCTGCAAGGCCCAGACAATGCATGGCTTCTCTCACTCAAACAGAACCACGAACTCCGACTTGCAAGAAACACTTGGAAAACCCCCTTTGTTGGTTGGGTGTGGGGTGGTCTGAATCGGAGTATGTCATTGGGACCACGTCTGCTAGCTTCTCCTCATTTCACCTCAGGTTCCTGTCTCTCAGACTCCAAAATTCACTCCCAGGGTGGGACTGTTGGTCCAGAAAGCATTTGCAAATGTTCTGGGAGGAGCATCCCCAGCCCCAGATGGTAGAGAAGACCAAAACCTAGCATGGTTCTGATGACCAGAATTGTCCTTACCCGCGGAAAAGCCAGCTATCGCCGGAGGGTGTCTGGCGTGACCCAGAGCCTGCCAGCCTTTGATGTGATGTGTGGACAACTTCCCACCAGCTTCTGGTTGTTTGCTCAGTGGCCGGAATGAGTTTACAGTAAACCAGCCACCCTCTCACACACGGTGCCCCTGCCGTCTGCCGCTCAGCAAATGGCTGGAGACTCGGAGGACCAGACACCTCTTACACCCATGGCAATGTCCTGGGCCTTATCCACTGAACTGACTAGTACCAAAGGTAACTTACTTAATATGTGTCAGGCAGACCACAAAAGGAAATTTCCTCAGCCCGTAGGCAATACGTCTGTTTTTAATTTGCAAAATAATCATACATACAAAAGAGTGCTTGAAATGTACAATTTAAAGGTTTTAAAAAAAAAAGAACACCGATGTATCCACGGCCGAAGTGAAACATTACCAGTGCCCTAGAAGTCCCTTTGTGTCCCTGATCTCATGCCTCTCCTTCCCTGCAACAAGACTTAACCACTAGCCTGAGTTGGGGATTTATCCTTCCTTTGTTTTTCTTTATAGTTTTACCACTTATGCATGAATTCCTAAAGTTTAGTTTTATCTACTTTTGGAATCCATATAAATGGAATCACACAGCCTGTCTTCTTCTATGATTTACTTAGCTCAACATTATGTTTCGGAGATGCATTGCTGTAGATGTAACTATAGTCCATCCATTTTCGTTGCTGAATAATATTGCATTATTTGAACATTCCACAATTCACCCAATCTATTTTTAATGGCTATCTGGCTTGTTTCTAATTATTTGCTATTACGAACAATGCTGCTGTGGACATTGTTGTCTGTCTCCTGGTACACTCAGGCGAGTACACATGCTTTCTCACACACTCCTTCCTACCTTACTCCAAGTACATTTATTTTTGTTTTAAGAATGCCTTCTCCATTACAGACAAAGAGAGCCTGGCTCACCGCAGAGAATCCAGGTATGGAGCCAGAGTTTGCCTGCTGGCAACGCCTACAGATGTTTAAGGCCCAAGCTGAATGAGTAGAGACTGGGGACAAGTTAGGGACTGGTCACACAGGGGCTGGGGACAAGCAAAGAGACAGACAGAAGGGGAGGATCCCTGAGCGCAGCCCCCCTCTCCTGGAAATTCACTCACCCTGCACCGTGCCCCAGGGGTACTGCCGTGCCTTCATCATCTTGTTCCCTATCTTCAGTTCTTCTGTGCTGCCAATGACAGCAAACGGCAGGTGGGCCTGGAACAGGAGGCAGACAAAAGCTCTGAACTCCAGGGAAAGGCACTGAGCGACCCCCAGTTCAGCTGCTGGTCATCACCGGGGCCTCGGCGCTCCAGCTGCAGTGTCCCTTACTGTCGCCATCATCAAGAGGCCTTTCTTAAGCTCCCGAGCTGTGTAGGGAGAACAGGCCTAGTCCAAGCTTCTGCTGTTCAGAAATTCACAATCGAAGGTAACAAGGACATGGCCGAGTGCGTAGGGAACAAAGACAGTAAATAAGCAGAATAATAAGCAGATACACAGATTAGCCAGCTAGTCAGTCTTCACAGTTGCCGAGGGGAAGAGCCTTTGGAGCGCAGGTGAGTGGGATGAGGAGGGCTATGTGTGGAGAGAGACTGAAGGAGAACCAAGGGGCTGGGATCACTGCACCCCTTCCCAGAGTGTGACAGCGCCGAGAATAGGCACATACGGAGACCACACTGCTTGCTGACTGAGATGGACACTCCTGGTTCTCATCCTTCCCCAGAGCAAGAGCTCGCACTGAACTCCTGAGCCTAGAAGTCAGGTCCCCAAGTATTTACCCACGTGCCCATCCCTGTGCGGAGTTCTGTGTCAGGGGCTGCAAGGGGAACAAAAGGAGTTGAAGATACACTCTCTCACCCTCTGGGAGCTTACACTCTGGTTGGGGAAGACTGAATTACATACCCCAAATCACATGAAACAGAATATGCCCAAGGGCTCAAGTGTATGGTCTGGTGCCCTGCACACAGTAGGTGCTTAATAAATACTCCTTGAATGGCAGTGGCACGACCACAGGAATAGCAGAGGAAAGAAAAGTACAAATGCTTGCAGGGGAGGGGGGTAATGAGGAGCGAGGCCCGGAGAAGAGGCAGCCGCCCCCAGCTGGTAGCGTGGGACCTGGGACACCGGCACTGCGCCCCATTCCACAGGGAGCCGGCCAGGTTATAAGTCTGAGTCACCACTGGCCAAATGGAAGCACTGAATAAATACTGTTTACAAACCAGGTGATCCTGGGTGGAGTTTTAGCCAAAAGGGCTTTACACAGAGAAGGAAAAAGTCCACTGGAACAAGCTTTCTTAGCCTGCTTGGAGAAAGAGGCTTCGATCTCAGATATTCTGACCCACTTGTTCACTCATCCAGTCTACAAATATTTACTGAGCTGCTACTATGTGCCAGGCATTAAGAAGAATACAACGGGGCTTCCCTGGTGGCGCAGTGGTTGAGAATCTGCCTGCTAATGCAGGGGACACGGGTTCGAGCCCTGGTCTGGGAAGATCCCACATGCCGCGGAGCAGCTGGGCCCGTGAGCCACAACTACTGAGCCTGGGCATCTGGAGCCTGTGCTCTGCAACAAGAGAGGCCGCGATAGTGAAGAGGCCCGCGCACCGCGATGAAGAGTGGCCCCCGCTTGCCGCAACTAGAGGAAGCCCTCGCACGGAAACGAAGACCCAACACAGCCAAAAATAAATATAAAAATAAATAAATACATAAAAGATTACTATTTAAAAAAAAAAAAAAGAAGAATGCAACACCGAAAAAGCTCAGAGCCTGCCCCTGGCGAGTGCACAGTGTGGTAGGGGAAAGACGCACCAACAATGATAATACAGTAAAGGTCCAGACTATGAACAGAGGCTTGAGGGCTGGAGGAACTCAGAGGAAGGAGAAGCTAATTCCGTGGGAAGTCAAAGCAGGCTTCATGGAATAGGTAGTAGCAATCGTACTAACAGGATTGGGAGCTATGGACCTGATACTAGCAGCAGCTCTGTTTCCCACGTACCAGGTGCTCTACGTTGCATTATCTCATGGAATCTTTACAACACTAGGAGGTAGGTATTCTTATTATCCCCATTTTATAGAAGAGGAAACTGAAGTCCAGAAGGGCTAAATGACTTGCCAGCAGCTACACCGTAGTAAGAGGCAGAGCTAGGGGTGGAATCCAGGTCTCTCTGACTTCAAAGCCCACCCCTGCTGGTCTACCACTCCCTTTTGGGGGGTTCGAGCAGCAGATGAGGGGCGCACTCTAAACCTCGGGGGTGAACTGGCCATGCAAGGCCAGATTGTAAGAGGCAGTTGAAATCTGATCTCACAGCCAATCCTTCCTTTCCATTCTCCTCTAACTCTGCACCGCAAGAATGTTCTTCAGAGTGGAAGAACACAGGCGTTAGTCAGGAGCTCAGACCCAGGACATCTGCTAACCCCCCGAGGTGCTTGGCCATCCGGCTGAAGCAGCTCCCCCTTCACCCCCTCTCAGCTGCTCTCCAATGATCATCTCAGGTGTTCCTACACCCCTTCCCACTTCAATGACTGTCCCTGAAATGGGGACAGAGGACAGAGGGAAAGATGAGGTTATGGATATGGAAGGTGGGTGAGGGGTGGAGGTGGGAAATGTTTCATCAGTCCTAGCAGGGGACCGATCACGAGGATCATTGGGTGTGCGACATATGGAGCATGGGGTGGGGGGCAATGAAATCCTGAAAACTCTGCCTAAGTGCCAGAGCGTCTGTGACCTCTGCCAGCTGGCTTTGCAGGGGCGTCATCTGGACACAATTCATTCCCCCTCAGAGACCCAAGACACGTCGGGAGCCTCAAATCCACCCCCAAACACTTTCAAGGAAAAGGCTGCCCCTCCTGCAGAGAGCCCAAAGCTTCAGTCACACGAAGGGGCAGTCATGGCAGAGGGCTAGACCGAGGGAGGAAATGTTGCATCATTCTCACGCATCCTGGGCTCTCGGCTGAAAGTGATGGAGGAGGAGGGCATGTGAAGTGGGAAGTACTTCTCTGGGCTTAAGAGCAAAAAAAGAAAAAAAAAATCCAAGAAGAGAATAAAGGCATTAAAAAATGTCAGTATTCCCTTGGGTCTGTTATTTTTATCTCCAAAAGACACTGTTAGTTAGAATGCCAGGGTCACTTACTTGCTTTCCCTCCTCCTTAAACTGCTGTCATTTTATCCTTCCCCGCTCTAAAACACACAACCCCTGCCACGGCAGCTTCAGAGGGCTCCCGAGGCCTCCCACACACACTCCTTTGCAACTGGCATCAAAGTCTGTTCTGATAAGTATATGCAAGGATATCATTTCCGAGTGCTCCCAGGCAGATTTCATTTGATTCTACAACAGGCTTACAGGGCGGTTAGTGTAAACCCCATTCGTGATTTGGAAAACTGGTGCACAGAAGAGTTAACCGAGTTGCCCAGGTCCCTAAGTCCCGTGCCCAGATCTTCCCAGGGAGCAGTGAGGACACCACGCTGTAGCTGCCAGCCTCTCCCAACCACCCAGGGCTGGAAGTCAGCTCAGCTTTAACCATGAAGGACAGGAAATCATGGGGCCAGCTCTGGCCCTCTTTCTGCTGCTCTTGAGAGACTGATGGCTCTGAAAACCAGAATAGAGTCGAGCAGAGCATGGAGAAGGTAAACCCTCCAACCAACCCCACCTCCAGGGCTGATACTTTGTATGTGTGGGCCCAGGGAGGAGAGGGTAGATGCAAGACGGCGCAGCTGCTGAAACCTGGACAGGTTCCTAAGGGGACTCCGTGTTACCCTCTCTCGCCCAAGAGACCTCGGATGCCCCAGTCTCAGAAAACTCCACCAGGAGATAGTCCCAAGCCTCCTCCTGGGAGTCTGTTCCCAGACTCACTACCTTTGCAGCCTCATATGTACCTTAAATTCCTCTCGGGACATTTTAAAGTGTTTGATGATCCAACTGGCATGATTATTCTATTCTGGTTCCATGACACCCATTCTACTAGGGAGGTTAGATGACCATCCCCCTAAGCCTCGCGAAATAGAGTGTCAGGACCACCGTTTATCTCTCATCTGATAATATCCCGAGTGGGTGTGGCTTCCTCCCAGGGGGACAGTATTTCCCAGTCGTGCTGCCGGCTATGCTGGCCTCCATTCTAGGCTCCTACCAGTGACCGAGAATTGTCTGATTCTCTCAAGTCAACCCTTGGTGGTGATTCCCACAAAAGTATGTGCCAACAATGGAAATGGCACTGCTGCCTCAGGAGGAGAGACAGGCTTGTGCCTATGGGTCTCCCTGTGACCCTCCCGGTCACCAATGCGCTCTCACTGGGCCCAAATGCCTTTGCGGGGGCCAAACCCAAGACCTCACAGGCAGCCAACCGACTGAGCCGAGTCGAGTAACTGGGCCTAGTCCCTGGTCCCTGGCCATGGTTTGAACCATTCAAAGAACAACATTCGATTTGAACCACATAGCAATTTTAAGCATTAAAGTCTACAACCTTGAGAGCTCTCAGAGCATAGGTGGAAAGGAGCACGCGACAAGACCTCTCCCTCCCTTCTCTTTCCCCTCAAGCTGAAATAAGGGTTTTCAGAGCCACCCAGAAGCCCAGGGGGAGGCTAGACCTCACGACTCTCATTTCCTGCCATGCAAATCCCTAGTGGGGAGCTGCAGGATGACGGGCGGCTCTTCTGCACTTGGGCAAGAGGCTTCTTCCACTCTTCCAATCCAGTTCCCATGACAATTGGCTGAGGTGGCCGAGGCTGTGAGGCTGGAGTCAAATTCAGAACTGAAAGGCCAGCACCCATTCCTCCTACCAGCCAAGCCCGGCTCTCTGATGATGCAGATTCATATGCACGGCTTGTCCGAAGACCCAGTTTGACGCAGTTGCTCCAGTGGCAGGCAGGCTCAGCAATCCTGTGTATATATTTTATAGCAGCAACTCCCCACCCTTTCCCCATCACAACACATGCAACACACAGCGTTCACATGCACGCCCCCTCCCGTGCACATGCCCAGTTCAGGCACGCTAGCTGTGAGCCACCCGTCTTTCTCACTCAAAAAAGCCTGGGGGAACGCAAGGGAATGAGTGCTGAGTGATGCTGTTACAGGGATAACCCGGAATACACTCAAATTTAGTTTTTCAAAGTAAAACACTGGACTAATGTAAGAAAGGACTCAGAACCCCTTCACAGCCAAAACAGCATGGCTGAGGACTGCTGCTTCGTAGCACGGGAAGTTTCTGACCTTGAGGCCAAGGCTGCCCGAGCTTCAAAGCAAGGGCCCAGAGCTAAGTCGAGAGCAGAGCCCAACGTGATTGCCACTCCTGACCCACAATGCAGCCAGAGGTCGTTTTGTGTGATGCCCTGAGATTGCTGAGGACTCTTCGCCCCTTTCTGTCCTTAGCAAAGCAAACCACAAGACCGAAAGCTGCCTAGTGACTTATGGAATCCACGTTCAGAGGGTATCTATGGGGCTTGATGTTCTGAGGTGACTAGGCGCTTCCAGACATCAGTGCCTGAAGACACTTCTCTCTAGGCTCCAATTTTCTTGCAGACTAGGCACCCTTTCAGGTTTTCTCATCATGACAGAAGCTGGTTTCCATCAGAACGCCCTGACTGCTGGAGAGGATAAGCACTAATCTTTTTTTTTTAGTTTTTTAATGCTCATGACCGGTCAGAGAGGCTACAACTCCACCTCCCACAATCCACACAGCTCTACCCTCGGGCCAGATTTGTGTCAAAGATGATGAGGGACCTCTCATCACAAACATATCTCGGGTGTATTGATGGGCAGGAAGTCAGGCGAGACAGTGACTTGCTGCCCCGCTATGCTAATTTGTTGGCCGATTCACAGGAGGTGGCAGCTGATGCTCTAATGATAACTTAGGGGGTGGCGGCAGCAGGAAAGTTTTCTAAAAATGGCTTTTATTACAAGGCTTTCCTGAGTTTGGCCATACCCAGGCATTATGTCATTAGGAAAAACTGATGCCTCTCAACAGAGAAAAAGAAATCTGTTCCCAAAGCAGAGGCTTTCTGCAAGCTATTATCTGTCTCCTTGAAATCACAACATTGAAGATTTCGCAGCAACAGCATCAACACATTGTAAAGAAGCACGAGGAGCCATTTGACTCCCTGCCTTCTTCATTACTCATTCCTCTAGTAGGGGGAGTGGGGGAGTGAGAGGAAAGATGGCAAGCAGTTGGTTGTGGGGGTTTTTTTCAATTCATTCACACTTAATAAAGCAAAGCATAACCCTGAAATTTAAAAATAACATTTCTCTAGTCACCAGAAAAATTGGAGGCTACATGTCATTTTTCCTCCCAGGGGCAAAGGGCTTGATTATCTGAGTACAGATTAGCCTCGAGTCTCCGAAGCCAGCCAACTTTTTCAGCCTTGCCCTCTTTCGCCGCATCCATTGGTCAGAGACAAAGACCGTTTGCCTTTCCAGCAGTCCCATGGGGGCTGCCTGGCCTAGGCCAGTGTGGCATCAGAGAGGAGGGTAGAAGGAGAGGTCTGAATCCCCTGGAGTCAGTCTTTCCCTCCCTCAGTCTCTGGCTATTAATCTCTGCATCTCTCAGGAGAGAGGAACTATTTGCTTCTGGATTCTTTCTCACAAATACCTGAGACTCGGATAATGAAAGTTGACTACAGTAAGATGGATGGTCATGTTTGACTGCTATTTGGTAAAATAATAATAATTAAGAGCAAATGGCCAGGGCTTCCCTGGTGGCGCAGTGGTTAAGAATCCGCCTATCAATGCAGAGGACATGGGTTCGAGCCCTTGTCCGGGAAGATCCCACACGCTGCAGAGCAACTAAGCCCGTGTGCCACAACTACTGAGCCTGTGCTCTAGAGCTTGCGAGCCACAACTACTGAGCCCGCGTGCCACAACTACTGAAGCCTGCGCACGTAGAGCCCATGCACCACAACAAAGAGAAGCCACCGCAATGAGAAGCCCGCGCACCGCAATGAAGAGTAGCCCCCGCTCGCCGCACCTAGAGAAAGCCCGCGTGCAGCAACAAAGACCCAACACAGCTAAAAATAAATAAATAAAATAAATTTTTAAAAAAAGAGCAATGTACTTAGAAAAAAAAAGAGCAAATGGCCAGAAAGTTGAAGCCCTGTGCTCCCACTCACGTTCATGGTTCCGTTGATCTCTGCCACCGACTCATCATCTGTAGGGAACTGGTAGATCTGGACTCCATTGCTGACAAGCTCGCTGGTGATTTTGATTTTGAACTTTGTTAGCTCACTCTTAGAAATGGCATCTGATTTGGCAATGATGGGGATGATGTTTACCTAGGGAAGGGAGGAGCAAAGTGGCATCATTGTTGGTAATCTGCAGCTGATAGCAGCATGACCTAGGACTTCTACCAGCTGCCAGAGGGAGCAGCTCAACGCAATAGTCCAGGACTGGCCACCTCCATGGCCAAACAGCAGTATAATATATGACAATGAGTGCTTACTGTTTGCTGGGCACTGAACTAAGTGCTTTACAAGGATTAACACAATTAACCCTGACAAAAAACCCTCCCAGGAGGTATTAGTACCACAATGAGAAACTGAGGCACAGAGAGGCTAAGTAGCTTGTCCAAGGCCACAGAGCAGGTAAGTAACAGAACTGGGATCCAGATCCAAGTTTAGCCTTATTCCTAAGTCCACAGTCTTAACCTGCCAGCTCAGATCCAAATTGATGAGCTATGTGATATCTTAATATCAAGGTCACTGCTTGGGTGATTTGAAGCAGAAAGAGGACAGTTGGGAATCGACAGTGGACAAGGGGAGAGGTGGCAACTCCTTGCTAACAGTAAATTGTCCCAACCCATCGGTGCAGGCTAGCCCCAGCCAGTATGAAAGGAACCCACATGCGAAGGGAAGAAAGGCAGGGCTCTGTGAAGATGCACACCTGGCCCTCTTTCTGGCAGCAAACACTGATGAACCAACCCACTTACGTGAAGACGACCCTGTGTTACCAATTTGATCTGAGACTTAGCCAAAAAGAGTTACATTGCCGGAGTCTCATGATTAATTTCTGCATAAAGAAAGCAGGTACAAATGCCCAATTTTGGACAGCAGGAGAAAGGACTAATGCTACCCCAAAGTTCAATCCACCTGAACCTCAATCCTTGAAATACCTCCAAGAAGTGACAAGGCTTTTACTGTCGGAGGGTAAAGAAACTTACATGCCTGAGTGAGACAGAGCACAGCTAAGCTCAAGTTCACACACAAAGCACAGTTGGTCCTGCCAGCAGACTCCAATGGGCTGGCATGGATGGTACTTGGGCCCTGAAAAGAGCTCTAGACTTAAGACAAATCCCACCTCCTTTGCTCTTTGCCTTAGGAGCGCCTCTCAAGGCTGACACTGCAGCTTCAGGTGCTGGTCAAAGAAAGACTGGACGTTGGAGGCACCTCCCTTAAAGTCCTGGGGCGTGGGGATTGAAGCCCTTGGCAAGGTGGCAACACTTTTCGCCACGTCCCCCATTGGCACGCTGTAAACACAGACCTACCTAACTCAGCTCCTCCACCAGGCCGCCAGCCGCATCACTCTGCTGCCCTCTTCAAGACATGCAGGATGTGGCGACATTTCCCAAGCGGCCCGTTACTCGTGGGCAGTGAACTCACTGCTGTGAAAAACGAAAAACTGCTCCTATTTTGATGCTAGCTGAAACTCCGTTTTTATAGTGAATGTGCTACTAAACAACTGCATAGAAAGTAGATTTTTTTTGTAAAATAAATTCCCTGGAGTCAGAGAGAGCTCGGTCTGAATCCCAGACCCATTACAAGTTGTCTGACCTGGAGCAAGCTACTTGACTGTGCCTCAGTTTCCTCCTGTGTAAAATGGGGATAATAATAGTACCCACCACACTGGATTATTGGAAGGATGAAATAAAAACAATGCATATAAAGTACTCATCACAGTGCCAGACACATATGAAATGTTAGGGGAGGAAACGTACTAGTAATTAGGCTTTTTAAAGATTCCTGTGGTCGACTCTTTTGCACAGCCAATAATCCTTTATCATGAAGAATCACTGTCTAATTTATATCCGATGTGGGACTTGCATTTTTCAGTTTATCTTAAAGCAGGATGTGCCTGATTCCCACAGCCATCTTCCTTGGGTATGGAGGCAAGATAACCTGGTGCCACAGATCTGAGTTCAAATCTAGGCTCTGCCAGGAGTTGGCTATATGACAATGGGTATGTCACTTAACCTCTTAGAGCCTCAGTTTTCTCTTCTATAAAATGGGAGGTAATGATAGTGTTTGCCTTACCAAGTTGTTGTGAGGATTCAATGAGATACTCCATGAGGTACTTTTACAGTGGTGACATATAATAAGGGTTTAACAAATGTTAGCTGCTATGATAAAATTATTATTGATAATAAGAATAGTAACTTTTGAAGTCGTTTGCATGTTTGATTCTAGTAAAGGTCAGTGAACATCAGGACAAAGGAAAAACACCTTTGCATCGCCAAAGCCTAAGGCCCTAGACCCAGACAGCCGTCTGGCTTGCATCCACCTTTATTCCCAAGAGGGATCAGGGCAGAAAGACAGCTCAGGGAAGACTCAGTGCCCAGTGCTGGGAAAACATCACAAAGCATACAACTCAGGTGCTGGATCAATTAACACCATCTTTATGGAGGGACAGGGAATGAAGGGGAGGATGAGGACGCCACACAACCTCTCCTGAGCTCTGGCATCTGCACTGCACAAGAGACCAGAAGGAGGGAGCCCAGCTTGCCCTGCCTCCCGCCCGCCCTCGTCCCTGCCTCCCAGGCCTCGGTACCTTACTGTCCAGCTTCTTCATCGTCACTAGGTCCAGAGACTTCAAGGAATGACCCGTGGGGGCGATGAAGTACAAGCAGGCGTGGATGCGGGAATCATGGTAGGTGTGCAGTACCCTGCGGATCTTCAGCTCCTCCTGCAGGTAGGCCTCAAATTGGGCGTCGATGAATTCCACAATGGGCTTGTAGCTAAAGGAGGGAGTAGGGAAATGGACAGACCACTTCAAAAACCTGGATTTTGATAGGCTTCGAAACTCTTTTAGAAGTTGAAAATGTCCTTGGTAATCTGACTCTCCCCATCCAGCTGGATTTCTCCATCTCCTCTCAGTGGGCCTCCAACTCCGTCAGACTGTCCACCTCTTTGGTCCCCACATGAGCCAACCATATGCCCATCAGTGCGCTTTCTCTCTAGAATGTGCATTTCTCTCTTCTCATCCCAATCCTGCCCTCCCAGGCCTCAGGGCTCGGATGAATGCTGATCTCCTCCACAATTCCCCAGTTATGCCAGAAATCCCTTCTGTGACCCAGGAGTGTAAAAAAGAATTATGCTATTGGATCGCTTACTGTTGCTTCACAAGGATTAGGGTTCCCTCAAATAGACTGTGTCCTTGTGAAGGGCAGGGACAGTGAAGGGCCCTTCTCTGCCCCCACGGGGCCCCGATGCAGTGTGGAGCCCACTGGCAGTATCTGTGGATGGGCTGATTGCGCGCCAGGCTGGGCTCATGTCTCCGCTTCCTGTGTCTCCCCCGCAGTGCCTAATACTCAAGCTGGTACCCAGTGGCGGTCAGGACCTCTCCTTGACCCATTGCTGGGGAATCTTCCAGAACACACTGGGTTCTGCTCAATCTTCCTGGGTTCGAGGCGCTCCCCTAAGGTCCAGATATTTTTCCAGTTCTCATTTCCTCTAAGGTTGTGACTTGAAAATCTACGTATTCGGACAAAATTTGGTAAAGATAGTCCCGTCTGCACAACCTGAACACACGTGCGCACACAAACACACACACACACACACACACACACACACACTGCACGCCCCACCCCCCCAGCTCACTGAGTATCCAGGCACGGCGCTCCCGTGTGGCTCCAAGTCTTGCCAGGGGTCTTAGCCAAGAGTCAGTCCTCTGCTTCTCTCTGTCCTGGGAAGCGTCTCTGTTCTCTCCCAGGCCATTCCTGCCGCCCCTGCAGCCTCTTCCTGCTCTAGCTAGGTCACTTAGCCTCTGCCCTGCCTCTGTTTCTCATCTCCCGGTCTGTCCGCTGCCCCCCCTCCAGGGCTTCTCCCTTCAAGCTGGAAGGGGTTTATCATCCGGCCCGGGAGAGGGAGTCTGCAGCGACCACTGCGGGAAGGGAACGCGATTGAAGGAGGAGCAGCAGCTCCCACCCTGAGCCTTTTTGAAAGATCCCCCTAGTAGAGAAGGCAAAAGAGCCTTTTTAAAAAGAATCACAGAATTCTAGATTCTGAGAGCTACATACAGAGAGAGCCAGATGCTGGGTACCTCTGGAGCCGCAGAGAAAAATCTAAATATATAGTCCTTTCTTTCTTCCTTTGACCCCTATGAGCCAAACATTGTTCTGAAGGGTAAGAGCATCAAAGAATCTGTTGGCTGCAGAGATCCTTAGAAGGTTCCTGAAGAATTAGGAGTGGGGGCGGGGGGATACATCCCTTAGGTTTATCCAATTAATTTTCAGGTGACAGGCTCATTTGAGTGATCTAATTATGGCACTGCTACATTTTTTCCCTCCATTACATAACTTTTTTACTTCATTTTTTTTTGCTCTACAAAAGGGATCAAAGGAGGAAAGAAAACAATGCATTTTTAGCTTTTTTTCCCCTGAATCTCTAGTGATACCCTGAGCCTATCTTTCTGCTAATGCCTCTGGCTCTTAGGGTCTCTGAAGAGATGCTTCGTCAGACCAGCCAAAGCAGCCAGTCAACTAACAGTATTTGGTTTAGACTAATCCTAAATGGATGACTCATCTTTGTCTTATTCATTTTTCCCCTTCTTCCTGCATTTTCTTTTGTTTCTGCTCCCAGTTTTATTGAGATATAAGTGACACAGAGCACTGTATAAGTTTTAAGGTGCACAGCATAGTGATTTACATCATGAAGCGATTATCACAATAACTTTAGTGAACTTCCATTATCTCACACAGGTACAAAATTAAAGAAATACAAAAAACTTTTCCCTTTTGATGAGAATTCAGGATTAAGTCTCTTAACTTTCATACATAACATACAGCCCTGTTAATTGTATTTATTATGTTGTACATTACATCCCTCGTATTTATCTTATAACTAGAGTCTTTTTTTTTAATTTATTTTTTGGCTGCATTGGGTCTTCATTGCTGTGTGCGGGTTTTTCTCTAGTTGCGGTGAGTGGGGGCTACTCTTCGTTGCAGTACGTGGGCTTCTCATTGCAGTGGCTTCTCTTGTTGCGGGACACGGGCTCTAGGCGCGTGGGCTTCAGTAGTTGTGGCTCGCAGGCTCTAGGGCGCAGGCTCAGTAGCTGTGGCGCAGGGGCTCAGTTGCTCCGCAGCGTGTGGGATCTTCCCGGACCAGGGATCAAACCTGTGTCCCCTGCACTGGCAGGCAGATTCTTAACCACTGCACCACCAGGGAAGTCCCATAACTAGAGTATTATTCATCTTTATATTCTCAGTGTCCGGCATGGTATCTGGAATATAGTAAGGGTCCCAGCCCTGCTCCCAACGGCTCATCTTCCCTCAGTGGTTGTCTCCCCCATCCCACTCTGTCATGCTCACTGGACTCCAGCCCATGGTAAACAAAAATCCCTTACTCCTATAGGCAACCTCCTCACAAAATGCTCCCTTCCTCTAAATGACCCCTGACTCCCCTTCAGAGATGCTGCTTCCCTCATATCCTTCTCAACTGGAAATTTCTACACCCCTCACACCCAAAGGCAGCTTTTTTCCAGCCCATTTTCCCTGGCTTACTATGATCTCTTCCATCTCCTACAAAACCCAGCTCCAATATACTCTACCCCTTCTCCTCACTACTGTTTATCTTTTACTTTTCAGGGTAGGAATTCTTAACCGGGGTCCACAGACCTCCAAGGGGTCTATGCATAGAATTAATAGGATCCATGAACTTGGATAGGAAAAAAACACATCTTTTTCACTAAGCTCTAACTGAAGTTTAGAGTTTCTTCAGGTACAAAAGTAGGTAACAATCTGCAGTCACTTCAGCAGTGCCTGTGATTTCATAACCAATAGAAATCACCAATATTTTTTGTTTCCTATTACAGTTGTTGCAAATATCTCAAAATAGCATTTATAATCATCACAACTTCTGAAGTATAATAGTTATTAGACCTGCATATAGATATTGTTATTTCAGGGATTAAAAGAGAAGCGCACAGATTACTATATCACAATTTTAAAGTATTTTGGTAACTATTTTTTGGTATAATTGATGTATTTTAGGCATTTAAAAATGTTATTCTGAGCCCATATGCCTCACTGGCTGGTTAAGGGGCCAAAGGCACAAAACAAGCCCTGGTCTAGACACTATTTCTTATTCATTTCAGACAATGATATGTACTATGAAGACAATAAAATAGGATAATGGGATAAAAAGTGGCTGAGGGTTCAGCTACTTTAAATACAGTGATCAGGGAAGGCTTCTCTGAGGATGTGGCATTTGAGCTGCAAGGATGAGAATGACAGTCATGGAGAATCTGAGAGAAGAGCATTCCAGGCAGAGGGAATAACAAACGTAATTGTCCTAAGGCAGAAACAAGCTTGACAAGTTTGAGCAGTAGAATTAGTGAACAAAGGAAGAACAATAAACTATTCACAATTGCCCAAAGGTGGAAACAACTCAAACATCCATCAACTGATAAAGTGTGGAATATCATACAATGGAATATTACTCAGCCATGAAAAGGAAGAAAATTCAGATACATGCTGCCACATGGATGAACCTTGAAAACATCATGCTAAGTGAAAGAAGCCAGACACAAAAGGACAAATAGTATATGGTTCCACTTCTGTGAGGTACCTAGAATAGTCAAATTCACAGAAACAGAAAACAGAATAATGGTAACTTACTGGGGGCTGAGGGGAGAGGGGAATGGGAAGTTATTGTTTAATGTGTTTCCTTTTGGGGTGATGAGAATGTCTGGGGACTAAACAGAGGTGGTGGTTGCACAACATTGTGAATTTATTAAATGCCACTGAATTGCTCACTTTAAAAGACTTAATTTTATGTTATGTGAATTTCACCTCAAGAAATACAAGAATAATAAGAGATGAAGCAAGCAAGGTAGCAGGGGACAGATCACATAGGGTCTTGTGGGTAGGATATAGTAAGGTTTTTTTTTTTTAACCGTGAAAAGGGTCTTCTGCTCCATAATGTTTTCTATTTGGTTATTGTCAGGTGATAAGAAGTCTATGGCTTTATGCATGTTTATTTTGAAATTGGCTACCTTGCAGAACTACTATCCATTAGAATTGTCTTTCAGTTGATTATTTTGGGTTTCCTAGACAGAGATATTATGGAAAAATAGTAATTTTACCTTTCAATGAATAATTTTCAATTGTCATCTTTCTTGATAATGTTGACCAGTCCTTTCTTGAAACACCCCCTGGCTTCACTGCCACCATTAGCTCCTACCTCTATAATAACTCTTCTTTCTCACTTGCCTTAGCTTAAATTGTTGGCTCATCTCTGAAGTTCCATCCTGGACCATCTTTTGTTGTCATTCTACACATCACATGCCCGTTAGCCCTGCGTGGTCCTGGTCACTCCCATGGCCTCAGTTATCACTGTCTCCTATCCATTTCCTAGACACCCGCAAGTCATCCCAGTCTCCTTCTCCCACGTGCCATTCCTCAGTGCAAACGCAGCTGTCAGAAGCTCCCCTGCTGGAAACCCAGAAGGCCTGGTCACAGACATTATACTTGAACAGCACCCTCTCAGGCAAAGCCGAGATACCATAAGGTCAGGTCTACTGGAACAGTGCCCAGAGTGACAACAGCTAATCTACTCCATCCCTCCAGTCACCTCTTCCCTCTATGCTCATTGCTATTCCACTCTCTCCTCATGGACTCATCATCCCTCAAAAACGTCCACTGTGCCCTGTGAAACCCCTGAACCATGGTAAACAAAATTGCCTACATCTTTGCCACTCAGAGTGTGGTCCTTGAACTGGCAGCACTGTGGTCACCTGAAAGCTTGTTAGAAATCCAGACTCTCCAGTCCCCAACCCAGACCTACAGGATCAGAATCTACATCTTATTAAGAGCCTCAGTGGCTTGTATGCAACTTTAAAGTTTGAGAAGTGCTGGCCTATATCATCTTCCTCTTCACAGAACTTGCCTTGCCTCTTCACGCTACTGGTAACCTAATTCTCCCCTGAGGGCCCTGCAACCCTGAGGACCCCGCAACCCTGAGGACCGCATTGCCTGGCAGCCCCCTCCTATGTAGGCTTCTTTTTTTTTTTTTGGCTGCGTTGGGTCTTCGTTGCTGCATGCGGGCTTTCTCTAGTTGTGACGAGCGGGGGCTACTCTTCGTTGCAGTGCGCGGGCTTCTCATTGCAGTGGTTTCTCTTGTTGTGGAGCACGGGCTCTAGGCGCGTGGGCTTCAGTAGTTGTGGCGTGCGGGCTCAGTAGTTGTGGCACACAGGCTCAGTAGTTGTGGCTCGGCGGGCTCAGTAGTTGTGGCACACAGGCTCAGTAGTTGTGGCTCGCGGGCTCTAGAGCACAGGCTCAGTAGTTGTGGCGCATGGGCTTAGTTGCTCCACAGCATGTGGGATCTTCCCGGACCAGGGATTGAACCCGTGTCCCCTGCACTGGCAGGCGGATTCTTAACCACTGCGCCACCAGGGAAGTCCCCTGTGTAGGCTTCTTATTCTCCCACAACCTGTGTACGTTGGGCTCAGTGTGTGGGCATTCAGGTAGCCACTCAGCCCCACTTCTAGGGCGTTACTCCTCTACCTCAGTGTAAAACAACTTTCTCCATTTGAGGCCTGTTCCATCCTCTTCTGGTGGTGCCTGACCCCGTCTTTCTCCCTGTTCTGGGTGACTGCAACGTGCTTGCGGACAGGCCATCAACCTTCAGCCTCTTTATTCCTTGATCGCCTCAACTTCACCAACCTCCAGCTCCCTCTACTTCAGCCACCTACACATCATACCGTTTGCCAGGCCAGCTTCACCCAAGACAGCTTCTAACACCCCACTATCTGACCACCACCGCACAACTTCCCAGCTCTTCTATGCCTTCAGTCTGCCTAAACCTGATCTTTCACCTCATAGAATCCTCTGGTACCTTGACCTCTCCATTATCTCACAGGATATCAACCCCCTCTTGGCCTCATCTCCTTCTCAGCCCAGGCTGACCCCCATAACTGATTGTCCAAAACACTCTTTTATCAACTCATCTCCCACCACACCCCTGCTTTCTACCCTCCTTGCCTAGCAAAACTGCTGGGCTGAATAAATTTCAGGATCTGCTCTCTGCTCCTACACCACTGCTGCTGAAGTTGACTCGAAGAAATCACAAAACTTTGGGTCTTGGGGACTTCCCTGGTGGTCCAGTGGGTAAGACTCCACGCTCCCAATGCAGGGGGCCCGGGTTTGATCCCTGGTCAGGGAACTAGATCTCACGTGCATGCCACAACTAAAGATCCTGCATGCCACAAACTAAAACCCGACGCTGCCAAAATAAATAAATATTCAACAAACAAACAAAAACTTTGGGTCTTGGCACCCAAATTCCTGGCCTCCAACCTCACAAAGGCCTTTAAAACAACATGACAATCCTTTTGCTCAGCCTTGATTGGCTCCCTTCCTACTGCTTTCATTGACCATGCCAAACTTTCAACACTTTCCTCAAGCTCCAGAACTTATTCATGACCCCTTCCCTCTCACAAGACGGTATTATCTTCTATTTTATCAACAAAATCAAGGTCACCAGGTTCACACTACCCCAACCCACCTCACTCCCTCCCCTTCCCTGTTCCCCTCTGGTCTCTGAGGATGAAGGGTCCCTCATCCTGTTCAAGGTCCACCGCCCCTTGTGTACCTGATCTTATTCCTTTCAGGCTCTTTGAGAACCTGGCTTCATCTATCAGCTCCTCACCTACTACTGACTACTCCCTCCCGCAACCTATAAACAGGCTTAAGTCTTCCCTCATCCCCCCAAAAAAAAGACTTTTCCACAGCCCAATCCTCCTCAACCACACATTTCTCCCCAACTACTGCCCTGTGTCTTTTCTTCCCTTAGCAGTCAAGTTTCTTTTCTGCACCTACCACAGGGTCTGGCGTATAATAGGTGCCCAATAAATATTTAATGCATGGATAGAGATTTTTTTTGAAAGAATAATCTACTCATTTATTTATTTTTACTTCTCGTTCATTCCTCAACACACTGTAGACTGTTTTCCACCCTCACCAGCATCCTAGCTGAAACCTTCAATGGATACTTTGGGTTTTTTTTTTTGTTGTTGTTTGAAGTATAGTTGATCTACAATGTTGTGTTAGTTTCAGGTGTATAGCAAAGTGATTCAGTTATACTGTATATCTTCTTTTTCAGATTCTTTTCCATTATAGGTTATTACAAGATATTGAACATAGTTCCCTGTGCTATACAGTAGGTCCTTGTTGTTTATTTTGTCTATAGTAGTGTGTATCTGTTAATCCCAACCTCCTGATTTATCCCTCCCCCGCTTCCCCCTTTGGTAACCATAAGTTTGTTTTCTATGTCTGTGAGTTGGATACTTTTGGTTTTAAATGATGAAAAGTTAGAGGTGTTTATTTTCTTTTTCCCATCAATGTATATATCATTCATTCATTCAACAAATGTGTACTGAATACCCACTCTAAGCCAGGTCACTACCTTGTACTCATCCTGCACGACTTCAAGACTTAGCCCAATCATTCCTGATCACCTCCTCTCCCCTTTCAGCAATCTGCACCCTATACTCCCACCACCAGGCTTGATTGCTGCTCTTCCTGTTCCCACAGGCCCCCTCCACATACCTCTGTTACTGTACTTACCACATTATGTAGAGTTTGTATACATATTTGCCCCCTCTACTAAACTACAAGCTCCTTAACTACAGACTGTGTCTTATTCCTCAGTAGCCCTGGCACCTCACACTGTACCTGGCACACAGTAGGCATTTAGTATTTTATAAACTGAACTAGATCCCCCGCATCAATTGGTTACTATTGTCTATTTCTCTCACATCTGCCCCCTCCTCTCCATCCTGGAAGCTTCTGCTCCTGTTCAATCCCTTGTCATCTCTCCCATCCTCATAAAACTCACCTGTGACCTTCTTGCTTCCCTCTAGACACTGCTTTATCTTTTTCCCAGCTCAGAAAAGCTTTTTAAAGGAGCAGTGTATATCCACTTTATCTGTTTCTTTTTAAATTTTTTCAACTCTTTTTATTTTTTATTTTTTAAAATTAATTAATTAATTAAAATTTTTTTGGCTGCGTTGGGTCTTCACTGCGGAACACAGGCTTTCTCTAGTTGCAGCGAGCGGGGGCTACTCTTCGTTGCGGTGAGCGGGCTTCTCCTTGTGCTGCCTTCTCTTGTTGCAGAGCACGGGCTCTAGAGCGCAGGCTCAGTAGTTGTGGCACACGGGCTTAGTCGCTCTGCGGCATGTGGGATCTTCCCGGACCAGGGCTCGAACCCCTGTCCCCTACATTGGCAGGCGGATTCTTAACCACTGCGCCACCAGGGAAGTCCCAAAAATTTATTTTTAATTATGCAAGCAATACATGTACTTAATCTACCCTCCTCAGAGGTAACTACTAATAGTAGTTACTATTTTTAGTTTGTTGATTATTCGTGCAAACTTTTTTCTCTGCTTCTATAAACAGAGAGAGAGGGAGAGAGAGAAATGTTTGTTTTACTGGGAAGGGGCAGATTTATACAAATGGCATCATGATCTGTGTATCATTCTTCAACTTCTTTTTTTCACTTAACAACATGCTTATGTAAGTATATATAGATCTAACTCATTCTTTTACACTGCCAAATACAGTTCCATGGTATGGTTGTACTATAGCTCATTTAGTTGCCCTATTGGTGGAAATTTAGACTGTTTAAAAAATTTTTTTCGTTCCATAACCAATGCTGCACTGAACATTCTTTTTGTATGCTTTTTATGAACATGTACAGTTGTTTCTCTAGGCTATATTCCTAAAGGTGGACCTGCTGGATCATAAGATATTCACATTTAAAATTTTAATAGATACCATCAAATCTGCCCTTTACAAAATCTGTAACAATTTACACTCCCAGCAACATGAATAAAATTACCTGGTATTAATGGATATTATATTTTTATGTTTTATTTTTGCAAATCTGATAGATGAAAAAAATACTTCATTCTTTCATTTTGCATTTCCCTACTCACTGATGAAGTTGAATGACAATCATTTCATATGTTGATGGGCCATTTACATTTCCTCTTCTGTCAATTACTTGTTTATTTCTCATTGAATTGTAGAAGCTCTTTTTACATTTTAGAAAAATCCTTTGCTATACAGGTTGCAAATATTTTCTCCTCATCTGTAGTTTGTTTTTACTTTTATTTATAGTATCTTTCAGTAGACTATTGACTGAAAAAATGCACAACCTAAAAGTTGAGAATTATGTTCTATTTGGTGGAAAAAACTGAGGACTTAGCCCAGAAGACAGCTTCTCAGAGAGCTCTGAGGGACTGCTCCAAAGAGGTAAAGGAGGAGCCACGATATACAGGGGTTTTTGCAACAAAAACCAGGCAGTCAGAACATCAAAAGATTACTGTTAATTAAACAAGACCAGACATCTCAAGTTAATGATTGTAGCACTTTTCTATGTATGGGAAGAGGCAAGAGTCTGGCTGGGCTCATTGAAATCATGCCTTTGACAGGCATCTTAACTATCTAGGGCCAATATCCTGCTTTTCTCCATCCATTCTGAGTCCCCTCAGGGTGCACTGTTGCAGGTGGCCATGCTGGCTTGATGGCCTCAACATCCTTTGTTTACTGAAAAAGCAGGCGACATTTTTCATCCACAAGAAAAAGGTTTTTGTTTTTAAAATTTAAATCTGTCAGTATTCTATGACTTTTGGATTTTGTGTCATGATTAGAAAAGCCTTCTCTAAGGGATCAATACCAGAATAACTGAGGCAGAAGAACGGATAAGTGACCTGGAAGATAAAATAGTGGAAATAACTACTGCAGAGCAGAATAAAGAAAAAAGAATGAAAAGAACTGAGGACAGTCTCAGAGACCTCTGGGACAAGATTAAACACACCAACATTTGAATTATAGGGGTCCCAGAAGAAGAAGAGAAAAAGAAAGGGACTGAGAAAATATTTGAAGAGATTATAGTTGAAAACTTCCCCAATATGGGAAAGGAAATAGTTAATCAAGTCCAGGAAGCACAGAGAGTCCCATACAGGATAAATCCAAGGAGAAACACGACAAGACACATATTAATCAAACTATAAAAAATTAAATACAAAGAAAAAATATTAAAAGCAGCAAGGGAAAAACAACAAATAACACACAAGGGAATCCCCATAAGATTAACAGCTGATGTTTCAGCAAAAACTCTGCAAGCCAGAAGGGAGTGGCAGGACATATTTAAAGTGATGAAGGAGAAAACCCTACAACCAAGATTACTCTACCCAGCAAGGATCTCATTCAGATTTGATGGAGAAATTAAAACCCTTACAGACAAGCAAAAGCGAAGAGAATTCAGCACCACCACACCAGCTTTACAACAAATGCTAAAGGAACTTCTCTAGGCAGGAAACACAAGAGAAGGAAAAGACCTACAATAACAAACCCAAAACAATTAAGAAAATGGTGGACTTCCCTGGTGGCGCAGTGGTTGAGAATCTGCCTGCCATTGCAGGGGACACGGGTTCGAGCCCTGGTCTGGGAAGACCCCACATGCCGTGGAGCAACAAGGCCCATGTGCCACAACTACTGAGCCTGTGCGTCTGGAGCTTGTGCTCCGCAACAAGAGAGGCCATGATAGTGAGAGGCCCACACACCACGATGAAGAGTGGCCCCCGCTTGCAGCAACTAGAGAAAGCCCTTGCACAGAAACGAAGACCCAACACAGCCATAAATAAATAAATAAATAATTCAAAAAAAGAGAAAATGGTAATAGGAACATACATATCGATAATTACCTTAAATGTAAATGGATGAAATGCTCCAACCAAAAGACACAGACTGGCTGAATGGATACAAAAACAAGACCCATATATATGCTGTCCACAAGAGACCCACTTCAGACCTAGGGACACATAGAAACTGAAAGTGAGGTGATGGAAAAACATATTCCATGCAAATGGAAATCAAAAGAAAGCTGGAGTAGCAATTCTCGTATCAGACAAAATAGACTTTAAAATAAAGACTATTACAAGAGACAAAGAAGGACACTACATAATGATCAAGGGATTGACCGAAGAAGAAGATATAACAATTGTAAATATTTATGCACCCAACATAGGAGCACCTCAATACATAAGGCAAATACTAACAGCCATAAAAGGGGAAATCGACAGTAACACAATCATAGTAGGGGACTTTAACACCCCACTTTCACCAATGGACAGATCATCCAAAATGAAAATAAATAAGGAAACACAAGCTTTAAATGATACATTAAACAAGATTGGACATAATTGCTATTTATAGGACATTCCATCCAAAAACCACAGAATACACATTCTTCTCAAGTGCTCATGAAACATTCTCCAGGATAGATCATATCTTGGGTCACAAATCAAGCCTTGGTAAATTTAAGAAAATTGAAATCATATCAAGTATCTTTTCCGACCACAACGCTATAAGACTAGATATCAATTACAGGAAAAATTCTGTAAAATATACAAACAGATGGAGGCTAAACAATACACTACTTAGTAACCAAGAGATCACTGATGAAATCAAAGAGGAAATCAAAAAATACCTAGAAACAAATGACAATGAAAACACGACGACCCAAAACCTATGGGATGCAGCAAAAGCAGTTCTAAGAGGGAAGTGTATAGCAATACAATCCTACCTTAAGAAACAAGAAACATCTCAAATAAACAACCTAACCTTACACCTAAAGCAGTTAGAGAAAGAAGAACAAAAAACCCCCAAAGTTAGCAGAAGGAAAAAAATCATAAAGATCAGAATAGAAATAAATGAAAAAGAAATGAAGGAAACGATAGCAAAGATCAATAAAACTAAAAGCTGGTTCTTTGAGAAGATAAACAAAAGTGATAAACCATTAGCCAGACTCATCAAGAAAAAAAGGGAGAAGACTCAAATCAATAGAATTAGAAATGAAAAAGGAGAAGTAACAACTGACACTGCAGAAATACAAAGGATCATGAGAGATTAGTACAAGCAACTCTATGCCAATAAAATGGACAACCTGGAAGAAATGGACAAATTCTTAGAAATGCACAGCCTTCCAAGACTGAACCAGGAGGAATAGAAAATATGAACAGACCAATCACAAGCACTGAAAAATTGAAACTGTGATTAAAAATCTTCCAACAGGACTTCCCTGGTGGCACAGTGGTTAAGAATCCGCCTGCCAATGCAGGGGACACAGGTTCGAGCCCTGGTCCGGGAAGATCCCACGTGCCGTGGAGCAACTAAGCCCGTGTGCCACAACTACTGAGCCTGCGCTCTGGAGCCTGCAAGCCACAACTACTGAAGCCCACGCACCGCAACGAAGAGTAGCCCCCACGCACCACAATGAAGATCAGCCCCCGCTCACTGCAACTAGAGAAAGCCTGCGCGCAGCAATGAAGACCCAACGCAGCCAAAAATAAATGATAAATTAAAAAAAAATCTTCCAACAAACAAAAGCCCAGGACCAGATGGCTTCACAGGCGAATTCTATCAAACATTTAGAGAAGAGGTAACACCTACCCTTCTCAAACTCTTCCAAAATACAGCAGAGGGAGGAACACTCCCCAACTGATTCTACGCATCTACAAATAGATGGAGAGATATACCATGTTCTTGGATTGGAAGAATCAACATTGTGAAAATGACTCTACAATCCAAAGCAATCTACAGATTCAATGCAATCCCTATCAAACTACCACTGGCATTTTTCACAGAACTAAAACAAAAAATTTCACAATTTGTATGGAAACGCAAAAGACCCCGAATAGCCAAAGCAATCTTGAGAAAGAAAAACGGAGCTGGAGGAATCAGGCTCCCTGACTTCAGACTATACTACAAAGCTACAGTCATCAAGAGAGTATGGTACTGGCACAAAAACAGAAATATAGATCAATGGAACAGGATAGAAAGCCTAGAGATGAACCCACGCACATCTGGTCATCTTATCTTTGATAAAGGAGGCAAGAATATACAGTGGAGAAAAGACAGCCTCTTCAATAAGTGGTGCTGGGAAAACTGGATGGCTACATGTAAAGTATGAAATTAGAACAATCCCTAACACCATACACAAAAATAAACTCAAAATGGATTAAAGACCTAAATGTAAGGCCAGACACTATCAAACTCTTAGAGGAAAACATAGGCAGAACACTCTATGACATAAATCACAGCAAGATCCTTTTTGACCCACCTCGTAGAGAAATGGAAATAAAAACAAAAATAAACAAATGGGACCTAATGAAACTTGAAAGCTTTTGCACAGCAAAGGAAACCATAAACAAGACGAAAAGACAACCCTCAGAATAGGAGAAAATATTTGCAAATGAAGCAACTGACAAAGGATTAATCTCCAAAATTTACAAGCATCTCATGCAGCTCAATATCAAAAAAACAAACAACCCAATCCAAAAATGGGCAGAAGACTTAAATAGACATTTCTCCAAAGAAGATATGCAGATTGCCAACAAACACATGAAAGAATGCTCAACATCATTAGTCATTAGAGAAATGCAAATCAAAACTACAATGAGGTATCATCTCACACCGGTCAGAATGGCCATCATCAAAAAATCTACAAACAATAAATGCTGGAGAGGGTGTGGAGAAAAGGGAACACTCTTGCACTGTTGGTGGGAATGTAAATTGATACAGCCACTATGGAGAACAGTATGGAGGTTCCTTAAAAAACTAAAAATAGAACTACCACACGACCCAGCAATCCCACTAATGGGCATATACCCCGAGGAAACCATAATTCAAAAAGAGTCATGTACCAAAATGTTCATTGCAGCTCTATTTACAATAGCCAGGACATGGAAGCAACCTGTGTCCATCATCGGATGAATGGATAAAGAAGATGTGGCACATATATACAATGGAATATTACTCAGCCATAAAAAGAAACGAAACTGAGTTACTTGTAGTGAGGTGGATGGACCCAGAGTCTGTCATACAGAGTGAAGTAAGTCAGAAAGAGAAAAAGAAATACCGTATGCTAACACGTATATATGGAATCTGAGAAAAAACAAAAAAGGTCATGAAGAACCTAGGGGCAAGATGGGAATAAAGTCACAGACCTACTAGAGAATGGACTTGAGGATAGGGGGAGGGGGAAGGGTAAGATGTGACAGGGTGAGAGAGTGGCATGGACATATATACACTACCAAACGTAAAATAGATAGCTAGTGGGAAGCAGCCGTATAGCACAGGGAGATCAGCCTGGTGCTTTGTGACCACCTAGAGGGATGGGATAGGGAGGGTGGGAGGGAAACAGCAAAAGGGAGGAGATATGGGGATGTATGTATATGTATAGCTGATTCACTTTGTTATAAAGCAGAAACTAACACACCATCGTAAAGCAATCATACTCCAATAAAGATGTTAAAAAAAAAAAGAAAAGCCTTCTCTACCCCCAAAGTTATAAGAATATTCTCCTATATGTTTTCCTCATATTTTTAGAAGTTGTTTTTAATCCAACTGGAATCTATTTTTGTGAATGGTGTTTGTGTGGGATGGTCTCATCTTATTTTTTCGTAACGGATGGCCTATTTTCCCAGCACGTTTTCTTGAATAGTCCATTCTTTCCTTGCTAACTTACAAATGCTAAATTCCCATATAAACATGGATTTGATCTTGGACTCATTTTTCTGTTCAATTGCTCCTTTTGCTATTCTTTTTTTTTAAATAAATTTATTTATTTATTTATTTTTGGCTGTGTTGGGTCTTGGTTGCTGTGCACAGGCTTTCTCTAGTTGTGGCGAGCGGGGGCTACTCTTCGTTGTGGTGCACAGGCTTCTTATTGTGGTGGCTTCTCTTGTTGTGGAGCACAGGCTCTAGGTGCACGGGCTCAGTAGTTGTGGCTCACGGGCTCTAGAGCACAGGCCCAGTAGTTGTCGCACACAGGCTTAGTTGCTCCATGCCATGTGGTATCTTCCCGGACCAGGGCTCGAATCCCTGTCCCCCGCACTGGCAGGTGGATTCTTAACCACTGCGCCACCAGGGAAGTCCCTCCTTTTGCTATTCTGATGCCTTTACTTCCTTACCTCCCATTCACTCATGGCAATCTAGTTTCTACCCACGATTTCCCTGGAATTATTATTCCTAAGTGTATTAATGACCTTCATGTTGCCAAACCCAATGGATATTTTTTCAGTTTTTATCTTCCTGGACACTATTTATCATTCCCTCCCATATGCTACATAATACAACTCTCCCTTGATTCTTCTACCAATAAAAGTCACGATCATAACAATATCTTCTGTTCGTTAGTTACCCCATGCCAGGCACTGTTTAAGCGTTTCCTGTGCCATACACATGGAGTATGCCTCACCCATAACCCTCTGGTTAGATATCAGTATTATCATCATCCCTACTTTACAGAAAACTGAGGCATAGAGAATTTAAGTGCCTAGTTGTAGTGTAAGCCCTGACAGTTGTAACTTGCATTTTTGTAACGCAAGTGTCTGATTTAAGCTTTGATTTCGGAGGCATCCACTTCAAAAAGGCACCTACTTCAAGGACAGCTATCTCGAATACACACACTGCCAGCCACAGAAAGATAAGGAACCAGCCCCGCCCATCTCCCCCCCACCCCAAGCTTCCTGTTTTAAAGATATTGGTGGATTTCTATAACTGACCATTTAGGCCATCTGTTTTTTTCTCTCCCCACGTGTTAAATTCCCGCTCTTATGTTTTACATTCACCAATAAAGATTAAGCCCGCAAAACCACAGGCCGCCTACCCTCGATCCCTATGAAAGCAGAACCCCAGGCCCAGGTGCTCTCTCTCTCTTTCTCTACCCTCTACCTCGCTGTGTAGCCCCAGGTGTGACTTGTCCTTTCCAGAACCTGTGAGTAATAAACCCTTTTCTCCCCTTCAAGTTTCCTGATGGTTATTACTGAGGGCGTCTTGCAATCATAATAAGAACCACAAGGGCCGGTCCAGCCGCAACATTGGTTATGGATAGGCTGAGACCAGTACAAAACGCTTGTCCAAGATCCCTGAGCTAATAAGTAGCAAGGTGGGATTTGAACTTAGGTCTGTCTGAGACCAAAGCCTAAGTTCCTAAGCACATCCCTTTCCAGCCTGTCCTCTGTCTCCCTCTCGAGTTTCTTTTGCTTCAGCAGCTTTCAAATGGTGCCCTTCTCCAGGATATGGCCTTCGTCACTGCTCTTCTCAGTTTGCCCCTGCACCCTGGGTAAAGCAGGGCCTTCTGATGCTCTCTTTCAGTGCAGCTGCACTGACCTATCTATGTCCTCATGGCCCTGTCAGAATGGAGAAAACACGGCTTTTTATTACAAATCCCTGGAGCTTACTCCACTCCTGTTCCCCGGCCCATTTCCCGGAGGCTTCTCATTTTTCCTTATGCGAGTTTGTATTATTTGATATAAGCATGTATCACATTTATAATCAGGAAAAACAGTAAGGATATTAAAAATATAAGAGAAGTAGATTAGCCTCTATGGGCCTCTATCAGTTTGGCCCTCCCAAACCATCATTATGCAGGCGTTTTCCAATGTTAGATATGTTGACTATATGTTACTGAGAACTGTGAAAAATTTAATGCAGGAGATGCCGAGCAATCTGCAGCTGAGATTAATCACTCATATTGTGACCCAAATATCCCCTTTCCCCAGGGTTTAATTTATTCTCCACCAAACAAGATTAGCACAATAAGCAGGCCTATACAAAGCAGAGGTGTCTTTCGTCTAGAATTTCAAATGGAAAACAGAATTCAGTTCAATTATTAAGGAGCTAAATATATTTATTCATTATAAGGAAATGAGTATGGCTGTTGTTATTTTAAGGGAGAAATAGAAGAATTTGGGATACAGTTCATCTGAGAAGCAAGGGAATCCTCAAAGGATGAGCAGACACTTTGCTCAAAATGATGAATGACCTTTTCTGCGAAGAGCACCTGTGATAACCATGTGACTTTTAGTTAAACGCAGATGGTGCCTGACGCTCTCCCCCTCCCTCAACCCAGCCCTCATCTCGTCCTCATCTGAGCCTCTCACTCCAGCCCTCACTGGCACACCGTTCTCAACCACCCACAGTCTCTCCTCCTACCTCTCTGCTTATTCCAGATCGGTCTCTTTCCAGGATGTCTTTCCCTCCATCTGCTGACTTAACATCCTCAGGTTTTTATCTTTAGCCCAGCGTTCATCTCACTCGGCTCCAATCCCTGGATGATCTTACGTGTGTCTGTGGCTGGAACATATCACCTGTACCTTGATAACCCAAGTCTGTTTCCAGCTCTAACCCTGCATATGCAGCTGACTACCGATAAAGGTCATCTCCTCTCTCGATGGTCCGCAGGCAGCTCAAACTCAACACGTCCTAAACAGAGCTGATTCTTCTTAAACCTGGTTCTCTTATGGTAACTCTTACTGAATGCCGCCACCATCTGTCCACTCTCCAAAGCCAGAAATCCAAGCCTCATTCTAGGTTCTTCTTTTGCCTTCCCAACCCCCAAGTCCTGTTGAGTCTACCTACTCAGTAGTTACCAAATCTGTCTCCTCTTCCCTGTCTCAGCACCTGTTTCACTGCTGGCCTCAATCAAATTGGTCCAACAGTCTCCTAATTGGTCTTCCTGCTCTCCAGCCCATCTCCACACTATCCCAAAGCCCCCTCTTCAAAGGCCAATTCGACTACATCATTCTACTTCATAAAGCTTTTCAGTGGCTCCTTATCTACACATTCTACAACCCCTCCATGATCTGGTCCCTGCTTACCTCTTCAGGCTCATCTCCCCTCACTTTTCCCCCAGCTCACGCCAAGCACCGGCCCAGGGGCACAGCAGGTATCGCGGGGCCCTAGGTTTACACGATTTGAAGGGCCCTCCAAGAAAGATCAAACAACACAATGACTAGAAATTAGTTCCAGGGCTCTGGAGGCGCGTGTGCAACTGAGGGCCCTGAAACAAGCTTCACTAGCTTCACAGTAACTCTACCCCTGGTCTAGCCAAACAGAGAAAGCTCAGTCCCCTAGAACATGCCACAGTCTTCCACATCCCTTTGCCTTTGTACAAGCAGCTGTCCCTGCCCGGGATGCTGTTCCCAACCTTCCCTTGTCTGTCCAGCAAAATCGTTCACCCTTCAAAGGCCAGCTCAGGGGCACCTCCTCTGTGCAGGCCTCCCTGACCTCCCTGCATGGAGCTGATTGTTCTCTCCTTCACGTTCTCATTGTAGCTTGTCCTTTACCTCTGTGTACCCTGTCCTTTACAGAGCAGGTCACACTCAAAGGAACTTGTTTGTTTAAGACCAGGTTTCCCCATGAGTCTTTGCCTCAAGGGCAGAGACAAGGTCATTCCTTTTTAGATTGTCAGAGCACAGCAGTACCTGGCTCAATAAATGTCTGCCGAATGGAACAGAAAGACATCCTGCTTTGGGCAAAGCGTGTGGAGTAGAACACTGAAATAGACAGGGACCCTGGGCGGAGGCGGCGCTAGTGAGCTCTCTGCTGCCTGCCTGCATCATCTGAGAGGTCCAGCGGGACCCCAGTGGTGAACTCCTCCCCGTGGCCTCCTACTAGCCTCCCCACCCCACCGCCTCCCTTACCTGTCCTCCTTGTTGATCTGGTCCCCGAAGCCCACTGTGCTAACAATGGTGAGCTTTAGCCCCACATTGCTTTCTTGAAGGTCATATGTATTGGACCGGAGCTGGACACCCGGCTGTGTGTGGGTGGCTGGCTCCCCCTCGAACTTGGTGTTGAACAGGGTGTCCATGAGGGTGGACTTGCCCAAACCTGTCTCTCCTGAAAAACAAAAGAATGAATTATGATGCATTCACACAATGACCACGCAGCCATTACACATCATGTTTCGGATGCATATTCACTGACATGGGAAAATGTACACGGTAAGACACTAAGTGAAGTGCACATAGAACTACATGGGCTATTTGATCTCAGTTAAGTGAAAAACAGTAATAAGGAACTGCACCAACATATTAGCAGTGGTCATCTCGGGACAGTGGAACTGGGGTAATTTTTCTCTTAGTCTTCATATTTTTGTGTTATTTGAAAATTGAGTATGCATTGTTTTTATAGTCAGAAAAAGAAACCATGTTAAAGGCAGTGATGGCGAGGTAGAGTTATGCCTAGAAAAAGACTGGAAGGGCATACAATGTACTCTTACCAAAGGTCATGTCTGGGTGGTGGGGTTATGTGCGCTTTTCACTTCTTTCTTTATGCTTTTCTCTATTTTCCAAGTTTTCTACAAGGAACGTGTATAGCTTTCATAATAAAAATTTAAGGGCTATTTTCAAGTTTAAAAGAAAGGGACAGCAGTCCCTCATCAAATAAATATCCTCTCCTCTCAGTCCCCACCTCTCCCTGCCAGACCCAGACAGCACCCGGATATGTATCCCAGTGGGGAGACCATTTTTAGCTAATGGAGAGGGAATTTAGCAGGCCACAAATTACTCTTCCCTTTAAATTTCAAACAAGCCAGTCAATTGTTTGTTTAACTAACAGGCTGCGGGATACTAATAAATTAAACCCCTGGAATTTCAAAACCACTGGCTTTCGCACCAGGGCGACGAGTGGGGGAAGGGCTGCGGGAACTGGTGAACGTTTGTGGAGGTTATTCCTGAGAGACGCAGAGGATGTCAAGTCACGGCCAGGAACCAAGGACCGCGCTTTGAAGACCTGGGCTACCCTGCTGTTCTGCTATCATCACCCCTCTTCTCCCTTTCCCTGCTCCCAACCCTGGAGATGTGAGAATTGACACATCTTCCCAGTTGGGAATGGGGGGAGTGGGTTTGCCCTGGGCAAATCCTGGCCTGGCAAGTCCCCTCTTGTGACCAACAGCACATATCTGCACGGCAGTCCAGGGCTAGGGTTAGAGCTGCACAACCAATAACCGTAAATGGTCCATCTCCCCTCCCACCTCTGGGTGTGTCTAGCTTTGCATCTTGCAAACCTCTTTTATCCCCAATAATGAGCTATGAAGGCAGGAGGTGCTTTTAAAAATATCTGTCTATGCTGAGAGCTTTCTGTATGTGGAGAGATCAGTGAGAGAGAGAAAACAAGGAGAACATTCAACTCAGCCTGGCTACCTGGCCCCCCAGCCCAATTTCATAGCCAGGTCTGACTAATGTGGTTGATTGCCAAGGTGCAGGGAAATGGTTCCTCACACAGATCGTGCTTCCAGCCAGGGTCTGCTATACCTATTAGCAGCAAAGACTCTCCCAGAAGAGGCCCTTTTTTCCCTCCCTAAAGGAACAGGAAGTATTTGGGTCCCCAGAAAAATTTGGTGAGGTGGGGGCCTTTGCCATGGGAGGTGGCAGACTTGGCTAAGCAACGGAATAAATCGCCCCCCTCCCCGCACAAGGTGCGGGTGCCGCTCCACTGCAAAGGGGCCAACACCTCTGAGACGGGAACACAGGGCGGCTGGCTCTCCCTAACTCGCCTTCCCTCTGGGCGTTGAAGCTTAAGCTACATTTTCACCGGTCTTTGTACGTGCCTAATAAATTGTCCGTGTACATCCCCACTTTCAGACCCTCTCTCCTGTTCTGTGAGCTCTCTGCTGAATGCCCCGCAGCTCCTAGATCGTGGCGGGCCCTGACTCCCCAGCACCCAGAGCTGGCTCCCTGACTCCCTGATCCTAAGACTTCTCAGAGAGCAGGGGATGGGCAACTTCTGGTACTCCCCGGGAGCGCCTAGCAAGAGGCTCACACAGAGGCCTCAGGAGCAGTACCACAGAGGGAAGGGCCCGCCCTGTTTGCACAGCTGTAGAAAGGGAGGCCGGGTGGGCCGGGCAGGGCAGGGCAACGGGGAAAATGACCACCCGGATGCCTGCCAGTGCAAAAGGGCTGTGGAAATTAGATGCTCAATGATGAATGCCTGGAAGAAAAGACCCGGCGGGTGTCTAGGGAATTGTGATAAATGCAACATGAGAAGAGGGCAGAAAATCAAGTGTGCTTGTCCCATTGCTATCGAGTGCTCCCGTTCCAGTTTTCCATCAATGTGGAGCCTGGGGGAGGGGAGGGGTGGGAGCTCTCTCTCGATGGCTGGCACAGACCCAGCCTGAGCCTGGGATGTTGTCCTGGGCCCAGTACTGAGGGGGGGAGTGGAGCCACTCTCAGCTCAACTCAGATCAGGTCAGCAGATTCCACACCCCTGCAAGAAGGTGGGGACTTGGCAATTAGATTCCAGCAGGAAACCTGAGGAGTCCCGAGGGGTCAATTTCTCTCTCCTCCTCCCTCCTCAGAGTGTACAGCGGGGTTTCTTAACCCTTTTTAAATCATCTCCACCAGCCCAGAGGATTTCCTCTCACTTGACTTAATGTAGATAGGATCCTGGAAACACCAGATTTTTAAAAAAGAATTCAACTTAAAACATGGAATATGAAATCTGCTTTTTCAAACTATACTCCCTGGGCTAGTCTGATGTTGACCTCTCTACCCTGAGTTCAAAACCACTGTGACAAAGAAAAGCTTAGCCCTTTTCCTCACCTGCTGTTAACATTTGCATCCTCTGGTACCTTGTGCAATTAAGTCCTTGCAAGTGATGAAATGCAGAGTCCCAGGCAGGTTATCACTAAATGACTGTGACCTAAGCCTAGCCCTTCCCCTTCTCTGGACTCCAGTCTCTTTTTTCCATAAAATGAGCAGGTTTGAGTAGTAATAATAACAGCTATTGCTTCTGGAGCACTTACTATGTGGGCACCACTGTAAATACCTTACATATATTTCCTCATTTATTCCCTAAAATAAGGCTGTGTATTAGATAATACTACTATTTGTCCTTAATTTACAGATGGATTAACCAAGCCACTTCCTAGCTATGTGAATGTGCCCCTGCTCTTCCGTCTCTCTGCACGTCACATTCCTCATCTATAAAATGTGGAGGAAGAAACTGGCCCAGGGTCACGAAAGTAGTATGTGGCAATGCCAGCATTTGACTGCAGGCAGTCTGACACTGGAGCCCATGCATGTTCTAGTGCGTCCCATAGGTGTGATATGTTGTTTCATTCAGTCATTCAACAAATATTTAGAACCTTTAATAGGAGCCAGGCACAGGTTTAGGAGCCGGGGATGCAGCAATGATCAGGAGCTAGTCTCTTCCGGCTCCGAATGTTGGAATAAACCAAGAGAAACGTCTTTGAGTTCAACCGGAAGGTGTCCAAAAGGGAACTCTCCAGGAACTCCTGTTGGCCAAGGGAGCCTATGGATGGGGACGAGGTCCTGCCTGGCTCTGTGACCTTGCCCTCTACTTCCTCCTGATCTTGCAGAGACCTGGCAAACAGTGGTGTGCTGGAGCCGGCTCGCCCGGCTTCCTGCAGCTCTTCCCAAGCCCATGTGCAGTGATGTCATGTTGGCAGCTTAAAACCAGCTATGGTGGGAATAACGACAGCACAAAAATTGGTAAATGCTACAAACCACGGCAACTTTTCTCCTGAGAGTGGGTTGTTTGACGCTGACCAGCACACCACCGCTGGCAGCCTGTCTTAGACAGGTGGACGGCTGCCTCTCCCAGAGACGGAGAGATGAAACCATCGCTCCCTGACCCTGAAAGAATGCTAGCTGCCCTTCCCCTCCTCCTGCACTGAGCCTCAATCCTGCTTCTCTTGTATGTTTTTTTTTCCAAGTTCAACAGAGCCCAGTTGAGCCTGGAATCCTGAGCAGTTTCAAAGTAAATATTATCATTATGACCCTTTGTGCTCGTCACAGGCATTCTCTGTTGCTGGCACATTCGGAGGGCTGAGTCTCTTTGGGGCTCTTTCCCAGCAGAACGTTTGCACTGCTGACTCTAGTGGTTCCTCCAACGCCTCCTGTACTATATCTAGAATCCTGGGATCCTAGTGATTTCCAAAGCTAAGCTAGTAGACTGGGAGTGGGCTAGTAGATTTTTTAGAACGGGAGGGGGACCTCAGCCCACTCGGTAATTACTGTCAACCACAGCGTCTGTTGGAGAGGAGCCATAATATGCTCACACCCATGTGCCTGGCCCTCTAAAAATAATGATCGTAGGTGTCATCATCAGTGCCCTTATGTATAAATTATGCTCTTGATTCATAAAAATTCCCCCTCTCAATCCCAGCATGCACATGCACACTTATGCACGGAGGGTACTCACTCCACTAGGCTGGGGCCTCTGATCAGCAGCCCAGCACGATAAACAATACTGTGATAAAAACATTCTAGATCTCTGTTAATAACCAAAGCCAGCGTTACCATAATTTTACACTTAAAATGCTCTATCAGAAAAGAAAAGAAAATCCTTTGGGGAAACATATTCTATGCCCAAACAGAACCGTTTTATAATCATCATTAAGGGAGTAAAGCTGACCGTTATGCACAGGCAGTAGGCATGAAAGTATGGTCACTGAAGGTCCTGCGAGAGAAACGATCACCTTCAGCAGCCAAGCTATGGATCCTTCGCCACGTCGGTGACGCTACCCAGCCCCACGGCTGGGCTGAGATTACAGCCTTAGAGCCACCGTAAGCCGTCTGTGACTTTGGCCCAAATTGTGGGTTCTCAGAGCAATGACAGGCTTGTGAGCCCAGCCAGAGAGGGGGATGCATGAGTTGCAGGCTTTTTTGGATCAGGGATGGGGAATGCAGTTAACCCAGTCTGGGTGGGTGCATCCAAGGGGTGCACCTGCACGGCTAAGAGGGGAGCTATTAGGGCAGCCATTTCCTGAAACTTCATAAGTAGAGACAGAGAAAGAGGAGGTGACTCCTTGGGTGTGAGGATCTCCTTTCTACCCTTCCCCTCTTGGAGGGTCTGTCCTGGGCAGTTGAGTGATTCCATGCCCGCAGGTGCACAATGAAGCAGTTGCATATGTACGATGCCTGGGTGGGTAGGGGTTACTGTTTCTCCCACTTGGGACTTCCCTGGTGGCGCAGTGGTTAAGAATCCGCCTGCCAGTGCAGGGGACACGGGTTCCACCCCTGGTCCGGGAAGATTCCACATGCCGCGGAGCAACTAAGCCCGTGCGCCACAGCTACAGAGCCTGTGAGCCACAGCTACTGAGCCTGCAAGCCACCAACTACTGAAGCCTGCACGCCTAGAGCCCGTGCTCTGCACAACAAGAGAAGCCATCGCAATGAGAAGCCTGCGCACCGTGATGAAGAGTAGCTCCCACTCACTGCAACTAGAGAAAGCCCGCGCGCAGCAGCGAAGACCCAACGCAGCCAAAAATAAAAATAATAAATAAATAAATAAATAAATAAATATTTCTCCTGCTCACTTTGCCTTGAGCTTGGCTGCGTCTTCCTCCGGGCCCTAGGGGAGCCTGTGGTCCACATGTCCAATTACCCTACGCTGCCGCCCTCAGAGAGCCATTCTGACCTATGCGGCCTCCCTCCTAAAGCTTTACTAGCCCACCCAATTGCACTTGGTGTGAGAGGCTGATGAGGGTGGGCCTGTCACTTCACTTCTCATCCCCTCAACTTCAGTGCAGGTCACCCGGAGCTCTGGGAGGAATGCCAAGGGACTCCAATATGTTTGTGTGGAAGTTTTTCAGTAATCAAATGTTATGTGAAATAAGCTGGCCATCAGCCAAAGATGGGAGAGATCTGGCAGTGCTAATATTGGATGTGATGGCATTTGATCTTGATGTCGATCACCATGACTGCTGTTTATTTTGTATCCCTCTCCTAATAGCACCTCATCGTAACCATGGGTAGACTTTTGGCATTTGAAGAATTAACAGCCTAGATCTGGACTCTCAGGCCCATGATATGTAAATCTGTGAAGCACATATTTTCATCTCATAGGTTCCAAAGCTGGTGCATGAGAGTGAGTCATTTCACTAGTGAGTGAGCCTAGCTGACTGCCTGTCAACCATACTTAGAAGTGGCTTTGTTTTCTCTACTTGTCCTTGAGCGTGTAGCTAATTCTCCGACAGAAAATGATCTGAGGAGTGCCAGGGAGGGAGAAGAAAAAACAAAGAGTCCAAGAAAATGAATGACCTTAGTTACAAAACAGAACTTTAGACTACATTAGACAGTAGAATACCCAATTCAGTAGTGGTTCACACCCTCAGTATGAATGAATTCCCCGTACGCTCTATACAAAAATAGGAAAAGGCAATTAGCAAAAGTGTTTTGAGTGTTCCGACCAGCATGAAAACTGCCATTATTATGGTATTTATAGAATCATTAAGGTTTGGAGGTACATCACTAAAAACATGCAGGTATGCCTTACCTCACTGTATAGTGAAAATTATACACTGTGATCATGTTTGCAAATTTGGGATTATTTAAGGTCTAAGGACAGATTCTCAAAGAATGTCAAGGAACTGCTTGCTGTTCCTGAGATTTGTTTGGTTGGTGCTTGACAGTTTCCGAAGTGCTTCTGCATTCTCAAGAGATGTCTCTGGCAGCGGTTACCGAAGCAGTGGGAGGGACAAAGGGTCAGGCAGACCTGGGTCCTTGTCATGGCTCTGCCACTTATTCTGTGTTGCCTCAGCTAAGTCCCTTATCCCCCCGAGTTTCTTGGTCTCCGTCTGTTCCATGAGGATATGAATGCCACTTGGTCTGTTCACTTCCCAGAGTCCTAGTAAGGACCCAAATTGTTAACACGGGAAAGGGTTTGAGAAATGTAGTGAGTGGTTCCTGCGGGGATAATTCATGCATTCATTTCACATACATTATTGAACTCTCTTTGTGCTGTAATTAGCACAGTAGAGGTGACTAAGACATGGTTCCCACACTTGAGACTAAAGGTCCAGGCACAGATACACTTAAAGGGAATAAAAAGAACTTGGCACACAGCTGTGTGGTCCCTGCACAGAGCTCAAACTGTACCAAGCACAGCAGGGCTGCAGAGGAAACAGACAGACCCAACCCACTGCCCACAGCTGGTAAGCAGGCATCTTTTCACAGCCATTACCTCCCTCCCAATTCTGCCCTGGCTCCTATTTTCTGCAGTCAGAACAAACCTGATAAGAGTAGTTGAGCCAGACAGCTCCCTTACAGAGTTTCCACTGGGTGTCACACAGCTCAGCTCCCCCCAAGGTATGGCCCCACATTCTGGTCTGGGCAGGGAAAAATGTAACTACAGCCAGCAGCTCACCAAAACAAGCAGAGGGATAAAAGAAGAAGAGGGGCAGAAACACTCCTGCAAATAGATCAGAATGACACACTATTGAACCTAATGACCTTCAGAGCCACACCCAGCC
The DNA here is from genome assembly GCF_028021215.1 of Eschrichtius robustus. Lineage (NCBI taxonomy): Eukaryota > Metazoa > Chordata > Mammalia > Artiodactyla > Eschrichtiidae > Eschrichtius > Eschrichtius robustus. The sequence goes on from NC_090845.1 coordinate 105,579,034, forward strand.
ATTAAGGATCCATATTCTGTAATAGAATTTCCTGCTATGGAAATACTCACCCACGCACAGGATGTTGAAGCAGAAGCCCTGGCTGACTGACTTATTCACCAGCTGGTCGGGCAAGCTGTCAAACCCCACATGTCCAGCCAGGGGGACAGTTCGGCAACCTTCACCCTAATTTGGAAGGGGAGGGAGGGGAGAAAATGAAAATGTGCTTAAAAGCAACCTGGGTCTCACTTCCCCATCCAAATGCTCTCTGTGCTAGGAATTAACACCCACTGGGGCCCATCTCCCCTTAGCTAGTCTCTGATCCAAAGCAAAATGACCCATTCGCTTAGAAATCATGGATTCTTGGGTACAGTCACCCTTGAGGCTCCATAATGAACATCACATAGTTCCAGACAGAGCAAACTACAGAGGGGGCTTGTAAGGGGTGGGAGGGCAGGGGGTCAGGGGGTGAGAAGGTTCCCAGTCTTGGGTTAATTCTCCTCACAGAGACTCAGTTTCCTTTCACGTCTGTCAAACGAGATAATATTACCTTACAGATGATTGGGAGACTCAAATATGCCAACACATGTAACGAGCTTAGTACAATGCCTGGAATACGTATAAGTATTCAGTAAATATGACAAAGGTACTTCAAAAAGCAATTTCTCTTCTCGGGACTTCCCTGGTGGTCCAGTGGGTAAGACTCCTCGCTCCCAGTGCAGGGGGCCCAGGTTCGATCCCTGGTCAGGGAACTAGATCCCGCACGCATGCTGCAACTAAAGATCCCTCATGCCCGTGACTGTCATCTGGCAAGATTGTTACCCTCACACATCTCACCCCACACCCTCCAGTGGAGTATTCTCAACAGACAACCATATGCCATCATTCAGTCCTGGTTTGTATATTCTGGGCCCCAGAGGGGTTCCTGAAGACAGCTGGGTTTCATGAGTGGCCTGCATCACTCAGGGCTATATTCACCCCCTTTTGCTTTTCCTCACCCTTTTCTCCACCTTTTTATCAAAGCAATCAAAAAAAGATCTAAGGGGCTTCCCTGGTGGCGCGGTGGTTAAGAATCTGCCTGCCAATGCAGGGGACACGGGTTCGATCCCTGGTCCGGGAAAGATCCCACATGCCACGGAGCAACTAAGCCCGTGCGCCACAACTACTGAGCCTGAGCTCTAGAGCCCGTGAGCCACAACTACTGAGCCCACGTGCCACAACTACTGAAGCTCGCGCGCCTAGAGCCCTTGCTCCGCAACAAGAGAAGCCACCGCAACGAGAAGCCTGCGCACCGCAACGAAGAGTAGCCCCCGCTCGCCACAACTAGAGAAAGCCCGCGCGCAGCAACAAAGACCCAACACAGCCAAAAATTAATTAATTAATTAATTTTTTTAAAAAAAGATGTAAGTTTCCCACTGTTCATTCTTGGTCCTCAAGACTGCAGGGGAGACAGAAACCTAAGAGCCAGTATGCTTTCTTGATGGAGCCTCCTACTTAGCAGGCATCGGAAATTGGGAGGGACTCAGAGTTGAGGTTTCCTGAGCCATATATTATCACCCCCGGCTGCCTCTTCCTGTGTCCAAATTCAGCACCATGAAACTTCAAGTGCTCCAGGGCGTCTGGTCCAAGTGCCAAAAGATGAGGAAAGGGAATTTTCAAACTGAAGACAGTGAAGGGCAGTGGGGAGAACTCCACATCTTATTCTTAAAGATTTATTTCATTGTCAAGCCTCACCCAAGCACCTCCCACGTGCCCACAGTTATCTCCCACCTAGCCCAGTGCTGTGAGAGCCCTAAATAGCAGAAGAAAGAGTATGGCCTTTATTCCCTAGGCAATGGGGTTTGAAAGGGGCATTTTGAGTGTTTTGAGCAGGGAGGGCCATGACACAAGTAGTCTTTTCAAAAGATCATTCCAGCTGCAGGGCTGCAGGGCGCTTGATCGATGGGAGGAGAGAGGGAGCAGGGGCAGGAAGACATATTAGGAGAGGACTCCAATAACGCTGAACTGGCAGAGTGACAGCCAGGCACTGTGACGATAAATGCGGCTTGAAGTGAACTGATCTGACTTGGGACTCAGGAGGGAGGAACAAATTTGAGAGCCGTCCTAAAGAAAGGATGAGACTCGGTGAAGGATGGGGCAGAAAGAGTGCGGGAGCAATCAAAGCTGTAAGGCTGCAAGGTCCTACGCCTGGGAGATTGCATTGATGGCACCAAGGGCAGAAAGAGGGAAGCCAGGAAAGGGTGCTTTAGTGGAAAAGTCGAAGATTCTAGTTATAAATAGCCATTATTTTAAAATTACATTTATCAGGTTTTTTATAAGAGTAATCCATGTTCGCTGTAGAAATTTTAAAACATATGGAAAATTATAAAGAAGAAAATAAAAATCACCCATAATATCACTCTCCAGAGATAATCACTATTAGTATTTACATGTATTTCCCTACAGTCTATATATAATACTTTTTTTTCTTTTTTCTTTCTTTTTTTTTTTTTTTACAAAATAGGGATAATCCTGTATATTCCTTTTCATCACCTGGCTTAATAACCTGACACTTAACATAGTATGGATGTTCTCTTGAGTAATTAAGTATACTTCTAAAACATTACTTTTTTGGCCACATAGCATTCCATTGTAGGAATTTACCACATTTTCTCAACCAGTGAAATGTCTTCCACTACTAGACATTTAGCGCGTTTCCAAGTTTTCAACATTATAAGTAATAATTCTTGTTCTTACAGGTTTGCATAGTCTCTGATTATTTCCTTAAGCTAAATTCCTAGAATTAAAGCCTGCTGGGTCCAAGGCCACACACATTGGAAAGACTTTGGTACACACTGAGAAATCATTCAACAGAGAATATTACAAATGTCTATTTCTAACGCCAGTATGCGAGACTGTCTGTTTACACATACTTAGACCAGCACTGAGTTTGAGGCTTTTTAACCATTGTGAATTGAATCATTGCAAAATGGCATCATGTAACTTCATTTGCATTTTATTAGTGAGAGTGAACTTTTTTTATTGTTCAACTATATATGTGTATTGTGTCTATGTATATGTGAGTTGCCTATTCACGTCTTTGTCCATTTTCTTAAAATGGGTGCTTGTCTTTCTCTTCTGGATTTGTAAAAGCATTTTCTATATTAAAGAAAACAAGATAGTTTTGATTTTATGGTGACACATTTACCCACTAAGTACTTAGCAATATGGGATTGTAGGCTCAGGGAGAATTCAGGACTGAGATATAAATTTAGCAGTGAGAGGTATGAAACTGGATGTGTTCTTCAAGAGACAGTACAGGGAGAAAAGAACTAAGGACTGAATATAAGCAATGCCCACAAGTAAGGAATGGGAAGATGAAGAGAATTCTTCCAAGGGGTGGGAGGATGATCAGAAAAGTAAGAGATGACCCAATAGTTTTCTTTTTTTTTTTTTTTTTTAAATTATTTTATTTATTTATTGTTGGCTGCGCATGGGCTTTCTCTAGTTGCGGCGAGCGGGGGCTGCTCTTCATTGTGGTGCGCGGGCTTCTCATTTCGGTGGCTTCTTGTTGCGGAGCACGGGCTCTAGGCGTGGGGGCTTCAGTAGTTGTGGCGCATGGGCTTAGTCGCTCCGCGGCATGTGGGATCTTCCCGGACCGGGGCTCGAACCCGTGTCCCCCTGCATTGGCAGACGGATTCTTAACCACTGCGCCACCAGGGAAGCCCGACCCAATAGTTTTCTATCACCAGAGGCCAAGATTGAAGTCAGGAAGGATTACAGAGAAACGACCATTGGTCTGGATTTGGTAAAGTCCACTGGTATCTTTTAGAATCCTTTTTTCTTCTGTATCTTTTTACCCGGTGTCCAATACACCTAAGTTAACTGGAAGGTTTGGGGACTATGGAACATGGAATCTGGGTAATGTGTCTTTCTTGCCAATCAAGATTTAAGCAGCAAACTGTATGTCTCAATCCTTGTAGTTGAGAAAGCTTCGAAAATGAATTTGTATATGCAGTTCCTGCTTTAGGAAATCCTGCCTAGCAAGCACCATTCACTCCTGCTTTGATGAATCTTAGATGTCAAGGTCACCGTTATGAATATCAGTCCTCATTGTTCAGAGGTAAATACGTAACGGTGAAAAGGACAGGACATTGGGCTGAATGGACACTGACCCCAGGACAGCCCCTGGAAGTTTCTTCCCTCTTCCCTCTCTAAACCTCTGATAGCTTAGCTCTTTCCTCTTTCTCCTTAACGTGGCCTGATTAATTGAGGACCTGACTGCTTTGATTGCAGTTAATTGAATGTTCCCTGGATTACAAAGTGCACAAAAGGAGATGGAACTGGCAACTTGGCCCAGGACGTCTGACACTAAAATCTTAAGTTACCATCTTGAGTGGCAGGTGGTGCCACGTTTGACGCTTTGAACTGAGAGGCTAGAAAGGCCACAGCCACCAAAATGTTAAATGGCCCATCTCCCGTGACCTGCAACCTCCCCTCGGGATCTACTCTAGAGAGACTCACATGCCTGTACAAAGGTCCATGTACAGTACAAGGAAACTCATTACAGAATTATTTATAATACTGAAAACCTAGAAAAAATAAAAACTAAATGTCCGACAATGGGAAAAATATTGGGTTGGCCAAAAAGTTCGTTCGGGTGTTTCATAGGTTGTGCCAGAAAAACCAAACAGTTAACTAAATTATGGTACGTGCATATGCTGGAATATTCCACAGCCATTCAGAAGAATGCAGTAGGTCTAGAAACAGAGTCACAGATGTAGAAAACAAACTCATGGTTACCAGGGGGTAAGGGCGGGGAGGGATATATTGGGAGACTGGGATGGACATATACACACTACTATATATAAAACAGTTAACTAGTAAGGCCCTACTGTATAGCACAGGGAACTCTACTCAATACTCTGTAATGGCCTATATAGGAAAAGAATCTAAAAAAGAGTGGATATATGTGTATGTAATAACTGATTCACTTTGCTGTACACCTGAAACTAACGCAACATTGTAAATCAACTATACTCCAATAACAAAAAAAAAAAAGAATGCAGTAGGTCTATAGGTACTGATCGGAATATCTCCAAGACATATTATAATATAGAAAAAAAGAAGCTGTAGAACAATAAGCACAGTATGAGGCCATATATGCAAAAAAACCCTCCGTGTGTATGTGCACTTAAATGTATGTGAGAGAAAGGGGACTAAAAAGCCACCCACCACACCTAGAACTCAGGGTACCTCAGGGGAGGGGACTGGAACTAGGGGCTTACTCAGGGGGGTAGTCAGTGTGCTTCTGCATTGTTTGATTCTTTTACAGCATGAATGTATTCACACATTACCTGTGTAATTTAAAAAACATTTTTAATACACGAAAAGAGAGTTCTGGCTCAGCTTTGCAGCAGGGGTAATTAGGCTGCAGAGTCTGAGAGGAGCTAAAAGGAAGGCAAAAATGAAAGCGTGCTCCTGAGAACTGGGAGAGGCCCCACTCCCCTCCCCAATTACATTTCCTGTTTTCTCCTCATCTGCAGTCACCTGCGGTCTTGAAATACGTTATACCACATTTCATATCACAGGCAGAAACAACGCTCTTTCTCTTCTGCCTCCTCCCCCGAGGACACACCAATTGCGCGTTTTAATTGAATAGTCGGAGGTTCGTGTTATGAAGAACGAGTGAGGGCAGTTCAAGCTGTGCATCGTTCTCCCCTTGCTGTGATTCTGAAAATAAAGGGTCCCATAAGCACCCAAGTGGGTAACCCCCGCCCCCCTCCCCACCTTCCAACCTTTATGGCATAGGACGCAAGCCATGTAAGAAGCCTCCGGAAACTGAGGGAGCATCTGTGTCGATGGAGAATTTCTGGCCTCCGTTTAAAACTGGGGTGGAAAAAAAAACTGGGGTGGTCAAGTTAGTAGCTGTCATTCTGAAGGACAAGACCAAAACAAAAAGTTTGGAACCCATGGCCAAAGACCGGGCTTGTCCCCAACTTTCTCCTCTGGCCTTGGCACAAAGATGCTAGGAAAGGACAGAAACACTGAAATAGGATTCTCTCTGGCAGCCCCATGTGTCACTTACTGGTGGGCCTGATCTCTCACACCCTCCCTTCCTCTATCTCCCTCCCCAGCTCTGAATATCAATCTCTGAGAGACCCTGCAAATCTTCAGGACGCTCAAACTCAATGAATAGTTCAATGATGCATGATGGAATATTAAACGGCTGATAAAAATATATTCTAAGAATACTTAATGGCATAGGAAAATGATTACCAAATACTGTTAGACAAAAAACAAAAACAAAAACAATACCCTGTGTATACAGGATCATCCCAATCATGAGGAAAAAAAGTATGTATGCATTTTTAAAAGCTTGGAAGAATACATACCAAAATGGTGAGAATGGTTGCTTTTGGCTTGGAGGGGCTGTAGGAGCTGCTGCTTTTCTGTTTTCCAAATTTTCTACAGTAGGCATATTTTACTTTTATAATCAGAATTAAAATATTATTTTTTTAAGATTCTATGATGATACTTTCCTAGGCAGGAAAGTGGCCTCAGATATTTTAGCAAAATCTTTAGTTACAGCCAAAAAGTTGCTTTATGTACAGATAACCAGAAAATTTGGTGAAGTATTCAGCTTTCCGGCAGTTTTATTGTATATAAAACATTTATTTTACCAATAATACCATAAAACCTTATTATTCTTCTTATTATAACATATTTATATACAATATAACATTATTATACAGTATGCCTTATTCTTATAAAGATTCATGCGAACCAGGAGTCAAACTCAAATCACATACCCTGAAACATATAGCAAAAAGTCTTGCTGAAACAATCAGGTGGATGATAGCCCTATCTGCTACCTCCAGTGTTACCAAGGGAGTGAGTGCCACTTATTATCCCGTATTATCAGCTATAAGAACCACAAAAGCACTGCTAAGTTCCCAGAGGGTTAAAACAACAACTCCAATATGCCTAACACATCAAACGTCAGGATTTCCCTGGCTCCGATTAAGGTGAGCTGAGAGGAAACTGACAGTAGTAGCGATGCCCTGAACTGGGAGAGAGAAATCTGGGGGCCTTTCCGAGGAGAAATAAAACCTGCCAAAGCTAGCAGCACCCCTTAGGGGCCCCAGTGCCTTTCAGTGGGGGAGCAGCTTAGGGGATCCTGACGAAGCACAAAGGAAACCATCCTCACCATACAGGGAGAAGGCCCAGTTTTGGCAAATCCAATAGATGGAACTCTGGATTTTAATACACCAGATCAATTCCAGAGTGGCTTTTCATTCTATAAAAGGATTCACAGCAGGATTCTATTAAATAGCCAGCTCTCCTAGTGCATGTAAAAGGGGATTCAATAGACAAAAATTCAGCTGTCATGTACCTTTATAGGAAGTCAATAGCTATATACACCTACACGGACGGACAGACAATATGTGAAGGGTTGTTTGTTTCTATTCCAGTTCCAGAGACCCTGCTGAGCTAAAAGCACAGACTTGCTTTCTCTACAGCTGTCTCCCCACCCAGCTCAAGGAGTCAAAGCAGGGAAGGGGTGGAGTTAAATTCCGCCACCTCGATCGGAAGCAGAAGCAGAAGCAGAAGCAGGCAAGGACCTGAAAGAAATTAGGCTGGAGGAAACACAAGAAGCGTACAATGTCAGAGCTGGAAACACCCTTAAAGATCACTTAATCCAACCCGTGCATTTGACAAAAAGGGAAACAGAGACTCAGAGGCGGGAAGTGACTTGTCCCGAGTCACAGAGTGATTTAGTGGCAGAGAGTGGTGCTGGGACCCAGGGCTCTGTCAAGTAGACCGCCGCTCTCAAATGGAAAAGCTGACTCAAGTGGCACATAGATTTCTTTCTGCTGCTAGAATTCTGGGACATTGGGCTTGTGGCTAATGCCAGTCGGGAGGAGAAGGGTCATGGAAAATGATCCAGAAGCCCGTGGGCTCGCCAAGGCGCCTCTGGCCCACAGAAGGCAACTGAGGCGGTGGAGGCCAGGAGACGCTGGTGCCCCTCTTCTGCATCTTCTCTCCCACCTCTAGCTCCCATTTCCCTCACTGCTGACTCAAGCCTGAGCCTCAGCCTGGCCTCTGCTCAAGAGCCCCAGGGCTACCGAACCCAACCAGCCAGATTCTAGGTAAAATATCTCCACCTCAGCCAGGGGTGACCCTTGCCCAGGGTGGGTCAACTTTCCCACAAAAGCCTGACAGACCCCCTTCAAATCAGGCCATTTAGAGTTTCCTAGGTGTTCTGGCCATTGTTATCTCCAATCTGTTAAAAAGAGGAAAAAAAAAAAGGTTTACTCACAGGCCTCTGGATGAATGCCCAGCTGTCCTCTGGGGAGCCTGAATTTGCCTCTGCCTCCATCTGGTCTCATTTAAAGGGGATCTGAAAAAACCCAGTTCCTGCCTCAGCGCCAGTGCTCAGAGCTGGGGGCCTCTGCTGCGAAAGGAAACTGAACACGACCTCACACCTCATCAGGGCCGTGAAGGCAGAGCTCTGCTCCCGCGACCCAGAGAGGGCCCTGGCGGGAGAAACCTGAGCCCTGGGTCCTGTCCCCGAGAAGGCCCGCGAATCTTTTGGCCAGTCACCTTTAAGTGAGTGGAAGGGATGACCCCACTGCAGGGCCAGCGGAGGGCGTGCTGCATAATTCAGCAGATGGCTGCCTCTAATGAGAAGACACTGCAGAAGCGGGAACGTTATCTCCCCCTCCCGAGCATGTGGTCCTTCCTCTGTGCAGGCAGCAGAAGCCTCCTCCTGCCAAACCGAAGAGGAAGGGTCTGTGTTTCAAATTTATTCTGCACGCCTCCTCCAGTTGTTACTTAAAATAATCCATCATTACGTGGCTGGTGGCTCCAAGATTTTTATTTAAAGCAGTATGGGAAAGAAAGAAAGGAAGGAAGGAAGAAAGGAAAGGAGGGAGGGAGGGAGGGGAGGGGAGGGAGAGGAGGGGAGGGAGGGAAGGAAGGAAGGAAGGAAAGAAGGAAGGAGGGGAGGGAGGGGAGGGGAAGGAAGGGAGGGAGGGAGGGGAGGGGAGGGAGGGAAGGAAGGAAGGAAGGAAAGGAGGGAGGGAGGGAAGGGAGGGGAGGGAGAGGAGGGGAGGGAGGGAAGGAAGGAAGGAAAGAAGGAAGGAAGGGAGGGAGAGAGGGGGAGGGGAGGGAGGGGAGGGGAGGGAAGGGAGGGAGGGAGGGAGGGAAGGAAGGAAGGAAAGAAGGAAGGGAGGGAGGGAGGGGGAGGGGAGGGAGGGGAGGGGAAGGAAGGGAGGGAGGGAGGGAGGGAAGGAGGGAGGGAGGGGAGGGGAGGGGAGGAAGGGAAGGAAGGAAGGAAGAAAGCCCACACATAGCCATGACTGTGCTATCTGGGGTTTAAGCTGAGAATCTTTTTTAACATCAGAGAGTCTTCAAAGCACCCAAGTATACTCTTCTCGACCTCCATGAGTATACTGAGGTGGGGGTGGGGGGGTGGCAGTGAAAAGAGGGGGAAGAGGGGACATGGCAGGATTTTTATTTCTTGGAAACATGATGAAAAGGCCAGAGTTTTTTTTTATAAAAACGAATCTGTGTCATCTGGAAGGTGTTTCATTGCTTCATCCACTGACCAGCAATAACACTTTGGACTAAGTCATTTGGTCTCCCTGAACCCATAAAATGAAAAGAACAGTAATACTCATCCAGGAAGCTGCTGGGGAAAATGAAATCATACAGATGGAAGCGTTTTGAGATCGTTGAAAGAGACATGTTACACTTATCTACGGTATTCTTTTTCTTTCTTTTCTTTTCTCTCTTTCTTTCTGGAATGTGGTTTTAACGTAAACGCAACTGAAAGCGCTCCTCAGTTGTTCATGCTAATATGAAACCAAGGCTCCGATAATCCAGAAACCCAGGCAAGTCCAGAAATCAGTCCTACTCAGTTCTGGAATACCTTTATCCAGGGGACTTATCTTTCTAATTAGTTTTGCTCTGGCTAATGCAACGGGTTCGCTCCCTTACAGCACAAAAAGGGAGGGGCCGTGCTGGGTAACAAAGCCAGCAATTAATAGAAAATTTACAGCAGAGACTCTACAAAGTAAATGCTGTGCACACGACTGCAGATCAAAATCTCATTATACTATACAGACAAATCGCTCGGCTGTAATGCAGTTTTGTAATAAGAATGCTGTGAACACTCACATTTCCAGGTTTTAGGATATGAAGAGGAAACGGGGATTATACCGGCCTCTCATGTGGAAGCTCTGAGAGGGCTGTCGTGTGTGCCGTGGCCACCACTATATCCCCAACACCTGGCACAGGGTCTGGCAGAGTCGGTGCCCAATAAACACATGTTGAAGGAATGAATGAAAATAAAAGTGCGTGAGTTAACAAATGAAATGTTCCCAGCCTGGGAGCAGAAGTGAGATCTCACCCATCTTCACACCTACCCTTTTCCTAGTTAAAGCCCTCAGCAAGCCTTTCCTGTCACCCACCGCCCCCGCCCACTGCTGGATCAGGTCCCCTTGTAATGAATTATCCTAGCGGGCAGTAGCTCTCCTCTGCAGCACATCACAAAGATAATTATAGTTATTTGTGTCTGCCTCCACTACTAGACTGTAAACTCCCCGAGGGCAGGGGCCATGTGCATTTGTGGGGAGGAGGGCGGACATAGTAACTTCCCTCCAACTTTTAATTTTGAAAAGTCTCAAACACACAGAAAAGTTGGAAAATAGTACAATGATCATTAATATACCCTCGACCTAGATTCAAGAATTTTTAATATTTGGGGCCATGCAAATTTTCTTCAGTGCTGTATTCGCAGTAGAGGTATGGGTGAACATTGGGGTTTTCCTCTCCCTGCTTGGGGTATAATATGACTTTTAGTGCGAGGTGGTGGAGATGGCTGAGGCAGGGCACTTCAATGGGAATCAAGGTTAAGTGTCATTTGATAGCAAGACCAGAGTACAGCCACCTGTAGGCGGTTGCCCTGGACAGTTGCCCCAGGCCCACCACAGCTAGGGCAGTGATAGGCCCTGCAAGCTCTTTCTTTAGGGAGAAAGACCATTACCTGGCTGCACCGTGCCTTGCCAGGTTACCTTGGACAAGTCATGGAACCTCTCAGAGTATATATTAATAGCAGCCCAAGCCACCTCACAGGCAGGAGTTGGGGATGGAAACATCCCAAGAATCTTCTATAGTTCTCTAATTATTTCACCGTGTCCACAATTTGTCTCTCCAACTAGACTGCAATAAGCGTAAAAGCCAGGAACTATGTCTACTACTTTTTTCTGGTATAGTTGACCAGAGCTAGCCATAGTGCTGGACACTTAGCAGTCAATCAAATAAACACTTGTGGACATGATTAAGAAACAGTTTTGTCATACAGAATCTCTGTGGTGTTCATTCAGATGGGATGGGATTGTATTATGTACACAAAAGCTGAACTCCCAAGTTGCATGCATGCCCAAATAAGGATCCTATCCAGCAACTCTAAGGTCTGTTTTTGTCACTAATGATGTTACCTTACAAGCCAGAGTGACCCTCAACTGACTCTGGAAAGGACAGCCCATCCCTCACACACACACCAGAGCACTACTTGCAGGGCACCATGTCCCAGAGCTCATTAAAAAGAACTCCTAAGCCAGGCACACTTAGGTTTAGTCTCCAGTCTTCTTTACCCAAACCCTGGATACTCATTCCCAGGAAGAAACAATCAGCAGCCAGACGTCCAAAGGCCTCCGGAGTTAATTCCATCTTCCCCTGGTGAATTACAACTTCTTGCAGACACAAAGGCAGAGAGACAAATGACACATAAACAAGAGCTTCACTGGCTGGGGGAGGGGGGCATGGAGAGTGACGTCAGTTTTCCCAGAAACCCATTTATCACGATAACAAGGTCTCAAGTGCTCGGGCTGCTCTTTCAGCTTCAGAATCTGGCATATAATTATGTTCTTCATCATACAGTAGGGCAAGGCCAGCCAGAGCAAACTGGAAACAATCAAAGCAAGCCAAGTGGCCCTAAATCACCCCCACCTCCATTTGCAGAACAAAGGGGATCTCTGGGTTGCCGGAGGTGAAACACAACCTACTGGAATGTTCCCCTTTGCTACATCGGCCCTTCAATCTTAATTCAGGTTAGGGGGACTGGTGAGAGAGTATGGGCAGGTCGATGCAAATTAATTAGCTGACAAGAAAAATCACTAGTGTCCTTCTTGGTCACTAACGATGGAGCAAGTGTAATCCAGGAGACTAATTCCTCTACTTAAGGCATGCCATCTCTAAAATACAGGTAATGGAGGAGCAGAAAGACACTCTGGGAACCCTCAAAACACTAAAGCAATACATATTACAGTGCCAATCTTGAGGAGAAGAGAATTCTCTCAAATTCCATTGTCACAGAGCACTGTCTCCCACCTTCTGCTGGTTCTTCCACATCATGACTGCATAAGGAGCTCCATGCTGGGGTCTTTCAGGGGGTGGGGGAGGTTCCAAAGAAATCACCTTGCCCTTCCAAACAAGAACAAGAGGATGGAATAAATGTATCCATTTCCTGCAGAGGAAATGCTACCAGACTCTGGATTCAGATTTTGAAAACAAATCAGTTTCAATTACACCAAATACCTAGAGGCTATGTATATTTTTTGCACTGAAATTGCATTGCATGGAGTATTTCCTTAAATAAGTAAGCCACAAGGTTTAAAAACCGTGTGTGTGTGTGTGTGTGTGTGTGTTTCAGAGATTTGCATCAAGTAGTATTTAGTGTCATGGGATCTGACCTACCTCTACTTCACTCTCCTTCCTCACCTCAGGGTGCTGGTAATTGTGGGCTTCTTAAAATCCCAGATACCCATGGATGAACAGAAAGGATAGGTTGTTCCCTCAAATGGAATCATTCCCTCCCTTGGCAACGAAACTTCTGGTCTAAAAAAACAAACATGGAGCCTCGGGTCACTTCAGTATAATTTCTCTGCACATCCCAGGCTGGAAAACTTCAATTCGTTAAATGAAGATTTTTTTTTTTTTCCAGAGTCGGCTGCCAACAAAAAGAGAGAGACGGCACCGCTTTTGCAAGCGTCGCACTGATTTTCCTTAGTCCCCATAACAAGAAGCCAGCTCCACAGGTTTTGGCACACAAGCCCAGTTACACTGAACACGCACCGGAGACAGATCCCCCCGCCCAGAGGCCCGCAAAACCCTGGTCAGGTGCTCAGAAACACGCCAAAGTACGCAGCCAGCCACCTACAGGCCAGCGGACTGCACCCCACACAAACGCACAAATGGGACCCAGAGGCACACAGCAGAAGCAGACGCCGAGAGAAGCGTCCGGACACAGACACAAGCACCAGGGAGGCGAGCACACTCCAAGAAACTGGCGGACTCATCTAGGGTCACAGACAAGCCGGGCACCGCCGCCCGCCCGGGGAGGCACGAGCGAGCGCGCGCGCGTGCACTCATACGCACACAGTGATACACACACAGACGCAGTCACATATGTAATGCATATGGAGAAACCCTACCCCAGCCAGTCACCTCCCCGCCCCCCTCACCACTCGCCGCCTCCTGCCCCAGGCTCACCCCAGCCCCGAGCCCCTCTGGCTGAGGAGGCCCGGGTCCCGGCGGGCTGCGGGGCGCAGGGGCGCGGCCCGGCAGCCGGAGGGAGCGAGGCCAGGGTGCCGGGGACCCGGAGGGCTCGGCGGCCAGTGCGGCCATTCATTCGGCAACGCCCCAGCGGCGGGGCCGCAGCTGCAGCGAGGGAGGCGGCGGCGCCGACTGCAGCTCTTGGGCAATGCAACTTCAGTCGCCGGCCCGCAACCCGGACCAGGTCCCCCACCCACACGCCACCACGGTTCTCGGGGACGGGAGGCTAGGGGACTGAGTCGCTGACCCCGGGAGCAGAAGTCCCGCCGCGCCTTGGCTCCTGGATGCTGCCCACTGCCTTCCTCGCTGTGGAGGTGGCGGCGGCCAGGTCCCCTCGGCCCTTCCGAGGCCCCCGGCCCAGGCGCTGGCACCCAAGCCCCGCACTCACCACCTGGCGAGCTATATCGGTCGCTGCCATCGCTCCTGCCTCCGCCAGGGCTGCCACCGGCGCCGCCGCAACGGGAGCTACAGCACAGGAAACAGCGGAGCTCCTCCGACAAAGAGAAAGTGTTACACTTCGGGCGCGACCAAGTCCGGTGGGGGGAGGTGCAAGGGAGGGGCCCCCTCGCCTCGGCTCCAACCTCTCCTCTATCGCCCACCCCCTCGGAAGTGGGGTGCGGGGAGGGGGCGGATTTAACGCGCCGCTTCCCTCTCCCGCGAGCCTAGTTCCGGCTCTCCCTGCAACCTCAGTTGTAGGCCTTTGCGAAGGGGGGCGCGGGCTCCCCTCGGTGACCACGTCCTCTGCCCCCCCCTCGCCACTGGGCTCCGTGGTACGTCCCGACCTCTGCTGAATTGTCACACACCCCCCTGCTCTCGCCTTACATCCCTGAGTCCCCAGACCCCGGAGGCTGGAAGGGAGCCCCCGCCCTTCCCCCCCCGCCGCGCACAACTCGGCGACTGAGCCCTGCGGTCCTCCTCTCCCTCCTCCCCGCCCCCTGTACCCCCTCTTCCTCCTCACCGAGATCTCTGGGTGCTCGGAGGGGAGCGGCCGCCACTGGAATCTCGCTGCTCCACCACACCTCCCCCCACCTCCCCCATCCCGGCCCAGGAGTGCTGCTGGGGCGGGTAGGGGGCGGGGGGGGGGCGAGTAGCGGCACCTGCCGCCCCACGGTGGAGCTTAGAAAGGAGGCGGTTGGGGGGAGCCGCACTGCGGGCCCAGCAGCTGAGCTGTGACCTGCGGAGTCCGAGGCCAGCGGTCCTGAGACGAGACGCCCCTTCTGCCCTGGGGTTTCCACGCGGCGGGTGCTGTGGGCTGTCATTTCCGAGCTCGCCACCTTTGGGTACTTAATACAAACGGACCCCCAGCCTCCTCTCCCCACCGAGCCCTAGACGCTCAGCGTGTGAGCGGAGGCTCAGACGACTCACTCCCTCGTAGTGCCTGGACCGCCGGGGAGTCTCAGAGGAGGGGCTTGGGGCTGAAGGCTCCCAGCTCAACTGAAGGGGATATTGGGGAGGGGCGCGGAGCTGCCTCCGGTGGCTCTGTCCCGCCCCCTGATTTCCCCTTAAACCTTGGGTCAGCCCGAGACTAGGCGGCCGCGGCGTGCAAAAGGAGACCCTCCGAAGGCAGAGGCTCTGCCCGCCTGCTTTTCTTTTCCTCCCGGCCCACCGCCACCGCGGGTCCCCTCCCTTGCCCTCGGCACCTCTCCCCCTCTCCGGCCTGTCGCTCCGCACCCCCTCTCCCGGGAGTGGCCCCTTGTTAGCTTCTAGTGACTGGCGAACCCCGGCAGGCTTGGCGTGCCCGAGGCCCGAGCGGGCGGGACAATCCACTCCACTCCACTCCTTAAAAGGGCAGGTGCCCTGGTCTCGGAGAAGGACTCAGACCCTCGCGTGGAACCCGGGACCGCGGGGGGAGACAGATCCATGGGCGAAAGCTGGGCCCGCGAGGGGGCCGGGATGCAGCGTGGGAAATGGCCCAAGGCGGGAGCGGCTGAGGGGGAGGCAGGAGGGAGGAAAGAAGAAAAACGGGAACCAACGAGAGAGAAGGAGAAGGGACCCAACCCAGAGGCCCGTGCGCGCGGGGAGGAGGGAAGGCAGAGAAATTGGGGTGGCCATATGAAGCGCTCCCCTGGCAGTTGATTCCACCTGCCGGGACAGTGCTTCTCACACTGTCTCAGGGAGCTCTTTACGTGCGTGTGAACCTTGAGAGCAAGGACTCCGCAAAATGCGTCCCCCAGTGCCTAGTTCGGGGCCTGGCATCCACCAAGCGCCCAATTAAGCATTTCCTGAACAAGCGGGCAGAGGATTTGGATTGGGGGGAGGGGTACAGAAGAAAGAAGAGACACAAGACAGAAGAGCCAAGTACTGGAGGTGCCAACTGTGCTGGAGACCTAGGAGGGGCCGAAAGAGAAGAGCCTGGCACAATCTGGGATAGTACAGGGGAGTTCTGTAGACAGACAGCGCAGGCCCGCAGGGCAGATGGTGGTGGCAGAGAAGAGGGGCGGCTGTTGTCTCCGAGGCCCGCCCGGGCGCTGGGGCAGGGCCTGGGCGAGGCGCCAGGCCCTGGATTGGGGTGGCAGCCACGTGCGGGAGCAGGGCTGTATATGAGGAACCGCTGTAAGGCTGGGCCGGGACCGGATGGGGGCGGGGAGTCAGAGGGGACTGGCCGCTTCCAGACTGGGTGTCTGGCAGGGAGACAGGTCTTCCCTGCAGACTTGGGCGTGGAGGACGGAGAGGGGCTGGAGGTCATTAGCTCTGACCCGGACATGGGATCTGGGTGATGGCCGCACATTTGGCAAGCAGAGCTGAGAGCTGATACCCGGAGCCTCGGCGAGCCGGCGGAGGGCCCAGCGGAGCTGGGCTGGCTGACTGCGGGGCTTCCAGGGAATCCTGCTTGCCCCCAGTAGCACTGCCCTCCCGCCTTAGCGCTCGCCAAAGCTCCGTGCATTTCGGCCCAGCGCTGGGGCTACCTTAGCGGGGAACACTTGGTGCCCCGCCAGTGTGCCCCCCCCTCTGCCCGCCTGTCCCTAGGGACCCTCAGAACCTCGCGGAGGCCTCCGCCTCCAAAACGCTGGACCTCGTAGACTGGAACCAAGTGTGTAACTCAAGTCTCCCTCAACCCCTTGGTCCCTCCAAGACCTGTCACCTGCGTCTGCAAGCGCCTCCTGGGGCTTGGGCTTCCCGGTTTCCGCGGGGTGCGGCTTGGTGTTGACGTGTGAGTAGGTGTGCATTTGTCTGTGTCAGTGTGCGTCAGCTGTGTCTGTGTGTTTCAGTGCGTGTCACTGTGTGTGTATACTGGCATGTGCTTACTCCTATGTTTGTATTTGTTTTTGTGTACCTGCCAGTGTGTGTGTTTCAGTGAGTGTGTCTGTGTCGATGTGTGTGTGTCAGTGTGCATTTTTGGTGTGTGTTGGTATGTATGAAAAGGTGTGCATGCCGGTATTGTGTGTGTGTCAGTATGTACATGTCAATGTGTGTGTCAGTGGCGGTGTGCGTATGTGTAGAGAGGTTTTAGCTCACTACGTTCTCTGCTTTACATACCTTACCTGACTCAATGCAGGGGGCCAGTAACTGAATGCTGTGGATTATAATACTTATTTCAACAAAGAAGCTTGGAGGGAGGGAGGGGAAAAAATAAAATGAAAACAAAGAAATTTGGAAATTCGCTGGGTTTGTCTTTGGTGCTGGGTCACTTGCCCAGGCACGGGGCAGATACCGGAGGGCCGAGGCAAGAGTCAGTTGCTTCGACCAACTGACAAGTGGTCAGTTGCTTCCTTGAATGTCTGTCCCCATTGATGAGTGGGACCAAAAGATCCCCTTCCTGAAGAGGCATTGTGGACCCTCAGGCCCTGCCATGAACATGTCTTCATGTTCGATGTGTCCTGGTGGGGTCCCTTGGGCCCAGCGCAGTTATCTGGCAGGTGCTCCATGTTTGTTGAGTGAATGAATAAACGGAAGCCTGTAAATGTGGTGTTTTCAGTGTTTCCACTGTCCTTAAGGAAGCTGGAGCAAGCAGCGACTTCCCCAGGCCAGCAGGTGACTGTCATTAATTTGCTAATGTTGTTTGTGGAACCAGACTCCCCGGAGAGGGGAAATGGCCCTCCCTGCTGGATAGGAGGGGGCCCTAATTATAGTCAAGCTTTAGAAAAGTCACCCTGATGGCTGGGGCAGGGGGTGCTCAGACTGGATGGGGGAAGGGGACAGGGAAGGGGAAGAGGGCAGTGAAGTGGAGCTAAGAGCTCAGCAAAGGGCTTTGTCCTGAAACTGTGGCTTTATGAAAGGAGAAAGAGGATACTAGAGTTGGTCTAAAGTGGAGACGCTCTGAGAACCATCTGAAAAGTAAGATCGGAAAGCTGGAGGAAGAGGACAAGGTGAAGCAGAGGGAAAATGATCTGAGATTAACCAAATCCAGTGCTGATAGAACCAGAAACTCAGTGAAGGGGCTGAGTCAAGATGAAGTAAGGATTCCTTTGTGCATTATTACCTGTTGCCCCTGGCTTTACATTCTTTTATTCCAGTGGTTCTCAAAATGTGGTCTTTGTCTAGCAGTCTCAGCATCACCTGGGAAGTTAGAAATGCAAATTCTCAGGCCCCAGGCCAGACAGACCTACTGAATCAGAACCTTGAGGACTGGGACTCAGCAACCTTTGAATAAGTCCTCCAGGGGATTCTAATTTATGCTAAGATTTGAGAACCACTGGTTTATCTGAAATCCAGCCATGGAGGGATGGGACACAGGACCGGGTAAAGTTTGGCAGGATATTGAGGGAAAATTCTGAAGCCTGGGCTGTAGCAATAATGGCAGATTCTGGTGGATTTCTACCAGTGGGCAGCATGAAAATACAGAGTGCCTAGGGTTGGAGAAGAGGTGCCAAAAAAGATGGAGAGGGGACCCCTGTAGGGAGCTGGAAGTTTCTAAAGATAAACTTTGCTTCCTTTGAAATTTTACTCTTCATTCCACAAATATGAACTGCATATCAGCCACTGTGCTCAGTGCCAGAGGACTCAAGAAAAATGGGTGACAAGAACCTTTGCCATGACCTGAGGGAGCACCCAGGCCAGGTGCCAGATAGTTCCACAAACAACCAGTAACGTGATAAGTGATATAATCAGTCAGGAGCAAGACCTTGCGGAGGTAGAGACCCAGAGAGGTAAGGGAAGGCACCTCAAGACCCATTTGGGGACTTCCCTGGTGGTCCAGTGGTTAGGGCTCCACGCTTCCACTGCAGGGGGCGTGGGTTCAATCCCTGGTCGGGGAACTAAGCGCCCACATGCCGTGCGGCGTGGCCAAAACAAAAAAAGACCCATTTGGATTGAATCTTGAAGAAAGAGTAGTAGCTTATCAAAGGATGGGGGGAACAGTAGAAGAACACTATATGTAAAATCACAGAAAAAAAGGACAGAACATTTAGGGAATTCCAACTCTTGGCCAGAGGGAATGGTGGAGGAGAGGAGAGTGGTTGTAAATGTGGCTAGAAGAGAAGCTGGGGTCAGAGCTGGAAGGGGCACATTGGTCATGCCAAAGAGCTTAGCCTTTATGCTCCAGAGTAGGGATTCTCGAGCTATGCTCTCCAGGGACAACGCCTGCTCATTCTGGAACCATGCCCGGTGCAAATGAGATGGATGCTCACAGTGAAAAACAAATCAGTTAATGGGTAGAAACTTCTCTATTTTAACTTTTTTTAACCATAAAGTTTTGTTCAATCTTTGATAGATGCTCCTTCTTATCTGCTAGCAAGCAACAAAATGAATGAACATATAGCAAAAGAATGTTAAAGACAATCCCAGGACTGATTATGCTTAATTCAACAGCTCATTTTTTTTTTCGTGGACATCTGTGCTTGTGGCTATGAGTTTGTATTGCACACACATAATGTAGACGTATTTTCTGCTCGCAGAAGTGTTCTTTTGAAAAGTGTTTTATTTCCTATGATGCGATATCCTATATCAATTATTTCCTGGCATTCTAGAAAGAACATCATGACTTCCAGCTGCCGTGCCACCTGAACCAGTTGGAGAAACTGTCCATTAGCTGGTGAGGAGCCACCGAAGGGTTTTGAGCAGGGGGGCGATATGAATACATTTGCGATTTTGAAAGGTCACTGTGGCTCCAGGTTGGGGAGAAGATTGGAGCAGAGAGCGATTGAAGCAGTTAGGACTCAGGCACCAGAACACTGTTGTAGCAGTTCAGGCAAGAAATGATGGTGACAGTGACATGGGACTGGAGTGGCATGGAGGGAACAGAGTCCGCTTTAAAAGGGGCCACCCATTAAGGGGCTTGTGTGCCATGCTAAGGATGCTGAGGTTTCACCCTGTAGGGAATAAAGAGCCTTTGAAGCAGTGTTTCTTGGTGGATGGTACCTGAGCCGGCTGCATCAGAATCATCCTTTCTGCTTCTTATAGAGGCAGAGGCCTAGACCCCACCACAGCCCTGCCAAAACAGAATCTTTGTTTGGTAGAAGTATGGCTGTGTAAGGAGATTTCCAGGTGGTTGTGAGGTGCATCGCAGCTGGAGAACCACCATGTAAAGGTTATTGAGCAGTGACATGGCAGTGAGATATATGTTTACACAGCACACTTGAGTCACCACAAGAAGAACTGATTGAATGAGGGCAAGACCAGAGACAGGGAGACCAGTTAGGAGGCTACTGCCATAGTCCTAGGCTGGCTTTCTGCGGTGGGCAAGAGCCAGAACTCAAGAGAAGGCTGGGCACACTGCCCATATCAGGGATACTAATTGTCCTTAGACCCTGATTTGTACACATAGATTTAGACAAATGATACCATCTTGTGTTTCCTCAAACAATTCTTTTTTCTTTTTGGCTGTGCCAGGTCTTAGCCACTGGGCCACCAGGGAAGTCCCCCTCAAACAATTCTTGTTCGCCACAATTAGTCCTCAGTAGTCTTCCCAGAATCACAGAGTTAGTCTAAGATGTGTAATCATGTCAAATGCATTGTGTACCTACCAGGGCACTGCACTAGGCACTGGGAGAGGTAGAAAGAAATATGAGGTATAGCTTCTGTTCTGAAGGAAGTTCCTGTCTAACTGGGGAGACGAGATATATGTGCACTAAAAGTCAAATAGTAAATACCAAATGTGTCATAAGGCAGTATCCAATATGAAGCATAGACAATAGATATCAATGCTCTATTTCTGTTTTCTTTTTCTTTTCTTTTTTTTTTGCTGCACCGCGCAGCTTGCAGGATCTCAGTTCCCCTACCAGGGATCAAACCCGGGCCACGACAGTGAAAGCGCTGAGTCCTAACCATTGGACTTCCAGGGAATTCCCCCAATGCTCTATCTCTTAACCTAGTGGTGATCACATGGGTGTTTGCTTTATAAATATTGATTTTTGCTTTACCTTTCTGCTTTAGGAACTCTTTGGGATATGTGTTACATTTCACGAGATAAAAGAAAGTTCAAAAAGACAATAAGTTCTGTGAGTTGAATGACATTCACCCACAGCCCCTAGACATGGTACAGAATCTAGAGAAAGAAGGTCTCTACCCAGTGACCTTGCAGTCTTCCACAGATGAGCCACCAGCACTGTGAAAGGATTGAAATAAGCTACATAGATGGAATCAAGATGGTAATGACACCTCAGTGAGATACTGGCTTCACCATCACCACCATTAGTCATCGGTTAAGGTGAAGTCTTTTTTTATCAATCTGTCAATGCTTTGCGTTTAGGTACTGATTTAGCTTTGTATTCATACACATGTGCACATGTAGGCGTGTGCTCGCGTACATGTGCACACACACACACAGCGTCTTATTCCAAAACAGATTTTATGGGTCAGTAAACTGAGAATAGGACATCAGTATCACAAAGGAGAATTCAGATATGCTGAATCTAGTGGGTTGATATAATTGCCATGATTAAGCTTTAAATAGGATTCTTAGCTTCTTGGAAGATATAACAAAAGGAGAAATAGTAGCTGGCTTAGTTTTATGTATTTTCTGTACACAGGGATCACTGATTCATTAATGTCACAAATATGAATAGATAACCTACTATGTGCCAAGTCTTAGACTAGGTACTGGAGATCATTGGTGAGTAAAAACAAACTTGATCCTGGCCTTCATGTGCCAAGTCTTAGACTAGGTACTGGAGATCATTGGTGAGTAAAAACAAACTTGATCCTGGCCTTCATGGAGCTTACGGTCTAGTAGGGAGGACAGACAATAATCAAATAATCACATGCATAAAATGAAGAAATAAAACTGCAATAAGAACAATTAAGGAGATATTTATTGGTGGGGGGGTGCAGATTTGACTTAGTCTAGCCTGTCAGTGTAGGAGGCTTCGTGGAGGAAGTGATGTTTGAATTGAGATCTGCAGGTTAAATAAGAGTCAGCTAAGTGAAGGGAGGACGGGAGTGGGAAGAGCTTTCCAGGCAAAGGAAAGAGCATGTTTGAAGGCTCTGTTCAAGAAGCAGAAAGGAAGCTGGTGTTCCTGGAGTACAGATGGACCGGAGGGGAATGAAATGAGGCTGCAGACATAGGCACAGAGCCAGATAATTCAGGGCCCTCGGCCATTGTACAGAGCTGTTTGGACTTTTTAACCCTAAGCAATGGGGAGCCACTGAGGAGTTTGAGACAGGAGTGTGGCATGATCAGACTCGTGTTTTGAAAAGTTCCTTGGCTTCAGTGTGGAGAGCATATTGAAGAGAAGGAAATGGAGGCAGAAAACCAGTTAGGGGAATTCCCTGGCGGTCCTGGTTAGGACTTGGCACTTCCACTGCAGGGGCACGGGTTCGATCCCTGGTCCGGGAATTAAGATCCCCCATGCTGCACGGCACGGCCAAAAAAAGAAAGAAAAAAAAAAGAAAAAACCGTTAGGAGGCTCTTTTAGTCTTCCAGCTGAAAGATCATGGAGGCTTGTACTAGGGCAGTAGAAGTAGAGATGGAGAGAAGAGAACTTATTGGGGAGCTATTTAGAAGGTAAAGACAACCCAGACTTGGTGATGTGGGAGATGAGGAAGACAGGGATGCCAAAGTTGACTCTTAAGTTTCTGGCTTATATGGTCCTGCAATTTACTGAAATGGGGAACACTGGAGAACCTCAGGTTTGAGGAAGAGAGAGAAAGTCTTTGGCTCCAGTTTGGGACTAGCTTGAGTTTGAGATGCTTTTGAGACATTGAAGGGGAAGATGTCAAGTAGGCAACTGGAGCTCCCAGAAGAGGCCAGGACCGGAGCTATAAATCTGGAAGTCATTGGTGTATAGGTAGCGTGTAAAGCCATGGGAATAAATGAAATGACCTAGGGAGAAAGTAAAGAAGAGGACCCAAGACTGATCCCTGGAAAACACCAGCATTTCGAGAAGAAGAACCTGAGAAGGGAACTGCAAAGGAGAAGCTAGAGAGGTTGGAGGAAAACCAGGATCATGGGCCACCGAAGTCCAAGGACAAGAGGATTTCAAGAAGGTAAAGGTCAACAGAATTGAATACTGCCAAGAGGTCAAAGGAAGTAAGGGAAAACTGTTCATAGACTTTAGGGTCCATGGAGGTCATTGAGCTCAACAAGAGCTGTTTCAGGGGAGACGTGGTGGCAAAAAATGGCTTGAGCATGTGGAAGAACGATTGGGAAATGACTAAATGGATTCAGGAAATAGTCAGTTCTTTGGGGAAGTTTGGCTGTGAAGGAAAACAGAGATGGCAGCTGGAGAAGGATGTGGGGGGGTTGGGGTTTCTTTAAAGATGGCAGAAAAGACCTGCGAAGGTTTGAATGTTGTTGGAAAGGATCCAGGTAAGAGAGAGTGATAGAAGATGTGCAGTAATGTGCTGCTAAGTGTTTAACAGCTGGTTCTCTGAGAAGAAAACAAAAAACAAAAAAAGCAACCCTGATATGCAGCATTTGCTTATTTCCGTGGTGTAAATATTCTCACCACAACTGATTTCAAGTTCTCAATGTGAGTGAGTTCTCAAGCCCTGCAAGTAGACTCCAGCATACCACCGACGGCAGAAAGGATTGAAATGTTCAGTTATCAGTTATCTTTTTCTTTTGTGAATTTCTCGTACATGTCCTTTGCCTGCTTTTATACTGAAACACTTTTTTTCCTTGTTAATTCATATGAGCTCTTTATATATATGGATATTAACACTTTATCATTAAGTTTATTTATAGCGGACTTTTGTGTAAAGAAGTTTAAAATATTTGTACAGTCAAAATCTATCAATATTTCCCTTTATGATTTTTTCCCTTGGTGTTCTGCATTTCTTTGTGAATTAGTAAATTGGCCCTCTGCTTTGATTTATGTGAAATTGGCTATTGTGAATTAGCTTTCCTGAGGCTGAGGTGTTTTAAATCTCAAAGGTGATGAGCAGACTGTGGCTCTTAGTGAACTCACCAAGGTACTAACCATCCTGTGAGTTCTCCTGGTGGCCAGGTAACACCTCTAACCTCATCTTTTCAGTTAATTATTTCAGATATCATACTAAGACAGAAGGCACTTGCCAAGAGCCTGCCCTCTCTTTTAAAATTTCTACTCCAATAATTTGAATCTGCGTTTCAATCACCTCCACAGATATTCTCCCTACCATGGCAAACAAGACATTCAGGGACTTTTAGTAAGCTAGTGACATGATTCTATCATCACCTGCCAAGAAGGACCTCAAAAGATAATCAGACCTAGTATTTTGCTCCTAATAGAAGTAAGTAAAGTAAAATTGTAACCATTGACTTTAGCACATATTTTCCATACTCAACTGGTCAATATTAAATAACTTTATAATGTAGATTCATTCACCTCAGGCCATATTGACTTGCAGCTAATTCAACCAAGCCTGCTCATGGGTAATTCATGTTACTTAAAATCAGACATCCCATAGTGTCAATCACCAGCTGTAGGATCAAGTCAAGGATACGGCCAGGGTTTCAAGGGGTGGGTAAGCCAGTGGAATGAATTCACTTATTCGTTTATTCAATAAAGGCTTACAGAGCACTGCTGACCACTGTACATAACACTGGGGATACAGCAGTGAACCAGTGCTATTATGGAACTTACAGTCTAGGTGGGCGTGGAGGGGAAGACGTACAGGCTATTATAATACAACGTGATAAAGAGAACCACTGGATGCTCCAGGGCCCTCAGGGGCTGGGTACCTAATTCTGGTAATTAAGTAAGGCTTTCCAGAAGTAGTGATAACTAAGTTGTGGCCTGAATGGCAGTAGGAGTTGGGCGAACAAGACAAAGGCAATGATCATCTCATCAGGCTGACGTCTAAGAAGAAAACACTAGTAACCAGAAACGTGTGGAGAAATGCCAGAGGGTCAGCAAAGGTCCAGAGGTGGGTTCCAGTGGTGTGAGTCCATTATCTTGCGCTAGAGTCAAAAACCAAGGGTGGGGCTTCCCTGGTGGTACAGTCATTAAGAATCTGCCTGCCTGTTGGGGCTTCCCTGGTGGCGCAGTGGTTGAGAATCTGCCTGCCAATATAGGGGACACAGGTTCGAGCCCTGGTCCGGGAAGATCCCACATGCCGTGGAGGAACTAAGCCCGTGTGCCACAACTACTGAGCCTGCGCGTCTGGAGCCTGTGCTCCGCAACAAGAGAGGCCGCGACAGTGAGAGGCCCGCGCACCGCGATGAAGAGTGGCCCCCCACTTGCCGCAACAAGAAAAAGCCCTCGCACAGAAACGAAGACCCAACACAGCCATAGATAAATAAATAAATAAATAAATAAACCCAAAGTTTAAAAAAAAAAAAATGAAGGGGTGGATTTAAAAAAAAAAAAAAGAATCTGCCTGCCAATGCAGTGGACACGGGTTTGAACCCTGGTCTGGGAAGATCCCACATGCCACGGAGCAAATAAGCCCATGCACCACAACTACGGAGCCTGCGCTCTAGAGCCCGCGAGCCACAACTACTGAAGCCCACGTGCCTAGAGCCCGTGCTCTGCAACAAGGGAAGACACCGCAATGAGAAGCCCGCGCACCACAACGAAGAGTAACCCCTGCTCACCACAAGTAGAGAAAGCCCGTGCGCAGCAACAAGGACCCAATGCAGCCAAAAATAAATAAATAAAATAAATCAATTTTAAAAAAAAACCAAGGGTGAGCATGGATGTGTATATTGCAGGTGGTGGAGGAAGTTCCAGAATTAAGAACCTTTCATTCTCCTGCAGAGACATGGGGCGTGGGGACTTTGAAGAGCAAGTACTTTTTTTTTTTATATTTAGTTA
Organism: Eschrichtius robustus; assembly: GCF_028021215.1. Classification (NCBI taxonomy): domain Eukaryota; kingdom Metazoa; phylum Chordata; class Mammalia; order Artiodactyla; family Eschrichtiidae; genus Eschrichtius; species Eschrichtius robustus. The sequence goes on from NC_090845.1 coordinate 105,604,731, forward strand.
TTTGGTTGCACTGGGTCTTAGTTGCGGCACGCAGGCTCTTTAGCTGTGGCATGCGAACTCTTAGCTGCGGCATGCATGTGGGATCTAGTTCCCTGACCAGGGATTGAACCCAGGCCCCCTGCATTGAGAGCTTGGAATCTGAACCACTGTGCCACCAGGGAAGTCCCAGCAAGTACTTTTTAAAGTAAGCAAACAACAAGGTCCTACTGTATAGCACAGGGAACTATATTCAGTATCCTGTGACAAACCATAATGGAAAAGAATATGAAAAAGAATATATATATGTATAACTGAGTCACTTTGCTGTACAGAAGAAATTAACACAACATTGTAAATCAGCTATACTTCAATAAAATTTTTTAAAAAAAGTAAGGAAGGCAAAAATAAGCATGCCTCAAGTGCAGGTAAGATCTTAGCAGAAAGGACAAACACCCTTTCTGGAAGCTTGCTTTTATATGGAATGCCCCATTCCCACTCCTTGGAGGGGACATATGTGACCTTTGCGGAGCTGGAATAGTACTGAGGTTCTGCTAGGATTATGGCAGGTTATTGGTTAATGTCATGCTCCATATTGTAGAACTCAGGGACAGAACAGAATGTTTTTTGACCTGTTGGCAAATAGTCAAAGCAGCTTCCTGAGGAAGATCTGGGCTTCACTATAAGTAGCTTCATGGCCCACCTCCAGAAGACATATGACCTTCCATTTAGGTGAGACCAGAGGTCAAGCTTCTCAATTTTCATAGCAGAATATCTACCAACCACCTCCTCTATTGGTTTCCAAAATAAATGGATCAGCCCTCCATAAACAACAGAGAGAAAATTCTAGCTAAGCCATTATCAGAGATGACAGGTTTAAGTGGCCTACCATGTGGTTCTTTTTTACAAATTATTTATTTATTTATTTATTTAGCTGCGTCGGGTCTTAGTTGCCGTGCATGGGCTCTTCATTGAGGCACACAGGCTCACTAGTTGTGGCTCACGGGCTTAGTTGCCCCTCGGCATGTGGGATCTTAGTTCCCCAACCAGGGATCAAACCCACATCCTCTGCATTGGAAGGTGGATTCTTTTTTTTTTTAAAGGTTTTAATTAATTAATTTATTTATTTATTTATTTACTTTTGGCTGTGTTGGGTCTTCGTTTCTGTGTGAGGGCTTTCTCCAGTTGTGGCGAGTGGGGGCCACTCTTCATCGCGGTGCGCGGGCCTCTCACTGTCGCGGCCTCTCGTTGCGGAGCACAGGCTCCAGATGCGCAGGCTCAGTAGTTGTGGCACACGGGCTTAGTTGCTCTGCGGCATGTGGGATCTTCCCGGACCAGGGCTCGAACCCGTGTTCCCTGCATCGGCAGGCAGACTCTCAACCACTGCGCCACCAGGGAAGCCCTGGAAGGTGGATTCTTAACCACTGGCCCGCCAGGGAAGTCCCCTGCCATGTAGTTCTGATCACAAATCTAGATAAGAGAACTGAAATTTTAGGAAAGTTTGCTTGGGGTGTGGCATCCACATTTTTTCCATTGTAGGTCACATAATAAAAGATGGAGATATGTACAGGCTGCATACATTGATAGTAATAGTGAAATATGGCTTGTTGGCTGGTCACAATATGGACTGTAGAGACAGTAATACAAAAGCATCCCCCAAAAGTTTAACCAACTGTATTCATTCAAAAGCACACATTTTTAGTTTTTTAAGGACCCTCCATACTGTTCTCCATAGTGGCTGTATCAATTTACATTCCCACCAACAGTGCAAGAAGGTTCCCTTTTCTCCACACCCTCTCCAACATTTATTGTTTGTAGATTTTTTGATGATGGCCATTCTGACCGGTGTGAGATGATATCTCATTGTAGTTTTGATTTGCATTTCCCTAATGATTAATGATGTTGAGCATTCTTTCATGTGTCTGTTGGCAATCTGTATATCTTCTCTGGAGAAATGTCTATTTAGGTCTTCTGCCCATTTTTGGATTGGGTTGTTCGTTTTTTTGTTATTGAGCTGCATGAGCTGCTTGTAAATCAAAAAAAAAAAAAAAAAAGGTCATGAAGATCCTAGGGGTAAGATGGGAATAAAGACACAGACCTACTAGAGAATGGACTTGAGGATATGGGGAGGGGAGGGGTAAGATGTGACAGGGTGAGAGAGTGGCATGGACATATATACACTACCAAATGTAAAATAGATAGCTAGTGGGAAGCAGCCGCATAGCACAGGGAGATCACATGGGTACTTTGTGACCACCTAGAGGGGTGGGATAGGGAGGGTGGGAGGGAGGGAGATGCAAGAGGGAGGAGATATGGGAACATATGTATATATGTATAGCTGATTCACTTTGTTGTAAAGCAGAAACTAACACACCATTGTAAAGCAATTATACTCCAATAAAGATGTTTAAAAAAAAAAAGCGCACATTTGTAAGTCTGTTGTTGGTCATTGGTCAGTTTTGATTGATTCAGTGATAAGAGTAGAACACTGACACTTAACAAAATGACCTGGAACAGTGAGACCTAATTCAGTCTGGGGCTGTCTTATGCTGACTTCAGAGACAGACTCCCGATGGGGGCTTCAATTTTGGCAGTTTTAAGAAAGAGACCACACCCTCAGCTGCATCAGGAGGACCTTACTTAACCTTGTCTAGAGCTTGGCCATCCAACCTAAGGGGTTGGGATAATGTTCACCTGCAAAATTCTGGATGAATCCAGTTCACTGAGCTGAACATTGACACACACTAGTAGTGGGTTTGATAATTTAATTGTAAGCAAAGCATAAATGAATAAATGACAACCTAATACTGCCTGTACTCCCAAGACAGTCATAAAAATGTCTTTTAAAGTATATTTTGGGGCTTCCAGGGTGGCACAGTGGTTAAGAATCCACCTGCCAATGCAGGGGTCACAGGTTTGAGCCCTGGTCAAGGAAGATCCCACATGCTGCGGAGCAACTAAGCCCGTGCGCCGCAACTACTAGGCCTGCACTCTAGAGCCCGTGCGCCACAACTACTGAAGCTCGTGCGCCTAGACCCCGTGCTCCGCAACAAGAGAAGCCACTGCAATGAGAAGCCTGCGCACCACAACAAAGAGTAGCCCCTGCTTGCTGCAACTAGAGAAAGCCCGCGCGCAGCAACGAAGACCCAATGCAGCCATAAATAAATAAATAAATAAATTTATTTATTTTAAAAAAATAAAGTATATTTTGTTTGTTTATGAAAATAAAGGACTGTGTGTGCTCACCAAAACCTATGAACCTGATGGATTGTGTGGTGTGTGAATTATATCTCATTAAGACTATTATACTAGAGGGACTTCCCTGGCGGTCCAGTGGTTAAGACTCCGTGCTTCCACTGCAGGGGGCGTGGGTTTGATCCCTGATCAGGGAACTGGGATCCCTCATGCTGCGTGGCATGGCCAGGAAAAAAACTATTATACTAGAGAAAAATAAAACCTATCAACCTCTTCTGACCACCCCACCACTGTGCCTTAAACTCCCCTGGGCCCTCTGCACCCTACCGGGCTACACGAAATACAGGACAATCAACAATTCCTGGCACTGGCCAAGCATGGCCCAGGCCTGGAAGCTGGCTCTGACCCTGCTGTTATTGCTCTGGTTGTTTTGGCTCACAGATTCCTGACTCTGTGTATCTGGCCTAAGGTAAGAGACTCCTTCCTCCAGTCCTGGGCTCTCAGGATCCTGTGGTTCAAACTCTCCTCTGCACCCCTCCCCTTGCACCCAAGGAAGGGACCTTCTCACAATTGTGACTTATTTTCCACCAACATAGTGCAGAACTCTTCAAAATCTATGAATGCGTTGAACTCAAGACAGCTCAGCAATGGAAAATGAGGGATTTCCAGTCACCATCTGTCCAATCCACATGTTCAGTTGGAGTCTGCATTTCCTTGAACAGATCAACAGAGCTTTTGTTTGTCCCCTGCAGTTTCAAGTTCAATGTGCTCAGATGTCTTGTCACATCCATAAGAAAATATAATCTTGTGAATCACTGGAGGTCTAACAAATTGGATTTGGGGACTCTTATTCCAAAAAGTCCTTGATTGGAGATGGCAGCTCGGTAAATCTCCATACTTGGGATCAATCTCTTCTAAATAGCTCATAAACTGCTCATGATTAAAGGCGTGAGCGCAGAGGACATTCATAATCTCCATTGCTTTCTCCATCCCATCATGTGGTAAACTGGACTTGCAAAATTCATGGCATGAGGTATGAGGCAATGACAGCTGGGCCCACCAAATTTCTCTTGGCTTGAATACATTGTTTAAATCTTATTTGCCTTTCAAAGCAGGTGCTCCATGTATAACAAGTGAACTTTTCCATGTTTAGAACTTTTTAAAGTCCTTTAAAAAAGCTGGTTGGGACCTCCTAATTCATGTGCGTTGGCCTTAAAAAAAAGCATGGGGACTTCCCTGGCAGTCCAGTGGTTAAGACGCTGCGCTTCCAATGCAGGGGGCGTGGGTTCGGCTCCTGGTCGGGGAATTAGATACCACATGCCGCAACTAAGAAGTCCGCATGCTGCAACGAAGACCCGGCACAGCCAAAATAAATAAATTAAAAAAAAAAAAAAAGCATGGACCTTGGGGCCAGACCCTTTAGGTTTAAATCTCAGTATGTCTCTTGCTAGCTATGTGTCTTAGGCAAAATGCTTAACCTCTTTGTGCCCCAATTTCTTCTTTCCCTGTAAAATTCAGGTAATGATAATAAGATTACCTATGTTAGGGGGTTATTATGAGGATGAAATATGTTAAAATTTGTAAAATGCTTAGAACAGTACTGACGTATAATAAAAGCTAAGTATTAGTTATTAAGTAAATTAGATTAGTTAATTTAGCTAAAAATCTCAGGCAGGCACAAACAACAACTCCCCCTTTCCCAGGCCATGTTTGGGTCTGCAAGCTTCATGTCAGACACCTTGGATGTCCATTCACTCTCCTGGGTACTCTAAGTTCTCTTCTTCAGTCAAATTAGAGCACTTGAAACCTGTGTATTTGGTCACCTTTGCAAGATCACCTTCCCTGAGTTTTACTTCTAATGCTCTACCTTCCACTTTTGATCATTACAATAAAGAGTCATGTAAAATGCTTTTCTGCTGACTATTAAAAAATATTGTTGAGGACAATGTGCAATATAGTACATATTTCCAGCTCCAGCCTCACGTATGCAGCTGCCCGTCTAGCATTGCCACTTAGATATTTCAAAAGAAACAGACTCAACAAATTCAAGAACAAATACATCATCTCCACCCTGCTCTTGACCCTCGACCTGATTTTCATCAGTGTCCCACCTCTCAGAGAATGGCACCACCATGTAGCCTGTCACACAGATCAGAATCATAGGAGTCATCCTTTTTTTTTTTTTAGTACAAAACAATAAATTTTTATTTGTTCACAATTAAACACAAACAACTGCCTTGACATTTTAGAACATTCTAAGAAGGACAGCAAATCCTTTTGATTCCAATTCCCATTCACTAAGATTGTACCATTTCCTCCTGGAGTTCACACTTATGGCATTTGATGTGGATTGTTTGACATGCTTTTAAGATCAAGACAGGAAGGTGTAAACATTTTGACAAGATATGACTTTCTTAAATTTAACTAAAAGCAGTCAGCCAAAAAAAATCTGTTTTTCACTGATGGGATCCCTTTAAACTGCAAGTTAGCCACATATGGTTGATCCATGATTGAGTTACAAAACTAGATTACTTCTTAGCAAAATCTGTTCCTCTGTAATATATTTATGGTCCACAGAAGTCTTCTGAAAAGTGATCACTGATTCTTCCTAGTGCAAAACGCCTGGCTGCCTCTTCAATAAGCCAAGGTATCTGCTGCCGAGAGCAGTGCGGTACCCTCCTGTCCAAACACGGTATGGAGGTGGGGAAAAGGAGGAGGGGTTGGTCTGTGGGGGAGGGGTTTCCCCTAAAAGATCTACTCCAGTGGTTCAACTAGTCTACTTATCCCCGAGGATGGACAATTTTGTGGCACTGGGACAGGAAGGGGGAGAGAAAGCTCTTCTGCCTTTGTTAACTCATTTCAAGGCCAGAAGCCATCGTGGGCACAGGTGCTTGACTATCCCAGGCAGGTTCCCCTTGTAGTTACAGCCACTCTTCTCTCAGGTCGGCACATACAGACTGCAGGACAGCGTGGAGAAGACGGAAACACCACTCCCCCGGGCACATCAGAGTCATGGACAGGGAAATGAGCCACGTGGGGACAAGGGTCACAGCAGCAGCCCAGGGGCCAGGCCCCAACCTCAATGTGTTCTTTCATATATAGAGAAAAGCTTAATCAAGTACAATCAGTTCCTCTGCCACAGTCTGGGGGAGGGGGAGGGCAAGGGCATGTGTCAGAGAACTGTGGATGTAAACAGATACACAAACATCTTCCCATACTCATGGCTGGTCAATTTTAATGCACGTACCTCGAAGAGTGAAAATGCCCAGAGTAAGACATGCTGATTTGGGTCATTCCACGAAAGACAGCTTTCTTCCCCACAGGAGACACACACTTCTGGGTGGGCTCAGGCTGCTCCTGGGGCCACTCTGAGGAGATGGCTGGCCTCTATGAGGGCATCCACAGAACGTGGGTGGCACTCCACCTCAACGGCAGCTCTGGACTGAGTCTTCACTCTGCCCAAACCTTCCTTAGACCTGTCCCCACTTTCCACCACCTCTTACTGCTTTGGGTTAGAAAAACTGTATCTTCGTGTAGTACTGTCCTTCACTTGTTCTTCAGTTATTTCTTTCTGGCTTCAAGTGGTATGTTCTAGTATTTGGTGAAAATTCACATTGGCTAGTCATAGCACTTTTGTTATGGTCTCTACACTTCTCTTAATTTTGCTTGTCTGTAAAGATTTAAATTTCTCCGTGGAATCTGAATGAGATCCTTGCTGGGTAGAGTAATCTTGGTTGTAGGTTTTTCCCTTTCATCACTTTAAATATGTCCTGCCACTCCCTTCTGGCTTGCAGAGTTTCTGCTGAAAGATCAGCTGTTAACCTTATGGGGATCCCCTTGTGTGTTATTTGTTGTTTTTCCCTTGCTGTTTTTAGTATGTTTTCTTTGTATTTAATTTTTGATAGTTTGATTAATATGTGCCTTGGAGTGTTTCTCCTTGGATTTATCCTGTATGGGACTCTCTGTGCTTCCTGGACTTGATTAACTATTTCCTTTCCCATATTAGGGAAGTTTTCAACTATAATCTCTTCAAATATTTTCTCATTCCTTTCTTTTTCTCTTCTTCTTCTGGGACCCCTATAATTCAAATGTTGGTGCGTTTAATGTTGTCCCAGTGGTCTCTGAGACTGTCCTCAATTCTTTTCAGTCTTTTTCCTTTATTCTGCTCTGCAGTAGTTATTTCCGCTATTTTGTCTTCCAGGTCACTTATCCGTTCTTCTGCCTCAGTTATTTGCTATTGATTGATTCCTTCTAGAGAATTTTAAATTACATTTATTGTGTTGTTCATCATTGTTTGTTTGCTCTTTAGTTCTTCTAGGTCCTTGTTAAACGTTTCTTGTATTTTCTCCATTCTATTTCCAAGATTTTGGATCATCTTTACTATCATTACTCTGAATTCTTTTTCAGGTAGACTGCCTCTTTCCTCTTCATTTGTTTGGTCTGGTGGGTTTTTACCTTGCTCCTTCATCTACTGCATATTTCTCTGTCTTCTCATTTTGCTTAACTTACTGTGTTTGGGATCTCCTTTTCACAGGCTGCAGGTTCGTAGTTCCCATTGTTTTTGGTGTCTGTCCCCAGTGGGTGAGGTTGGTTCAGTGGCTTGTGTAGGTTTCCTGGTGGAGGGGACTAGTGCCTGTGTTCTGGTGGGTGAGGATGGATCTTGTCTTTCTGGTGGGCAGGGCTGCATCCGGTGGTGTGTTTTGGGGTGTCTGTGAACTTATTATGATTTTAGGCAGCCTCTCTTCTAATGGGTGGGGTTGTGTTTCTATCTTGCTAGTTGTTTGGCATGGGGTGTCCAGCACTGGAGCTTGCTGGCCGTTGGGTGGAGCTGGGTCTTAGCACTGAGACGGAGATCTCTGGGAGAGCTCTCGCCGACTGATATTACACGGGGCTAGGAGGTCTCTGGTGGTCCAATGTCCTGGACTCAGCTCTCCTACCTCAGAGGCTCAGGCCTGACACCAGACCAGAACACCAAGACCCTGTCAGCCACATGGCTTGTGACAACAAAAAGGACAACATACCTCCACCAATGCCTTTTTGAAGTGAGGCGGTAGCTCAGGACTTGAGTCAGAAGACTGCTTTATCGAGTGCAAGCATGGTAGGCTGAAAAATGGCCTCAGTAGCCTCACGCTGCAGCCCAGGAGACATCCTTGATATGTCCTTGTTCCTCAACCCCCATATCAATCTGTTACCAAAACCAATCTATTTCATCTCCTAAATATCTCTTAAATGTTCAAAGCCCGCATCTGTTTTTATAGAGCTATGACCAGTATATACAAACTCTTCTCTTGCCTCTTCATTTAATAGTGTCATAAACCCACTGGCTTGTGCAAGAGTGCAGACTGGACACTTTTTTGTTTATTCAATAAAACTTGACACTCCCCTCTTTGCTCAGCCCAATCTTTGATGGGTGCTGGAGAAATAGAGATGACCTACCAGACTGGAAGCTCCCTGAAGCTTCCTGCCCTCAGGGAGCTTCCAGTCTGATGAGGGAGACAGACAAATTTCAATTGTTTTTTAGAAGAGATGTGCTGTGCAGTAAGCAGAGGTCAGTAAGCACAGGGTACTGAGAGACGACAGAAGAGCAATAAGTTAATCAGATGGGGGTTTGGAAAGATTTCCTAGGCCTTGAACCATGAGTAAGAGTTAGCTGGGAAAGGGACAGTTGAGATTGGAGATAGTCTAGGCAAAAATAATAGTGCATGCAAAGAACAGAAAGAAGAAATATCACTGTGGGTTCAAGGAACTCTAAGGTATTCATTGTGTCTGGAAGTCAGAATTTGAGAGGACTGGGAATTACCAGTAGCCAGATCATTGCTTTGAGTGCCCTGTTGAGGAGTTTTCTCTATCCTGTAGTAGCTGAGAAGCCAAAGTATCCAAACAGAGGAGGGACAAAATCAGATCTGGATATTAAAAAGATCTCTGTGTGTATCCAAGAACAAACCCCCCAAATGGAATAAAGAAATGGGGAAAAGATTTTTCAAAGGAAATATAAGGCTTGAACAACATTGTAAACTAACTAGACCTAACAGATATCTATAGAACACTCCACCCAACAATAGCAGAATGCACCTCCTTCTCAAGTGACCATGGAACATTTTACAAGATAAAGCCATATACTAGGCCATAAAACAAGCCTCAGTAAATTTTAAAAGATTGAAATCTTACAAAGTATGTTCTCTGACCACAATAGAGTAACATTAGAAATAAATAACAGAAAAAAATTAGGGAAATTCACAAATATGTAGAAATTGAACCACTCATATATAACCATGGGTCAAAGAAGAAATAACAAGGGAAATTAGAAAATGCTTTGTGATGAATAAAAATGATGGCACAATATACTAAAATTTGTGGGATGAAGTTAAGGCCGTGCTTAGAGGGAAACATGAATAAAGTGGTATTCGATACCAAAGCCAGACAAAGATATCACAAGAAAAAAAACCAATATCTCTTATGAATATAGATGTAAAAATCATCAACAAAACACTAGCGAGCCAAATGCATCGACATTTAAAAAAGATTATACTCCATGACAAAGTGGAATTTATCCCAGGGATGCAAGGTTGGTTTAACATCTGAAAATTAATAATGTAATACACCATATCAATAGAATAAAAACCAAAAAAGATCACTTCAATAGATGCAGGAAAAGCATTTGAAAAATTCAATACTCCTTTATGATAACATAAACTAGAAATAGAAGGGAACTTCCTCATGCTGATAAAGGGCATCTATGAAAAATGCACAGCTAACATCATGGTTAATGGTGAAAGAATGCCTGCTTTCCCCACAAGATCGAGAACAAGACAAAACTGTCTACTCTCACCACTTCTATCCAACGTTGTACTGGAAGTTCTAGCCAGGGCAATTAAGCAAGAAAATAAAATAAAAGATGCACAGGGCTTCCCTGGTGGCGCAGTGGTTGAGAATCTGCCTGCTAATGCAGGGGACACGGGTTCGAGCCCTGGTCTGGGAAGATCCCACATGCCACCTAGCAGCTGGGCCCGTGAGCCACAATTACTGAGCCTGCGTGTCTGGAGCCTGTGCTCCGCAACAAGAGAGGCCGCGATAGTGAGAGGCCCACGCACAGCGATGAAGAGTGGCCCCCACTTGCCACAACTAGAGAAAGCCCTCCCACAGAAACGAAGACCCAACACAGCCATAAATTAAAAATAAATAAATAAATAAATAAATAAATAAAAATTAAAAAAAAAAAGATGCACAGATTAGAAAGGAAAAAGTAAAACTATCTCTATTTGCAGATGACATGATCTTATATACAGAAAACCCTAAGGAATCCACTATAAACTATTAGAACTAATAAACGACTTAAGCAAAGTTGCAGAATACAAGATGAACACACAAGAATCAGTTGTGTTTCTATCTACTTGAAGTGAACATTCAAAAATGAAATTAAGAAAACAATTCCATTTCACAATATATATTAGTCAAACCATTACGTTGTACACTTTAAACTTACACGGTGACGTATGTCAATTATATCTCAATAAAACTGGGAAAATAAATAAATAAACAAATGATGCTGGGACAACAGGATATCACGTGCAAAAGAACGAAGTTGGACCCCTACCACATACCATATATAAAAGTCAACTGAAAATGAATCAAAGACCTAAATGTAAGAGCTAAAACTATAAAAGTCTTAGAAGAAAACATAAGAGTAAATCTTTGTGACCATGTATGAGGTAATGGATTCTTTCGGTATGACATCAAAACTACAGGCAAGAAAAGAAAAAATGGATAAACTGGACTTCATCAAAATTAAAAACTTTTGTGCCTTAAAGGACACCAACAAGAAAGGGAAAAGACATCCCACAGAATGGGAGAAAATATTTGCAAATCATGTATCCGATAAGAGACAAAACTAAAATATGTAAAGAACTCTTACAACTCAAAAATAAAAAGAAAAAGAACTCAGTTTAAAAATGGGCAAAGAATTTGTAACTATGTGTGGTGATGGACTTATAATGGTGATCATTTCACAATACATACAAACATCAAATCATTATGTTGTATACCTAAACTAATATAATGTTATATGTCACTTATACTTCAATAAAAATTATACCTCAAAAAAAAGGTAAAAAAAATAGGCAAAGGATCTGAATAGACATTTCTCCAAAGAAGATAGACAAGTGGCCAATAATTTTATGAAAAGATGCTCAACATCATTAGCCTTCAGTGAAATGCACTTCAAACCCCGAGATACACCTACTTCACACCTGCTAGGATGGCTACAATCAAAAAGACATATAATAACAAGTGTTGGCAAGAAAGTGGAGAAATTGAAACCCTTATTCACAGCTGGTGGTGATATATAAGGGTGCAGCCGCTTTGGAAAGCAGTCTGGCAGTTGCCCAAATGTTAAGCACAGAATTACCATATGACCCAGCAATTCCATTCCTAGATATAAACCCAAGAGAAATGAAAACATATGTCCACTCAAAAGCTAGTACATGAATGTTCATAGCAGCATGAATCATAATAGCCAAAAAGTTGAAACAACCCAAATGTCCATCAATTGATGAATAGATAACTAAAATGTGGTATATCTAGGCAATGGAATATTATTCTGAAATAAAAAGGAATAAAGTACTGGGACTTCCCTGGCAGTCCAGTAGTTAAGACTCCGTGCTTCCACTGCAGGGGGCACGGGTTCAATCCCTGGTCAGGGAAAGAAGATCCCACATGCCGTGCAAAAAAAAAAAAAAAAAAAAAGGAATAAAGTACTGATACGTGCTACAACATGAATTAACTTTGAAAACATGATGCTAAGTGAGAGAAGCCAGTCACCAAAGAACATGTATTGTATGATTCTAATGTTATGAAGTGTCCAGAATAGGGAAATCTACGGAGACAGAGAGTATATTAGTATTTGCCAAGAGCTGGGAAGGTTGGAAGAGAATGGGGAGTGACTGCTAATGGCTATTGGGGTTTCTTTTTGAGGTGGTGAAAACGTTCTAAAATTAGATAAGTGGTGATGGTTGCACATATCTGTGAAATACTAAAAGCCATTGAACTGTACCTTTTAAAAAGGTGAATTGTATGGTATGTGAATTATATCTCAGTAAAGCTGTTATAAAGAAAAATCTCTGTGATGACAGGTGCAGAAAAGAAACTGGAGGTGAGAGGCCACGGAAGTGACTGGTGCATGGTCTGGGCAAGAGAGGAATGGGCCTGAGCTGGAACAGGGTTTATGGAATAGAAGCAAGAGAGATTCCAGGCGGAGATAGGCCAGGACTTGGTGACGATTCGTTTTCGGCTTGATTCTTAGCTCCCTACATAGTATCTGTCCTGATACTACCAGTTTGTATCCATGAGTTGCTCTGCATCTACAAAACCCGCTGCTCCAAGCCACTCTCATCAGCACTCATCTCAACTACTGCCCTCTTGGATGGTCTATCTGTATGCACTCAGGTTCCCTGCCAATCTATTCCCTACACTGGAGCCACAGTGATCTTTTCATACTGCAAATCTATCATGTCATCCTCCTGCTTTAAACTCTTCAATGAGTTCCCTCTGCACTTAGGATAAAGACCAAAATCCTTAACCCACTTGACCAGCCCAAATATCCTAGCCTCTGCCTATCTCTCTGACCTCTCCTTTTGTGCTCCAAGTCACTGGACTGCTTTCAAGTGCCTCACCATGCTTCCTCCTACCACAGGATCTTTGCACGTGCTGTTCCCTCTATGGATGCTTCCTTCCCTGCTTCACCTGGTGACCCCAACTCTCCCTTCAGTTACCAACTTTATCGTCATTTCCTCAGGGAAGCCTTCCCTGATGGCCCGAGTGCCCTATTTTATGCTCTTAGAGCTCTTTGTACTTTTCCATGACCCTTATCACAGTTGCAGTTTTTTTCTATTTATGGAATCATTTGATTAATGTCTGTCTCTTTCATTAGCTTGTAAGCTCCATAAGATCAACATCTGTGGCTATTTTTGTTCACCATTGTATCTCTGGTGCCAAATACAGTGTTGGGCACATAGTAGGTGCTGAATTATATTTGTTAAATAAATGAATAAACCTCAGGAACAATTTTAAATGCTAATTAAAGCAACAATGACCTACCCTACTGTGTTCATAGATTGGCAAAGGTTAAAATACCCAGTGTGGGCAAGGGTTGAGGAAAATGAGCACTCTCATATCCTGGTGCTGGGTGTGTAGATTGCTGTGTCCTTTGTGGATGGCAATTGGGGCTTCAAATGTTTACACTGTTGGACTCCACAATTCTGTTCATGAAAATTTATTCCAAGAAAATGATCACTCGTGTGCATAATGGTGTACACATGAGGATAGCTATTGAAACACTGTTTATAACAGGAGAAGGATGAAGAACAACCGAAATGTTCAAACACAGAATATTAGTTAAATAAATCACGGTGCATTCATACCATGGAATACTGTGTGGTGATTAAAAATGATCATGTAAATTGGGAATTCGCTAGTGGTCCAGTGGTTAAGACTCGGTGCTTTCACTGCTGTGGGACCCGGTTCGATCCCTGGTCAGGGAGCTAGTATCCCACAAGCCAAGTGGCGTGGCCAAAAAAAAAAAAAGATCATGTAAATTGTGTTTATCAACATGATGAGAAGTTCATGGTAGAATCTTTAGTAAAAATAACCAGTTAAAAAAAAAAAAGCACTTACTAAAAAGCATCATGGGGACTTCCCTGGCGGTCCAGTGGTTAAGACTTCACCTTCCAATGCAGGGGGTGCAGGTTCGATCCCTGGTTGGGGAGGTAAGATCCCACATGCCTCACAGCCAAAAAACCAAAACCTAGAACAGAAGCAATATTGTAACAAATTCAATAAAGACTTTAAAAATGGTCCACATCAAAAAAAACTTTAAAAAAATATAATTAAAAAAAAAGCATCATGGAAGGATCCTGGGTTTTCTATTTTAATAGTATGGAGTATAGATATCTAAATTCATAGAAAAAGAACTGCAATGATAAATATGAAGCTATTTATTCTGAGTTGCTTTCTCGGGTCTTTCTTATCTTACCCTATGTAGTTCTATATTGTGTTAAAATCTTTTATAAAAATGTACTCATGTTATCACTTGCCTAATCGAAGAAATTTCAAACCAAAAAAAGAAAACTAAAGATAGAATACCAAAGGTAAATATGCATATATGACCATATGCATATGTACTGTAGATAAATATACATAATAAAGAGGATCTGAACTAATAATCACAAAAGTATTAACCATAGTTGTTCCAGATTGTGGGACTATGGGTGACCTTTATGCTCTCTTTTTGCTTGTCTATATCTTCTGCAGTTAGTATCTATTACTTTTGTAATAAGAGAACATCATAAAGTATATTTTAGTTAGAAAAAAACATTACAACGAGAAATAGAGACCAAGAGAGAAGGCCCATTCATGTTGGCTAGCCAGCCCATTATCTCCCGGGAGGCAGATCTACGTGAGGGCTCACATTTTAATCAGAAGGTTGCTTAGTGACCATAGAGCCAGAGCAAAGGGCTTAGCTGGATGACTTTAACGTCCAAAGACAGCAAGCACCGACGCTTTCATCTCCACTGCAGTGATATACTGCCTGCCCAGAATACGCTGCCTTAAAATGGCCTGACACACCTAGTGCCCCAAGCATCCACTCCAAGACTGTTGATCCCATTGTGCTGGACCTTCCCTGCTTGTGTATGACTTAGCCTCACCTGACCGTGATCCCGGCTGACAGTAAACTCTCAGCTCCACGACCCAGCTTTACATCCATCTGAAGTCTGGGGTCTGACCCTCTGTTTCAGCATTTGCCCATGGAGGCTTAGTCTACAGCCCCTTTCTCATGGATTTCAGTTTGGACTTGCTCCTTCACTCTTCCTGCTAAGCTTCTCTAGCTGCAGAACCCCAGTCAGGGCCCTGCCTCTCCCTGTCCCACTCCTGGGCTGCGGGCAGCGTGTGGGGATTCAGACCTACACCTGACAAGGGGCCCAGACATTTCAAGAAGCTGAGTGGGGACCTCAGACTTGATAGCACAGGGTGGGCCCTGCCAAATGTTTTTCTCTCCAATTCCTGTTTCTCTGTGTCTAATGTTGACCGCTCTCCTTCCGGTGGACACAGACTTTCTTTAGCTTATAACTCTCTGTTAAGTTATAATCAATTTCTCACTCTTCCTGCTTTGGGCCTGGAAAATATTTTGCCCCTAACTTATTTTTTTAATGTCTGATCTTATCCATCAGATGTTGGTTTTATTTCTTTGAGGGAGGGATTGCCCTGCAATTCTCCTACACAGATTTAAAGCTGTCAATCTAGAGAAACCAAATCATATTTTAAATTTCTCATATACTCTCAGTGTCTAACACACTGCCATGCATGCAGTAGTTGCTCAATGATAACTGAGTGAAAGAATGAATTGAATGAAAGCAGATGCAAAAGATATATGGACAACAGAGTGGAAACATTGAAGAAATCAGTCTTTTTGAGTTCAAGTCTTAAAATGTAAATTTATTATTAATGGCACAAGTAATACATGAATCCATTCTTTTTTTTCTTTTAAATTAATTTTTATTGGAGTATAGTTGATTTACACTGTTGTGTTAGTTTCTGCTGTACAGCAAAGTGAATCAGTTATACATATACATATACCCACTCTCTTTTAGATTCTTTTCCCATGTAGGTCATTACAGAGTATTGAGTAGATTTCCCTGTGCTATACAGTAGGTCCTTATTAGTGATCTATTTTATATATAGTAGTGTGTATATGTCAATCCCATTCTCCCAATTTATCCCTCCTCCCCCTTCCGCCTTGGTAACCATAAGTGTGTTTTCTACATCTGTGACTCTGTTTCTGTTTTGTAGATAGGTTCATTAGTAGCCTTTTTTAAAGATTCCACATATAAGCGATATCATATGATATTTGTCTTTGTCTGATTTACTTCACTCAGTGTGATAATCTCTAGGTCCATCCTACATGAATCCATTCTTTTTTTTTTTAAATGTCTTCTATTTATTTTTATTTTTATTTCCTTAGCTGCTCTGGGTCTTCGCTGCGGTGCACAGGCTTCTCATCGCGGTGGCTTCTCTTGTTGCGGAGCACAGGCTCTAGGCATGCAGGCTTCAGTAGTTGTGGCTCACAGGCTCTAGAGCGCAGGCTCAGTAGTTGGGGCTCACGGGCTTAGTTGCTCCGCGGCATGTGGGATCTTCCTGGACCAGGGCTCAAACCCATGTTCCCTGCATTGGCAGGCAGATTCTTAACCACTGCGCCACCAGGGAAGTCCCCTCATGAATCCATTCTTATTTTAAAAAGAAAACAAAAACAAAAGAATAAAGTAAAAGTTCCCTTTCATCAGTCATCTCCAAACCTAGTCTCATCCCTAGAGGTAACCAGTGTTTGACATACATCCTTCTAAAGCACTGACTCTGTATGTGTATCTATATGTGCACTGAAAGGGAGTGAACTCAGAGATATAATGTTAAATGAAAAAATATTGCAAAACAGTATTTACAGTCTGGCACAACATTTTTTTAAACCCTCATTAGCTATTATTTCAGTTCTGGACACAAATCCAATGTGTGTGTGGGGTGGTGCTTCCCCACACCAACAAGCTATTCTTGGACACCAGCAGGGTGACTGAGAATTCAAATCAATTCTTTTTTTTTTTGGCCGTGCCAGGTGGCTTGTGGGATCTCAGTTCCCCGACCAGGCCATGGCAGTGAAAGCCCAGAGAATTCTGACCACTAGGCCACCAGGGAACTCCCTCACATCAGTTCTGATACAATTTGATCGTGTCAGATCCCACAGGTTAAGGGTTCAGTATCACAAGATTCCCCCCCACCCCGACTTCAGATGCTAATTGCAAGTTCAGGTTACCTATGCTTCTGACCAATCGGCTATAAATCAGAGGTTCCCATGACCCCTCCTCAGGTTCAATTAATCTGCTAAAACAGGTCATCATACAACTCAGAGAGACGCTTCCTTACATTTGCCAGTTTTATTAAAGGATATGATAAGGATACGGATGAACATCCAGATGCAAGAGATGCACAGGGCGAGTTATGTGGGAAGGGGGTGGAGCTTCCATACCCTCTTCAGCTGCACTACTCTCCTGGCACCTCCAACTCTTCACCAATCTGGATGCTCTCCGAAGCCCATACCATTGGGATTTCGTGGAGGCTCCATCACATAGTCATGATTGAACATTAATTCCATTTTCAGCCTTTCTCCCTCTTCAAGAGAATGGGGGACAAGGGCTGAAAATTCCAAGCTTCTAATCATGGCTTGGTCTTTCTGGTGACCAGCCCCCATCTAGGAGCCATCCAGGAGCCCACCCAGAGTCGCCTCATGAAAACGACACTCCTACCACCCAGGTAATTACAAGGGTTTCAGGAGCTCTGTGTCAGAAACCAGGGTTAAAAACCAAATATTGGAACAAAAGATGCTCCTAGTGCTCTCATCACTTAGGAAATTACAGGGTTTCAGAAGCTCTGTGCCAGCAACCGGGCCAGAGCCCAATACTTATATTTTTTATTATCTCACAACTATGAATTCAGTATGCCAGAACTGACATCTTTATGATATTGAGTCTCCAAACATTCAGGTCTTCCTTTATGTCCCTCAGTAACAGTGCAAGTCTTCACTGTGCTCAACACGATGTCTTGTAAATAGTTGGCATACAATAAATATCCGTTGATGATTATTTGATAAGGGTTTACTTGGGAATTGGAGATCAAGAAGACAGAGCCAACCTTAGGGAAAAGCAGTGACATTGGGTCAGTTACTTGTTGTGCCTCAGTTTCCCTTTCTGACAAATCGGCATAATCATAGTACCCACTCCAGAGGACTTCTGAAGAAAGTGAGATAGTTCATGCAACTTGGAACAGTGAGTGCCTGGCGCATAATTAGTGCCTGCTTCGCATTAGCTGCTATTACTGTTGCTAGCTACTTGGCCTTGGCCATGTTCTTTAACCTCTAATCTGTCATTCAATCTCTCATTTAATTTGTCATCATTCCTCACTTGACTGCTCTAAGGATTCAAAGTGCTTGACACACAATAGGTATTCAAATAACTATTCCCTTGATTCTTTATATGGTAATAATATTTAACATATGAACACTTGCTTTATGCCAAGCATTTTACCTATTACCTTAGTTAATGCACTTAATTATCAAGAAAACTATATGAAGAAGGTGTGATATTGGGAAGCAGGTATCCGTAGTTTAAGAATGAGTAACTTGGGACATCCCTGGTGGCACAGTGGCTAAGAATCTGCCTGCCAGTGAAGGGGACACGGGTTCGAGCCCTGGTCCGGGAAGATCCCACATGCCGCCGAGCAACTAAGCCCGTGCACCACAACTACTGAACCTGTGCTCTAGAGCCCATGTGCCACAACTACTGAAGCCCGCGCGCCTAGAGCCCGTGCTCCGCAACAAGAGAAGCCACCGCAATGAGAAGCCCGTGCACCGCAACGAAGAGTAGCCCCTGCTCACTGCAACTAGAGAAAGACCGCGCGCAGCAACGAAGACCCAACGCAGCCATAAATAAATAAATAAACAAAAGAATGAGTAACTTGAAATAGATTGCGACTGGCCCAAGGGCATATTCTAAGTGGCTCAGCTGAGATTTAAACTCTTATTTCTTTTCCAAATATTGACGCTGGAGTGGGTGATGGCCAGTCATTTGTAAATTCAGTGCCTGAGCCTTTATTGCTATATGGCTAAAGATTGATTCCCCTTACCGCTGGATGTGAAAGGCTTTCTTGTCTTCCTCTAAGAATAGGAGCACTTTGCTGCCCCCTAGTGGCCAACCAAGTTCTTACCCCCCAGGTTCCCCTTTATTAAAAAAAACAACTAACCATCTTTTTTTTATTATTATTAATTTTTATTGGAGTATAGTTGCTAACAATGTTGTGTTAGTTTCTACTGTGCAGCAAAATAAATCAGCTATGCATATACATATATCCCCTCTTCTTTTTTGGATTTCCTTCCCATTTAGGTCACCACAGTGTCTTAAGTAGAGTTCCCTGTGCTCTACAGTATGTTGTTATTAGTTGTCTATTTTATGCATAGTATCAATAGTGTATATGTGTCAATCCCAATCTCCCAATTCCTCCTATCCCCCCTTCCCCCCTTGGTATCCATACATTTGTTCTCTACGTCTGTGTCCCTATTTCTGCTTTGCAAATAAGATCATCTGTACCTTTTTTCTAGATTCCACATATATGTGTTAATATACGATATTTGTTTTTCTCTTTCTGACTTACTTCACTCTGTATGACACTCTCTAGGTCCATCCACGCCTCTACAAGTGACCCAATTTCATTCCTTTTCATGGCTGAGTAATATTCAATTGTATATATATACAACATCTTTTTATTTATTTGTTTGTTTATTTATTTTTGGCTGCTTTGAGTCTTCGTTGCTGTGTGCAGGCTTTCTCTAGCTGCAAAGAGCGGGGGCTACCCTTCGTTGCAGTGCCCAGGCTTCTCACTGTGGTGGCTTCACAGGCTTAGTTGCTCCATGGCATGTGGGATCTTCCCAGACCAGGGCTCGAACCCGTGTCCCCTGCATTGGCAGGCGGATTCTCAACCACTGCACCACCAGGGAAGTAAGTCCCTGTACCACATCTTCTTTAACCATCTTTTTTATTCCCATAATTTCCCTCTAGGAAAGGTGTTACCTTGGGAGAGGCAAGGAAAAAAAGTGATTCAGGGAGACTTTTGTTATTGGTTTTTTGCCTGTTTTTTAATACAGAGGAGAAAATCTGAGTGTCTCTTACACCATCCAGCATGATGTGCCAGAAATGTCTGGAAAAAAACAACACAGCAACACAGCGTTCTGACAGTTCAGGGTGCAGAGCCCCCCACTGCTGGATTTCTCCAAGCAGGGTCCCAGTTTCCATCTCTGTGGAAATGTCTTCTCCCTCCATCCCCTGCCTCAGCTCCCGGGAAAGCTGGTGCTGGTCCGTCATCTGCTCCTGGACCTCACAGGAAGGATCTGGGGAATAGGCGGGAGGGTCACCCCAGCTCCTGGTTCTGCCCCCCGCTGCTCTATTTACCCACAGCTGGCCCTGGCCCTCCGGGCACATTGGCACACCTAGAGGTCCTGCTTGTAGGTGGGGGCAGCAAGGGGAGTCTAGGCAGAGCCAGGACTCCTGGGGTGTCTGGTGTGGACACCCAACTGTCAGCTGCTCATGGAATGAAGACAGTGGGCAGGCATCTGCTACAATATGATCCATTGGTATGAAATGGAAGGTGCAGGGAGATTCCATTCATGTATTTTACATATGCACTTACAGGTATATATTATGTTTCATATACACACATGCACATATGTTGATGCCTACATACATACCAGAGGAAGTCATGTCAAAATAGTAACAATGTTTAGCATCTAGGATGTAGGATTGTGGATGGGTTTTCTCTGCACTTACTTGTATTTTCAAATAATCTCTAGCAAATATATATTAGATCCACAAGCCCTGATTCTTGGTTACATTCACCAGAAGATAAACCTGAATAGCCACAGGTCCTGCATGTGACAGATTTCAAGAATTCAGTCTTGCTGTCTCTAAAACCCATGCTTAGACTTGTCAGATCATGGGTCCTAATTTGGGGGTGGTGGAAACTAAGTCACTGTGGCAGAGAGGTTAGCACCTGTTTCTAGAAAGTTTGGATGAGGGGCAGGGTGTCAGGATTAGCCTGGAGAACAGGGCTCCCAGGCACCCTGAGGGCACCTACTGAGAAAGAAATAGTTCCCTCTTTCCCTCCTTTCTATTCTCTTCTTCCCTCATCCCTCATAAATGTTGGTTCATTTATTCATTCAGACAGCAAACCTTTACCAAATACTTACTGATAGCTGTACAGGCACTGGACTAGACTCTGGGGATACAGGGATGAGAAGACCCAGCGCCTGCCCTCAGGAAGCTCACCGCTTACTGGAGAAGACAGACAGACAAATCGCATGAGACTCAGACATTAACTGAGGCCTGTACAGGATGCTGTGGGGTCACCGAGGAACGACTGGCTAACTGCCTGGAGACATGGGAGCTTCACAAAGCTGGTGACAGCTGGGTTGGGTCTTAAGGGATGAATAAGAGTTTTCCAGGCAGACTAGGAGCAGGAAGCACCTTCCGAGTAGAGAGTGTAACATGCGCAAAGGCACCTAGGTGTGAGGGAGCATTGTCGCATTTTAAGCTGGGAGGGCAACACGGTCAGATTGAGTCACTCTTTGACTCAATATATGTGTGCCACGGGAATAACTCTGGCGGTCCAGTGGTTAGGACTCTGCGCTTCCACTGCAGGGGACACTGGTTCGATCCCTGGTCAGGAAACTAAGATCCTGCATGTCGTGCAGCGCGGCCAAATATATATGTGTGTGTGTGTGTGTGTGTGTGTGTGTGTGTGTGTGTGTGTGTGTGTGTGTGTGTGTCTGTGTATATATATATATATATATATATATATATATATATGTCACACACTGCGCTAGTAGTGGGGGTGATGGCAGGGAAAAAACCAAGTCCCTAAACCTATGGAGCTCACATTCTAGTTGGAAAGATTGACACAGAGAAAAAGGGATAAAAATAAAGCAGGGGATGGGACGAGAGAGAGACCAGAGGGTGCCATTTTAGACAGGGTGGTCAGGGAGGCCTTCCCTGACCAAGGGACATTTGAACAGGACTGGATGAAGTGAGGGAGCAAAAGGATCCTGAATGAATGGAGAAAGATCATGCCAGGCAGAGGGAACTGCAGGTGCAAAGGCCCTGAGGCGGGAGTGTGCTTGGCATAATCAAGGAACAAGCCGGTGGGGTGGGGGAGGACTAGAACAGCATGAGAGAGTGAAGGTCGGGGTGAAGTTAGCAGGAGATGGGGTGGGTGAGGTAGAGGAGGACCCGATCACACAGGGCCTTGTGAGCCACGCACAGCAAGAAGTGGAGACCTCCCTCTGAGTGGGATGGGGAGCTTTTGCTGAGACTACTTGTTGGGTTATGAGAGGAAAGTGCGGCATTACAGTGATGCGAAGGTCTTCACCCAAGCAACTGGAAGGCTGGAGATGCCATTAAGTGACGCGGAGGAGACCCGGGGCAAGCTGGGGAGGACTCCAGTTTAGACGTGCTGAGTTTGCGAGGCCTATTAGACCTCGAAGGGGAGCTGTCGAGCAGGCAACTGGATCTGTCTGTCTAGCACCCAGAGGAGGGTTCAGAGCAGCAGGGGGGACATTTAAAAACCTGACACCAGATGAGACCCTCAAAGGAGGGAATGCACAGAGAGAGGCAGTCCAAAGCCAGAGCCCTGTGGCTCTCCAACCTCCAGACGCTAGAGGATGGTGGGAGAAGGAGCCAGCAGAAGGCATTGAGGATTGACTGACTGGCTAGTGAGATCAAAGGAAAAGCAGGAGAGCTTGCTGTCCCAGAAGCCAAGGGAAGCAAGGGTCGAAGGGAGGACAGAGTGATGGACTGCATCAAATTCCCTGAGAGCTCCAGTAAGATGAGGACTCAGAACTCACCATTGGACTTGACAGCAGGGAGGGAGGCCGTGGATGACCTTGGCACACTCCCGCTTCATGGGCACGCAACCTGTGCAGCTGGACAGTCCGCTCTCAGGAGGGTCTTGCGCTGGTCTAATGCTCTTCTGTAGCCATCTGGAAATTCTTAAGCAACTTTTTCCAGTGGGTTGGATGATGACCCCTCTCCCAAAAGATATGTCCACCCGAATATGACCTTATTAGGAGAAAGGGTTTTTGCAGATATACTTAAGGTAAAGATCTTGAGGTGAGATCAGATTGGATTAGGGTGGGCCCTAAACCTAGCAACAGATGTCCTAATGGGAGAAGAGCAGGGAAAGACACACAGAGAAGGTGAAGATAGAGGCAGAGATTGGAGTGATGCATCTATAAGCCAAGGAATGCCAAGCACTGTCTGTAGCCATTGGGAGCTAGAAGAGACACAAGGAATGGATTCTCTTTCAGAATCTCCAGAAGGAACCTACCCTGCTGACACCTTGATTTTGGACTCCCGGCTTCCAGAACTGTGAGAGAATCAATTTCTGTTCTTTTAAGCCACCCGGTGTGTGGTAATTTGTTACGATAACTGTAGGAAAAAAATACACTTTTGAACAGAGAGCCCCACATAGTCACTTTGCCTTGGGCCCTGCAAATGATGTAGCCAATCCTGCCTCGGCAAGTGTGGATTCTGAGGCTTGGTGGGGTATGAACGTTATTGGAATGTGTTCAAGAGACAGTGGGAGGTGAGGACATAGAGACTGCCAGAGAAGACAATTTGAATTCCAGGCAGTCCTGCTGCAAAAGAGGGCACAGAAATGGAGTGGTGGGCTCATGGACATATATCCAGACAAAACTCTAATTCGAAGAGATACATGCACCCCTATGTTCATAACAGCACTATTTACAATAGCCAAGACATGGAAACATATATATACACACACACAGTGGAATGTTAGTCATAAAAAAGAATGAAATAATGTCATTTGCAGCAACATGGATGGACCTAGAGATGATCATGCTAAGTGAAGTAAGTCGGACAGAGAAAGATAAGTATCATATGATATCACTTATATGTCGAATCTAAAATATGACACAAATGGGAATTCCCTGGCAGTCCAGTGGTTAGGACTTGGCGCTTTCACTGCCAGGGCCTGGGTTCAATCTCTGGTCAGGGAACTGGGATCCCACAAGCCTCGAGGCTCGGCCAAAACAAACAAACAAACAAAAAAACTAAAACTAAAATATGATACAAATGAACACATCTATAAAACAGAAAGAGACTCACAGACACAGAGAACAGACTTGTGATTGCCAAGGGGGAGGGGGGTGGGGGAGGGATGGAGTGGGAGTTTGGGGTTAGCAGATGCAAACTGTTATATAGAGAATGGATAAACAGCGAGGTCCTACTGTATAGCACAGGGAACCATATTCAATATCCTGTGATAAACCATAATGGAAGAGAATATGGAAAAGTATATATATAAACTGAATCACTTTGATGTACAGCAGAAACTAACACTACATTGTAGATCAACTGTACTTCAATTTAAAAAAAACAAAAAAAAAAAGAAAGAAATGGAGTGGTGGGTAGACGGGGATATTGGATCAAGAAGGTTGTGGTTTTCTTAAAGAGAGGGAACAGCACAGTATGCTTGAATATGGATGGCAATGCTCCACTGGGGGGAGTTAATGATGCAAGAACAAGAGGGGACACTTGCTTGAGCAAAGTCTTTGAGTACTTCAGAGGAGAATCAATGGCAATTTTTACTTGTTCTCACATACACACACACACACAAAATCAGCATTTTGCGTCGTAGTTGAAATGCTGCACCCATACCACACACACAGCAGCAGCCCTCGTCACCTGTAAGCTGGCCAAGAGCATTCACTTCCATGATCTCGTTCGATTCTCACAAAAGGCCTGGGAGGTAATAAAGTCATTCCTTTCATGTCCACTTTTCAGATGGAAAAATAGAGGCTCGGAGAGGATAAGTGATGGCCCAAGATCACACAGCCGGTCACCGGCAGACCTAGGGCTCCAATCACAGTAAGGTCTTTCCCTCTCTCCTCGGCTGCCCATTTTAACCAGTTTTCAAAACTCGAGGAGTGGAGGAAGCAAATTCCTGAGGCATATCCACTTCCGTGAGTATGGAAGCCAATGTGTCTACGGGGGACAAGCTGCTTCTCTCACAACAACGATCGGGGCAGCCCTTGGCAGGACTCCCTCCCTGGAGTGGGCTTCAGAGTGGGCCAGTTGGCAGCCAGCGAGGCTCATGAAGAGGACCCACTTGGAGCCGAGAGCCCTGTGAAGGACCCTGCAGGGACACGGGGTCCAGCAAGCTCAGGCTGTGTGCTTCTGCCCTGGAGAAGACTCCTCCTCTGTGCGGCTGCTGAGCAGGGGCGGGCAAAGGGGCACGTGAAACAGAGCCCGGGGCAGTGGCTGTCGCGTTGGGGCTGTGTCGGGATGGCAGCGTGAGGCGCTGCTTGAGGGATGGAAGTGACAAGCTGAGCTGAGTGGCAGGAGTGGGTGGGAGGGCAGTCTAGGCTCTGGAGAAAACCGCACATGAACCCTCCTGTGTGACAGTGAACTGAGCAGAGAAATGTCACTTGCAGGCCTGGGGATGGCGGGGGGCACAACAATGACTCCTGCTGCAGCCTCCTCCTCAGCTAGGAGCGGGGGCTGCAGGGCAAGGTGGCCACACTTGTGCCATCTCGACATCTCGGTGACAAATAGACTTAGCACTCAACGTCTAGTCACCAAAGTCAAGACCAGGAGCGCTGAAGTCCCCTCCCTGGAGGAGCTGAGTGGCCCAGAGGCTGGAAAGGGGGCCAGAGGGTGGGCGGGGCCAAGCAGCTCTCCTGCAGGGCCCCGTCACAGCCCATCAGGCTGAGCAGCCCGGTTTGCAGGAGGGGAGGGCCAGACACTACTCTCTGAATGACAGCTGAAGCAGACAAGCTCCGGGAGAGGACGGAGGAGCCCAAGGCCAGACAGGAAGCTCACAGCCAAATCAAGATCATAAACCAAAACCAAACCCAGCTCCCATTAACTAAGGCTTGCCACACGCCGGCACCATTTGCTGTCTTTGGAAGAGCAACTTCAACTTTTAGGACACTGCTAGAAGGCAGACGTAATTATTATGACCTATCTAGCGGAGGCTGAGGCACAGAACCGTGCAGTGCCTTACAAAGGTCACCTAGTTAAGTCCCCAAGCTGGGATTCAAACCAGGTCTGTCTGACTTCAGAGCCCACTCCATTCATTCTTTCCTGCAGGGCTGTTATAACCAGTAAATTTTTTTTTTTTTTTGGGGCTGTTTGCAGGATCTTAGTTCCCCGACCAGGGATCGAACACATGCCCCCTGCAGTGGAAGTGCGGAGGGAGTCCTAACCACTGGACCGCCAGGGAAATCCCTATAACCAGTAAATTAAATCAAAGGTGATTTCAATAAAAGTAAAAATAACTGCCTCCTTGTACTGAGCACCTACTATATGCCAGACGTTGTTCTAAGAGCTTTTACAGGCGGTAAAAAACTCATTTAATTGCCACCACAACCTCAGAAGTAGGTATTATCATCGTTACCACCTTCCTTCTACAAACCGGAAACTCGTTTGTGTAGAGTGAGGCAGAGGGCCCAGGTTTTGCAAATTGCCCAAGGGCTCCTGGATGGGGGCCCGGTCACCAGAAAGACCAAGTCACGATGAGAAGCTTGGCATTTTTAACCTCACCCCGCATCCTCCAGGGAGTGGAGAGGGGCTGGAAATGGAGTTAATCATGGATCATGCCCATAATGTTTATGGAAGCCTCCATAGAATCCCAATAGTAGGGGGTTCGGGGAGCTCCCAGATCGGTGAACACATCCACATCGGGAGGATGACACATCCCAGCTCCACAGGGACAGAAGCTCCTGCACTCAGGGCTCTCCCAGACCTCAGCCTATCTCTTCATCTGGCTGTTCATCTGTATCCTTTATCGTATCCTTTGATAAACCGGTAAACGCAGGTAGGTAAGTGTTTCCCTGAGTTTTGTGAGCCACTCTGGCAAATTAATTGAACCAAAGGAGGGGGTCATTGGAACCTCCCAGACCTATAGCCCTTTAGCCTGTTGGCTAGCAGCAGAGGTGATACCCTGGGCTTGCCACTGTCAGCTGAAGTGCTGGGGGGCAGTCCTGTGAGACTGAGCCCTTAACCTGTGGGGTCTGAGGCTATCACTGGTACACAATATCAGAACTGAATTAAATTGTAGAACACCCAGCTGGTGTCACAGAGAATTGTTTGATGTGGGGAAAAAAACCACACATTTGGGACTCCCCTGGTGGCGCAGTGGTTAAGAATCCACCTGCCAATGCAGGGGACACGGGTTCGAGCCCTGGTCCAGGAAGATCCCACATGCCGCGGAGCAACTAAGCCCATGCGCCGCAACTACTGAGCCTGCGCTCTAGAGCCCATGAGCCACAACTACTGAGCCCTCGTGCCACAACTACTGAAGCCCGCGCGCCTAGAGCCCGTGCTCCGCAACAAGAGAAGCCACCGCAATGAGAAGCCCGTGCACCGCAACGAAGAGTAGCCCCTGCTCACTGCAACTAGAGAAAGACCGCGCGCAGCAACGAAGACCCAACGCAGCCATAAATAAATAAATAAACAAAAGAATGAGTAACTTGAAATAGATTGCGACTGGCCCAAGGGCATATTCTAAGTGGCTCAGCTGAGATTTAAAGGGCATATTCTAAGTGGCTCAGCTGAGATTTAAACTCTTATTTCTTTTCCAAATATTGACGCTGGAGTGGGTGATGGCCAGTCATTTGTAAATTCAGTGCCTGAGCCTTTATTGCTATATGGCTAAAGATTGATTCCCCTTACCGCTGGATGTGAAAGGCTTTCTTGTCTTCCTCTAAGAATAGGAGCACTTTGCTGCCCCCTAGTGGCCAACCAAGTTCTTACCCCCCAGGTTCCCCTTTATTAAAAAAAACAACTAACCATCTTTTTTTTATTATTATTAATTTTTATTGGAGTATAGTTGCTAACAATGTTGTGTTAGTTTCTACTGTGCAGCAAAATAAATCAGCTATGCATATACATATATCCCCTCTTCTTTTGGATTTCCTTCCCATTTAGGTCACCACAGTGTCTTAAGTAGAGTTCCCTGTGCTCTACAGTATGTTGTTATTAGTTGTCTATTTTATGCATAGTATCAATAGTGTATATGTGTCAATCCCAATCTCCCAATTCCTCCTATCCCCCCTTCCCCCCTTGGTATCCATACATTTGTTCTCTACGTCTGTGTCCCTATTTCTGCTTTGCAAATAAGATCATCTGTACCTTTTTTCTAGATTCCACATATATGTGTTAATATACGATATTTGTTTTTCTCTTTCTGACTTACTTCACTCTGTATGACACTCTCTAGGTCCATCCACGCCTCTACAAGTGACCCAATTTCATTCCTTTTCATGGCTGAGTAATATTCAATTGTATATATATACAACATCTTTTTATTTATTTGTTTGTTTATTTATTTTTGGCTGCTTTGAGTCTTCGTTGCTGTGTGCAGGCTTTCTCTAGCTGCAAAGAGCGGGGGCTACCCTTCGTTGCAGTGCCCAGGCTTCTCACTGTGGTGGCTTCACAGGCTTAGTTGCTCCATGGCATGTGGGATCTTCCCAGACCAGGGCTCGAACCCGTGTCCCCTGCATTGGCAGGCGGATTCTCAACCACTGCACCACCAGGGAAGTAAGTCCCTGTACCACATCTTCTTTAACCATCTTTTTTATTCCCATAATTTCCCTCTAGGAAAGGTGTTACCTTGGGAGAGGCAAGGAAAAAAAGTGATTCAGGGAGACTTTTGTTATTGGTTTTTTGCCTGTTTTTTAATACAGAGGAGAAAATCTGAGTGTCTCTTACACCATCCAGCATGATGTGCCAGAAATGTCTGGAAAAAAACAACACAGCAACACAGCGTTCTGACAGTTCAGGGTGCAGAGCCCCCCACTGCTGGATTTCTCCAAGCAGGGTCCCAGTTTCCATCTCTGTGGAAATGTCTTCTCCCTCCATCCCCTGCCTCAGCTCCCGGGAAAGCTGGTGCTGGTCCGTCATCTGCTCCTGGACCTCACAGGAAGGATCTGGGGAATAGGCGGGAGGGTCACCCCAGCTCCTGGTTCTGCCCCCCGCTGCTCTATTTACCCACAGCTGGCCCTGGCCCTCCGGGCACATTGGCACACCTAGAGGTCCTGCTTGTAGGTGGGGGCAGCAAGGGGAGTCTAGGCAGAGCCAGGACTCCTGGGGTGTCTGGTGTGGACACCCAACTGTCAGCTGCTCATGGAATGAAGACAGTGGGCAGGCATCTGCTACAATATGATCCATTGGTATGAAATGGAAGGTGCAGGGAGATTCCATTCATGTATTTTACATATGCACTTACAGGTATATATTATGTTTCATATACACACATGCACATATGTTGATGCCTACATACATACCAGAGGAAGTCATGTCAAAATAGTAACAATGTTTAGCATCTAGGATGTAGGATTGTGGATGGGTTTTCTCTGCACTTACTTGTATTTTCAAATAATCTCTAGCAAATATATATTAGATCCACAAGCCCTGATTCTTGGTTACATTCACCAGAAGATAAACCTGAATAGCCACAGGTCCTGCATGTGACAGATTTCAAGAATTCAGTCTTGCTGTCTCTAAAACCCATGCTTAGACTTGTCAGATCATGGGTCCTAATTTGGGGGTGGTGGAAACTAAGTCACTGTGGCAGAGAGGTTAGCACCTGTTTCTAGAAAGTTTGGATGAGGGGCAGGGTGTCAGGATTAGCCTGGAGAACAGGGCTCCCAGGCACCCTGAGGGCACCTACTGAGAAAGAAATAGTTCCCTCTTTCCCTCCTTTCTATTCTCTTCTTCCCTCATCCCTCATAAATGTTGGTTCATTTATTCATTCAGACAGCAAACCTTTACCAAATACTTACTGATAGCTGTACAGGCACTGGACTAGACTCTGGGGATACAGGGATGAGAAGACCCAGCGCCTGCCCTCAGGAAGCTCACCGCTTACTGGAGAAGACAGACAGACAAATCGCATGAGACTCAGACATTAACTGAGGCCTGTACAGGATGCTGTGGGGTCACCGAGGAACGACTGGCTAACTGCCTGGAGACATGGGAGCTTCACAAAGCTGGTGACAGCTGGGTTGGGTCTTAAGGGATGAATAAGAGTTTTCCAGGCAGACTAGGAGCAGGAAGCACCTTCCGAGTAGAGAGTGTAACATGCGCAAAGGCACCTAGGTGTGAGGGAGCATTGTCGCATTTTAAGCTGGGAGGGCAACACGGTCAGATTGAGTCACTCTTTGACTCAATATATGTGTGCCACGGGAATAACTCTGGCGGTCCAGTGGTTAGGACTCTGCGCTTCCACTGCAGGGGACACTGGTTCGATCCCTGGTCAGGAAACTAAGATCCTGCATGTCGTGCAGCGCGGCCAAATATATATGTGTGTGTGTGTGTGTGTGTGTGTGTGTGTGTGTGTGTGTGTATATATATATATATATATATATATATATATATGTCACACACTGCGCTAGTAGTGGGGGTGATGGCAGGGAAAAAACCAAGTCCCTAAACCTATGGAGCTCACATTCTAGTTGGAAAGATTGACACAGAGAAAAAGGGATAAAAATAAAGCAGGGGATGGGACGAGAGAGAGACCAGAGGGTGCCATTTTAGACAGGGTGGTCAGGGAGGCCTTCCCTGACCAAGGGACATTTGAACAGGACTGGATGAAGTGAGGGAGCAAAAGGATCCTGAATGAATGGAGAAAGATCATGCCAGGCAGAGGGAACTGCAGGTGCAAAGGCCCTGAGGCGGGAGTGTGCTTGGCATAATCAAGGAACAAGCCGGTGGGGTGGGGGAGGACTAGAACAGCATGAGAGAGTGAAGGTCGGGGTGAAGTTAGCAGGAGATGGGGTGGGTGAGGTAGAGGAGGACCCGATCACACAGGGCCTTGTGAGCCACGCACAGCAAGAAGTGGAGACCTCCCTCTGAGTGGGATGGGGAGCTTTTGCTGAGACTACTTGTTGGGTTATGAGAGGAAAGTGCGGCATTACAGTGATGCGAAGGTCTTCACCCAAGCAACTGGAAGGCTGGAGATGCCATTAAGTGACGCGGAGGAGACCCGGGGCAAGCTGGGGAGGACTCCAGTTTAGACGTGCTGAGTTTGCGAGGCCTATTAGACCTCGAAGGGGAGCTGTCGAGCAGGCAACTGGATCTGTCTGTCTAGCACCCAGAGGAGGGTTCAGAGCAGCAGGGGGGACATTTAAAAACCTGACACCAGATGAGACCCTCAAAGGAGGGAATGCACAGAGAGAGGCAGTCCAAAGCCAGAGCCCTGTGGCTCTCCAACCTCCAGACGCTAGAGGATGGTGGGAGAAGGAGCCAGCAGAAGGCATTGAGGATTGACTGACTGGCTAGTGAGATCAAAGGAAAAGCAGGAGAGCTTGCTGTCCCAGAAGCCAAGGGAAGCAAGGGTCGAAGGGAGGACAGAGTGATGGACTGCATCAAATTCCCTGAGAGCTCCAGTAAGATGAGGACTCAGAACTCACCATTGGACTTGACAGCAGGGAGGGAGGCCGTGGATGACCTTGGCACACTCCCGCTTCATGGGCACGCAACCTGTGCAGCTGGACAGTCCGCTCTCAGGAGGGTCTTGCGCTGGTCTAATGCTCTTCTGTAGCCATCTGGAAATTCTTAAGCAACTTTTTCCAGTGGGTTGGATGATGACCCCTCTCCCAAAAGATATGTCCACCCGAATATGACCTTATTAGGAGAAAGGGTTTTTGCAGATATACTTAAGGTAAAGATCTTGAGGTGAGATCAGATTGGATTAGGGTGGGCCCTAAACCTAGCAACAGATGTCCTAATGGGAGAAGAGCAGGGAAAGACACACAGAGAAGGTGAAGATAGAGGCAGAGATTGGAGTGATGCATCTATAAGCCAAGGAATGCCAAGCACTGTCTGTAGCCATTGGGAGCTAGAAGAGACACAAGGAATGGATTCTCTTTCAGAATCTCCAGAAGGAACCTACCCTGCTGACACCTTGATTTTGGACTCCCGGCTTCCAGAACTGTGAGAGAATCAATTTCTGTTCTTTTAAGCCACCCGGTGTGTGGTAATTTGTTACGATAACTGTAGGAAAAAAATACACTTTTGAACAGAGAGCCCCACATAGTCACTTTGCCTTGGGCCCTGCAAATGATGTAGCCAATCCTGCCTCGGCAAGTGTGGATTCTGAGGCTTGGTGGGGTATGAACGTTATTGGAATGTGTTCAAGAGACAGTGGGAGGTGAGGACATAGAGACTGCCAGAGAAGACAATTTGAATTCCAGGCAGTCCTGCTGCAAAAGAGGGCACAGAAATGGAGTGGTGGGCTCATGGACATATATCCAGACAAAACTCTAATTCGAAGAGATACATGCACCCCTATGTTCATAACAGCACTATTTACAATAGCCAAGACATGGAAACATATATATACACACACACAGTGGAATGTTAGTCATAAAAAAGAATGAAATAATGTCATTTGCAGCAACATGGATGGACCTAGAGATGATCATGCTAAGTGAAGTAAGTCGGACAGAGAAAGATAAGTATCATATGATATCACTTATATGTCGAATCTAAAATATGACACAAATGGGAATTCCCTGGCAGTCCAGTGGTTAGGACTTGGCGCTTTCACTGCCAGGGCCTGGGTTCAATCTCTGGTCAGGGAACTGGGATCCCACAAGCCTCGAGGCTCGGCCAAAACAAACAAACAAACAAAAAAACTAAAACTAAAATATGATACAAATGAACACATCTATAAAACAGAAAGAGACTCACAGACACAGAGAACAGACTTGTGATTGCCAAGGGGGAGGGGGGTGGGGGAGGGATGGAGTGGGAGTTTGGGGTTAGCAGATGCAAACTGTTATATAGAGAATGGATAAACAGCGAGGTCCTACTGTATAGCACAGGGAACCATATTCAATATCCTGTGATAAACCATAATGGAAGAGAATATGGAAAAGTATATATATAAACTGAATCACTTTGATGTACAGCAGAAACTAACACTACATTGTAGATCAACTGTACTTCAATTTAAAAAAACAAAAAAAAAAGAAAGAAATGGAGTGGTGGGTAGACGGGGATATTGGATCAAGAAGGTTGTGGTTTTCTTAAAGAGAGGGAACAGCACAGTATGCTTGAATATGGATGGCAATGCTCCACTGGGGGGAGTTAATGATGCAAGAACAAGAGGGGACACTTGCTTGAGCAAAGTCTTTGAGTACTTCAGAGGAGAATCAATGGCAATTTTTACTTGTTCTCACATACACACACACACACAAAATCAGCATTTTGCGTCGTAGTTGAAATGCTGCACCCATACCACACACACAGCAGCAGCCCTCGTCACCTGTAAGCTGGCCAAGAGCATTCACTTCCATGATCTCGTTCGATTCTCACAAAAGGCCTGGGAGGTAATAAAGTCATTCCTTTCATGTCCACTTTTCAGATGGAAAAATAGAGGCTCGGAGAGGATAAGTGATGGCCCAAGATCACACAGCCGGTCACCGGCAGACCTAGGGCTCCAATCACAGTAAGGTCTTTCCCTCTCTCCTCGGCTGCCCATTTTAACCAGTTTTCAAAACTCGAGGAGTGGAGGAAGCAAATTCCTGAGGCATATCCACTTCCGTGAGTATGGAAGCCAATGTGTCTACGGGGGACAAGCTGCTTCTCTCACAACAACGATCGGGGCAGCCCTTGGCAGGACTCCCTCCCTGGAGTGGGCTTCAGAGTGGGCCAGTTGGCAGCCAGCGAGGCTCATGAAGAGGACCCACTTGGAGCCGAGAGCCCTGTGAAGGACCCTGCAGGGACACGGGGTCCAGCAAGCTCAGGCTGTGTGCTTCTGCCCTGGAGAAGACTCCTCCTCTGTGCGGCTGCTGAGCAGGGGCGGGCAAAGGGGCACGTGAAACAGAGCCCGGGGCAGTGGCTGTCGCGTTGGGGCTGTGTCGGGATGGCAGCGTGAGGCGCTGCTTGAGGGATGGAAGTGACAAGCTGAGCTGAGTGGCAGGAGTGGGTGGGAGGGCAGTCTAGGCTCTGGAGAAAACCGCACATGAACCCTCCTGTGTGACAGTGAACTGAGCAGAGAAATGTCACTTGCAGGCCTGGGGATGGCGGGGGGCACAACAATGACTCCTGCTGCAGCCTCCTCCTCAGCTAGGAGCGGGGGCTGCAGGGCAAGGTGGCCACACTTGTGCCATCTCGACATCTCGGTGACAAATAGACTTAGCACTCAACGTCTAGTCACCAAAGTCAAGACCAGGAGCGCTGAAGTCCCCTCCCTGGAGGAGCTGAGTGGCCCAGAGGCTGGAAAGGGGGCCAGAGGGTGGGCGGGGCCAAGCAGCTCTCCTGCAGGGCCCCGTCACAGCCCATCAGGCTGAGCAGCCCGGTTTGCAGGAGGGGAGGGCCAGACACTACTCTCTGAATGACAGCTGAAGCAGACAAGCTCCGGGAGAGGACGGAGGAGCCCAAGGCCAGACAGGAAGCTCACAGCCAAATCAAGATCATAAACCAAAACCAAACCCAGCTCCCATTAACTAAGGCTTGCCACACGCCGGCACCATTTGCTGTCTTTGGAAGAGCAACTTCAACTTTTAGGACACTGCTAGAAGGCAGACGTAATTATTATGACCTATCTAGCGGAGGCTGAGGCACAGAACCGTGCAGTGCCTTACAAAGGTCACCTAGTTAAGTCCCCAAGCTGGGATTCAAACCAGGTCTGTCTGACTTCAGAGCCCACTCCATTCATTCTTTCCTGCAGGGCTGTTATAACCAGTAAATTTTTTTTTTTTTTTGGGGCTGTTTGCAGGATCTTAGTTCCCCGACCAGGGATCGAACACATGCCCCCTGCAGTGGAAGTGCGGAGGGAGTCCTAACCACTGGACCGCCAGGGAAATCCCTATAACCAGTAAATTAAATCAAAGGTGATTTCAATAAAAGTAAAAATAACTGCCTCCTTGTACTGAGCACCTACTATATGCCAGACGTTGTTCTAAGAGCTTTTACAGGCAGTAAAAAACTCATTTAATTGCCACCACAACCTCAGAAGTAGGTATTATCATCGTTACCACCTTCCTTCTACAAACCGGAAACTCGTTTGTGTAGAGTGAGGCAGAGGGCCCAGGTTTTGCAAATTGCCCAAGGGCTCCTGGATGGGGGCCCGGTCACCAGAAAGACCAAGTCACGATGAGAAGCTTGGCATTTTTAACCTCACCCCGCATCCTCCAGGGAGTGGAGAGGGGCTGGAAATGGAGTTAATCATGGATCATGCCCATAATGTTTATGGAAGCCTCCATAGAATCCCAATAGTAGGGGGTTCGGGGAGCTCCCAGATCGGTGAACACATCCACATCGGGAGGATGACACATCCCAGCTCCACAGGGACAGAAGCTCCTGCACTCAGGGCTCTCCCAGACCTCAGCCTATCTCTTCATCTGGCTGTTCATCTGTATCCTTTATCGTATCCTTTGATAAACCGGTAAACGCAGGTAGGTAAGTGTTTCCCTGAGTTTTGTGAGCCACTCTGGCAAATTAATTGAACCAAAGGAGGGGGTCATTGGAACCTCCCAGACCTATAGCCCTTTAGCCTGTTGGCTAGCAGCAGAGGTGATACCCTGGGCTTGCCACTGTCAGCTGAAGTGCTGGGGGGCAGTCCTGTGAGACTGAGCCCTTAACCTGTGGGGTCTGAGGCTATCACTGGTACACAATATCAGAACTGAATTAAATTGTAGAACACCCAGCTGGTGTCACAGAGAATTGTTTGATGTGGGGAAAAAAACCACACATTTGGGACTCCCCTGGTGGCGCAGTGGTTAAGAATCCACCTGCCAATGCAGGGGACACGGGTTCGAGCCCTGGTCCAGGAAGATCCCACATGCCGCGGAGCAACTAAGCCCATGCGCCGCAACTACTGAGCCTGCGCTCTAGAGCCCATGAGCCACAACTACTGAGCCCTCGTGCCACAACTACTGAAGCCCGCGCGCCTAGAGCCCGTGCTCCGCAACAAGAGAAGCCACCGCAATGAGAAGCCCGTGCACCGCAACGAAGAGTAGCCCCTGCTCACTGCAACTAGAGAAAGACCGCGCGCAGCAACGAAGACCCAACGCAGCCATAAATAAATAAATAAACAAAAGAATGAGTAACTTGAAATAGATTGCGACTGGCCCAAGGGCATATTCTAAGTGGCTCAGCTGAGATTTAAACTCTTATTTCTTTTCCAAATATTGACGCTGGAGTGGGTGATGGCCAGTCATTTGTAAATTCAGTGCCTGAGCCTTTATTGCTATATGGCTAAAGATTGATTCCCCTTACCGCTGGATGTGAAAGGCTTTCTTGTCTTCCTCTAAGAATAGGAGCACTTTGCTGCCCCCTAGTGGCCAACCAAGTTCTTACCCCCCAGGTTCCCCTTTATTAAAAAAAACAACTAACCATCTTTTTTTTATTATTATTAATTTTTATTGGAGTATAGTTGCTAACAATGTTGTGTTAGTTTCTACTGTGCAGCAAAATAAATCAGCTATGCATATACATATATCCCCTCTTCTTTTGGATTTCCTTCCCATTTAGGTCACCACAGTGTCTTAAGTAGAGTTCCCTGTGCTCTACAGTATGTTGTTATTAGTTGTCTATTTTATGCATAGTATCAATAGTGTATATGTGTCAATCCCAATCTCCCAATTCCTCCTATCCCCCCTTCCCCCCTTGGTATCCATACATTTGTTCTCTACGTCTGTGTCCCTATTTCTGCTTTGCAAATAAGATCATCTGTACCTTTTTTCTAGATTCCACATATATGTGTTAATATACGATATTTGTTTTTCTCTTTCTGACTTACTTCACTCTGTATGACACTCTCTAGGTCCATCCACGCCTCTACAAGTGACCCAATTTCATTCCTTTTCATGGCTGAGTAATATTCAATTGTATATATATACAACATCTTTTTATTTATTTGTTTGTTTATTTATTTTTGGCTGCTTTGAGTCTTCGTTGCTGTGTGCAGGCTTTCTCTAGCTGCAAAGAGCGGGGGCTACCCTTCGTTGCAGTGCCCAGGCTTCTCACTGTGGTGGCTTCACAGGCTTAGTTGCTCCATGGCATGTGGGATCTTCCCAGACCAGGGCTCGAACCCGTGTCCCCTGCATTGGCAGGCGGATTCTCAACCACTGCACCACCAGGGAAGTAAGTCCCTGTACCACATCTTCTTTAACCATCTTTTTTATTCCCATAATTTCCCTCTAGGAAAGGTGTTACCTTGGGAGAGGCAAGGAAAAAAAGTGATTCAGGGAGACTTTTGTTATTGGTTTTTTGCCTGTTTTTTAATACAGAGGAGAAAATCTGAGTGTCTCTTACACCATCCAGCATGATGTGCCAGAAATGTCTGGAAAAAAACAACACAGCAACACAGCGTTCTGACAGTTCAGGGTGCAGAGCCCCCCACTGCTGGATTTCTCCAAGCAGGGTCCCAGTTTCCATCTCTGTGGAAATGTCTTCTCCCTCCATCCCCTGCCTCAGCTCCCGGGAAAGCTGGTGCTGGTCCGTCATCTGCTCCTGGACCTCACAGGAAGGATCTGGGGAATAGGCGGGAGGGTCACCCCAGCTCCTGGTTCTGCCCCCCGCTGCTCTATTTACCCACAGCTGGCCCTGGCCCTCCGGGCACATTGGCACACCTAGAGGTCCTGCTTGTAGGTGGGGGCAGCAAGGGGAGTCTAGGCAGAGCCAGGACTCCTGGGGTGTCTGGTGTGGACACCCAACTGTCAGCTGCTCATGGAATGAAGACAGTGGGCAGGCATCTGCTACAATATGATCCATTGGTATGAAATGGAAGGTGCAGGGAGATTCCATTCATGTATTTTACATATGCACTTACAGGTATATATTATGTTTCATATACACACATGCACATATGTTGATGCCTACATACATACCAGAGGAAGTCATGTCAAAATAGTAACAATGTTTAGCATCTAGGATGTAGGATTGTGGATGGGTTTTCTCTGCACTTACTTGTATTTTCAAATAATCTCTAGCAAATATATATTAGATCCACAAGCCCTGATTCTTGGTTACATTCACCAGAAGATAAACCTGAATAGCCACAGGTCCTGCATGTGACAGATTTCAAGAATTCAGTCTTGCTGTCTCTAAAACCCATGCTTAGACTTGTCAGATCATGGGTCCTAATTTGGGGGTGGTGGAAACTAAGTCACTGTGGCAGAGAGGTTAGCACCTGTTTCTAGAAAGTTTGGATGAGGGGCAGGGTGTCAGGATTAGCCTGGAGAACAGGGCTCCCAGGCACCCTGAGGGCACCTACTGAGAAAGAAATAGTTCCCTCTTTCCCTCCTTTCTATTCTCTTCTTCCCTCATCCCTCATAAATGTTGGTTCATTTATTCATTCAGACAGCAAACCTTTACCAAATACTTACTGATAGCTGTACAGGCACTGGACTAGACTCTGGGGATACAGGGATGAGAAGACCCAGCGCCTGCCCTCAGGAAGCTCACCGCTTACTGGAGAAGACAGACAGACAAATCGCATGAGACTCAGACATTAACTGAGGCCTGTACAGGATGCTGTGGGGTCACCGAGGAACGACTGGCTAACTGCCTGGAGACATGGGAGCTTCACAAAGCTGGTGACAGCTGGGTTGGGTCTTAAGGGATGAATAAGAGTTTTCCAGGCAGACTAGGAGCAGGAAGCACCTTCCGAGTAGAGAGTGTAACATGCGCAAAGGCACCTAGGTGTGAGGGAGCATTGTCGCATTTTAAGCTGGGAGGGCAACACGGTCAGATTGAGTCACTCTTTGACTCAATATATGTGTGCCACGGGAATAACTCTGGCGGTCCAGTGGTTAGGACTCTGCGCTTCCACTGCAGGGGACACTGGTTCGATCCCTGGTCAGGAAACTAAGATCCTGCATGTCGTGCAGCGCGGCCAAATATATATGTGTGTGTGTGTGTGTGTGTGTGTGTGTGTGTGTGTGTGTGTGTGTGTGTGTGTGTGTGTGTCTGTGTATATATATATATATATATATATATATATATATATATATGTCACACACTGCGCTAGTAGTGGGGGTGATGGCAGGGAAAAAACCAAGTCCCTAAACCTATGGAGCTCACATTCTAGTTGGAAAGATTGACACAGAGAAAAAGGGATAAAAATAAAGCAGGGGATGGGACGAGAGAGAGACCAGAGGGTGCCATTTTAGACAGGGTGGTCAGGGAGGCCTTCCCTGACCAAGGGACATTTGAACAGGACTGGATGAAGTGAGGGAGCAAAAGGATCCTGAATGAATGGAGAAAGATCATGCCAGGCAGAGGGAACTGCAGGTGCAAAGGCCCTGAGGCGGGAGTGTGCTTGGCATAATCAAGGAACAAGCCGGTGGGGTGGGGGAGGACTAGAACAGCATGAGAGAGTGAAGGTCGGGGTGAAGTTAGCAGGAGATGGGGTGGGTGAGGTAGAGGAGGACCCGATCACACAGGGCCTTGTGAGCCACGCACAGCAAGAAGTGGAGACCTCCCTCTGAGTGGGATGGGGAGCTTTTGCTGAGACTACTTGTTGGGTTATGAGAGGAAAGTGCGGCATTACAGTGATGCGAAGGTCTTCACCCAAGCAACTGGAAGGCTGGAGATGCCATTAAGTGACGCGGAGGAGACCCGGGGCAAGCTGGGGAGGACTCCAGTTTAGACGTGCTGAGTTTGCGAGGCCTATTAGACCTCGAAGGGGAGCTGTCGAGCAGGCAACTGGATCTGTCTGTCTAGCACCCAGAGGAGGGTTCAGAGCAGCAGGGGGGACATTTAAAAACCTGACACCAGATGAGACCCTCAAAGGAGGGAATGCACAGAGAGAGGCAGTCCAAAGCCAGAGCCCTGTGGCTCTCCAACCTCCAGACGCTAGAGGATGGTGGGAGAAGGAGCCAGCAGAAGGCATTGAGGATTGACTGACTGGCTAGTGAGATCAAAGGAAAAGCAGGAGAGCTTGCTGTCCCAGAAGCCAAGGGAAGCAAGGGTCGAAGGGAGGACAGAGTGATGGACTGCATCAAATTCCCTGAGAGCTCCAGTAAGATGAGGACTCAGAACTCACCATTGGACTTGACAGCAGGGAGGGAGGCCGTGGATGACCTTGGCACACTCCCGCTTCATGGGCACGCAACCTGTGCAGCTGGACAGTCCGCTCTCAGGAGGGTCTTGCGCTGGTCTAATGCTCTTCTGTAGCCATCTGGAAATTCTTAAGCAACTTTTTCCAGTGGGTTGGATGATGACCCCTCTCCCAAAAGATATGTCCACCCGAATATGACCTTATTAGGAGAAAGGGTTTTTGCAGATATACTTAAGGTAAAGATCTTGAGGTGAGATCAGATTGGATTAGGGTGGGCCCTAAACCTAGCAACAGATGTCCTAATGGGAGAAGAGCAGGGAAAGACACACAGAGAAGGTGAAGATAGAGGCAGAGATTGGAGTGATGCATCTATAAGCCAAGGAATGCCAAGCACTGTCTGTAGCCATTGGGAGCTAGAAGAGACACAAGGAATGGATTCTCTTTCAGAATCTCCAGAAGGAACCTACCCTGCTGACACCTTGATTTTGGACTCCCGGCTTCCAGAACTGTGAGAGAATCAATTTCTGTTCTTTTAAGCCACCCGGTGTGTGGTAATTTGTTACGATAACTGTAGGAAAAAAATACACTTTTGAACAGAGAGCCCCACATAGTCACTTTGCCTTGGGCCCTGCAAATGATGTAGCCAATCCTGCCTCGGCAAGTGTGGATTCTGAGGCTTGGTGGGGTATGAACGTTATTGGAATGTGTTCAAGAGACAGTGGGAGGTGAGGACATAGAGACTGCCAGAGAAGACAATTTGAATTCCAGGCAGTCCTGCTGCAAAAGAGGGCACAGAAATGGAGTGGTGGGCTCATGGACATATATCCAGACAAAACTCTAATTCGAAGAGATACATGCACCCCTATGTTCATAACAGCACTATTTACAATAGCCAAGACATGGAAACATATATATACACACACACAGTGGAATGTTAGTCATAAAAAAGAATGAAATAATGTCATTTGCAGCAACATGGATGGACCTAGAGATGATCATGCTAAGTGAAGTAAGTCGGACAGAGAAAGATAAGTATCATATGATATCACTTATATGTCGAATCTAAAATATGACACAAATGGGAATTCCCTGGCAGTCCAGTGGTTAGGACTTGGCGCTTTCACTGCCAGGGCCTGGGTTCAATCTCTGGTCAGGGAACTGGGATCCCACAAGCCTCGAGGCTCGGCCAAAACAAACAAACAAACAAAAAAACTAAAACTAAAATATGATACAAATGAACACATCTATAAAACAGAAAGAGACTCACAGACACAGAGAACAGACTTGTGATTGCCAAGGGGGAGGGGGGTGGGGGAGGGATGGAGTGGGAGTTTGGGGTTAGCAGATGCAAACTGTTATATAGAGAATGGATAAACAGCGAGGTCCTACTGTATAGCACAGGGAACCATATTCAATATCCTGTGATAAACCATAATGGAAGAGAATATGGAAAAGTATATATATAAACTGAATCACTTTGATGTACAGCAGAAACTAACACTACATTGTAGATCAACTGTACTTCAATTTAAAAAAACAAAAAAAAAAGAAAGAAATGGAGTGGTGGGTAGACGGGGATATTGGATCAAGAAGGTTGTGGTTTTCTTAAAGAGAGGGAACAGCACAGTATGCTTGAATATGGATGGCAATGCTCCACTGGGGGGAGTTAATGATGCAAGAACAAGAGGGGACACTTGCTTGAGCAAAGTCTTTGAGTACTTCAGAGGAGAATCAATGGCAATTTTTACTTGTTCTCACATACACACACACACACAAAATCAGCATTTTGCGTCGTAGTTGAAATGCTGCACCCATACCACACACACAGCAGCAGCCCTCGTCACCTGTAAGCTGGCCAAGAGCATTCACTTCCATGATCTCGTTCGATTCTCACAAAAGGCCTGGGAGGTAATAAAGTCATTCCTTTCATGTCCACTTTTCAGATGGAAAAATAGAGGCTCGGAGAGGATAAGTGATGGCCCAAGATCACACAGCCGGTCACCGGCAGACCTAGGGCTCCAATCACAGTAAGGTCTTTCCCTCTCTCCTCGGCTGCCCATTTTAACCAGTTTTCAAAACTCGAGGAGTGGAGGAAGCAAATTCCTGAGGCATATCCACTTCCGTGAGTATGGAAGCCAATGTGTCTACGGGGGACAAGCTGCTTCTCTCACAACAACGATCGGGGCAGCCCTTGGCAGGACTCCCTCCCTGGAGTGGGCTTCAGAGTGGGCCAGTTGGCAGCCAGCGAGGCTCATGAAGAGGACCCACTTGGAGCCGAGAGCCCTGTGAAGGACCCTGCAGGGACACGGGGTCCAGCAAGCTCAGGCTGTGTGCTTCTGCCCTGGAGAAGACTCCTCCTCTGTGCGGCTGCTGAGCAGGGGCGGGCAAAGGGGCACGTGAAACAGAGCCCGGGGCAGTGGCTGTCGCGTTGGGGCTGTGTCGGGATGGCAGCGTGAGGCGCTGCTTGAGGGATGGAAGTGACAAGCTGAGCTGAGTGGCAGGAGTGGGTGGGAGGGCAGTCTAGGCTCTGGAGAAAACCGCACATGAACCCTCCTGTGTGACAGTGAACTGAGCAGAGAAATGTCACTTGCAGGCCTGGGGATGGCGGGGGGCACAACAATGACTCCTGCTGCAGCCTCCTCCTCAGCTAGGAGCGGGGGCTGCAGGGCAAGGTGGCCACACTTGTGCCATCTCGACATCTCGGTGACAAATAGACTTAGCACTCAACGTCTAGTCACCAAAGTCAAGACCAGGAGCGCTGAAGTCCCCTCCCTGGAGGAGCTGAGTGGCCCAGAGGCTGGAAAGGGGGCCAGAGGGTGGGCGGGGCCAAGCAGCTCTCCTGCAGGGCCCCGTCACAGCCCATCAGGCTGAGCAGCCCGGTTTGCAGGAGGGGAGGGCCAGACACTACTCTCTGAATGACAGCTGAAGCAGACAAGCTCCGGGAGAGGACGGAGGAGCCCAAGGCCAGACAGGAAGCTCACAGCCAAATCAAGATCATAAACCAAAACCAAACCCAGCTCCCATTAACTAAGGCTTGCCACACGCCGGCACCATTTGCTGTCTTTGGAAGAGCAACTTCAACTTTTAGGACACTGCTAGAAGGCAGACGTAATTATTATGACCTATCTAGCGGAGGCTGAGGCACAGAACCGTGCAGTGCCTTACAAAGGTCACCTAGTTAAGTCCCCAAGCTGGGATTCAAACCAGGTCTGTCTGACTTCAGAGCCCACTCCATTCATTCTTTCCTGCAGGGCTGTTATAACCAGTAAATTTTTTTTTTTTTTTGGGGCTGTTTGCAGGATCTTAGTTCCCCGACCAGGGATCGAACACATGCCCCCTGCAGTGGAAGTGCGGAGGGAGTCCTAACCACTGGACCGCCAGGGAAATCCCTATAACCAGTAAATTAAATCAAAGGTGATTTCAATAAAAGTAAAAATAACTGCCTCCTTGTACTGAGCACCTACTATATGCCAGACGTTGTTCTAAGAGCTTTTACAGGCAGTAAAAAACTCATTTAATTGCCACCACAACCTCAGAAGTAGGTATTATCATCGTTACCACCTTCCTTCTACAAACCGGAAACTCGTTTGTGTAGAGTGAGGCAGAGGGCCCAGGTTTTGCAAATTGCCCAAGGGCTCCTGGATGGGGGCCCGGTCACCAGAAAGACCAAGTCACGATGAGAAGCTTGGCATTTTTAACCTCACCCCGCATCCTCCAGGGAGTGGAGAGGGGCTGGAAATGGAGTTAATCATGGATCATGCCCATAATGTTTATGGAAGCCTCCATAGAATCCCAATAGTAGGGGGTTCGGGGAGCTCCCAGATCGGTGAACACATCCACATCGGGAGGATGACACATCCCAGCTCCACAGGGACAGAAGCTCCTGCACTCAGGGCTCTCCCAGACCTCAGCCTATCTCTTCATCTGGCTGTTCATCTGTATCCTTTATCGTATCCTTTGATAAACCGGTAAACGCAGGTAGGTAAGTGTTTCCCTGAGTTTTGTGAGCCACTCTGGCAAATTAATTGAACCAAAGGAGGGGGTCATTGGAACCTCCCAGACCTATAGCCCTTTAGCCTGTTGGCTAGCAGCAGAGGTGATACCCTGGGCTTGCCACTGTCAGCTGAAGTGCTGGGGGGCAGTCCTGTGAGACTGAGCCCTTAACCTGTGGGGTCTGAGGCTATCACTGGTACACAATATCAGAACTGAATTAAATTGTAGAACACCCAGCTGGTGTCACAGAGAATTGTTTGATGTGGGGAAAAAAACCACACATTTGGGACTCCCCTGGTGGCGCAGTGGTTAAGAATCCACCTGCCAATGCAGGGGACACGGGTTCGAGCCCTGGTCCAGGAAGATCCCACATGCCGCGGAGCAACTAAGCCCATGCGCCGCAACTACTGAGCCTGCGCTCTAGAGCCCATGAGCCACAACTACTGAGCCCTCGTGCCACAACTACTGAAGCCCGCGCGCCTAGAGCCCGTGCTCCGCAACAAGAGAAGCCACCGCAATGAGAAGCCCGTGCACCGCAACGAAGAGTAGCCCCTGCTCACTGCAACTAGAGAAAGACCGCGCGCAGCAACGAAGACCCAACGCAGCCATAAATAAATAAATAAACAAAAGAATGAGTAACTTGAAATAGATTGCGACTGGCCCAAGGGCATATTCTAAGTGGCTCAGCTGAGATTTAAACTCTTATTTCTTTTCCAAATATTGACGCTGGAGTGGGTGATGGCCAGTCATTTGTAAATTCAGTGCCTGAGCCTTTATTGCTATATGGCTAAAGATTGATTCCCCTTACCGCTGGATGTGAAAGGCTTTCTTGTCTTCCTCTAAGAATAGGAGCACTTTGCTGCCCCCTAGTGGCCAACCAAGTTCTTACCCCCCAGGTTCCCCTTTATTAAAAAAAACAACTAACCATCTTTTTTTTATTATTATTAATTTTTATT
The DNA here is from genome assembly GCF_028021215.1 of Eschrichtius robustus. Taxonomy (NCBI): domain Eukaryota; kingdom Metazoa; phylum Chordata; class Mammalia; order Artiodactyla; family Eschrichtiidae; genus Eschrichtius; species Eschrichtius robustus. Next base: position 105,649,529 of record NC_090845.1, read on the forward strand.
GGAGTATAGTTGCTAACAATGTTGTGTTAGTTTCTACTGTGCAGCAAAATAAATCAGCTATGCATATACATATATCCCCTCTTCTTTTGGATTTCCTTCCCATTTAGGTCACCACAGTGTCTTAAGTAGAGTTCCCTGTGCTCTACAGTATGTTGTTATTAGTTGTCTATTTTATGCATAGTATCAATAGTGTATATGTGTCAATCCCAATCTCCCAATTCCTCCTATCCCCCCTTCCCCCCTTGGTATCCATACATTTGTTCTCTACGTCTGTGTCCCTATTTCTGCTTTGCAAATAAGATCATCTGTACCTTTTTTCTAGATTCCACATATATGTGTTAATATACGATATTTGTTTTTCTCTTTCTGACTTACTTCACTCTGTATGACACTCTCTAGGTCCATCCACGCCTCTACAAGTGACCCAATTTCATTCCTTTTCATGGCTGAGTAATATTCAATTGTATATATATACAACATCTTTTTATTTATTTGTTTGTTTATTTATTTTTGGCTGCTTTGAGTCTTCGTTGCTGTGTGCAGGCTTTCTCTAGCTGCAAAGAGCGGGGGCTACCCTTCGTTGCAGTGCCCAGGCTTCTCACTGTGGTGGCTTCACAGGCTTAGTTGCTCCATGGCATGTGGGATCTTCCCAGACCAGGGCTCGAACCCGTGTCCCCTGCATTGGCAGGCGGATTCTCAACCACTGCACCACCAGGGAAGTAAGTCCCTGTACCACATCTTCTTTAACCATCTTTTTTATTCCCATAATTTCCCTCTAGGAAAGGTGTTACCTTGGGAGAGGCAAGGAAAAAAAGTGATTCAGGGAGACTTTTGTTATTGGTTTTTTGCCTGTTTTTTAATACAGAGGAGAAAATCTGAGTGTCTCTTACACCATCCAGCATGATGTGCCAGAAATGTCTGGAAAAAAACAACACAGCAACACAGCGTTCTGACAGTTCAGGGTGCAGAGCCCCCCACTGCTGGATTTCTCCAAGCAGGGTCCCAGTTTCCATCTCTGTGGAAATGTCTTCTCCCTCCATCCCCTGCCTCAGCTCCCGGGAAAGCTGGTGCTGGTCCGTCATCTGCTCCTGGACCTCACAGGAAGGATCTGGGGAATAGGCGGGAGGGTCACCCCAGCTCCTGGTTCTGCCCCCCGCTGCTCTATTTACCCACAGCTGGCCCTGGCCCTCCGGGCACATTGGCACACCTAGAGGTCCTGCTTGTAGGTGGGGGCAGCAAGGGGAGTCTAGGCAGAGCCAGGACTCCTGGGGTGTCTGGTGTGGACACCCAACTGTCAGCTGCTCATGGAATGAAGACAGTGGGCAGGCATCTGCTACAATATGATCCATTGGTATGAAATGGAAGGTGCAGGGAGATTCCATTCATGTATTTTACATATGCACTTACAGGTATATATTATGTTTCATATACACACATGCACATATGTTGATGCCTACATACATACCAGAGGAAGTCATGTCAAAATAGTAACAATGTTTAGCATCTAGGATGTAGGATTGTGGATGGGTTTTCTCTGCACTTACTTGTATTTTCAAATAATCTCTAGCAAATATATATTAGATCCACAAGCCCTGATTCTTGGTTACATTCACCAGAAGATAAACCTGAATAGCCACAGGTCCTGCATGTGACAGATTTCAAGAATTCAGTCTTGCTGTCTCTAAAACCCATGCTTAGACTTGTCAGATCATGGGTCCTAATTTGGGGGTGGTGGAAACTAAGTCACTGTGGCAGAGAGGTTAGCACCTGTTTCTAGAAAGTTTGGATGAGGGGCAGGGTGTCAGGATTAGCCTGGAGAACAGGGCTCCCAGGCACCCTGAGGGCACCTACTGAGAAAGAAATAGTTCCCTCTTTCCCTCCTTTCTATTCTCTTCTTCCCTCATCCCTCATAAATGTTGGTTCATTTATTCATTCAGACAGCAAACCTTTACCAAATACTTACTGATAGCTGTACAGGCACTGGACTAGACTCTGGGGATACAGGGATGAGAAGACCCAGCGCCTGCCCTCAGGAAGCTCACCGCTTACTGGAGAAGACAGACAGACAAATCGCATGAGACTCAGACATTAACTGAGGCCTGTACAGGATGCTGTGGGGTCACCGAGGAACGACTGGCTAACTGCCTGGAGACATGGGAGCTTCACAAAGCTGGTGACAGCTGGGTTGGGTCTTAAGGGATGAATAAGAGTTTTCCAGGCAGACTAGGAGCAGGAAGCACCTTCCGAGTAGAGAGTGTAACATGCGCAAAGGCACCTAGGTGTGAGGGAGCATTGTCGCATTTTAAGCTGGGAGGGCAACACGGTCAGATTGAGTCACTCTTTGACTCAATATATGTGTGCCACGGGAATAACTCTGGCGGTCCAGTGGTTAGGACTCTGCGCTTCCACTGCAGGGGACACTGGTTCGATCCCTGGTCAGGAAACTAAGATCCTGCATGTCGTGCAGCGCGGCCAAATATATATGTGTGTGTGTGTGTGTGTGTGTGTGTGTGTGTGTGTGTGTGTGTGTGTCTGTGTATATATATATATATATATATATATATATATATGTCACACACTGCGCTAGTAGTGGGGGTGATGGCAGGGAAAAAACCAAGTCCCTAAACCTATGGAGCTCACATTCTAGTTGGAAAGATTGACACAGAGAAAAAGGGATAAAAATAAAGCAGGGGATGGGACGAGAGAGAGACCAGAGGGTGCCATTTTAGACAGGGTGGTCAGGGAGGCCTTCCCTGACCAAGGGACATTTGAACAGGACTGGATGAAGTGAGGGAGCAAAAGGATCCTGAATGAATGGAGAAAGATCATGCCAGGCAGAGGGAACTGCAGGTGCAAAGGCCCTGAGGCGGGAGTGTGCTTGGCATAATCAAGGAACAAGCCGGTGGGGTGGGGGAGGACTAGAACAGCATGAGAGAGTGAAGGTCGGGGTGAAGTTAGCAGGAGATGGGGTGGGTGAGGTAGAGGAGGACCCGATCACACAGGGCCTTGTGAGCCACGCACAGCAAGAAGTGGAGACCTCCCTCTGAGTGGGATGGGGAGCTTTTGCTGAGACTACTTGTTGGGTTATGAGAGGAAAGTGCGGCATTACAGTGATGCGAAGGTCTTCACCCAAGCAACTGGAAGGCTGGAGATGCCATTAAGTGACGCGGAGGAGACCCGGGGCAAGCTGGGGAGGACTCCAGTTTAGACGTGCTGAGTTTGCGAGGCCTATTAGACCTCGAAGGGGAGCTGTCGAGCAGGCAACTGGATCTGTCTGTCTAGCACCCAGAGGAGGGTTCAGAGCAGCAGGGGGGACATTTAAAAACCTGACACCAGATGAGACCCTCAAAGGAGGGAATGCACAGAGAGAGGCAGTCCAAAGCCAGAGCCCTGTGGCTCTCCAACCTCCAGACGCTAGAGGATGGTGGGAGAAGGAGCCAGCAGAAGGCATTGAGGATTGACTGACTGGCTAGTGAGATCAAAGGAAAAGCAGGAGAGCTTGCTGTCCCAGAAGCCAAGGGAAGCAAGGGTCGAAGGGAGGACAGAGTGATGGACTGCATCAAATTCCCTGAGAGCTCCAGTAAGATGAGGACTCAGAACTCACCATTGGACTTGACAGCAGGGAGGGAGGCCGTGGATGACCTTGGCACACTCCCGCTTCATGGGCACGCAACCTGTGCAGCTGGACAGTCCGCTCTCAGGAGGGTCTTGCGCTGGTCTAATGCTCTTCTGTAGCCATCTGGAAATTCTTAAGCAACTTTTTCCAGTGGGTTGGATGATGACCCCTCTCCCAAAAGATATGTCCACCCGAATATGACCTTATTAGGAGAAAGGGTTTTTGCAGATATACTTAAGGTAAAGATCTTGAGGTGAGATCAGATTGGATTAGGGTGGGCCCTAAACCTAGCAACAGATGTCCTAATGGGAGAAGAGCAGGGAAAGACACACAGAGAAGGTGAAGATAGAGGCAGAGATTGGAGTGATGCATCTATAAGCCAAGGAATGCCAAGCACTGTCTGTAGCCATTGGGAGCTAGAAGAGACACAAGGAATGGATTCTCTTTCAGAATCTCCAGAAGGAACCTACCCTGCTGACACCTTGATTTTGGACTCCCGGCTTCCAGAACTGTGAGAGAATCAATTTCTGTTCTTTTAAGCCACCCGGTGTGTGGTAATTTGTTACGATAACTGTAGGAAAAAAATACACTTTTGAACAGAGAGCCCCACATAGTCACTTTGCCTTGGGCCCTGCAAATGATGTAGCCAATCCTGCCTCGGCAAGTGTGGATTCTGAGGCTTGGTGGGGTATGAACGTTATTGGAATGTGTTCAAGAGACAGTGGGAGGTGAGGACATAGAGACTGCCAGAGAAGACAATTTGAATTCCAGGCAGTCCTGCTGCAAAAGAGGGCACAGAAATGGAGTGGTGGGCTCATGGACATATATCCAGACAAAACTCTAATTCGAAGAGATACATGCACCCCTATGTTCATAACAGCACTATTTACAATAGCCAAGACATGGAAACATATATATACACACACACAGTGGAATGTTAGTCATAAAAAAGAATGAAATAATGTCATTTGCAGCAACATGGATGGACCTAGAGATGATCATGCTAAGTGAAGTAAGTCGGACAGAGAAAGATAAGTATCATATGATATCACTTATATGTCGAATCTAAAATATGACACAAATGGGAATTCCCTGGCAGTCCAGTGGTTAGGACTTGGCGCTTTCACTGCCAGGGCCTGGGTTCAATCTCTGGTCAGGGAACTGGGATCCCACAAGCCTCGAGGCTCGGCCAAAACAAACAAACAAACAAAAAAACTAAAACTAAAATATGATACAAATGAACACATCTATAAAACAGAAAGAGACTCACAGACACAGAGAACAGACTTGTGATTGCCAAGGGGGAGGGGGGTGGGGGAGGGATGGAGTGGGAGTTTGGGGTTAGCAGATGCAAACTGTTATATAGAGAATGGATAAACAGCGAGGTCCTACTGTATAGCACAGGGAACCATATTCAATATCCTGTGATAAACCATAATGGAAGAGAATATGGAAAAGTATATATATAAACTGAATCACTTTGATGTACAGCAGAAACTAACACTACATTGTAGATCAACTGTACTTCAATTTAAAAAAACAAAAAAAAAAGAAAGAAATGGAGTGGTGGGTAGACGGGGATATTGGATCAAGAAGGTTGTGGTTTTCTTAAAGAGAGGGAACAGCACAGTATGCTTGAATATGGATGGCAATGCTCCACTGGGGGGAGTTAATGATGCAAGAACAAGAGGGGACACTTGCTTGAGCAAAGTCTTTGAGTACTTCAGAGGAGAATCAATGGCAATTTTTACTTGTTCTCACATACACACACACACACAAAATCAGCATTTTGCGTCGTAGTTGAAATGCTGCACCCATACCACACACACAGCAGCAGCCCTCGTCACCTGTAAGCTGGCCAAGAGCATTCACTTCCATGATCTCGTTCGATTCTCACAAAAGGCCTGGGAGGTAATAAAGTCATTCCTTTCATGTCCACTTTTCAGATGGAAAAATAGAGGCTCGGAGAGGATAAGTGATGGCCCAAGATCACACAGCCGGTCACCGGCAGACCTAGGGCTCCAATCACAGTAAGGTCTTTCCCTCTCTCCTCGGCTGCCCATTTTAACCAGTTTTCAAAACTCGAGGAGTGGAGGAAGCAAATTCCTGAGGCATATCCACTTCCGTGAGTATGGAAGCCAATGTGTCTACGGGGGACAAGCTGCTTCTCTCACAACAACGATCGGGGCAGCCCTTGGCAGGACTCCCTCCCTGGAGTGGGCTTCAGAGTGGGCCAGTTGGCAGCCAGCGAGGCTCATGAAGAGGACCCACTTGGAGCCGAGAGCCCTGTGAAGGACCCTGCAGGGACACGGGGTCCAGCAAGCTCAGGCTGTGTGCTTCTGCCCTGGAGAAGACTCCTCCTCTGTGCAGCTGCTGAGCAGGGGCGGGCAAAGGGGCACGTGAAACAGAGCCCGGGGCAGTGGCTGTCGCGTTGGGGCTGTGTCGGGATGGCAGCGTGAGGCGCTGCTTGAGGGATGGAAGTGACAAGCTGAGCTGAGTGGCAGGAGTGGGTGGGAGGGCAGTCTAGGCTCTGGAGAAAACCGCACATGAACCCTCCTGTGTGACAGTGAACTGAGCAGAGAAATGTCACTTGCAGGCCTGGGGATGGCGGGGGGCACAACAATGACTCCTGCTGCAGCCTCCTCCTCAGCTAGGAGCGGGGGCTGCAGGGCAAGGTGGCCACACTTGTGCCATCTCGACATCTCGGTGACAAATAGACTTAGCACTCAACGTCTAGTCACCAAAGTCAAGACCAGGAGCGCTGAAGTCCCCTCCCTGGAGGAGCTGAGTGGCCCAGAGGCTGGAAAGGGGGCCAGAGGGTGGGCGGGGCCAAGCAGCTCTCCTGCAGGGCCCCGTCACAGCCCATCAGGCTGAGCAGCCCGGTTTGCAGGAGGGGAGGGCCAGACACTACTCTCTGAATGACAGCTGAAGCAGACAAGCTCCGGGAGAGGACGGAGGAGCCCAAGGCCAGACAGGAAGCTCACAGCCAAATCAAGATCATAAACCAAAACCAAACCCAGCTCCCATTAACTAAGGCTTGCCACACGCCGGCACCATTTGCTGTCTTTGGAAGAGCAACTTCAACTTTTAGGACACTGCTAGAAGGCAGACGTAATTATTATGACCTATCTAGCGGAGGCTGAGGCACAGAACCGTGCAGTGCCTTACAAAGGTCACCTAGTTAAGTCCCCAAGCTGGGATTCAAACCAGGTCTGTCTGACTTCAGAGCCCACTCCATTCATTCTTTCCTGCAGGGCTGTTATAACCAGTAAATTTTTTTTTTTTTTTTGGGGCTGTTTGCAGGATCTTAGTTCCCCGACCAGGGATCGAACACATGCCCCCTGCAGTGGAAGTGCGGAGGGAGTCCTAACCACTGGACCGCCAGGGAAATCCCTATAACCAGTAAATTAAATCAAAGGTGATTTCAATAAAAGTAAAAATAACTGCCTCCTTGTACTGAGCACCTACTATATGCCAGACGTTGTTCTAAGAGCTTTTACAGGCAGTAAAAAACTCATTTAATTGCCACCACAACCTCAGAAGTAGGTATTATCATCGTTACCACCTTCCTTCTACAAACCGGAAACTCGTTTGTGTAGAGTGAGGCAGAGGGCCCAGGTTTTGCAAATTGCCCAAGGGCTCCTGGATGGGGGCCCGGTCACCAGAAAGACCAAGTCACGATGAGAAGCTTGGCATTTTTAACCTCACCCCGCATCCTCCAGGGAGTGGAGAGGGGCTGGAAATGGAGTTAATCATGGATCATGCCCATAATGTTTATGGAAGCCTCCATAAAATCCCAATAGTAGGGGGTTCGGGGAGCTCCCAGATCGGTGAACACATCCACATCGGGAGGATGACACATCCCAGCTCCACAGGGACAGAAGCTCCTGCACTCAGGGCTCTCCCAGACCTCAGCCTATCTCTTCATCTGGCTGTTCATCTGTATCCTTTATCGTATCCTTTGATAAACCGGTAAACGCAGGTAGGTAAGTGTTTCCCTGAGTTTTGTGAGCCACTCTGGCAAATTAATTGAACCAAAGGAGGGGGTCATTGGAACCTCCCAGACCTATAGCCCTTTAGCCTGTTGGCTAGCAGCAGAGGTGATACCCTGGGCTTGCCACTGTCAGCTGAAGTGCTGGGGGGCAGTCCTGTGAGACTGAGCCCTTAACCTGTGGGGTCTGAGGCTATCACTGGTACACAATATCAGAACTGAATTAAATTGTAGAACACCCAGCTGGTGTCACAGAGAATTGTTTGATGTGGGGAAAAAACCACACATTTGGGACTCCCCTGGTGGCGCAGTGGTTAAGAATCCACCTGCCAATGCAGGGGACACGGGTTCGAGCCCTGGTCCAGGAAGATCCCACATGCCGCGGAGCAACTAAGCCCATGCGCCGCAACTACTGAGCCTGCGCTCTAGAGCCCATGAGCCACAACTACTGAGCCCTCGTGCCACAACTACTGAAGCCCACGCGCCTGGAGCTCGTGCTCCGCAACAAGAGAAGCCACCGCAACGAGAAGCCTGTGCACCGCAATGAAGAGTAGCCCCCGCTCGCCACAACTGAAGAAAGCCCATGTGCAGCAACGAAGACCCAATGCAGCCAAAAATAAATAAAATAAATAAATTTATAAAAAAGAAAAAAAAATCCACACATTTTGTGACCAGAAGTGAAGTGTTTGGCGTGAGTAGTAAAGGAGATTCACAGGGAAGAAACATACAGTGGGGAAGAACTGGGTTTTTCCCTACAGAGTGTAGGGGAAGAAAAATTATTTTCCCTTTACCCTTCTAGGTTCTTGGCTGAGACACCCTGCAATAAAAGACAGATTATCAGGAGAAAACTAAACAGAAGTTTAATAATATGTATGCCTCCTGTACACGTGAGAGATAACCAGGAAAACTGAGTAACTCCCTGAAATGGCCCAAGCTGTCATCTTAAATACCATCTCCAGCTAAAGACAAAAGATGTTGGGGGGATGGGAGTGTGGGAAACAGTTTGGGGAGGTTACCAGGAAAAGCACAGTAAAGGGTAAACCAGATTAAGGGTGTTATGCAGATTCAAGTCATTGCCTTCTGCATTAATAAGAGTTTCTATAGATTTAGAGTCACGCTTCTCTTCCTAGTACAGAGGGGGAGACACCCTTACACGTGGAGATGTCCCCTACAAATGTAAACGCCTCTTACAAAAGGGTAACTTCCACTCAGTTTTCAGAGCTTCACCTGTGTCTGCTGTTTCTTAAAAATAACCAGGTAAAGATAATCAATATGCCAAAGAGGCGTATTCTGGGGTGGTATATATCTATATATTTTTAAATATAAATTTATTTATTTATTTTTGGCTGTGTTGGGTCTTCGTTGCTGCATGCGGGCTTTCTCTAGTTGTGGCGAGCGGGGGCTACTCTTCTTTGCAGTGCACAGGCTTCTCATTGCGGTGGCTTCTCTTGCTGCGGAACACGGGCTCTAGGCGCGTGGGCTTCAGTAGTTGCAGCAAGAGGGCTCAGTAGTTGTGGTGCATGGGCTTAGTTGCTCCGTGGCATGTGGGATCTTCCCGGACCAGGGATCGAACCCGTGTCCCCTGCATTGGCAGGTTTGGGAAGATCCCACATGCCATGGAGCAACTAAGCCCGTGCGCCACAACTACTGAGCCAGCGCTCTAGAGCCCGCAAGCCACAACTACTTAGCCCGCATGCCACAACTACTGAAGCCCGCGCGCCTAGAGCCCGTGTTCCGCAACAAGAGAAGCCACCGCAATGAGAAGCCCGTGCACCGCAACGAAGACTAGCCCCCGCTCTCCACAACTAGAGAAAGCCCGCGCGCAGCAAAGACCCAACGCAGCCAAAATAAAATAAATGAAATATAAATAAATTGTTTAAAAAAAGGAATTCCCTGGAGGTCCAGTGGTTAGGACTCTGTGAAGGCCCGGGTTCAATCCCTGGTAGGGGAACTAAGATCCCACAAGCTGCATGGTGTGGCCAGAACAAACAAACAAACAAACAAAAATCATGTGTCTTATGGGGTGGGGGGGTAGGAAGGGAGTCGGGGAGGGGTGCCTCCTAGATGCCCCAGCCCTGAGAATGGCTTTTAGTACTACTGAGTCCTTTAAACTCTTCTGTTCACTTTCCAGAAACTATTGCAAAATATAACTTTTAATTGATTCATTTTTATTTCTTTTGAATCCCACAAAAGTAATACAGGGATACATTTTCCTTGGAAAAAAAGAGAAAACATTACAGATATGACTAAAATCTCCTTGGACACCCCTCTCCCATTCCCGGGCCCATTGAGAAGAGCCCTAGTTATAACCACTGTTAGTGCTTTGGTGTGATCCTTCCAGAGCCTATTCCATGCATTGACATCCATATGCATGAATATATACAGGTACAGAGTGGTGCTTTGTGGGTATTCTTTTACATAAATTAGATCACACTGATTCTTGTTGTTCTGCAACTTGCAGTTGTCACTTACCAGTCCGTCTGGGAGATTAAGAAACATCTATTGAGCACTTACCCTGTGCCAGGCACTGTTCTAAGAGCTGGAGAGACTTCAGTGTACAACACAAAAATCCCTGCCCTCATGGAGCTTACATTCTAAGGGGGCGAATAAAATAAGTGAGTAAAACATATAGTACGCTAGGTGATAATGAGTCCTGAGGAGAAAAGTAAAGCAGGGAAGCAGAGAAGGGAAAGTAAAAGAGAGGGGATGGCAGGAGGGGCTGCAATTTTAAACAGAATGGTCACGGAAGGCCTCACCAAGAAGATCTGCAGGAGATGAGTGAGCAGGCCAACCAGACATCTGGGGAAAGAGCATTCCAGGCCAGGAGCTTGGCTGGCACGTTAAATGAATAACAGAAAGGTCAAGTGATTCCCAGAGCAGGGTGAGTGATGGGGAGAACAGTTGGAGATGAGGACTTTGGCTTTGGCTTTGGAGTAAGATGTAGCCATTGGGCAGTTCTGAGCAGAGAAGTTATGTGATCTGATTTATGTCTTACCGAGAAGTGAGAAGTGGCTGGGTTCTGGGTACCCGTTGCAGATAGAGCTGATGGGATTTGCTGAGGAATTGGCTGTGGGATGCGTAATGACTGTTGGGGAGGAAAAAACTTTCCTCTATCCTTCTAGGTTCTTCTGGCTGGTCTAGTCATTAAATTGAAGTGAGACAGATTAACAGGAGAAAATCAAATTTTAATTTGGTACTTACAGAAATTCATAGAAATATGAGACTCAAAGAAATGACCAAAGCAGGCAGATTTTATACCTTTTAGACAAAGAAACAATAAATGTGTGAAGAACTAACAAGACGAAGAAACTTAGGCTTGGGTACTAATCGGTGAAGAAACTAAGCAGAGTTTGCTTACATAACACTTACCCTGTGCCAGGCACTGTTCTAAGAGTTGAAGAAACCTCCTTATCTCTGGCAATAAGGATGTCTCTCTACCTCCTGGTGCAGGGAGAGGACCTTTCCCGTGGGAGATGTATTTCCTGTTTTCCGGAGGACAGAGAGGAGGGTCATAGTGTTCTTTCTGCACTGGCTGTTTCTCAGATAACTTTAATTCAAAATAATTAATATGCCAAAGTGGTATATTTGGGGGTGGCCTGCCCTGAACCCCGTCATGACCCCAAGGTTTTTGGTCTGAGTGACTGAAAGCATGGAGTCTCCATTTTGGAAATGAAGAAGATTGTGGGAGGAGCAGGCCTGGGGGGAGGCATCGAGGATGTGGTGCTGAGCCTGCTAAATGTGATGTGGCAACAAGACATGCAGGCGGCGATGCCAAGGAGGCCTTTGGTTACACAGGTGTGGAGTTCAAGATAGAGGCCCCTCACAAATGAACTTACCTATGAAACAGAAACAGACTCGCAGATATAAAGATCAGACTTGTAGTTGCCAAGGGAGAGGGGTGTGGGGCAGGGATGGATTGGGAGCTTGGGATTAGCAAACTATTACATATGGAATGGATAAACAACAAAGTCCTACTGTAGGGCTTCCCTGGTGGCGCAGTGGTTGAGAATCCGCCTGCCAATGCAGGGGACACGGGTTTGATCCCTGGTCTGGGAAGGTCCCACATGCCGCGGAGCAACTAAGCCCATGAGCCACAACTACTGAAGCCTGGGCACCTAGAGCCCGTGCTCTGCAACAAAAGAAGCCACCACAGTGAGAAGCCCGCGCGCAGCAACGAAGAGTAGCCCCTGCTCGCCACAACTAGAGAAAGCCTGCGCGCAGTAACGATGACCCAACACAGCCAAAAATAAATAAAAATAAAATAAATTTTTAAAAAAAGACCCTACTGTATAGCACAGGGAACTATATTCAATATCCTGTGATAAACCATAATGGAAAAGAATATGAAAAACAATGTATATATATGTATAACCGAATCTCTTTGAAGTACAGCGGAAATTAACACAACATTGTAAATCAACTATACTCCAATACAATAATTAAAAAAAAAAGATAGAGGTCCCTGCTGGAACTATGACTGTGGGAGTTGTCCAGTATACAGAGGCAAGAACCATATCCAGTACATATTTAAAGCCATGGTCTAGATGAGACCACTAGGAAACACTGGGAAAGAACAGAGATCTGAAGACACAGCCCTGGGGCACTCCACGATTTACAAGTCAGGGGATGAGGAGGAAACTGCCAAGGAGTCTGAGAACCGGGGAGGCAGGAGAAAAGCCAGAGAGTGTGGTGTCCTGGAGGAGGAGGAAGAAGAGGTCAACTTCGTCAGTTATGCAGATGGGACCAGTCACAGGAAGATGGAGAAAACTGATCCTTGGATTTGGTAGCATGTAAGCTGTTGATGATCATATAGAGAGAACCTCAGTCTTTTTCCTTCATATGTAGGGAAAAACCCAGTTCTTCCCCACTGTGTGTTTCTTCCCTGTATGTCTCCTTTACCTACAAAGAGAACATTTCACTTCTGACACTTCTGGTCACCAAATGTGTGTGTGTTGGGGGGTGTTCCCCACACCAACAAGCAATTCTCGGACACCAGTGGGGTGTCCAATTCAACTCAATTCTGACACTATTTACCCGGAGATGGCATTAGATTCCACAGGTTAAGGGCTCAGTTCCACAAGACTGCCACACACACACCCAACTTCAGATGCCAGTCACAAGCCAAGGTTATCACCTGTGCTTCTGACCAACCAGCTATAGATCAGAGGTTCCAATGACCCCCTTCTCTGGTTTGATTAATTTTCTAGAGCAGCTCACAGAACTCAGGGAAACACATTTACCAGTCTATCAAAGGATATGATAAAGGCTACAGAACAGCCAGATGAAGAGATACATAGGCTGAGGTCTGGGAGGGTCCCAAGTGCAGGAGCTTCTGTCCCTGTGGAGCTGGGATGTGTCATCCTCCCTGTATGGATGTGTTCACCAATCTGGAAGCTCCCCGAACCCCCTACTATTGGGATTTTATGGAGGCTTCCATAAACATTATGGACATGATCCATGATTAACTCCATTTCCAGGCCCTCTCCCCTCTCTGGAGAATGTGGGGGGAGCTGAAAATCCCAAGATTTTAATCATGGCTTGGTCTTTCTGGTGACCAGCCCCCATCCAGGAGCCATCCAAGAGCCCACCCAGAATCACCTCAGTAGAACAAAAGACGTTCTTCATTGCTCTTATCACTTAGCAATTTATAACGGTTTTAAGAGCCCTGTGTCAGGGATGGGGTCAAAGACAGATGTTAGAACAAGAGATGCTCCTAGTATTCTTATCACTTAGGAAATTGTGAGGTTTTTAGGAGCTCTGTGCCAGGAACCAGGACAGAGAGCAATATATATATTCTCTATTACCTCACAGTGATCTTAACAACTTTGGTGGAGTGGAGGGGACAGAAGCCAGTTTAGAGAGTATGTAAAAAAGAGAGTTGAAGGACAAAGACTGGGTGGGCGGAAGCAAATGCAGATCATGATTTTGAAAGCGTTAGAAAAGGGGAAGGAGAGAAATGGGGCAATAGCTAGAGGAAACCATTTTTCTTTTTCTTCGATTGGAGCTTAAACAGCATATTTGTGTGGTGATAGAAAAGATCCAGTAGAGAGGGGGAAAATGACACAGGAGAGAGAGGGCAACTGCTGGAGCAAGGTCCTGAGGTAAGTGAGAGGGAATGGCATCGAGTGCCAACAGGTCTTGGCAGAAACTCAGTAGAGAATCTTCAACCCTAAGGGTTGGAAAAGCCCTTAGAGGTGATTACTCCAACTTTCTTCCATATGCAGTAATTCCCCCACACAGCCTCACAGAAAATGCTGGTCCAGCCTTTGCTTGAACATCTCCAGTGATGATGAACTGACTACTACCCAAAGCAGTTATTTTCATTTATGACCCTTATAGTGGTTAGGTACCTCTTCATAACTGTACTGCACCACAGTCTGCCTCTCTGTCAGTTTCACCCACTGGACCAAGCTCTGTGCTCCAGGACCACAGAGACTGACAGTAATATCAACTGCTAAGCATTTTGCAGATTTCAAGCGCTCTTTTCTAGACCCCCTCTCACTGGATCCTTACAGCACAGGGAGGAAGGTATTATCTTCCAAGCCACTGCACCGATGAAAAAACTGAGGCTCAAGGCGATTAAGTGACCAAAGAGAGCAGGCCTAGTAAATTGCAGAGCAATGAATTCAGCTGAGGGTTCCTGAATCCATAGCCCACACTTTCCACTCCTCCACTCTGCCTTAAGTCCCCTCTCTCTCTCCCACAGGCCAGCCCTCTGGTTTTTTAAAGGCAGCTGTCACGTTCCCTGTGAGCCTTCTCCTCCAACAGCTAAACATTCCCAACTTTCGATCACTTCTCACCTGAAGTCCCTTCACGCCTGGTCACCCCTGTAGATGGGTTCCAAAAACTGAGCACAATATCCTTCTTGTGTCCCCACCCGCTTTGCTCTGGGCGCTGTCCTGCCATTCCTGCAGCCTGGAATCCAATTCCTGCCTTGGAAAAGAAGCCTCATCAATCTGTTGTCTTACTCGTTTTTCACTCATAAATATGAATAACTTGTATATGTGTTTTTGGTCTGTTTTGTTCGTTTACAAAATCTTCTGTCCCCAGGATCCCTGAGAAACAAGCGTTCTATGAGCACAGAAGGAGGTGCATGAGGCAGCCCTGACATTTAATTATAATTTGAAATGTGTGGAGAAATGTGAACCCTACCCGACTTGCTAGATTAGGCATGTGGGCCCTAACTGTCTTCGGAAGGAGCGTGTCCTCCCTCTGGATCTTGATGAATGAAACCATGTCGGGTTATTGCATCCGCCTGGATTTCCAGCAGCTCTGAGCGTCTGGTAGACAGGAAACAAATCAACTGACTATTCTTCCCAGCCCGCTCTTGCCAAACTGGCTGCCAGGGGACCCTAGGAACAGAACTCCTGATGATGCCAGCTGGTCTACTGGAAAGGGTGGCCAAACTGGGGCGGGTTCTTCCTTGTGCCTTCAGGGAGCAGCTAAACTTCCAAAAGAATGGGAACCACCCCGGGATAGGTATTACTGAACTGGCGGCTCCAGGGTCTTAGTGCACCCAAAAGGCAGTTGACCTCGATCCCTCAGCTGTCCTGGCAGGGCCAGGCAGGGTTGTTTTTCTTCCAGGGATTGGCAACCTGTGGCATGCATGCCAAAGATGGCACGCAAATCCATTAGCAGTGGCACTGCGACCAGCCGTGATGCTCTCTCCTTCTCCCTTTCCCTGCTCTTCCCTAGCCACCCACTGGAAGAGCTGACCCAGGGACAGTGTCTTCTCTTGAAAGCCTGTGCCCAGCTTGAGGTCCTCCTTGCCCCTCTACCAACCTTGACCAGACCCCCAGCACATCGAACAAAGGGATCATGCTCTAAGCAGACCAGTCATGAGGGACTGCCCACACCTGCCCTAATGATAGGTGAAAGTAGACAGAGAGGGTATCATGCTTAGTGAAATAAGTCAGACAGAGAAAGACAGATACTGTATGATCTCACTTATATGTGGAATCTAAAAAATACAACAGACTAGTGAATTTAACAAAAAGAAACAGACTCACAGATACAGAGAACAAACTAGTGGTTATCAGTGGGGAGACAGAGGGGAGAGGGACAAGATAGGGGTAGTGGATTAATAGGCACAAACTACTATGTATAAAATAAATAAGCTACAAGGATATATTGTACAGCACAGGGAATATAGCCAATATCTTTTATAGTAACTATCTTTGGAGTATAACCTTTAAAAACTGTGAATCACTAGGTTGTAAACCCGAAACATATAATATTATACATCAACTATACCTCAATTAAAAAAAAAAAAGAAAGAAAACAGAGTATGGTTTCCCCAAAGCCACAGAATACACAGATGATGACAGACTCAGTGCCAGTAAAGGCACAGGCCCTATTTCTTGATCTCCAGAAACAGAATGAATGACAAAGAGGCACAATACAAAATACTACCAAAAATGCTTCAAGTTGAGATCTCACCAGGCTCTGCCCATCTGAGTGGAAACAACGTTCAGGTGAACTCAGCCTCAGCCCGTACAAGGGCCATTGAAACATTAAGGCCATGGCTTGGAGGCCTTGGGTCATTTAGAAAGATGCCACAGGGACTTCCCCGACAGTCCAGTGGTTAGGACTCCGCGTTTCCACTGCAGGAGGCATGGGTTTGATCCCTGGTTGGGGAACTACGATCCTGCACGCAGCGTGGCGTGGCCAAAAAAAAAAAAGAAAAGAAAGATACCACAAACCCAGGCAGGGGATTCTCTTCCCTCATTTATCTCATGTAAGAGACAGATACGGTCTCACAGAGGAGCCGTCATGAAACTTAGGGTTCAGATGGCAGAGGTGAGTGTGCCTCTAATTTAAAGTCTCCAAGATCAGAGTTTTCTCCCCTATCAGGCTCCTGCATGTCTGAGATCTCCACCATTAGAGCCAATCCTTCAGGTTAAGGCATTGAAGCCCCCTATCACGAGGCAAATATTTCAGAGCATAGGCTTTTGGCTGAACATCTGCCCCTTGAGCCAGACTGCCTGGGTTTGAATCCCAGCTCCACCACATGCTAGCTGTGCAAACTTGGGCAAGTCACTTAACCTCTTAACTTCTCTGTGCCTTAGTTTCCTCATCTGTAAAATGGGGGTGATAATGGAACCTGCTCACAAGGTTAGTTTGAGGATTCAATGAACTAATACGTGTAAACTTGGAGCAGTGGCTGGCACATAGGAAGTGCTCACCAGATGTTAACTGTTATCATTATGATGGGGTCACATTGTAAAGGGCTTTGAATGGGAGGCCAAGGAACAATGCAGGCTCAGGTCCTGCCTGGTTCCCAGACTCTCCTCCTCCCCCTCCATGACTGGAGCCACTTTCTGAGGATCAACCAACCCTCTAGCTACAGACTCAGCCCAGCCCCAGGCTCTAGCTCAGAAGGATGTCAGCAGTTCCAGCCCAGCATTCTGGGATTCTGCCTGGGGTCATCCTTACTACTGGACCAGCCCTGACTTCAGACCTCAGTTCTGACAACTGGTAAGCCCCCTTACTCCTGAGGCCCAGCCCCACATCCCATCATGCCTCAGTTCTGGTTGCTAAATCCTTGTCTTTTCCCCTGTGATTGCTTTGGGGACCATTAACCTAGATGAGAAATTGAGATGTAAGTCATATGAGAACCACTCAGGATACTATATGATGAAATGTTGGGTGTGACAGGCAACAAGGATGCTGTGAAGAGGGAAGTGATTAGGATTAGAGCTGCCTGGAGGAAGCAGAGCTGTGATAGGTAACATCTGTGCTGGCAGAAGGTGGAAGGGAAAAACGAGTCTGGTCACCTGCCTAGACCTTTAGCTTAGGCCCCTAAAGCTCACTTTACAATCTTGTTCTGGTTCCCAGTGCCTCACTGCCTGTCCTGTCCCACAGCAGTTAACTGGGTCATGTCCTATATCTGGAGAGATGGCAATGCCTATCGAAACTGAGGACAGCAGTGGCATCTCTGGATCGGAGGATGTCACAGCGATGCCCTTTGTTGATGGATAGTCATTGGAGAACTACTGAGGGATCCCTCGAAATAAAAATGAGTCTGGATCTTCCAAGCCAGCATCATTATCATTTGAAGCCGACAGCCTCAGGTTCAACTTGGGGTGAACCAAGTCTTTCCCACAATCCTTTGGGAACCATTTGCAGGCAACTCACCCCCTCCTCTGGCTCGGCACTGACCACTCTTGCTCTCACAGGGACAGATCATGGGCATGGATAGTGGACAGGATTTGTCTATACCAGTGCTTCTCAAACTATCTGTGGCGAAAGATAGGTTATTTGGTTTTTTAATTTCCAATCTGTCATGAACAGATACTATTGTAAAAGTTTTAAAAAATGAATCATGCACTTGGATGCTGCAGCAGTATCAAAGTTGCGTAAACGCTTCCAAGCTCTCAATGTCCTTTCTTATCTTGTCGGACTGGCATCTGTCCACAGACCACACCATTCTTGGCCTCTCTGGACGGCATCTGCTCAACGAGGAGATGCTGGCAGATGGACGTGGGCTCCCCAAGAAAGGCTGGCTCCGGGAGATTCTGACCAAAGCAATGACGGGAGGGAGGCCAGACGGGTAGAAGACCTGCCACTTGCTAGCAGCCCCTGGTGACCTTGGACAAGTTACCTAACCTCTCTGAGCCTTAGTTTCTGCATCTGTAAAATGAAGATAATGTCTAACAGTACCTTTCTCATGAGGCTGTTGTGAGAGTTAAATGAGATATAATACATGGAAAGCAGTTGGCACAGTGCCTGGCACGCTGCTCACTCTTACTGTGTACTTACTGAAACAGTACTGTCTATGAGGCTGTCGGACTAGAGGCTACACTGTGTATTGGTTAAGAGCCCAGGTTTGGGAGTCATTCCATTTTTGGCTTGGAGTGCCAGCACGGCCATCTACTCCATTTTGTCACCTGAAAAATGGACACACCACTTGGAGCTCCCTCACAGGGTCGGGAGGAGGATTCAGTGCTCGGCTCTGGGTCTTGCACACAGTAAGTGCCCGATGACTGGTGGTTAGATTCCAGTTTTGCCAGTATCCTCCTTCTAAGCCTGACGCCTACTCTGCCATAGACCGCGCAGAGGGAAACGTGCCCCTAGCTGGGAGAATAAGGTCAGCAGTCTTCCCTCCTTCTGGTGTCGGAAACCAGAAACTCTGTGTCACTGAACGAGCCAGAATCTTTTGGTTGTAATAGAGGGAGCGTGGGCACTGGAGCCAAACAGACCTGTTTGAATACTGGCTCCATCACGTATCAGCTGTGTATCCTTGAATTAGTTTCTTCACCTCTTGGGACCTCGGTTGTCTCATTTGTAAAATGGAACAAATGCAATAAACCAGTTGTCTCTGCAGTGAGGAGTACAAGATGATTCATTGAGGTGTGGGAAGAAAATATTACAACTTTTATTTAAAGTTATTTTGTAACAAAAGGATAAAAGGGCTTCCCTGGTGGCGCAGTGGTTGAGAATCTGCCTGCTAATGCAGGGGACACGGGTTCGAGCCCTGGTCTGGGAAGATCCCACATGCCGCAGAGCAACTAGGCCCATGAGCCACAATTACTGAGCCTGCGTGCCTGGAGCCTGTGCACCGCAACAAGAGAGGCCGCGATAGTGAGAGGCCCACGCACCACAATGAAGAGTGGCCCCTGCTTGCCGCAACTAGAGAAAGCCCTCACAGAAACGAAGACCCAACACAGCCAAAAATAAATAAATTAATTAATTAACTAATTAAAAAAAAAAGAATAGAAGAAATTAAACTGTAATGTACCCAAGACATGCGGTGACACTGGCACCCTCATTTGGTCTATTTGTAACATGGCTGCTGATGTACGGTATCCTGAAGGAGGAATGGGAATTTCACAACACAGAAGTGTTTGATGGTGGCGTCCACACTCTTTCGTTTTATTTTTCAGCCTATTGAAAAGTTTTGCAATGTCTGTGTTGGGTTGTGAATTTGCAGATTATATCATCTGGTTTTAACTAAACCAGTCCTCCCCAAATGGAAAAGTGGCTTGAAAAGATTCCGACAAATAAACCACAGCCTGAATGAAGATACTATGAAGAATACAAGTACAAGTGGGCAACAGGAAAATGGCAGAACTGATTCAACTAGAGAAAGCCGTGCACAGCAACAAAGACCCAACGCAGCCAAAAATAAATAAATAAATAATAATTTTTAAAAAAACTAAGCATCCATTTAACTGATCAATGGCGGTAGACATTAAGATGGTGATTACTTTTTGTGGCAGTTTTGAAACATGTCTGGAAATTCTCCTTTTGAGGGGAGGGGTCTGTGTTTCCTTCACTTGAATCTGAGTGACCAACATAGTATGGTGGAAGTGATTCTAGATCATAGACCACATAGAGAGGCCATCTATACGTGTTCAGGCCAGCAGCTCCAGCTGAAGTTCCAGCCAACAGCCATCATAAAATGATGGACATGAGGAAAGACGTCTCCAGAAGATTTCAGCCTCCAGGTGTCCAGACACCCCCAGCCATCATGTCTTCCCAGACAATCCCCAGAGGTCATGGAGCAGAGACAAGCCATCCCCATGTGCCCTGTCTGAATTCTTGACCTACAGAATCCATGAGCATAAAAAATGGTCATTTTTCACTACCACCTACATTTTGGGGTGATTCATTACACAGCAATAAGAACTAAAGGGGTAATGAAAGGGAGGGGGCACAAAGGAGACTTCTGGGTGCTATGATATTCTGTTTTTTTTTTTTGGCCGCGCCACCCGTCTTGCAGGATCTTAGTTCCCCGACCAGAGATTGAACCTGGGCCACAGCAGTGAAAAGGCCAAGTCTTAACCACTGAACCGCCCGGGAATTCCCGATATTCTATCTCTTGACCTGGCTGCTGGTTATACAAGTGTGTTCAGTTTGTAAAAATTTGTCAAGCTGTACACTTGTGATCTGTGCACTTTTCTATATGTATGTCATAGTTTAAGTTTGCATGAAAAAACTGGGCATCCAGGACATAAAAATAAATCTCTACTATTTTTTTATCAATGTTTAACATCAAGTGATTTTCAACATAGTACTTTATTAAATCTCACTAAACGTAAAGATACATGCTTAGAAGCTTTGTTTGAAGTTTCATACTAAATAAAGTAAAAAAGAAAGTTCACAGATCCCTTTAGGGAAACACTTGTTTTTCCCATCATGGTAAAAATAGGCAAAATAAATCCATGTGAAACAACATGATGACAAACTAAACTCCAGTCTTTTGTCAGCAAATACTGTTGGAAGGCATCTAGAAAACACTGCTGAATATTTGGACAAACAGTATTAGAATAAATGATAGAGTTTGGGAGGTTTGCTGTACAGCTGGATAAAATCTTTCTAACATTTTCAGCTTTGTATTTGCTAGATTCTGTTTCAGTAATGAAATCCACAAAGAACTACTTTTTTGTGGGCTACTAAAGGAAAGATATAAAGAACAAGATATAGTATGAACAAAAAAAGATTGGTTTAATTTTTTAAAATTTCTATTGGAGTATAGTTGATCTACAATGTTGTGTTAGTTTCTGCTGTACAGCAAAGTGAATCAGTTATACATATACATGTACCCACTCTTTTTATAGATTCTATTTCCATATAGGTCATTACAGAGTATTGAGATGATTTAATCTTTTTTAAATGCCTTACAGAAAAACTGGAAATGCAGTTTTTTACTCTAATGAAGTGCTGTTTTGACAGGAAGTTTTTTCAAAAGGTGGGGGTGAATTTCAAGGTTTGTTTACTGAAAAAGTTGGCAACCTTTCACAGCAAAGATATTGACGCCTGAAATGTACAAACTGCTATAGAATTCACCAATATCCTACAGAAACTAGACTTTTGAAATGTTCATAGTATTCTATTTTGTAACAAGGTAGGGAGTGACACTCCCTTTGTCACTTTCCTACCACACAGAGGTTAGCTGGTTATTTTCTGGCAAAGTCCTTAAAAGAGTTTTCAAAGTAAAAGATAGTTTCCTTTCACACAAAGGTACATGTTTCAAATATACTGACCTTTTCTGTGGTGTCCTTTAACAGTCAGTGGCTGTTTTTTTAAAACCATTATAATAAACACACTCAAAATAGCTCTTCAAGGTTAAGTTGATATTTTAACAATGAGTGAGAAAATAACTGCTTTGGATGGAAACTCAGTTCATGGAGAGAACATTTGGAGAACAGATATTTGTGTTTTCATTGTTATGTAATTTTATTGCCAAAAATGATGTAAGTTGCATACCTAGAAAACCTCCTACATCTACATACTTAAAACCTGGGACTGAAAATATCTACCCTGAAAATGTCTTTCAAATGTAGAGTTTTGATGGATTTTGAACACATTTGTTAAAAACACAAAAGTGCAACAAGTGCTGATTGGTTGGCAAGAGCAAATGATTGGCATCAGGGAAGGTGATTGTTTACCAGCTGAATTTCATCAAAAGCCATTGCATAATTGGTGGGTGGAATAGGAAAAGGAGAATCATGAGGATGTGGTAAACTCAGCCCATGGAATCTGTCTTCCATTGAGAGCTGTGTATCTTTTTCAGACATGTTCCTCATCTATGACAGCCGCTGAAACCAAGTGCTGAAATAAACTACACTTAGAACCACACCTTTACATAGCTGTATTATAGCATATAATTATAGCTGTATTACTGTATTACCGTATTACTATATTAACCCAAGATTTTTTTTTTAATGAAGCATATGCGATCACATTCTCTGTGGGAAAAAATGTATTCATAACATTTTATTTATTTATTTTTGGCTGCATTGGGTCTTTGTTGCTGCGTGCGGGCCTAGTTGCGGCGAGCGGGAGCTGCTCTTCATTGCAGTGCACAGGCTTCTCATTGCGGCGGCTTCTCCTGTTGTGGAGTTCAGGCTGTAGGCACGCGGGCTTTAGCAGTTGTGACTCACGGGCTCCAGAGCGCAGGCTCAGCAGCTGTGGTTCAGGGGCTTAGCCGCTCCGCAGCCCGCGGGATCCTCCCGGACCAGGGCTCGAACCCGTGTCCCCTGCATTGGCAGGCGGACTCCTAACCACTGTGCCACCAGGGAAGCCCTCATAACATTTTAGTGAGAGTCAAAATAGTTTTTTGTACTACAAATATTATAAAAACTTTGAACTGTTTGAAAATACTGTTTATTTCATCCTTGTCTCATCCTTTTAAAATGTCCTTTTTGTGTATGCTTTAGAACATACATAATGTATTAGTAGAGTAACACATGTACATCATTTTATAAAACACTCAAGTATTGAGAATACTTCTCAAAATATTTTTAGTAGAGGGGTGTGCAATCGAAAAAGTTGGGAGGACTTCCCTGGTGGCGCAGTGGTTAAGAATCTGCCTGCCAATGCAGGGGACACGGGTTCGATCCCTGGTCTGGGAAGATCCCACATGCCGCGGAGCAACTAAGCCCGTGCACCACAACTACTGAGCCTGCGCTCTAGAGCTCGCGAGCCACAACTACTGAGGCTGCGAGCCACAACTACTGAGCCCACATGCCACAACTACTGAAGCCCGCACGCCTAGAGCCTGTGCTCCACAACAAGAGAAGCCACTGCAATGAGAAGCCCAGGCACTGCAACGGTGAGTAGCCCCTGCTCGCTGCAACTAGAGAAAGCCTGCACGCAGCAACGAAGACCCAACGCAGCCAGAAATAATAAATTAAAAAAAAAAGTTGGGAGACCACTGCTTGAATAGTGCCTACCTTGTTTTAGGGCATCAACCAGGTCATGAATGCAGTGTGCTCGGCACATAATAAGTCCTCAGTGAGTATTGGCTCTTTGGCTCTTATGATATCCTCTATATGAGCAATGCATTAGAGGCAGTGTGAAATGATGGTGAAAAGCAAGAGCCTTGCAGTCAGGCAAAGTTGGATGCGTTCCCCTGCCACTTACTAGCTGAGAGAATGTGACCAATGAACTTCGCAGGACTTCCCTGGTGGCGCAGTGGTTAAGAATCTGCCTGCCAATGCAGGGCGCACGGGTTCGAGCCCTGGTCTGGGAAGATCCCACATACCATGGAGCAACTAAGCCCGTGCGCCACAACTACTAAGCCTGTGCTCTAGAGCCTGCGAGCCACAACTACTGAGCCCGCGTGCCACAACTACTGAAGCCCACGCACCTAGAGCCGGTGCTCCGCAACAAGAGAAGCCACCGAAATGAGACACACACGCACCGCAACCACAGAAAGCCTGCGTGCAGCAACAAAGACCCAATGCAGCCAAAAATAAATAAATAAATAAATTAATTAAAAAATCCTTTCTCCTTCCCACTTCCTTTAAAAAAAAAAAAAAAAAAAAGAACTTTGCTGGGCCTCAATTTCTCATTAGTCCCCATCTCTTAAGAGTTGTTATAAAGATTAAGAGAGATAATGCACTCTTTTGGTAACAGCTTCATTGAGCTATAATTCACATACCATAAACGTCACCATTTTAAAGTGTACCATTCAGTGGGTTTTAGTATGTTCACAAGGTTGTACAACCACTGCCAATATCTAATCCAGGACACTTTCATTACCCCCAAAAGACACCTGTGCCCATTAGCAGTCACTCTCCTTGCTCCTTTCCCCTCCCCTACGCCCCCCACCTAGCCTAGGCAACCACTAACCTACTTTCTGTCTCTGTGGACTTGCCTCTTCTGGACATTTCATATAAATGGAATCAGACTATATGTAGTCTTTTGTGTCTGGCTTCTTTCACTTAGCACAATGCTTTCAGGGTTCCTCCATGTTATATGTAGCAAGCATTGTGGGAAGCATGCAGTCTTAGCCGGAGGTAACTCCTGGAGGAGACAGTGTGTCTCTCACAAAAAGCAAAGCCCTTGCCCTTGACTTGGAATGCACTCTTTGTCCCAGGCCTGAGGAATGTAAAAGAGATTAGCAAAGCTATCTCAAGCCAGGAGACCTCAGGGAACTGAGAGTCCTGGTTGTTCCTTATGGCTGGGGGCTGTGTATGAGCCTGCTTAAGGGAAGATAATGTTCAAGGATAGTTGTTGTAAACTTGTTGACATCCGCGGTAGTGACTGAACTGAGAAGATAAGCAATTCTATGGGTTTATTGTCTAATAATGAGTTCCTCTTCTGTCTATATAAGATTCAGTAAATTCTAAATAAAGTACCTTGCAACCATCAGTTGTCTTGGTCCTTCTGACCCCATACTCACGGTGCTATTCAGTCCCTTACCCCTCTCCGTGGGGACCTGGAAGACCCCCTGAGGTGGCTGGACCGTCGCAAGTGGCGCCCGAACAGGGACTGATCCCCCTTTTTTCTTTTTTAAAACATGTTGTTGTAAACGCAAACCATGGAGCTCAGTACTGAGACGAACATATCTTTGCAGAACAAATTTTACAAAGCATGGGATAATTGCCAACATAAGAAAACACATAATGGCTAGAGACAAGCCACCCTGAATCCAGTTTTGGGGATTGAGCCAATGTAGTTGACTAAGCAACCCTTTTATAATTTCTGTTGGGTCATTTTCATCTAGGTGCGATTCTTGTATAGCTTGAATTTCTGCATTTAATTTACGTATATCTAAACTAATCTTGCTGTCAGACCATACACTAAGAATATGCATTTTGATTCTTTCCCAATCCCAGTCAGATTCATTGTACTTATGCGCCGTTACACAGATCCAAGAATATTTAGCATGACATTTCAATTTCATTTTAATCTTTAGAGCATTAATTTGATCTCCCAGACTTAAGACCACATCTTTTAATTCATCAAGTTCAGTTTTCAATTGGGAATCCATATGACTTTGAAGAGCCAAAGCCACACTGGTATTTTTAGATAACTGGTTGACAAAATGGGCTTCATTCACGCTTTTGGATAGAGCAATCCCGGCCGTGGCTGCAGTAGCAGATAAAGCAGCCAAAGCTAAAATACTACAAATAAGTAATCCCAAAAATCTCTTAGTACGCTTTAGGGCTTTAGACAATTCAAGCCAAGCTTGTATTCCAGTGTTTTGATACCAAGGCTCATGCAGTTTGACTGGAAGCATAATATACGTAGGTTGTTTCATAACCATAACAGAATAAGAGCCATGAGAGGGCAACATACAGCTACTAAAAATACAATTATGACAAGTAATATTATAACCTCCAGTAAGAAGGGGTACTATATATATGTTTCCCATTAACAAAGCATAGGGTGGACCTACACATGTAATAACTGGTTGATAAGAATAAGATAAAGCTAATTTCCATACTTCCCAGTTCTTATGAAACACCAAACCATTATTGAGGACAGATATAGAAGAAATAAGTATAGAGCCACCCTCAAAACTTAACGTACACCGTATTTGAGAATTAGTCCAAGTAGAATTACAAACCTTAAAACTTGACTGAGGAAAAGCAGTAGGAATAAAAGAAGGCAAACGACCCGGCAAATGCCAGGAAACCACAGTCACTTGATGGCCCACCAATAAGGTGCCTTGCCCTCCTGTAGAACTTTCTACACATAGATAATGTCCAGAATCAGAAGGTTGTAAATTCTTAATAAGTATAGAATGATTAAAAGGATCTTTAGGGTTAACTCGGGTAATACGTTCCTGAATGTTAATTAATTGATGATCTTTATACCAATGCACAAATGTAGATAAATCTTCTCGTTTTACTATCTGCCTACAATATAAAGTAAGAGAAGAACCAGTAAAGCGATATATAACTCTATTATTAGTTGCATATTGTGATTCTACCTTTCCAGTATATATAGCACAGTATGTTCAAAAGCTATAGCTTTAATACAGCCTGATTCCAAATTTAGCGGACTTAAACATACAGGAAAATAATTAAACCAATTGGAATAATTCACAGACATATTTGCCATCTTAATATTTCCAATAAAATCTCCAAAAACAGTATCATTATAAAATACAGGGAATTCAGCATTAATCCAGGAAACAGGTTGTAGCAAAGGGGGGTCAGGAACATAAGCCCAGTATAAATCATCAGCTTGAACAGAAGAAGTAGAAAGAACAGCCAACATAGCCAAAAACATTGTCATAGGGGTAAAAGGAGTCCTTTGAGCAGTCACTAATTCCTGAGCTTGAGCCACCAATTTCTTCAATTGACCCCAAGTCGGAGGATCACTTTGTCGAGTCCTTCGTGCTGGACGCCTCCTTTTCCGACCTCTTCTCTTGGGATCCATCGCTGGGGCAGTCTTCACATTCGGCGAGAGGCGCCGCATCCTCCGAATCAGCTGCGGGGTCTTTCTTGCCATCTATCTGTCTAACAAGACGTTCAGGAAGCCACCGAGGGGAGTCAGCACTTCTAGGAAAAACACAAACATGACCTCGACCCCAGATTAAAACTGGATCAGGTCCATTCCATATATTTGTCAGAGGGTCCTTCCACAGCACCTGTGCCGAAGCTCCTTGAGCTGTGGAAGTGGCCATCAGACGTTCAAAAGCTGTGTTACCTGCTCGGTCAACTGCCAAAAAATTTAAAATAAACAAGGCATGATTCAATAAGGCATGGGGTGTCTTAGTAAAGCATCATTACTTAATTCCTTTTTATTACTGGATAATATTCCATTGCATGGATATACCACATTTTGTTTATCCACTCATCAGCTGATGGACATTGGGGCTGTTTCTACCTTTTGGCTATTGTGAATAGTGCTGCTATGAATACTCGTGCATGATAAGGCATGTTTAATGCTCAACACGGGGCCTGCCAGGCACCTAAGTGCTCAATACCAGTAGGTGGTTGCTCTCATTATTAGGGAGTGCTACATTGGGCGATTTGGGACCCAGGGTGCCTGGATGTCAAAAAGGGTAGGTGGAAGTCACCAAGGCCAGCATTCACTTACTGCACAGTGTCACTGAGAGCCGTCCCTGCCCGCCCCACCCAAATGAGTAAGGCAGTGTGGCACAGAGGCATGAGCACAGACCCAGCTCCACCACTTTTGAGCTGTGTGATGCCGGGCAAGTCACTTAACCTCTCTCAACCTTGTGTGTAAGTTGGATATAAATAGTCTTCTCTACATACCTCACAGGCTTGCTGCCTGGGTCAAAGAGATAAGTTAAAAATATGAAAGCACTTTGAAAACCATAAAGCATTATTATTCCAAACCTTACATATTACAGAAACTAACAGCTCTCGAATAGAGTAAGGAAGCACTTTGTTCTGCTCACCATTCTCCCTCTCTCTCCAGAATGTTCACGTTCTCTTCAACATGACACCCTGGCCTTCTCACCACAGCCCCTGATGCTAGTACCTCCTTCCTTGCATCTACTTAAGGGCCAAGGGTGAGCAGCCTGATCCTGGGTAAAAACCTGAATTCACATCAAGAAAAGGCCTGCAATGTCTCTATTCCCAGGTAGAAATCTGTGCGACCTTTCTGGTTTTCTCAATAGCTAGCTGGTTAGAGCGCCCTCGTGTGTCTCCACGTGGTAATACCTGAGGTCTTTCCTGAGAGGTGACTCTTTCATCGCAGCGTCAGTAAAAGGTGTAATGGAAATTTTTTTCTCGTCACACTTCATGGCCCACGCTTGACATTTGGACTCCAGTTAAGCCATTGCAGCCCGAGTCTTAGGCAGGTTTCCTGCTTGCACTCAGGCCTAAAGATTTCTTCCTGCTCCCTGCCCACGCCTTTCTCCTCAGTCATTTTGAAAAACTCTGGTCTCACCGTTCACAGATGTCAACTTGGTCTTACCACCTTCTATTATTCCAAGGTTACCCAGCTCCCAAAGTAAGATCATACGTTTTTCTAAAAAGGGAAAAAAGTAAATCCAAAATAATAGAAAAGGATGTTTTAAGTGTTTACTAAATATGATTTGTTCTATAGTCTAAGGAGAAGGTATCGAGAATGTTAAACTTTTCACAGGGGTCTCCTCATGGAAAGCCCTGACACTTGGGAAGGGGTAAATGACAATCAGAGACAGTGATGTCTGGCAGTGTGTGTGTGCGTGCGTGTGCACACGAACACATGTTTACACACTCTCACAGTCACACGCTCTTCTGCTCAGGGAGCTTTCTCTCTCGTGGCTTTCTCTCTCACTGAGAATCATGTGATGACATCAGCTCAGGTCTTTGGAGGAAAGAAAACTTATATTTTATATCTGGAACCTCAAGAATGTTCCCTGCAGGGACTTCCCTGGCGGTCCAGTGGTTAAGACTGCGCACTTCCGTGGCAGGGGGCGTGGGTTCAGTCCCTAGTCGGGGAAGTAAGATCCCACATGCCACGCGGCGTGGCAAAAAAAAAAAAAAAAAAAAAAGAATGTTCCCTGCTCCCTCCATCAGCTACCATTATAGAAGCCTGAGGGACTTTACTTCCCATATTCCACACATTCCCCTCATGCCTGCTCTGCATCCGTGGATTTTTCTGAATCCATGAGCCCCATTGGCAAACTCCACTGTGAGCCAAAGATACATGTGCTTTTGGCTTCACCCCAGGAGCATGTTCCTGAAAAGTTGCGGGCAAATTAAATTTTTGCAGGTCAGTTATGATTCCCCACCGGTTTCCAATGAGACTTTTGAGCTGCGCTCTCTCCTCCTCCAGATTGATTTTCAACATTTCAGCTTGAAGTTTCTCTGCCTCTTGCCATCCTCCCCGACAGTTAAACCTCATCTGGAAAATGAAGAACCTGACCAAGGAAACATTAAGAACTCTCGAATAGTCCAGGACCTGGTTCGAATAGTCCAGGACCTATAAAAAATACACTAGAGAGGCTGCCATTTGGAAAAGACACCAGGTACCACCATTCAAAATGCAAACCCTCGCCCTACAGCCAACTTTTGGAGAGGCTATTTCCAAGGGCTTGAGGGGTTTTGCCCCACTCCCTTGGAGGGGGAGCAGCTGCCTCAGGGGATGGGCATTTTCAGTTTAGGAGGATCTTTACTACCCCTTCTGCTTTCTACTCTCTTCACCCCACTCCCAGGTATCAGATTCCAGAGACCTGTTGACTGAAGAGAAACACACAACCCAAAAGTTGCAAGTTACGTTTTATTCAGCGGACTTACTGAGGACTATAGCCTAGGAGGCAGCCTCTCAGAGAGCTCTAAGGAACTGTGCCAAAGAAGTAAAGGAGGAGCCAAGATATACGGGAGTTTTTGCAAGAAAAAATAAAAACGCGTTCAAACATCAAAGACTACAGCTAATCACAGAAAGCAGACATCTCAAAGTAGTGATTTTAGCCCCCCCCCCTTTTTTTTTGGCCATGCCATGCAGCTTGTGGGATCTTAGTTCCCCGACCAGGGATTGAACCCAGAGCCCTCAGCACTGAGAGCATAGAGTCCTAACCACTGGACCACCAGGGAATTCCCTAGCCCTTTTCTCTGTATGGCAAGATGCAAGAGTCTGGGCTCATTGAAATTATTCCTTAGATAAGCATCTTAACTATCTAGGGCCAGTATCCTGTTTTTCTCCATCCTGAGTTCCCCTCAGGGCGCACTGTGGGGTGGTGGGGGACGGTGGCTGCAGCGGCTCCTGGCTTGATGGCAGTTGACATTCATTGTTCACTGGACTAGCAGGCAGCATTCTTTGTTTACTGGAATGGTAGGTGATACTCTTTGTCCACAGACCCTCTCTCCTGAAATGGAGATGGGTGCTGTGGTCCCGGGGAACCATGTATGCAACTGGTGACCTAGACAAAGCACTTGGTAAGTAAAGAGTTGCTAGGGAAGCACCTTGGCTTTGGCCTCTGGCAACAGTTAAGCAAGGGCACGTGCACCCTGGGTCTGTGATGCTGGTCAGGCGACTGCCCTTGCAGTCTTTGAACCGGAACCAGAGATATTATTAGTGCTGATAGCGAAGGGAACTGCCTGCTTAGTGGCGAGGAAAATTAATAGTCCAAGCGTTCTCCCATCCTGCATTCTCCATGCTGGCATTTTGATTAAAAGAAATACTGCTGCAGCTGTTTGCATATTCTAGAAGTGTGTGTGCATGTGTGCGGTTTAGTGTTTACAGATTTGGGGTTGCGGAGGGGAGTTTCCAGAGCAACGGAAGTAGCTGCTTGTCAGTCAGGGTTCATTTTGAAAATGAAAGCCTGAAAGCTTGGGGCCCACTCTGGGCCTGGGCCTGGTCTCTGAGGAGCCGGCAAAGGCCAGGAGGTGGCTTTGGTTAGTCAGCTCAGTGAAGCAACCACTTGATCACCTTTTGCCTTTTTCTTTTACGAATTGACCAAGTCTATGAGCTGCTTTTGGTGTCCTGCAGATTCAGTCTGAGGCAGGGATGTGGGAGTGGGCATCGAGATTCTGGCCGAAGACACCTCCGCCAACACGTACACACACAGTTACATTTCCCCAGGCTGCCAAACCAGAACGAGGTAACGTATTTCTCACACACCTACTAGGTACACAAGGGCAGTATGACTAGTCATCAAAGAGTTCAGTTTAATTGGCATGTCAGAGTAAAGGGAGAGAAATACAACACAAGGCTGTCTGTTCTGGATGCCGAAGGAGTAATACAAACAGATGGTTGGGGGAGCGAGAGGGATCACTGTGGGCTGGGGTAATCGGAGGAGGCTTACTGGAGAAGGTGGCAACTGAGGCCAACCTTGAAGGACAGGGGGAAGAACTTCACCAAATAGAAGCTATGAGGGAGGACATTCTAGGTAGAGGAGGACAAGTTCAAGATATGCTCAGGTGAGGACAAGTCCATCCGTTTGGCTGGAATTTGGGATTTGTGTGAGTGACTTGCTGCTGATAAGCTTGGTTTGAATGCCAGATCCTCTGTGCCAGAACAAAGGCTATGGTGTCACACAGACTTGCTCTGTTACTTCCTTCGGGGTGACCTTGGGCAAATGGCCTAATCTCTTTGCAAAGTGAGGATAGTAACAATACTTAGCTCTTGAGATCCTTGGGAGGGTGATAGAATGAACATATACAAAGCGTTTAGCAGAGTGGCACATAAAAAATATTCAAAAAATGGATTACAAATGCATAGGCTGCCATGAAGGAAAGCTCCAGGTCTTTAGGGCTGATCCCAAATATTTGAGGGCAAAGGTGGAAAAGCCTCTGATACCTTCCATCACTGTGGGACCCAGTAGAGTGGGCTGGCTTGGCCTGAGTCCCCATTCCCTCCGGCCTAGACTGTTGGAACAGTCTCCTGGCTTTCTGCCTCTGCCTCTCCCATAATCATCTTCCTAAAGACCACCTTAATCATGGCTGTATTCCTCTCTGGCTCAAGAACCTTCTATGGCTCCCCACTGCTCATGACTGAACTCCCTAACATGGCAGGGGAGGGGGGAGGCAAGAACTACCATTTATTGAGAGAAGAAAAGAGCAAAGAGGGTGCTAATGTTAGGACTAAAAAGGTAAAATATCCTCCTCTTTTAAAAGCCCTGAAACTCTGAATTCGCGGAAATCAGCAGGTCCCTCAGGGAGAGAGCGGGATGCATCTCTGAAGAGGGTAAGGCGTTCGTGGCCGATGACTCAGATTCACCAGTACCTGCTTCTTCAAGCCAAGATGGGAAAGGTTAAAGAGAAGAGGGCGGAGAGAGGAGTCGGGAGCCTCAGGGAAGCAGGGGAATAGCCCTTCTCAGTTCCCTGGAAGGGCTTCCGCCTAGACACTTTCTCGAATTTCTCTGTAGGAATCCCGGGCAGCTTCGGCGCTGCGGGAAGGGTCAAGGCCACACAAAGGGCAGTGCAAGCGAACCCGAGTCACATGGGGCAGCCAAGCCGCCTCCGTGAATGCAAGGCGCGGGACAAAGGCGGCTCGGGGACAAAGTGCAGGGAGACTCCTGAGGAGATAAGAGGGAAGGGCGAAGGAAGGGGCGGAGAGCGAGCGCCCCGGAGCTCTAAGGACTGCGCTCCCGGAGGCCTTGGCTGGAAGCCGAACTCAGCCCGCCGCGGAGGGGACTCTCTAGAGCCTCTTCACCCAGCAACTGCGGGGATGCTGAGAACCCGGCTGCTGGGGCAGCTGGGCTGCTCCCGGCGGCGCTCGGGGCCAGCGCGCAGCCCGCCCCCGCGTCCGCCCCACAGTTGCCCACGCCGTGCGGGAGGCGGGGCCGCCCAGCTCACCTGGCCGTTTGGGGCGGGGCCGCCCGCGACCCGGGGGAGCGGAGGTGGCGGCGGTACCCGGGGTGCAGGAAAGGGGCTCGCTGCGGGGGCATGGCCGGAGCTCCCACCCCTCCACGCCCCCCCACCGCCCGTGCCGGGGCCCTCCCTCGGCTCGCTCGCGCTCTCCCTCCCTCTTCTCCCCTCCTTCGCTCCCTCCCTCCGAGCCCAATTGCTCAAGCCGCTTCCTTCCCCAACGCCAGCGCCAGTTCCTCTCTTGGTGGGGCCCGGGAAGGGCAGCGAACGCTAGACACTGGAACCGCCGCGGCGGCAGGACCATGGCCGAGCCCCGAGGGGCCGCGAAGCCGGCACCCAAGGCCTCCTTCGCACCGACCGAGCTGAGCCTGCGGAGCGCCCCGCAGCCCCGCCCCTTGAGAGTGGACACCGTCAGCCTGGGCAGGTACCGGGGCAACGCCACCGCCTCCCGGGAGCCCCCCTTCCACGGCTCGTTGATGCTCTCGGGAACAGGCTCGGGGCGCCGGCGGGGAGCGCTGCGGGAGCTGCTGGGGCTGCAGGGGGCGGCTCCCGCCGGGTGGCTGTCGGAGGAGCGCCCCGTGGAGCAGTCCCCGGGCGGGCCGAACGGACCGAGCGGTAGCGGGCTATGCCTGGAGCCCCGGGAGCACGCGTGGATACTGGCGGCAGCTGAGGGCCGCTTTGAGGCGCTGCAGGAGCTGCTGGAGGTCGAGCCGGGGCTGCTCCTGCGGGGCGACCCGATCACGGGCTACACGGTGCTGCACTGGCTGGCCAAGCACGGGCGCCACGAGGAACTCATCCTGGTGCACGACTTCGCCCAGCGCAGGGGGCTGCCGCTCGACGTGAGCGCCCCGGGTAGCGGCGGCCTCACGCCCCTCCACCTGGCTGCCCTGCAGGGCCACGATATGGTCGTCAAGGTGCTGGTGGGCGCCTTGGGGGCAGACCCCACGCGCCGCGACCACAGCGGCCACCGGGCCTGTCACTACCTGCGGCCCGACGCGCCCTGGAGCTTGAGGGAGCTGTCGGGGGCCGAGGACTGGGAGACGGCGGGCGGCAGCGAGCGTCACAACGCCAACAACAACAGCAGCGGCGGCGGCGCCGCGTGTACGCCGAGACGCGCCCCCAGCGCAGTGGGCGCGCCGGTCGCGGAGACAACGGCCAGAGCGGCGGCGGCGCCCGCCAAGGGGAAGGACTCCGTGGGCAGACGGGTGGCGCAAATTCAAGGCCTTTTCCGCCATATGTTCCCCTTCTTCCAGGACCGTTGAAGGAGACGGAGACTGGAGAGCGTGGAGGGACCAAGACGCTGCGGCCGGGCCTCGATCCCGGGTGGTCCCTGGCGGTCCCGGGTCCCACCGAAGGGGCGGCGCCTCGGACGCAGCTCGGGCCGCAGCCGTGGGCGCTGGTCCTGCAGGGAACAGACCACCTCGGGGTCCGTCTCAGGCACCTGTCTCAGGAGTACAGACACCGGCCAGGAGACGCGGGGACCAGGGCACGCCTAACCGAGGGAGAGCAAAGACCAAGCCTTCCTGGCGCCGAATCCCCAAACTACAGGATTAAGCAGTTAGGAGCAGAAGCGTGGTCCTGCTTGGGAGAGGGAAAGTTAGCTTCCAGTAGCCATTTCTGGGCAGGTGGAAGCTCTGGGTTTATTAGGAAACATTTGCTAGAAGAATGAGTTAAGATTGTAAACCACTGATGCAGAGGAAGCGCCTAACTGCAGGCCTGACTCGTTTGTTAACGGGTCACTTTGTGAGGGCGGGCTCAGCCCCTGTCAACCTGCTCCTGAGACAACCAGGCCTTACGCATACGGTTTGGTTTCTAATGTATCACGATTGACTTCTTAAGCATATTAAAGTGGCATATGTTTTCCTTTTGCATTACAAAGCTGTCCTTTGAATGACTTTTTTTTTTTTTCATTAACCACCTCTTCCCTGTGTTTGCAGGAAAGGTCACCAACACACGGCTGCGAGCTAGTGATCCAGAACAGTCTCTGGATCTCATTTTCAGAGCAAGTGGCCAAGATGTGCACCAAAGGAGCTACTTTCCCCTTGGCTCTTAGTAGAGACACACAGTTTACCTGTCTCCTGGGCTCTTTAGCATCTAGGTCTGGCCTCTTGCACAAGTCTCATCCCAGAGGAGTTGTCTGCAGGGAGCAGAGGGGAGGTAAAAGGAAAAAGCCTCCAAATATGTATTTCTAATATTTCCTGGTGAGTCACGTAATTTACCTTGACTTCTGCCCTCCAATGAGACACACCCCCTGGCACTTTTTTCCAAGATAGGGCTTTAATCGTCAGCATTGTGGGTTTCTTTTAATTACATTTAATATATAAGTTGTACTTTGGAAAACTGCTCCCATTCAGAAATAGTATGAATTGAGTAGAATACAGGTGGGTTGATTTGAGCTGAAACGAGGGAGAAGCAGTTGGTGACTGGAAATCCATGCTGCTTTTGAGAACAGCATATTTTCAAAATAGCACTGTATCCCTGGAGGGTTGGGTAGCCCTTGCAATGGACTGCTGTGTCCCCAGCCCTCCCATCCCAGTCCTCTAAGGCCAGGGAGGAACTGAGTCACAACAAAACACAGCCCAGAGACACCACCCTGAGCCCATCCGTCCAGGTTTCCATCTCTGCCTGGCGGGCCTGTTTGCCCCTTCTGTGCTCAAAACGTTCCCACCTGCCCTTAATAACCCATTAGATTCTTCCCATCCATGAAATGATCCAGATCTTTCCTATTGATTCTCAGCCTGTCCCGTGTCTCTAGGAACTATACCTTAAACATATTTACACAGTGTAATGTAGCATTTCCTTTTTCTTCTTCTAAATGAACTTCTTTGGGAATTCCCCCGCCATCCACTGGTTAGGACTCGGCGCTTTCACTGCAGGGTCCTGAGTTCAATCCCTGGTTGGGAACTAAGATCCCACAAGCTGCGTGGCAGAGCCAAAAAAAGAAAAGAAACAAAAATGAACTTCTTTGATGTTTGCAGTGTGAGGGTGAGCAGCTCCTGGCTTGTGGCATTTGGCATGGGCATCTAGCATAACACTCCTCCACCCCCATGCCCATTTTATAGATGCAAATTGGCTAACTGATGCAGGACTGCGGTTTCTGCTCCACAACCTCTCCCTTGACAGCTGCCAAGGTGGGTTGGGCTTGGTGAAGGCGTCAGGGCAGGGCCTTCCTGCCACATGGCTGAGTCTGCGGACTCCTGGCTTGGAGGGAAGATTGGCATGTGCCTTCGCCCAACGTTCAAAGGACACTTTTAACAGTAGTCCCCTCTTCATAGGAAAAGTTTGAACCTAAGCATCTTAACTATTAGCAGATTTGGGGACCTAAGACAAGCATCTGCCCTGCTCTTTCCAAAATGAAAACCAAGTCAGCTGGAAGATTTGAAAGCGGCTTTCTGGAGTTTTTCCTGTAGTCAGCTATTCTTCCCCACAGATTTTTCTCATCATGTGATATTGCCTAGCCTACCTCCTCCATGTAAAATTGAGGTTTGGCTGCAGGGGACAAACCCCCATGCTGAAAACTCTCCATGCCTAACATCAAGCCATTGGCATTTCTGGTATGCTTTTCGAGGCAAGACTGGTATGCTCACCCCAAGAGAAAGAACAAATTCCCTGAGAAACTTCTTTCCAGGGGAGCAAAACAGAGTTAAGCAGATGATGCAAATCTGCATTCTAGTGGGACAGGCAGACAAGAAAAGGAGGCAGAAGCAGGGCTGGGACAGGTAAGCATGGGGGTTGGAGTAGGGGGTGCTGCAAAGAGGGCGGGGCCTAACCCAGGCCAAAGGTGCAGGAAAGGCTTTCCGGGGAGGAAGAGTACACCTGATCTGAGGCTGGAGGGGTGAGTGGGAGTCGCTCAGTGGAGACGGGGGAGCAGCCTCCTGGCAGGGCCACTGGAGTATGCACGGATGCACATAGCAAGTACCAGGAGATGCGAGTCAGCCGGTTTGGAAGGAAGGTGGGAGCTGGGGAGTAACTAACGGCAACTCTGGAGAAGTGGATGGGGGTCCAGATCACTAAGGGTCTCATAGATCATGCTAAAAGAGGAATACAGATTTTAACCTAGAGGTAGCTGGGAGCCATAGAAGGTTTCTAAGCAGGGGAGTAACATGATGAGATTTTAGAAAAATCACTCTTCCAGTCACGTGGAGGATAGAGCCAAGTGGGGGAAAATGCATCATACAAGCAAAGCGTTTCAGGAGAAACGCTTCAAGGAAAGCCGTGCTTCTGCTGGGAAGTTCAAAGAGCCCTGTGGAAGGCAGTGGCCTTCAAACTTGTTTTTTTCTTCTCTCTTTTGCTCAAATGGAGCTTACCTCAGAGCCCCAGGTGTAAAACTAAGTGCAGAGCCGCTCAGGTGAAGCTGGGTTGGGACCTCTCCTCCCCATCCCGTGCCCCTGTCTTAGACAGGCCGGCGGGGGTCGCACAGTGGCCCCGGGAGCAAAATTGCCAAAACTGCTGGCGTGGTGAAAAGTGCTCAGCCTAACCTGGGTTCCAAAACCTGCTACTGATTAGTGACCTTGAGCAAATCACTCACCTCTCTGAGCTGCAGTTTCCTCATCAGTAAAATGGGAACAATACAAGCTCCCTTGCAAGGTTGTTCTGATGATTCGAGAAAATACATATGCAACGCCTAGCAACGCTGCAGGACACATAGGAAATAGAAAATAACAGAATGTATTTATTAACAAATTTATTAAAAAATAAATTCTTGTTTGGAAAAATTGAAAGGTACTCAGCAGGCTCTTGTGGTGAAACTACTTTATCTGCTAGGGTAGTCCAGGAGGGATCTTGTGGTTACCTGAATTATCCCACCTCTAAAATGTGTCCACATTGATTGCAAATTATTTTCCCTCTGTACCAGATGAGTGGCTGCTCCTCAAAGGAGATATT
Organism: Eschrichtius robustus; assembly: GCF_028021215.1. Classification (NCBI taxonomy): domain Eukaryota; kingdom Metazoa; phylum Chordata; class Mammalia; order Artiodactyla; family Eschrichtiidae; genus Eschrichtius; species Eschrichtius robustus. The sequence continues at coordinate 105,686,970 of NC_090845.1, forward strand.
GGTTCCTCTGCTGATGTTCTTCACAACCTACACACTTCTACTTTAGACAAAATCGAAACAAGCCAACTTACCTTGTTCTCAGCCCACAGAAGAAGTAAAAGCAGTAACTTAGTAAGTAATTGCCCACCAACTATTAAATAGGTTAGATATTATTTCCAGATAAAGTCATAAACTGGAGTCAGGGCTAAACCTGAAATCTCTGAAGAGAATAAAAGCACACAAGTCGACTCGTCTCTTGACCCTGTTATCTATAGAAATGCCCCCTCCCATCCCAGCCAACATACCCTGCATTCCACACCCAGCCTCCCTGTTTTCCCTCTTTCCCGTTCATTTTAATGAAGGGAAGGAGCATGCCTGTCTCCTTTCAAGATGTAACTCATGCTCTCAAGCCCGCCTCCTCCCACAGCCTAATTCCATCAGTTGTCCCTCTCCTGTATCTTGGAGCTCACCCTCAGTTTAGTTCAGTGCAATAAACGTTTGTTGAGCACCTACTAGGAGCCAGGCTCTTTGGGTGACAAACACTTCCCAGCCAAGCTTTTCCACAGGGAGGTCTCCTCCCTTAACATCTCCATTTCCTCAGCTCTTAATCACTCCTATGCATTCTGGTTTCTGCCTCTATCATCCCAGCACAATTGCTTCCACAAAGGTCTCCCATGATGACCTCCTGTCTGCCAAATGCAAGTCCTTACCTTTGTTCACTTCTTGGCAGCACTGGCCAATGTGGGCTACTTCCTCCTCCTTGAAACTCTCTTCTCTAGTCTTCCATGACCTCCTCTGGCTTTAGTTGCTGGCACTTACCAGGTTGAAGTCCTGGAAAGTTCACTCTACATTCTCTCCCTAAGTCATTTCATCCCTTCCCCACTCACCCCTGCCCCCAACTCTGCTCCAGCCACACAGTCCTTGCTGTTCCTCAAAAAAGCCTTGTTCTCCTGAACTCTGGGATTCCTACATGCTGTTCCCTGTCCAGAAACACTCTTCCCTCTATTCCTTGCCCCCTTTCACCTGGCCTACTCCCACTCATCCTTCAAATGTCAGTTTAAATGTCACCTCCTTGGGGAAGTCTTCTCTGACCCTCAGGCTAGGTTAGAACTGCACCTTTTCTAATCCTTATCACACTTGAGAAGTTATTCATGCAGTTATTAGATTAATATCTCCCCTGCCCCACTAGACGTAAAATCCATGAGGGCAGGAACCAAGTCTGTCTTATTCACCACGTTATCCCTAGTTCCTGGTAGATGGAAGGCGCTCAGTAAATTGGCAATGGAATCACAGATTTGACCTCAAAAGCACAAGAAACAAAAGAAGAAATAGATAAATTGGACTTCATCAAAATTAAAAACTTTGGGGCCTGAAAGGAAACTACTAAAAAAGTAAAAAGACAACCCACAAAATGGGAGAAAATATTTGCAAACATATATCTCATAAGGGTCTAGTATCCAGAATATATAAAGAACTCCTACAACTCAACAGCAAAAGTATAAAAAACCTGATTTAAAAACAAGCAAAGGACTTGAATAGACACTTCTCAGAAGATATGCAAATAGCCAACAAGCACAGGAAAAGGTGCTCAACACCATTAGTTGTTAGGGAAATGCGAGTCAAATCCAGAATGAGATACCACTTCACACCCACTAGGATGACTATCATCAAAAAGTCAGATGATAACAAGCATTGGTGAGGATATAGAGAAATTGGAACACTCATATTCTGCTGGTAGGAATGTAAAATGATACAGTCACTTTGGAAACTAGTCTGGCAGTTCCTCAAAAGTTAAACACAGAGTTACCATACGTAATATTGTGATTTATAATAAGAAACATATATTTGGTCTTCAACCCCATTCCTGGCACAGAGCTCCTAAAGCCCTTGGAATTTCCTATGATAAGAGTGATAAAGGTGTCTCTTGTATGTTAATAAGGTGACTTTGGGGAAAGCCCTTAGGTGTAACCTAAGGTTAGGAACTGGTTGCCAGGGGAACCAAAGGTGAGAGGAGAGGGGTGGAACTTTCAGTATACCCCCACCTCCACCCTCTGCGAGGAGAGAGGGGCTGGAGGTTGAATCAGTCATTGGCCAGTGTTTTAATCAGTCATACCTATGTAATGAAGCTTCCATCAAAACCCAAAGGACAGGGCTCAGGGTCCAGAGCTTCCAGGTTGGTAAACACATGGAGATTTGGGGAGTGTGGCACCTTCAGAGAGGGCATGGAAGCTCTTAACCCTTTCTTCATACCTTGCCCTATGCATCTCTTCCATCTGGCTCTTCCTGGATTACATCATTTTATAATAAACTGGTGATCTAGTAAGTAGGATGTTTCTCTGAGTTCTGTGAGCCACTCTAGCAAATGAATTGAAGCCAAGGAGGGGGTCTTAGGATCCGCTGATTTACAGCCAGTCGGTCAGAAGTACGGGTAACAACCTGGACTTGCAACTGGCATGTGAAACCCGGGGGGTGTGGTAGTTGGAACCTCCGATCTGTAGCCCATCAGTCAGAAGCACAGGTGACAGCCTGGGCTTGCGACAAGCATCTGAAGGGGGAGGGGGCGAGGGACAGTCTTGTGGGACTGAACCCTGAACCTTTGGAATCTGATGCTGTCTACGTGTAGTGTCAGAATTGAGTTGAATTGTAGGACACTCAGCTGGTGTTGGAAAATTGCTCCTTGTTAGTGTGAGGGAACTTCCCCCCACTGGAATTGGTACCAGAACCTATTTACCATATGACTGAGCCATTCCACTCCTAAGGTATCTAGGTATTTACCCAAGAGAATTGAAAACATAAGCTTATATGTGAATGTTCATAGCAGTGTTACTCATAATAACCAAAAGATGGAAAACAACCCCATTGTCTATCAACAGAGGAATAAACAAAATGTGATGTAGCCATACAATGGAATCTTATCCAGCCATGAAAAGGAATGAAGTACTGATTCATGATACAACATGGATGATCCTTGAAAACATGTGCTAAGTGAAGTAAGCCAGTCACAAAAGACCACATATTATATGATTCCATTTATATGAAATGTCCAGAATAGGCAAATCCATAAGAGACAGAAAGGAGATTAATGGTTGCTTAGGGCTGAAGAGGATGGGGGATGGGGGTGGGGGGGTGATAGCTAAAGGGTAGGAAATTTCTTTTTTTTTAATCATTTTTTTATTGGGACTTCCAGGGCGGTCCAAGTGGTTAAGACTCTGCGCTTCCACCGCAGGGGGCATGGGTTCAATCCCTGATTGGGGAACTAAGATCCTGCATGCAGCGGGGCACGGCCAAAAGAAAAAATCATTTTTTAAAATTGAAGTATAGTTAATTTACAATGTTGTGTTAGTTTCAGGTATACAGCAAAGTAATTCAGATACATATATTCTTTTTCAGATTCTTTTCCATTATAGGTTATTACAAGATATTGGATATCTTGTAATATCCAATATATTACAATATCCAATGTAATATCCAATACCCTGTGCTATACAGTAGGTCCTTGTTATCTATTTTATATATAATTGTTGTGTATATGTTAATCCCAAGCTCTTAATTTCTCTCCCCTCCCCCATCCTCTTTGGTTTGTTTTCTATGTCTGTGAGTCTATTTCTGTTTTGTAAATAAGTTCATTTGTATCTTTTTTTAGATTCCACATATAAGTGTTATCATATGATACTTGTCTTTGTCTGACATACTTCACTTAATATGATAATCTCTAGGTCCATCCATGTTGATGCACATGGCATTATTTCGTTCCTTTTTATGGCTAATATTCCATTGTATATATGTACCACATCTTCTTTATCCATTCCTCTGTTAATGGACATTTAGGTTGCTTCCATGTCTTGGCTATTGTAAATAGTGCTGCAATGAACATTGGGGTGCATGTACCTTTTCGAATTAGAGTTTTCTCCAGATATATGCCCAGGAGTGGGATTGCAGGATCATATGGTGGCTCTATTTTTAGTTTCCTTTTTTAAAATAAATTTATTTATTTGTTTTTGGCTGTGTTGGGTCTTCGTTGCTGTGCGCGGGCTTTCTCTAGTTGTGGCGAGCAGAGCTGCTCTTCATTGTGGTGCACGGGCTTCTCATTGTGGTGGCTTGTCTTGTTGCAGAGCACGGGCTCTAGGCATGCGGGCTTCAGTAGTTGTGGCACGTGGGCTCAGTAGTTGTGGCTCGCAAGCTCTAGAGCACAGGCTCAGTAGTTGTGGCACACAGGCTTAGTTGCTCCACGGCATGTGGGATCTTCCCGGACCAGGGATCAAACCCATGTCTCCTGCGTTGGCAGGCAGACTCTTAACCACAGTGCCACCAGGGAAGTCCCCTATTTTTAGTTTTTTAAGGAACCTCCATACTCTTCTCCATAGTGGCTGTATCAATTTACATTCCCACCAACAGTGTATGAGGATTCACTTTTCTCCACACCCTCACCAGCATTTATTGTTTGTAGACTTTTTATTTTATTTTACTTTTATAAATTTATTTACTTTTGGCTGCATTGGGTCTTTTTTTTAATACATTTATTTATTTATTCATTTATTGGCTGTGTTGGGTCTTCGTTGCTGCGCACGGGCTTTCTCTAGTTGCGGTGAGCAGGGTCTGCTCTTGGTTGCGGTGCACGGGCTTCTCATTGCAGTGGCTTCTCTTGTTGCAGAGCACAGGCTCTAGGCGCACAGGCTTCAGTAGTTGTGGCTCGCGGGCTCTAGAGTGCAGGCTCAGTAGTTGTGGCGCATGGGCTTAGTTGCTCCGCGGCATGTGGGATCTTCCCGGACCAGGGCTCAAACCCGTGTCCCCGGCATTGGCA